>NC_091245.1:43657500-44282500 GCF_042477335.2 Ovis canadensis
TCAACCTTCGGAACACTAAAGCATTAGGCACTGTAAGTGCTTTACTAGATGGGTATCATAAAGACTGGATGTAATGTGCAATGACCATAATAAGAGATCAACAAACAAATTCCTATCACTACTAAGAGCATTGTTCACAGTAGTTCTAGTTCTAGTTTTATGCTGCTACTATTGCTACTGATCAGAAACAATTGCACCTGCAAGAAGTAATGTTGGATTAGAAATTGAGAGACCGTCATTCTGATCTGGATTCTGCTATTAATGTGACCTTTGGCAAGTTGCTTCCTTTCTTTAGGGCTCAGTTTATGTACCTATAAAATGAGGAATGTAGAATATATGACTTCCAAAGTGTTGTCTTTACATGCTGATTTGCCACCAGTAAGACATGCTTGTCCATTACTTTGCCAGCAGAAGAGAAGGATTTTGTGCCCTGCCTCAGCAAATCAACTGGGTAATTAATGTTCTGTATTTTTAAGGCAGACAGCCTTCATGCACGTTCAAAACAATCACTTTCTTGTTCTGTGGTGGCCCAGACTCAAATGTCAGCTGTTGGGAGGGGAGGGGAGCAGTAGGGCATGGCTGTTAGTAGCTAATCTTTGAGGTTCCTTCCTCCTCTGAGTTCTTAAATTCTTTGAAAGCCAGGGTTAAAATTAGCTAACATATGACCTTTTACCTAGTCTAACAAAAGATACAATTCAAGTATGTTGAAAGTCATAAGTGATTTGGAAAAGAGATGCAAAACCTGGATCCAGAAGGAGATGGGGGAGCTAGTCTCAGTGGAGTGGCTACCCTGTGCTGGATATTCTCAGGAGTCCATGACATGGACATATTCATCCTCCCAGTAACTTGGTCTAGGTAGGTATCCCTGTACTCTTGGCATGAATGAGCAAGTGGCACCCTGACAGTTAACAGCACACAGTGGAACTGAGACTCTCTAGCCTTTTTCTTTTCCACCATACCATGCTGCTCCTTGAGCTTACTATGGTGCTACAGAAGAAAAGCAGTGTGGAAGTAGGAAGAGTTTCTGCCTACGTGAAATTACCACCTGTGATGAGGGTTTTTCCTAGCCTAGTCAAACATGATTTTGAAGTAGCTGCTTATTTTGTGCTTCTTCCTGGAGCGGTGGGGAAAGAGAGGCTCATGGAGGGGGAATTCTTTCTCTGCCTTCCTGCCAGTGGCTGTGTTTCTGGCTGGTCCCTGCCTCCCTCACTGAGACGTTGTTTTCACCGTCTGGAAACTGTCCCCACTTGAGTGATGAGTCAATGACAGCACACTTTGATTTTCTGATTCAAGACAGAGTTGTAGTTTTAATATCGACCCTCCAGGCAGACTATATGAAGGATGTTTACAGTTGATAGAAGGTTTCATTTTATTGGAAGATCCCTCATTTACTTGAAGGTCTTTGGGGTTGTGAGTTTCTTACAAATGAAGAAATTGTTTTACCTGGTCATTCAGAGAACATAAGCATGTTTGTGTTTGGGTCAGTGTACTATGTAAACTCAAATCCTCTATTTTGCCTATTTCATATGTAGGTGTGTATATATATATTTCATGTACATATATACATTTTAAAAATTCTTATTATAACCAACTAATATTTTACTATTCGGAGAATGTTGTAATTTCATAACTTGCAATGCACATTGAAAAATAATACTCTGTGGACACCCTTTGCAGTTAAGAAGCAGAAACCTTTAATCCCTATATATCTGTTCATTCAGTTATCTTCTAGTTCAATCCATTATTTCCTTTATGCCAGAATATTCCAAAGTTTAATGAAAACTAATTTTAAACTGAACTAAGACAGCTACAACAAAAGGTAGCAAAATGAGATTTAATGTAGTTTTAAGGTATTGTAGTTATTTTAAACTAACTAGAAGTAAAAAACAGAAAAACCATTTAAATTTCATTCAGTTCAGCATGTGCCTTTTATTTTCAAACATCACCGTCTGGATGTGGACAGTGTTGGTCCCAAATACTTCTTTTTATTTTTTGGCTATGTGACATGACTCTTAGTTCCTCCACCAGGGATCAAATTGTGCCCCTTGCATTGGAAGCCTAGAGCCTTAACCACTGGGCCACCAGGGAATTCACCAGCACAGGTCTTCTATGTGCCACAAATTGTGGCTTCTGCCCATGAGGAGCTTGCAAGATAATGGAAGAGACAGGAAGATACCTAAAGAAATTAGTTTGACTTACCCTGGCAGGTGCTAAGATGGGAGGATGCCAGAATGCTAAGAAGATACAAGTAGGATACAAGATACAGTCGGACCAAAAGACATCAGTAAGGCTTATAAGATCTGGCTACTTCTTTCCATCTCTGCTGCTATCCCTCTGGTCCACATCACCAGTATTGCCTACCTGGGTGTTCCCAGCTGCTTCCTGACTGGTCCGCTTGCTTCTACTCCAGCCTCCATACACGGAGCCAAGACTAGTTTTTCTGTTTGCTTTTGTATTTGTGTGTATGTTTTATATAATTCATATCTTGTTTCACCCTAACTAAAACCCAGTTAAATAAATAAATAAAACCACTAATTATACACAGTGGTTTCCCATTGATAGGAGAGTAAAATCCAGGCTCCTTTCCATGGCAAACAAATCCATGGCAGATCTGGCTCCTGCCTTCTACACTTTCATTTCATATGACTGCACACAGTTACTTACCCCAGCTACTCTGACCTTATTTCTGTGTCTCAACCATAGCAAGCCCGTTCCTCTGCCTTCAGGCTTTGTACTCAATATTTATTCTGCCAGGAAAAGTCTTTCTGAGCCTTCAGCTGGCCTGTGCCAATTGCAGCTTAAGTTTCACCTCCTAGAAAGGCCTTCATTTTCCAGACTCTCTCCCCTTAGCCTCTCTTAATCTTTTGTTATTATCTGAATGTATCTGTTTGTTATTTATTTACTTTTTGTCTACCTACTCCAGAATATTGGCTCCATGCAAGCTGAAACTCTGTCTTGTTCTCCACTTTCAAGTCCTTGGCACCTTGCAACTGCTAAATTCTTATTTATCGAGTAAATGACAAAATAAAAAGTGTCTGAGTTGAGTTGGGATACATGAGTAAGACTTAGGGAGTCCGAGAACAGTGGAAAGGTAAGAGAATAGCATGAACAAAGACACAGAAGCATGAAGTGGCATGGGATGTGTGGGGGAACCAGGAGCAGCTCAGTGTTGCTAGGCAGGAGTGTCAGTAGTGGTGGATGTAGCTGGTGATGACAGGAATTACCAGTCACAAAAGCCACTGAATGCTATGACCTTGGCCTTTATGATTTAGAGAGAGCTAAACTGTCAGATTTCAATTTAGGTTGGTTTTTCTCAGACATTTTAAACTGAGACCCAGAGAATACATGTTATATTTTCTGCAAACTGAGATTCGTCTACAGAGTTCAGAGGCCACCATGTTTTTTGGCCCATAGCCCCTTTCTCCATCTTCAAAGGCAGCAGCCACAGTTCTCACATCACAGCTCTCTGACCAATTCTTCACCCTCCTCATCCACTTTTAAGGACTCATACAATTAGGTTGGGCCCTTGTGGGTGGCTCAGACAGTCAAGAATCTGCCTGCAATGTCGGAGATCCAGGTTCAGTCCCTGGTTCAGGAAGATCGCCTGGAGAAAGGAATGGCAACCCACTCCAGTATTCTTGCCTGGAGAATCCCATGGACAGAGGAGCCTAGTGGGCAATAGTCCCTGAGGTCACAAAGAGTCAGACATGACTAAGAGACTAGCAGATTTTCACTTGGGTATCCAGGGTAATCACCGTACCTCAGGGTCCCTAACTTTAATCACATCTCCCAAGTCCCTTTGTCATGTAACACAATGTATTTATTCACAGGTTCTGTGGATTAGAGCATGGACATATCTGGTGGAGCACTATGCTGCAGGGCCCACAGGGATGTTTATAGGGGATTTTCTATAACTCATATTCCTTCCCCCCTCCCTCCCTCCTTCCCTTCTTTCTTTCAATGCTTAGAAGGCCTTTCTTTTCCAAGGCCAAGTGCTCACATACAGCAACGAGCAAGACAGTCAGTGTTCCAGGTCTCATGGTAGCTTAAATTCTAACAGAAAGGTAGATGACTGATAAGCAATCAAAATAGGAGATTGTTTGATGATGTAAGTAAAGTGATGTGTAGAAAGGAACTGGGCAAGACCACTTTGGCTGAGTGGTCAGGGAGGGGCTCTCTGAGGAAGTGACACACGATCTGAGATCTGAAGGATGTAAGTCAGTCAGCCACTAAGAGCCAGGGGAAGAGGATTCTAGCAGAGGAAATGAAAAGTACAAGGTCCTCGGAGCAGCAGAGGGCATGTCTTGTTCAAGGAACAGTCTGAAGGCCAATGTGAATGAAGCAGAACAGCAAGGCAAAAAAAAATAGAGCAAATGATCGTGGCAAGACAGGAGACGTGAAGCCAGCCAGTGGCTGAGAGAGTAATGTATGGTAAGGACTTGGGATTTTTTTCTAACAGCAAGGGGGATCTACTGATGGGTTTTAAATAGAGATGATACCAAGCAGGGAACATAATCCAATTTATGTTTTTAAAAGGTAGTCAGCTATGTGAAAATGACTTAGAAAGGGGCAGGGATGGACTAGAGAGACACATTAAGGAGCTACTGCAGTCATCTGCGAGGGAGATGACAACAGAGGTTTGGACTGGGGTGAGGATGGTGAAAAGACTGATCTGTGATATATTCAGGAGGTAAAATTGACAGGACTTAATGGTCATTTGGCTGTGGGGTATGAGAGGGTGGAATGAAGGATGATAGCTAGGTTCTTTTTAGCAATTCACAGGATAAAAATTTTATTCACGGAGGTAGAAAGGGCTGGAGGAAGAACCAGTTTGGAGAAAGGAGACCAAAGTTCGATTTGAACATGTTAATATGGAGCAGTCACATCTGAGAAGTGATGCCAAGGAGAGAAGCATAGGAGACTGGCACTCAGTGCAGTGTCTGAGTTGAAGATAAGCATCTGAGAGTCTAGCTTACAGATGGTGTTGAGAGCCAAGAGACCAGATGAAATCCCTCAGGAAAGAGTAGAAATAGAGAAAAAGAAAATGTCTTGAGTGCTGAGGTCCTCCAAGACTTTCAAGTCGAGGAAAAGGATGAGCCACCAGAAAAGGCTATTGAAAAGATGCTAAATACAGGAGTCAAAAAAGCTAGGGGATATTTCCAGGAAGCCTGCTAGAGCAGGACTGTAGTATCTCTAGCACTGAACACCACGCCTGGCACATGAAAGGTAACCATCACTGTCGAAAGAATAAGTGAACTTTTCTGAGGCTCTCCAGTGATATTCTGGCACATTTCTGGGCATGGGAATAAGAGGTGGACATTTGTATTGGCTAGTTGCTAACGGCCCAACATCACACAGCTTTTCAGCCTGCTTCTTGAATTTCTGGCCCACTTTTGATAGAATTTTGGAGAAGGAAATTTTGGAGAAGAACCCACTCCAGTATTCTTGCCTGGAGAATCCCATGGATGGAGGAACTTGGTGGGCTACAGTCCACGGGTCACAAAGAGTCGGACATGACTGAGCGACTTCACTTTCACTTTTGATAGAATTTAGAGAATTTGCTAGACCCATTCCTTAGGTTTATATTTGGAAACAACAGAAATCACCAACTTGCATTTTCCAAATCATTTAAGATAAAAAATACTCAGTAAAATAAATAATAAATAAACAAGCAAACAAATAAAAATGAACTTATGAAAACCCCCAACAGCCCCCTTGGAACCCTTGGAATTCTTTTCTTACTGCCAAGGAAATCAGTCTTTTACTGAGTTCTGGAGTGTGGGAGGTAGTAGTGGTTATGAACCACATTTTAATCTCCTGTTACTTCCAGGAGCACATGACTAGATCAGAAATTCTCACTACTCCTGGAATTTTAACACTAGTACATTTGACTATGATGACGCAGACTTGTTTGGAAGGAAAAAAGCTTTGTGTAAGACTGAATCTCAGAAGATTAAGTAACTTGCCCATTGGCTCAAAGTATTTAAACCCAGTTCTAAAGGACGCCATAGGTCAGGTCTCTTCACTTACTCTTTGCTGACCCCAAGAAGCTTAAATGATATGAGGGTTAGAGGTGGCTAAGATTTTTAGTTTATTGGTTTTAAACATCATTTTTTTTTAAGTCTCTTAACTATACAGAGAAAATTAAAGGAGCATTTTAAGCCCTCTGAATTGTTTTGGTTGTAGTATTTTCGGAATGTATTTAACATGAATGAATTTGTCTTCTTTTACAAGGAAACATACAGAGGTGTATTCCAGACTGTTCATGGCACATACAGTTAGCGGGTGTTCACTGGCACTTATTTTTATCATCATGTTGCTGTTAGTTAAGGCAAAAATAGGTAAGATATTTCTGTAATCTAATCTGTGGAGGAATTTTTGGTTTAAATTCTCACAGATGAAATATGCATTTGTGGTAAATGTTCTGATAATTGGTCTTTTTAAGGTAATCTGTCAAGTTTAAGTGGATAAGTTTGGTTCTAAGTATGTTACTAATATGTATTTTATTTCATTATATTAATGATTGAAACTCCAGTGATATCTTTTTCTCTTAAGAAAGTGACTAGGTAACCACGCTAGGAATCATGAATGGGTGTTTTAACAATCATGAATGAATTTTAACAAAAGAGTATTCACGGATGGATTCAGCTCTGCTAAAAAAAGAAGATAATGGCTGTCATTTTCTGTGCTTTTTTTATTGGCATCTTATTTTTTACTTTCTAACCCACTAGGATCAAAGAAACAAAAAACAAACATAAAAGTAAGAGAGAGAAAGAGATTATTTCTGAAAATAAAAATGGAAACTTTTCATTTAAAATAAATATTTAATATTTCCTTTATTTGACTTAAATAACTTTTTACCAGTTTGTTTGTGGTAGTTAATCCAAGCAATTTTACAATTAACAAAAAAATACTTTCAGTGGAGGCTTTATATCATATCTAAAAATTCAGGGTGACTCTATAAGGGTTTTTTTTCATCAGCAATTACTGAATACTACCAAAAACTGCTAATTTGCGATTCATTGTTGTATTTACATATATAGAACCACCTGGAGAGTAAGAATGATCTCTCTTTAAGAGTTTATTGTGGGATCTGGCATAAGGAAAATAATATGGAGAACTCTTTTTAAAAGAAAAATACTTTTGTGTACTTTTGTATTAGCTGTATTGGGAGTGGTTCATCCTACCTAGGGTCTTACATCTTGGAGGAATACCATGGTAAGACCTAATTTCCATCCCTGATTCCAACTACAAACATACCAGAGCCCCTAAATATTTTCTGTTTATTATAAAATAATGCTAGGGATTACACATACCTTATACCCCTAATATAGCAAGGGAGGGGATTATTCCCAAATGTGCCCTTTAACATTTGTAGTAGCCTTTTAGGCATTTGTGATAGCTTTTTAATCATTTTGGTATGAGTATTGAAGTAAGTGTTATAGATCATAAATGGGCAGGGAAACAAATGTGATTTATTCTGGGAAGTACTTTTTGTAGTTTGTTGAATAATTTGTATATAATATGATGCGTATTATATTAAGCATATAATGTTCTTCCAACCCTATTTTCTCACCACTTTCCTATTTATAGTTCTGGTTATAGTATTACTGTATTGAAAAGGATGTATACTTTAATTCAGATACAGTTAGACTTTAAAATAGTTGCCTTCTGTCCTCACTGTGCATCACCAATAGAGCCAGAGCAACGTAGCTTGTGTGTATTTCCATGATTTGATAGGGTTTGCTTTACCCAGCTTTGGGAAATTTACACAGACCCTCCAACTGATATAGGTTTCTTATGTGCCGACTCATCTTTTGCATTTGTATCTTGCTGCAGATGTGTGCAAGAGAGGGGATGTGACTGTGCAGCCTTCCCATGTCGTTTCGTTAGGATCAGCTGTCAACATTTCCTGCTCTTTGAAGCCCAAACAAGGCTACTTGCCATCCTCCAGTCTTAACAAGTTAATCCTCTACAAGTTCGACAGAAGAATTTGTGTTCAGCATGGTCACTCCCTCAGTTTTCAAGTCACAGGTCTTCCCCTGGGCACAACCCTGTTCGTCTGCAAGCTGGCCTACAGAAGCCATAAGGAGATTCGAATATGTGGGGCAGAGATCTCCGTCGGTGGTGAGCAGTCCATCCTGAGTTCCTAAAGACTGGTGATCTTCTGGTATTTGGAGTGTATTAAGCAGAAATCCAAGTAGAGGACAGTGTTCTTTCTTCTCCCACTTCAAGGATATATTTAATCTTCCTAGTAACATGAGCACCTCAATGTATTAAGTCCAGAAATCAATAGAACTGGGATCTCATTTAGTAAATCTCCTCTTTCCTCTCCTCTCCTCACCTTTCCTCTTCTCCCCTCTCCTTTTTAACCTTCCCCTCCCCCCTCTCTCTCTTTCTGTCCTCTTTTTGGCCATTAAGACCATTTATCTGTTGCCCTTGGACTCCAAAATCAGAAAGAAGGCTTTCTGCATCTGAATCTATGTGCCTTCTTGACTTACAAGAGTTTGTTCAAAGCCACAGCCTCCTAAAAAGAAGATGTCTTTCGACTTGTGCAGTCCAGGCTGATACCCAAGGCTGAACACTTCTCCCCTCTCTGACTTAATGTAAAAAAGTATAATAATAATTCTTCCATCCACTTCACTCCTGACCACTGATTATCATACTGAGCAGACGTTAAGAGAGAACGATCATCATACTTAGTATCTTTCCCTGGGTTTTCTAGAAAACTGCCTGAGACTAAACTGATGTGCTAAGACTTCAGAGTGGGAGAGGAGTTGTCCGGTTCCAGGGAAGCAAGAGTGAGGGAGTGAATCAGGGAAAAAGTGGAGCAAACATGAGGTGGTTAAGTTACTGACCTGGCCACGGCATCACCAGAAGATACAGCTGGTTGTTTGGTAACTAGGGACATCCCCAGAAAGAACATATGGCAATAGAGTGACAGGTGAAAGAGAGAACTGTCTGGTGTAGGTCAAAGTTCACCCACAGAGCACCAACTCCCCCGCACTGCTAGCTTGCACTATGAGTCTCTCCAAGCCACCGCCAGGGGTAAGAACTAAGATGTCAGAGTTGGCGTCTGCAACCTGAGCCACAGTGCACAGGGTGAGCCAGCAGCACGCCTTCCTGCAGCTTGCAGTCTGCAGCCTTGAAGGCCCAGCCCTGCAAGCCAGTGAGCACACAAAGGCCCTGAGCCATCCCAGGGCACGCTGTGCCTCTGTGGTTCCCGGGAAACTCCAAACGGGCAGGTGAGAGGTGTGTGGAGAGTCGGAGGAATTGCTGCTGCAGGTTGGCTGACCAAGATGCACGGACAGGGTCCCTGTCATAACGAGAGTGGTACAGAGCTCAGTGCGACTTATCAGGAAAGATAGGAGCCTCTTCTCTGTGACCTGTAACAGCAGCCCCCAACCTTTCTGACGCCAGGGGCCAGTTTCACGGAGGACAGTTTTTTCACAGACCATGGTAGGGTGCTGGTTTCAGGATGATTCAAAAGCATTGTATTTACTATGCACTTTCTTTCTATTATTATTACATCAGCTCCACCTCCGAGCATCAGGCATTAGATCCTGGAGACTGAGGATCCCTGATCTATAAGGACATGGTTGGTGCCAGGCAGGAATTCCTAGAGGACCACCACAAGCACTGAGCAGCAATACCAAGCATATCTAAGCAAATCATTGCGGGTGTGGAGCTCATACCCCTCTTCCAGCTCAGGGACTCCTCTCTGATGGGTTATGTACACTCAGTTCTGACAGCCTGTGATGTAGTAAAAGGAGCATGGGCTTTGAATCCCAACCCAGCCACTAGCAGTGGACTTTTAGTTTCAGTTCTCTCAGCCTCAGTTTCTCCATCTGTGTGATGAAGATACGAACACCTACCTCCCAAGACGGTTGTGGTGATTAGATGATACCTTGGATGCAAAGTGCTTAATCTAGTACCAGGAACATAGGAGGCACTTAAGTGATGAGCACTAGGTCTGCAGTTCCACCGGTTTTAGTCTTTTCTTCATGCATACAGTATGCTGAATGGCTGAGCATGTTTTGCTTGAGAGGAAATAAAGTATTGCTAATAGGCAAGATGAAATTTTTTCTTAAGAACACCATTTGTCCTCACCTCCCTTATCTTCCGAACACCTGAATATTTTATCCAGGTAATTCACCGTCTTATAGACCAACATACTATATTGGTATCAGACATTCTCAGCTCTGTGATGTCAGTTCCAAGTGTTCCCAGTGCTGCAGGTGGGTTTTTTAGGGAGCTATCAATGGCCTTGGAAGTCAGTATCTTCGCAGATGTCCTTAAGCCATTCCATTCCATTTCCTGTCCTTGCTCAGACACGTGGGAGTGCCACAGCCCCATTCATCCAGAGCTTGTGCATGCACCTGTGGCAACTGATAGCATCAGGAGGTCTATGGAAATGGGAAGGCACATCTGCCCCGGTGTAGCTCAGCTGGGCAGCTATGCTGGAATCTTGCTTGTGCAGCGAGCTCAGGTGATAACCACACCATCAAATGGCTGCTCTTTGAACAAGTTTAGCACCTTTGAGGTAAAGAACTGACTGGAAGCAACACCTTTTTCTGAGTATGACAAGTCATTCCAAGAAAAGACACAATGAATGTTGGTTTCACCTGGTGCAGTGAGTTTAATTCTATCTGGTGATGGATTGAGCAGTCCATTTTCTCTTTTGTGATAAGTGGTAGTCCAGAGTAACATTGCATACCCCAAGTAGACCTGTCATAAAAGTGACTTGTTCTTCAGGATTGGGAATGGGTAGATGGCCTTGAAGCCTCTTCTTTCTGGCCCCTTCCTGGGCTTGCGCTGCTCTGCTACTCAGATCTCATCCAGATTGTGCAATAACTTAACCTAAGAGGATTGGGCCACAACTTATTTGGACAACCTAGGAAATAAATGAAAGACAGTAGATTCTTGCTTAGTTGTTTTCAATATATGCTTAGCTGTTGACATTTCTGAATGCTATTTAAGACTTTTTATTTCATATCGTTAGTAGGGCTTTAAAAACTAAGAAGAAGAATACACATAACAATGCAAATAATATTTACATAATACAAATAACAATTACATGGTAAACGATTTTCACTTCAGAGGCTTTGATTTCTGACGTTTTCTTAGCTTCAGCTATTAAATACATTTATATTGAAGAGAATTAGGTCTGGTTTATCCTGGGACAGACAGTCTCTGGCCAAACCATGTCCCAGCCTGAAGTAGACACCTTGATTTCATGGTCCAGGGAACTCACATTTAATACGTTGCTTTGATTTTGAGTAAAAGCTATGGTCTTTAAAATGAGATGCTCTGCAAACTTTTAGGAGTAAAGGTGAAAGTGAGACTAACTTTTTCACTATGCAAAAGTGTCAGGTATATTATCTCTATCTCATTTGGTCATCAAAAGACCCTATGAAGCACTAGAGAAATGATGGTGGTTTGTGTACATGTATTTACTTTCATTCCCCCTGAAATTAAGCCAAGATGCAGTAAAGAAAGTTTTCTAGAGGCACAAATCCTAAAGGACAAAAAGAATGGGAGGGGAGACACAGCAACAAAGTTTTGGAAGCTGGAAAGCAAGTGGACCAGCAATCACCGGCTTGGCCTATTACTGGCAGTTAGACATGTCAAGATGTGACCTGATTTAATGCAGAAGCTCCCACCCTAGACAGACAGAAATTGATGCTACCATGTACTGCTGCAAGTAAGGGCAGCAGTGGGGTTAAACTTCTGTCTTTGACTATGAAGTGGCTTCATTTAAAAATACACACCTTATGATAGAAGGAGCCATGCCTACCTTGTACACTTTTGCATTTCCACACCTAATGCTGCCTGGTCCATGGAAGGTTTTCAATGTCTGTGTACATAAAAAAGTAATTTGTAAATATTCATTAAGTGTTTCAGGTGATGCTGCAGAAATTAGATTTTGGTGATACATCCCAGGAAGACATGACTAGGGCCAATGGATAGATGTGCCTTGGCAATAAATTTCAAGTCAGTGGAGAAAGAAAGACCCTAATTTTTATAAGTTTCTAATATTTGAATGAGCTTCATTCTAAAAAAGTAAACTCATCATCACCCAAGGTATTGGAACTAGCACTAAATGGTCACTTGTCAGGGAAAATAGTAGAATATGATGGTGAAAGGCTTGAACTCAGGTCAGCCACTCGTGGGCTGGAGCCCTGATTCCACCACTTCATAGTTTTGTAATGGTGGGCAAGATACTTCATCTCTCAGTGTCCTCTTTGATAAAATGAAGATAATAATAGTATGCACTTGATGTAGCTGCTATAATGTCCAATTGAGAAAAACCACTCATAAAATACTTAGTATAGACTTGGCATATAGTAAGTGTTTGATCTATATCCATTATTATTACAATTGCTATTAGAACAAATTCATACCTAGGAGGCACATTTGAAGTTGATGGGATTTGAAATAGCTCCCAGCTCATCTGGGTATGGGAGACATAGGGGAAGTATTGTTATCTTGTTGGCAAATAACAATAATGTAATTGAAATATCACATGTGTGCTGATTAAAATAGGTAGTTCTATTCTTTTTTTAAAAAAGTTGTTCCAGAACAGCCTCGAAACTTATCTTGTATACAGAAGGGAGAACGTGGAACTGTGACCTGTACCTGGGACAGAGGACGAGACACCCACCTGTATACTGCATACACTTTACAGTGAGTAATACTATATTTGCAGCTTTTTGGTAGGTTTTCTCTTATATGACATCTAGAAGTATCTAACAGTGCTAGTTTTACTGAGAGAAGAAGCAGTAAACATCTCCAGATACTTAGATACTTAAAAAAATAATTCTAGTGTTCATCAAGTAAAACTGGTTCATTTATCTAAAGTGTGAGAACTTATGTCTTAGGCCTGAGGACTGACTCAGAGATCTCTTCAGGGCATCCAAGGCCCACGTTATGGATGTTCTTCCCTGCTGTATAGGGTTAAACTGGCTTCTCTCTAGGGTTAAACTTCTCTCTTTTGCAGTTGCGGAATCTTGGGTCATGGTTTATAAATAGACTCTTTTTTTGTGGTAGCTTTCCACTAGCCCTGGAGGACTTTCTTTTTAAAGCACCTTTTAAAAGACACTTGCTCCTTGGAAGAAAAGCTATGACCAACCTATACAATGTATGAAAAAGCAGAGACATCACTTTGCCAACAAAGATCCACATTGTCAAAGCTATGATTTTTCCAGTAGTCATGTACAGATGTGACAGTTGGACCATAAATAAGGCGGAGCACTAAAGACTTGATGCTTTTGAATTGTGGTGTTGGAGAAGACTCTTGAGAGTCCCTTGGACAGCGAGGAGATCAAGCCAGTCAATCCTAAAGGAAATCAGTCCTGAATATTCATTGGAAGAACTGATGCTAAAGCTGAAACGCCAATACTTTGGCCACCTGATGTGAAAAGCCAACTCACTAGAAAATACCCTGATGCTGGGAAAGATTGAGACAGAAGGAGAAGGGGGTGACAGAGGGTGATATGGTTGGATGATATCACCGACTCAATGGACATGAGTTTGAGCAGACTCTGGGAAATAGTAAAGAACAGGAAAGCCTGGCATGCTTCAGTACATGGGGTCACAAAGAGTTGGACACGACTTAGTGACTGAACAACAGCAACAATCTGACCTGAGAGTTTACAAAAAGAGAGAGTCTGGGAAATTCTTTCCCTTGGAATTAAGTCTGTAATCCCATCCAGAGATCTAGCTGGTAGGGCTGTGACTAAGTGAGGAGGAGATAGGGGAAAGGAAGTGGGGCCTAGACTTCTGATCTGTGCTTTGGATCTGGCACTTCCGTGAAGTAAATGCTGAGGTGGCCATGGATCCTCTGGACGATTGACTCTGCCCCAAGGAGCAAAGAGGTCAGCCACGATTTAGGGATTCAAGGCTTTCCTGATGGCTCAGTGGGGACAGAATCTGCCTGCCAGTGCCAGAGACACAGGTTCAATCCCTGGTCCAGGAAGATCCCACATGACTCAGAGCAACTAAGCCCATGTGGCACAACTGTTGAGTTTGTGCTCTAGGGCCCATGAGCTGCAACTCCTGAGGCCACATGCTGTAGCTATGGAAGCCACACACCGTAGAGCCTGTGTTCTGCAACAAGAGAAGCCACTGCAACAAGAAGCCTGCACACTGCAACAAAGAGTAGCCCTCATTCACTGTAACTAGAGAAAGTCTGCACGCAGTTACGAGGACCCAGCACAAACAAACATAAATAAAATTATAAAATAAAATAAAAAGAATTCACCTGCAATGCAGGAGAGGCAGGTTTGATACCTGGGTCAGGAAGATCGCCTGGAGGAGAAAATGGCAACCCACTCTAGTATTTTTGCTGGGAAAATCTCATGGACAGAGGAGCCTAGCAGGCTGCAGTCCGTGGAGTCACGAAGAGTTGGAGATGACTGAAGCGACTGGGCACACATGCACGCAGTGTAGAGATCATTACTCATCCATACGAATGTCAAGCATTTCAGTCCTATCCAAAAATAAAAAAAAGAGGGGTGAGCTGTGGTCCTATGACTGCAGAATACAAATATTCCCATAGTATAACCCCTAATAAAACATGTCAAGAATTTTCGATACTTGAACATTTTGTTCCTTTGTGCTAAAAGGAAGCAATAGCACATAAATTGTCTTGCTAAACACAAGCATCTTTCATTTACAGGTTAGATGGACCCAAAAATTTAACTTGGCAAAAGCAATGTAATGATCACTATTGTGATCATTTGGACCTTGGAATCAACCTAACCCCTGAATCTCTTGAATCTAGTTACACAGTCAAGGTTACTGCTATCAATAGTCTTGGGAGTGCTTCTTCATTTCCATCCTCATTCACATTGTTGGACATAGGTATGTATAATTTCACATTTTTAGGTGTTGATCTTAGCCTGTGAACATTATTTTTAGAATTACTTGTGTGATGGTTTCAAAAAGGAGAGTGGTTCGTGTTGGAGAAATAAGAGCCCACTGGTTTCAGATCCCGTGAAGGCATAGGCTGCCAGTGATACTTTCTGAGTGAGGGTCATGTGAGGTTGTTCAAGAAGCTCAGTGTAAGCCCTTCATGGTGGAGGTGTCTTTTCAGGGTCACAGCTACTCCATTGTTCTAAGATAAAGCTGCGTGTGGACCTGCAGGGATGAAGCAGCCAGGTGCATAAATAAAGCGCATCGATGTACCAAATGCATCTTCCTCAGAGAACACTTACCTTCACCCCTCTCATCAGCTTGGGAGCTGGAGTTAGCCAGTCCCAGCACATTTCTGAGCAAATGTAATTGGCCCAGTTGAATCAGAGGCCAATTTCAGGCATTCCCAGGTAACACTGAGCTTCTGACCTGCCTGAAGTTCTGGCCTCACACCATGTGGCTCTTTTCTGTCTTCCCAAAGCATCTCATTGCACACATACACACTGTACAGTATAGTGATATACGTTAGCATCTGCTATATTTGCCATCACAATTTTGCCCATTTTGCCTGCCTTCTCTTTACATTGACCATCCATCTCTAGTCACCTTCTTTCCCTCTTCTCTTCTATTCCTCTGTTTCTGAGTCTCTTGCCTATGGCTTTTCCTACCAAGATTTCTTCTCCTTCTGATGAGATCACAACTAGCCACACCTCTACCTTCTCAGCTGTTGAAACTCTTGGGTTTGGCACATTGGTTTTCTTTAAATCATTGAATTAAATGAAACCCAAATTATCAATGATGTTTATGATAGTTTATCTGCATAAAAATGAGGTAGGTTAAAGGGAATTACTTTAATGATTTAGAAGTCAATCCAATTTTTTCTTTCTTCTAAAAGCCAGGGACTCCTCTCTTGTCTGTTTCAACAAGTTGGTGGCTGTACATTTTAGAAATGAGACTTGTTCAACTCTTTATAGCTCATGTAATTATAAGACAATTTCCAGCCGTGGAGCTTGAATCACACTTTTTTGTTTGTCCTGGTTACCAGTGAGGCCTCTTCCTCCGTGGGACATCAGAATCAAATTTGTAAATGCTTCCGTGAACAGGTGTACCCTTCTGTGGAGCGATGAGGGACTGGTGCTGCTCAATCGACTCAGATACCGGCCCATTAACAGCAGATCCTGGAATATGGTAATGGTCTCTAGAGTGAAGGGGAAACCAGGGAGAAATTCTTAGTAGGACCGCCCAGATGTCTTTTTTCATACCAGCAAAATACAGAGGTTAAGAATGTTTACCCCCAAAGTACACATATACATGTGAGACGTATCAGTCAATCATTTACACTTCTGTTTATTGAGAAGTATGTTAGGGAATTCCCTGGCAGTCCAGTGGTTAGGACTCCGTACACTCACTGCCAAGGGTCCAGGTTTGATTCCTGGCGGGGAAACGAAAATCCTATAAACCATGTGTCAAAAAAAATGAAAACAAATATCCTAAAATTTGATCACTGATGCTGAAATTTTTTAAGCTATAAGCTTCTGTAAACCCACACTAATTTTCTATGATTTATTTCTAGTAAATGATTCATTTTTCCTTGTTGGTCTACTCCCTACCCCATTATTACTTCCAATATTACTTTTTAGTAATTTCTTTTAAATTATTTATATATTTAGTTGGCTGCACTGGGTTTTAGTTTCCACATGTGGGATCTAGTTCCCTGACCAGGGATGGAACTCAGGCCCCCTGCATTGGGAGCACAGAGTCTTCGTCATTACACCACCAGGGAAGTCTCACGTTTTAGTAATTTTTTAACTTATTGGAAAAAGAAATATTAGGGAATGTTCAGAGGCTTATCTAAATTGAATATTCCAAAGATAAAACTTTATAATTTGATGTAATATTGAACATTAAATTTTTACAATAAAAATGTAGGATTATGATTCTCTCCAGTATTTTGGTATTTCCAGGATTATAGTGCCTATAATAATAACAAAGGATCAGTTCCACATAGGAGAATTCCATGGACTATTCCATGGGGTCACAAAGATTCGGACACGACTGAATGACTTTTACCCTATTCAAATATTCATCGCTCAGTTATGTCTGACTCTTTGTGACCCTGTGGAGTGTAGCCCACCAGGCTCCTTGGTCCGTGGAATTCTCCAGGCAGTAATACTGGAGTGGGTTGCCATTCCCTTCTCCAGGGGATCTTTCTGACCGAGGGACCAAACTCAGGTGGATTCTTTACCATCTGGGCCACCAGGGAAACCCTAGTTCCACATATAGAAAGGTATAATAATTAAATGTTTATATATTGTTGTTGTTGGTCAGTCATTAAGTTGTGTCCGACTCTTTGTGATCCCAAGGACTGCAGCATGCCATTTAATAATTTTCTTATATAATTAAAATTTTCTGTTTGGAGCCAGTTTTATGTCTGTGTTAAAACAGTCATTGTATTCTAATTGTGGCCAAATAAAAAATAATATCTAGTTAGAAACAAACTTTTTCAAGGCCTTTTTGAAAATGAGTAGTTTTCAGTCTTTACTTGTTTTACAGCTGGTTTCTGGATCCCCCTTGGAATCTATATAGATGGGTTAGATCCATGAATTTTTTTGTCTTTGTGTTTCTAATGAGACACTATTGTTTCAGATTAACATCACATGTATTCAGTAACCCAGTCATTATATTTCTTCTCATTGAATGACAGATTTGAAAAGTAAAAAGGGTTATCTAGTTTGGTTTTCTTACCTTTATTTTAATTAATTTAGTATTAACAGGCACTTAAAAAAATCTGGTTGGTTTCAAGGTTAATGCCACAAATGCCAAAGGAAGATATGACTTGCTGGATCTGAAACCCTTTACAGAATACGAATTTCAGATTTCCTCTAAGCTACATCTTTATAAAGGTAGTTGGAGTGATTGGAGTGAATCTTTGCGAATACAAACACCAGAAGAAGGTATGTGTCTAAAAAAAGGCAGAGGGGTGGGGAAGGAGGGGTGGATAGAAGGGATGAAAGATAAGAGAGAGAGAGAGAGAGAGAGAGGAAGATGTAATAATTTCCTTAGAATAGACTCTAAAATACTGATACTAAATCAAAACATAGTGCGTTAATTAACAAGCTCATTTTCACATCAGCTTAAGTATTGCAGCTGTCCAGGGAGATATGTTTATATTGCTTGGAAATTTTTGACATTAGTTAAGTCCTACTCCTGTTTGTCATATATTATCACATTGGTTTACAAGCTTTATGCCTCTGTTTGATTTTATCTCTTACTTCTATTTCACTTAATATCTCAGTTACTCTCTCTTATTCCACAAAGCTATGACTAGTAATTAATTTCATTCCTTTATCATTAAACCTTGATGCATCTTGCCTTTTGGGTTCTATGAAAATTAATATGGCCTTTATAAGCCATACTAAAAGCTTGGGAAAAGGTAGTCTCTGAAGATATAACATTTTAAAATGAAGTTTAACATCCAACAATCCTCTCTTTTCCAAATATTACAGCCCTGCACTTCTTCAAACTTTGATACTCACTGCTCACAGGAGTACCCTAGATTGCCCATAGCTATGAAGAGGAGGTCAAATATATTTTTCAGTCTGATGAGCTTTTTGTTTTGGGTAATTACTGGGAAGACAGTTTTATTGAAGTAAAATCAAATTTTTTTTTAAAGCAAAAATGTTTATATGAACTTTATGCCTCTTCTAAATCTTTGGAGACATAAGAAATAGCCGTTTGAGTATTAGTTTTCAAAAGCACTCTGTTAGTGATACAATATACAACTTCATAATTTGTCTAAATTTGTCTCAGAGGAAAAATAATCGGCATGTAATCTATTGCTTTATAATCTGGAGATTTTCAGCCATTAATGTCAGAAAAGCTAAATGCTTATTTGTGAAACTTACAGATATTTGTGCATGTAAACTAGCCTCACGACTAAACTACATTCATTTTCTGTGAGCAACTAGTGATTTTTGGTAACTGATGACACTGAATGACTTTCAAGGATGTAAACTATTAATCAATAAATAATATATAAATTATAGAATAATTGTATATATTTCCTTTCTTCTTAACAGTAATTTCATTTCTCTAAAAATGTTTATAAATGAATTCATTCAACAAATTATAATTTTTCCTCTCATTTTATGGTAATAATCTCTTAATGTTGAGCCACTATTCTCTCTTTAAATGTGTGTTAGTTTTAGAATCCAGAGCTAACTCCTGTTATCCTTTTGTTACACATGTCAAAGTGATGTATTTTTAAAATGCCTTATGGATTAGAATTTATACATAATACAGATAAAATTCTTGGAACTAGGCCACATTTTATGTCCAAGTCCAAGGTAGTATATAGTCTGAGAAGTTAAGTTGTATCACATTAAGCTAAAATATAAAAATAAGGAAACTGGGCTCATAAATGCTTGTCATTTTTACTCACACTTGATAATGACCTGTTTAGAGATGTGTGAAAGTTTTTTCTTTTTTTTTTTTCAAGTGTTTATCTGTTGAATTAAAAACCCATCAAGGCAGAATGGTAACTTTCTCATATCCTATAAAATGAACCATTACCATAACAATGAATGCAGCAACTTGTTGTATTTATGAACTCGTGGATGGTTATGAATTGAACCAAGGAAGCTGGCTTATTCAGAGTAGTTGCAAGCATTCACAAAGAGAGAAACCCATACTCTGAAATACGCCACGTTGACCAAGCTCTGCTGACTTCCTCTCTGTCTGAATCTCCCTTTTCTGTGTTTGATCTTTCTGTGGGTTGTTGTAAGATCTCTTTTCTCTTACTCTAACTTCATGGTTTTCACATCTTACCACTGTTTCTGTCATCAGTTTCTGTATGAAACACTAACTGATGTAAACCTAAAAGGTGTGAAATTTTTTTTGACACTTCTTCCTTTTAACCCTTGGGATGTGTATGCAAATGTAACTTGGCATTTAAAAAAAAATACTAGTAAGCTCTTTTTTTAAAATTACTGTCTAAAACTGAGCAATGTTATTATGATAGAGCTCTTCCTTTGCAGCCTTGGCTACTCAAAACAGCATAATATGTTATCTCTTAGTGGTTTGGGTACAGTTATTTATAGCATGTCGGCAGAGAATGAAGGCATTATTCACTCCATATGGCCCTTCCTCTGTCATTAAATTAAACTCTTGTCACAGTCCTCCATGAAGAACACTTTAAAAATGACCACTAAGTAAGGGGTGAAAGGAAACATATCACATTCCTATGCTCAGGAAGATAGTCCAGCAATCAGTATATATCAAATGTGGGCCTGATACTGGGAAACAAGCAGTCATATTTTGCTTCTAGTGGGAAAACAGTCTTGAGTTTGGGTTGCATAGTGTCTTCACGTGCCTGAGAAAATGCCCTAGTATTGGGATACAGTGCTTCCTCATCATTTTGAGCACCCAGGAGGAGACTCCAAAATAAAGGTGAATGAACCATTCCTTAGAGCTATATTAACAATTAGGTGTTTCTGCCTATTCATTCTTCATCATTTTTCAAAGTGTTATTTGTATGTTTGGTCTTGGTAAACTTGACTGTGGACAGTTAATAAAGGAAGTGTTAAATGCTCATACTAGTGCCAGAGCAGTAAAGGAGTCCTCCTCCATCATGGTGATGGCATAGGTAATTGGTGAGAGATCCCAAAGAGAGAAAAAAACATAGCTGCAGCCACCCATCTTCCCATTGAGGAGCTAGACAATTGTTCACTCACTTGTGATTTTAAACAATTGCTAGGATAGGTTAGATGTGAACAATTAAATACTAGAGGTTATTTTACTATCTGTTAGTAAGCAAGATGGTAAGTCTAGCTTAAGAGTTAGCAAATATTTTCTGTAAAGATCCAAGGCTGAAAATAATAAATATTTTCAGCTTTGCAGACCTATGATCTCTGTCACAACTATTAAAATTTGCTGTTATCACATGCAAGCAGCCATTGACAGTCTAGCAATACATAGACAAAGCTGTATCCAAAATTTTATTTTTGCACACTGAAATTTGAATTTTATAAAATTTTTATCTCACTAAAAAGGATTCTTCTTTTGATTGGTTGTCAACCATCTAAAAATGTGAAAGCTATTATCATTAGTATGGCTATATCGAAACACGGAATAGGGAACCAGTCAGATTTGGTCCATGGGCCATAGTTTGCTGATTTCTAAATTAGCTAAACTTGAAAATATCATGCTTGTACCTTTTTGCCTAAGACTTGAGGAAATGAGAATGAATGGTTCTTTACCTACTAAAGGGACTTAGCGACAAACATTTTCATTAGAGGGAAAATGTTACGTTTGAGATCCAGTGAGTGTCCCTACCCTCTTTTCTTCTTCTTGCCTCTTCTAAGCTCAACATCTACCCTGGAAGAAATAAATGCCTAAGCTTAATTATTTGACAAGATGGTAATCACTCCAGTGGAAGGAAATGCTTTTCATGAAACCCTCCAAAAGAAGTCAATAGGGAGTAAAAAACACTTCTCTGGATGGCCTGTAAGGAATGTATATATGTTAGGAACTATGCCAGGTACTCAGATACAGTGATAACCAGTCAGATCCTCAGATTCAGGGAATTGCAGTCTATCTTGGAACATCAGGGAAAATTCCTGGAAGAGATGGCACCAAGAATAAGCTGCAAAGCCCAAAGGGAATCTGGCCTTCTACCATCTGGAGTATGTGGTCTCCAAGGTACTGCACTAGAAGGAAAGAGCTATTACCTCCTAGAAGTACTTGCTTCTGTGAAATCTTTTCTACCCTGTTGATTTTTCTTCTACCCTGTTGGCCAGTTCTTCCTAGTCTTTTATGCTGGCCATCTTCCTCTTCTTAATCTCAATATATAGGGCTTTGCACTGGGTCTCTTTCTTTTCCCAGCTGACCTCATTCAATCTCATGGCTCTAAAAGTAGATAGGTAGGTAAAGAGAAAGAAAGAATATAGTTTCTGTTCTGGAGTCTCTCCAGAACTTCAGATTTTGTACTCCAGTCACCTATTCTACATCTTCACTTAGATATCAACAGATACACTAAACCTCACATAGCCTAAAAAGATTGTTTTTTCTCCAATGCAAAATGCTTTCAGAATGCCTCCGTTTCAGTCTTTCCTTTCGTGGTAAATGACTTTACCATCTTCCTAGTTATTCAAGTCGAAAAATGGAGAAATTATCCTCAAATTCTCCTTTTCTCCCATTCCCTCATACCCGCATTGAGTCTCCTAAGCATTTAAAATCTATTCATTGCTTCCATTGCTACTCTGACTATCCTAGTTTAAGCTACTTTCTCATTACAAAACATAACAACAAAATGAACACTTACAAACTCATCATTCCAGTTAAATGCTGTAAAATTACTGATGTATTCTTACCCTGTTACACTTCCCCACAGGTAGCCACTATCCTGGATTGCGTGTTTATGTCATCATCACACCTTTCTCATAGTTTTCAGAAATGTATATATTTCTAAACAGTGATTAGTGTTGCTTGTTTTAAGCTTGATCAAAATTATATGCAGTATATAATCTTTTCCAACTCACTTTTTTTCCCCATCAGCACATGATGCCTCCATTGATTTTAGGATAGAGGAAACATCCCTGCTTCTGTTAAGAAATAGGCTCTTTACTTGTGATCTGGATGTTGAAAGATTATCTTTCTTAAAAAGAAAAAAAAATTTGATGGTGGAGTATTCAGCTATGTCAGATGTTCCCAATAAATCCAGTGAAGTGAGAATAGAGAAGTAATAATCAGATTTCACAAAGCAGCATTGATTTCTGACCGGGAAGAGCATAAGTAGAGTTGTGGGGGCATTGAATGAGAGTGAATGCGAGGTGAGGAAATAAAGACAGTGACAATTCACAACTCTTCAAGAAGTTCTGTGGAGGGGAGCAGAGATGTTGGGCAGTAGCTGGAGTAGGATGTAACATCAAGAAATTCCTTCATTATGTTTTAGGATCAGAGATAATACAGTATATTTATAAGGTGATTTTAGGACCCAGCAGAGAAAGAGAGATTAATGATAGAGGAAATAGGATAATAGTGAGAGATATATACTTGATGAAGCAAGAGGATGGGACCTAAAACTCAAGGAGTTGGTCTGTGATAGAAGTAGGGAATGCTTCATCCACAGTAAAGTCAGTAGAAGTGATGTGTTAGGGAATTGATGGGGAAGTTTGAAAGTTTTCATGGTGGAAATATTAGGGAATCCCTGTCTGGTTGCTTCCTTTTTCTCAGTGAAGTGTGAGGCAAAGACATGAGTTGAGAGAATCAGATCATTTGAAGTGAGCAGATAGAGGGACTTACAGCATCAGCCACTGGGAAGGAGCAACCCCGATGATGAGCCACCGAAAATAGTGACAGAAAGGAGTGAAAAGAGAGAGTGAATGATGTGTTGAAAGTTATCAAAGAGGAGGAGGGGTGGGGAAGTCTGTGTAGGGCTTCCCATGGAGACATAGCAGGTGGTAACGTATGAAGGCAAGAGTCTACCACTAAGAAACTTGTTTAATCATGTAGGTGTTTGTGAATCTGTGAATCTATTTTAGTTATTTGAGTCTAGATTTTAGAGAAGTGTATCATAGTCCAAAGAGTGGACACTGAGGAACCAAGGTGGTGGATGACTTACTTAGCTCTGTCTTTCCCTGCTTAGAGCATGGCTTGGACCAAAATATTCTCATGGGTTCAATTTAGTCCACTACCTGAAATCTCTCAAGGTACTCCTTATTCATATTCACTTGGTGTTAAATTCTCTATTTTCACTGTTCTTAGAGATCTTTCTACTCTACCCCACTGCATGCTAAAACCTCTGTGGTGGGTTTGCTGTCTACTTGCAATTCAGTTGCTCTCATCCACACCCTTGCACTTGCCTTGGCTTCTGAGATGGATGCTAATCTCAGAAGCAGCACATGGCTTAGCCCTGCTTTACTTACCACATGTCCTGTTTCATTGAATCCTCAAATCTTAGGATTCCCTTGTAACTCAGTCAGTAAAGAATCTGCCTGCAGTGCAGGAGACCTGGGTTTGATTCCTGGATGGGAAAGATCCCCTGGAGAAGGAAATGGCAGCCCATTCCAGTATTCTTGCCTGGAGAATCCCATGGACAGAGGAGTCTGGTGGGCTACAGTCCATGCAATTACAAGAGTCAGACGTGACTTAACGTCTAAACCACCACCACCAGAATTGAAAGAACCCTTTGAGGGTAGTTAGGCTGATCTTCTGCTTAATTTAGGATGTCCTCTTTTTTTATATTGGTGATTCCTTCCTCTTTAACCCAGTTTTTTTCCTTTACATTGATAGTACATTCGTCTCAGGAGAAATGACTTCCATTGCTCAATATTCATATTTTTTTATCATTTGTACTCATCCTTTTTGTGTGTGTCACTTGGGACATATGGGCTTTGTCTTTTCTTTTCTCACCTGCCTATAATACTTTTATCTGACTTTTTGATAACACTGAGGTTAGGACTCCCAAGTGATTTTGACAGTTGAATGTCAAAGATTCTCTATAATATTAGCCCTTATATTGCTTTACACAGCAGTAGTTTGACATTTCTAGTCATGAAGTTTTACACTTTGAAACCCATACAGATTTGGCTAATGATTTCTCTCCCATAGAAGCTTACACTACAGGTGGGCACTGTTAAAATTTCAGCTTCACTTGCAATTTATCTTTTGAAGAAAATATGACTCTTGAATTAGATTCTTAGCTCTGTAATAATCTGGTAGGTTGTAGAGGCAATGAGTGGCAAGAGAGGTGAGTGTTCCCTTTAAATTTCTCACCTATATGTAATTAACTGAAGACATGTAGCACTATGGAACGTGCCAACTGGCCTAGACACTGAGCACACCGTAGTTTCCAAATCCTGATTATGTAGTCAATGTCTGGATCGTCTAGTTTGTGGCGTGTTTAGATTTTTGCTCAACACGGTGAATGTTAACAGACGAGCAGGGTCTTTGAGACAGCAAAACTTGGGCCCAGCTCTCAGCTTTGCCATTACCATCTCTGCAGTTTTTGTAAATCACTGGACCTTTGTCAGCCTCCTTGTCCTCAGCTGCAAAACAGGTCTAATCATATGCTCCCTCTGCATTGTGTGAGGATTAAGTGAGAGCATGGATATATAGTGTCCAAAGATTACTTGGCACGTGGTAGGTGGTCAATAAACGCCAGGCCCCCTTCCTTTCTGTTGCCTGTGCTTTTTTCCTTTTTACGTATGGACTAGCAGGAAAAAATGTTTCGAGCTTGATTCCTGGGTCGCTGTAATCCTGAAGGATAGACAGCACTTTCAGAATGTCTTCTGTATACATTTCTTACCGTTAAGTCCTTGCTGCAAGGGTGAATACTACCACTGGTCAGAAGAGAAGGGGAAGAAATGAATGTTTAAAAGTTAAAAGAGATGAAGGTGAGAGAGGCAGGAAGAGGAAGTGACAAAGGAAAAGACTAGAACATGAAAGAGGCACACCCAATAGAGGACCTAAGTTTTACAGAGACGTCGTAAGCCTTAGCAGAGCCAGGCAACTGCATGGTGCAGAGCAAAGATCATAGCCCAAACAGAGCTGTGTTCAAAGCCTGGCTTCTCCACTAATTAGTTCTGGAAGTTTGATCAAGTTCCTTAACTTCTTTGAACTTCAGTTTTCAAGTGAAGAAAACAACAGCAGCTAAATTGACTGAGTGCTTAACATATGTAAGCACTCTTACATTCATTTAAATTCTCACAATAGCCCCATCTGATATGTAAAATTATGATCCTCATTTGACAGATGAGGAACCTGGCTTAAGGACATGGTTAGCATTGTTCAGGATCACAGAGCCTGGATTTGCCCATCGAGGGAGGGCCTGACTCTGGAGCTCACACTTTAACCACTGCACCAAAGCTAGTGTGTCATGGGGCCGAGGAGGACATGAGATGTCACTGAATGGGCCCACATGGGGCCTGCCCGTGGTATGTGCTGGGACGTGTGCCCCCTCCCTGTCCTTCTTTCTCTTCTCCCCTTCCTGGCTGCTTGTCTTCTGCCATCCAGGTGGGACTGCTTTCTGGGAATTTCCAGCTGGTTAAATGGAACTTGCTGCTCCAGAAGGAACCTCAGATAGCTTCATCCTAATACACTCTGAGGGTCACTGTTACACAGGTTGGCGCAACTGAAGCCTGTTTTCAGAGACTGTTTCTATTGATTCCACCCCTGGCTGTAAATCCAAACAAATCTGATAGTGAGAGTAATAAAACTATTTCACCCACTCATAATACACGTACATACACACACTTAGACATAGGAGTTGATTATTCAGTTTCTTTTCAAAAAAATATGTTCAGTTGACCTTCTCAAATTTAATTAGGTCATATTTGACCATTGTTTTATGGAGTGGTGGTTATTTCTTCTACTAGTTCAGCCTGTGTTTCAGCATCAAGTAGATGAGATTGCCTGGTTTGTTCATTTGCTTGTTCATCATTTAACAAAGAGTAACTGGGAGCCTGTTACTTTCTAAGCACTGCGCTGGGTGTGAGGAATGCTAAGATGAATGAGACAGACTTCCATACAAATAGATTATTGTCTAATGGTCATAAAACCAAATAATTATATTCCAACATAAATTCAGGAATGGAGATGAACACAAAGTTCAGCCTTTGTGTTTTGTATTTTACAGGATTGAAAAATGTTTTCCTCGTGATGTATGTCTGTTTTTTCTATTGAGAATTCTTTATGCATTCCAACAAAAATGAATTAACTGTGTATACTTTCTTTGAGTTATTTTACTAATACATGTTTAAGGGTAAGTTAAGAATGTAATGTCCCCTTGTCATTTTTTAAAGTTTGTTCCTAAGGTTGCTGTTTAGTCACACAGTCATGGTTGACTCTTTGGGATCCCCATGGACTATAGCGCTTTGCTTTTTATGACTTCTGTGGTCCAGCATGTTCATTATTTAACAAAAGAAAAAGGAAAATACTGGGACACACAAAAAAATTGAAATTATCCTATAATTCTACCCTCTTAGAATCATTTAATCAATAACCAATTGACTTTTAAAGTTTTTACATTGTGTATTTGTATATATGTATATATATATGAAGCTGTGGATTTTTTTTTTCCCTTCAAAACAGAGCCTATTGGGATGTTAGATGTCTGGTACATGAGACAGCACATTGACCACAATAGACAACAGATTTCTCTTTTCTGGAAGGTAAGTTTGCAGTGTCCACTTAAAATTCAGAACTATATAGTGTTTTTTAATTGAGATATAATTGACATATGAAGAGAATTACATATTGGAACGGGTAAGTTTCAAGGCCGAAGAACTTGTTCCATAGTTGCTTTGATTTGAGGCTTCAGAGACTGTGTTGGAACTCATTTTCTCAGCCAGATCTTCATGGTGGTTGACTCGAAGTCATTTACTTTTCCGGCACAAGGGTGAGGCCTCCCTCACCCTTGTGTGCCTCCACACAATCATAGCTTTCCCTCATCCACTTCCAGTCAGATCAAGGTCTCTTCCCTTCCCGAACTGTGCCCAGCCTCTGACCGCATTCACCACGCCTTCTCACCTGACTCTGTTCTCCTCTCTGCCTCCTCCCACCCCACAGATGCCATATGCTCCACAGTGACCACCTCACTTTTTCATTTTAGGGGGGAGTAAAGCTGTGGATATAGGTGTTTAGGAATATGCTTTCTATGGCCATTGAAAAGTGAGGGGGTGGAAAGTAAGCTCCTCTACCTCAGGAATACTAATAATAGTCGAAAATGAGAGAAATAGGAATAGAAAACAGCCTTTCCTCAGGAATAGTAGTAAAATGGTGGTAAACAGAACAACCTTCCAGGAAACAATGAGGCCTAATGTTATGACAGAATGTAAAAGTTTCACAAAGTGCTGAAAGCTGGTATTATCATTTCACTTAACCCTTACAAAAACCCTAAGAGATACATACTAGTATCCCCACTAACACATGAAAAAAACTGAGAGTCCAAAAAAGGAGGTTTTTCACAAAGTCAACCACCTACTAAGTGCAGAGCTGGGACTAAAACCCCATCCAGAGCTCTTTCTGCTACAGTATGACTCATTTTGCCCCCCAAAATATATATACTGTTTGAATTGAGCTACTGATTGGCATGTTTATAAGAAGAGGTTTTATTTCTCAAAAGCTATGCCCTTTTTACGACATGTCTTCCAGTTAAGGGTAAATAAACAGTTTTGGAATTATGCAGCTGACAAGCACGAAACCAGAAGTCAGAGTAATAAAGTCCTCTGATGGGGTTAGCATGATAGATTTTGATAATCACAGTCTTCTTCAATTTTAAGAAATGAGCTCTTTCTCCCTCTTTCCCTTTCTCTCTCTCACACATAGAATCTCTGGTATAAAAGGAGACTACTGTAAATAGCTTGGTGAGTCATAATCAAGTTCTTCACTTTGAAACTAAAACTGCAGCTTAAAATTTATCTTAAAAAAATGAATTTTTAATAGCAAGATTATTCTTAAAGCAAGGATTTAGAGCAACCGTAATTTGTAAACAGTATAGAAGAACCTAGCTCAATTCCTGGCTGTTGGTTTTCATTTTCACAAGTGAGCAACTGGTTAAAATGCAAATTCTTCGTCCCGTAAAGATCCCTCCTCCAAAAATGTCCTTTACAGTTATCTGAAAATATGCTGTTCTGGTCCCATTTCATTCCTCTCAACTCTGGGGTTTCTCTTGGTAGAATGAGGGTAATGATCAAAGTACCTGCAGAATTCAAGGTGGGGAGTGGAGGCACAAGTAAATGAGAAGGTGCAAATCCAGAAAAATCACTGGGGCTGTCAAGGAAAAATTAGATGGTACTGCAACATGATTTTTCTCATAACAGTGTAACCAACATACCCAGTGCTAGACCTGTCTTTCTTTCTGTCACAAAGAGCAGTTAGAATAGGCATAAGCAGGGCACCCTGAAGCCAGCCTCGGAGCAAAGTCAACATAACGATTTGTTAGCCAACAGGTAATGTTTAGCAAACTTCCATATGCGGACTCCTCTCTGCTGCTCATCTTAATCTTGTCCCTGTTTCTTAGAAAGCTTTAGGTTCTAAAATGAAGTCTTGAAATTCAAAAGGGCTTTAAAACTCTTCTAGTCCACCCTATCTCTCATGAACATTGCTCCTAGTCCAGCCAGGACAGACAGATGTCTCTGCTGGGACCTTCTGGGACAGGAAAAACTGCTCTGGAGACAGCCCACCTTGAGGGCATCTCTTGTCTATAAGTTAGAAAAGGTTTTCTTTTGTGGAGCCAAAATTGTGGGCCCAAGAAGGATCTTTTGGACCAGAACGAATTTGAATAAGAAACCAAAAATGTAAAAACTAGAAGCTTCTACAACCTTATGCTAGATGGTGGTTATGAAAGGGCACCTTCAAAACCTTCAGCGATTGTCCAGCCTGAAAAAGCAGAGTTGGAGTTATTACAGGACTTAGTCCCTAGTCCTTCCCAGGTGGCGCTAGTGGTAAAGAACCCTCCTGCCAAAGCAGGAGACATAAGAGATTTGGGTTCTGATCCCTGGGTCGGGAAGATTCCCCTGGAGAAGGAAATGGCAACCCATTCCAGTTTTCTTGCCTGGAGAGCTCCAGGGACAGAGGAGCCCAGCAGGCTACAGCGCATAGGGTCACACAGAGTCAGACAAAACTGAAGTGATTCAGCACATGCACACACAGGACTTAGTCTTTTTCTGTTGAATCCCGGATTTCTTCAATGGCCCTACACAGGAAGTGGCAATTAAACCCTGCCCAGAGTTACTGAGATGAGTGGTTCTGCTCTGAGCCCCAGAACCACGAATCCCAGACCTCTAGAGCCAAAGGGCATTTAAGCAGCATGCAGTTCCAACAATCATTTTACAAACATGGAAACTGCAGTTTGGGGAGGGGAAGCAATTTCCCACAAGGATTTCTGTAATGTGGTGCCTGCTGTTGGGAGCCCTTCCTGGGTGGAATACTGCCCTTCTGTTTGGAACCACCTCTCTCCCATTCCTCTGACTGGGGATTCCTCTTGCCACCCTCAGGCGGGACTGGGAGCTGCCGGGGCAGTGCTGTGACATGAGAAACTCATCAAAACCTCAGAACAGCCTGCAGCCAGATCAGGTGCTTTGTGGTGGGGCCCAGTCAGACCTCACTGGGGAAGGGAAGTGAAGACATGCGTGTGGTGGGTGATTTTTCTTTTTTAACTTTGTTCAATACTGGGAAACCCAATGAAAGGGACACCCCGCCACTGCAGAGGGGAATTCAGGGCTTCAGCACCAAAGGAAGCCCCAAGTAAAACCCCGTCAGCCTGTGAACACAGAGAGAGCACGTTTCTCTTGCTGCTGGGGAAACGAGAGATGACCTTTCACTTCTCTAGTATGTTTACACTAGAGGAGAACAACTTGATGCTGAATGGGTACAGCCCAGGTGTGTGCTGAGGGGGGGCAGGGGAGGAGGGGTGTGGAGGGAGGGGAGACGGGTCCGGGGTGAGGGTGTGTGAGTGTCTGGAGTGGTGTGTCTGCATGTGTGCTGTGTGTGTGTGAGTGCACAGGTGTATGAATGCGTGTGAATTTTGTATTTGTGGGAGGGATCTGATTGTGTGGGTGTGTAGAGTATGTGTGTGAGTGTGCAGGCATGTATGCTGTGCATGTATGTGAGTGTCTTAGTCACATCTAATAAAATACCGTAGTTGGGGGGCTTGTAAATAGCAGAGATCAATTTCTCACGGTTCTGGATGCTGGAAATCTGAGATCTGGCTGCCAGCACGGGTAGGTAAGGGCCCTCTTCTTGGTCGCAGACTTCTCTTGTGTCCTTTCATGGTGACATGGTGGAAAGGGCTAGACAGCTGTCTGGGGTCTTAGAGAGTGCTGATGCCATCCATGGGTGCTCCACCCTTATGACCTAATCAACTCACAGAGGCCCCACCTCCTGACACCATCACATTAGGTGTGAAATTCCAATGTGTGAATCACCATTGCAGTGAGTGAGTGTAAAGGCGTGAACCTGTGGAAGATGGGTGTGTGGGGTGTATGTGGGTATGAGTGTGGGTGAATATGTGTGGGTCTGTGAGTGTGGGGGGTGGGTGTGAATGTGAGCATCTACATGTGTGTCTATTTATGAATGTGAGTGTGAGCGTGTTGAGGGTAGAGGAGACTGCTATTGTTCTGGTTCCTATGTAGTTCCTCATTTTCCCACACCTTGGTTTCTCCTAAAAGATACATTTCCTCAAAAGTATTCTGTACTGTTTTTTGCCATAGTTTTTTGTTGTTGTTGTTGTTTTTTAATTTTTGGTCATACCACATGGCTTGTGAGATCTTAGCTCCTTGACCAGGGATTGAACCTGCAGTAAAAGCACGGAGTCCTAACCGCTGGACCACTAAGGAAGTCCCCATAGTTGCTTTTAAGAGAAAAAGTACTTTCTATGCTGAAGCCAAAAAATTGAGCCTAATCTATAAAACACCCGGGTATTGTCAAAACAGTAAATGCGGTGGTAGAAAATGCTGCTGTGTCACCAACAGCCCCAGTGTTGTATGAGAGCCCTTCACAAGGGGTCACCAATTCTTTCCCTCACATTCTAACATCCCCTTCTGCACAAACCTTCACATCATTTCCTTTGCTTTGACCAGTTATTTCCATCTGTGATTCCAGTACACTTTTCCTTCAGTTAACTCAGCTTCCATCCTTTAAGAAGAAAATCACTTTGGATATATATGGATGATGTATGAAAAGATATGACAGTGGGTTAAAGCCACGTTACCCTTTCCAGTTTCCTCTGTCAGTTTCTTCAGAGTCCTCTCACTGAAGCATGGCTAATCATGAACTTTCTGACGTTTGGGTTTAGACCATGGGTCTGGAAGAGAAATGTCTGTGTGCAGATGGAGCTGAGTTCCCTTCTTTATTAGCTCACTCCCTCATTTGTTCATCCACGTGAACAAGTACATTAAAGCCCCACTTTAGGCCTAGAGCCCTTGTTGTATGCAAGGACATGGAGGTGAACAAGCCAGGGGCAGGCTCCGTGTCCTTGAGCTCACAGTCCAGCAGAGGAGGACAGAAATGCAGAGGGGATGGTGAGGGTCTTCAGGTGTTAAGAAGGAGTTCAAGGTTCAGCTGAGGAAACTATGACCAGGGAGGGGAGGGGTGAGGAGTCAGAGAGGACCTTTTAGAAGGTCATATTGGCAGTTTCAGCATCTCCCATCCTCTGTGCAGCTGACTAACTTTGTGAACCGTAGACCAAAGTGAAGCTCAGGCAATGAGTCACTGCAGTTAAAGAGACAGAGCGTCAGGAAGACACAAGGGACGGGAGGGTCTACACATGGAAAGATAGGTCTACAATCAGAATCCATGTGAGAGTCTGCTTGTAGTTTATTTGGTTGAAAGGATTTGGAGGTATGGGTAAATTGAGTCAGCAGTCTAGTTTCTGAGGATTAAATAGGGTGAAGTTTTTGTTTGTTTAAACTGAGTTTTTGTTTTTGTTTTTGTTTTTTTTAATTTATTTTTTTTAATTTTAAAATCTTTAATTCTTACATGCATTCCCAAACATGAACCCCCCCCCCACCTCCCTCCCCTGTTTAAACTGAGTTTTAAGGATAAAATCTTTTGGAACATTTAAAAGCTTTAGAAAATATCATGTATTTTCCCTTAAACTGTTTATGTTGATTCTGTCCAGGTGTTATTACAGTTTTCTGACTTAAAAAAGCAAAAGAAGGTAATATTGGAGTTCCCCAGAAGAACAAATTAGTCAGGACAAGGGTGGGAGAACATTTGCTAGGAAGACCTCAGGGGGGCATGGCTTGGCATGTAACGAATCACATTAGTGAAGTGCTATCCCATAGAAATATTGGGTTGGCCAAAAAGTTCATTCAGCATAAGAGGACACACCTGAACAAACTTTTTGGCCAACCCAGTATAAAGCAAGCTACAGATGCAAGCCATATGTGTAATTTCAAACTTTCTCATAGCCACATTTTAGGACAAAAAAAAAAACAGGTGGAGTTAATTTTAATAATACGTATTACTTAACACAGGTTTATTGGGAATGTTATCATTTCAACATGTAATCAATGTAAAAATTATTAATGAGCTATCTTGGGGTTTCTCTGATGGCTCAGTGGTAAAGAATCCACCTGCCAATGCAGGAGACTCAGGTTTGATCCCCGGGTTGGGAAGATCCCCGGGAGAAGGACATGGCAACTCACTCCAGTATTTCTGCCTGGAGAATCACAGAGACAGAGGAGCCTGGCAGGCTGCAGTCCATAGTGTCGCAGAGTCAGACACGACTGGAGCAACAGCACGCACGCATGCATGCACGTGTCTATTAAGTGCCAGTATGGCCAGAGGCCGAGAGCTCACCCTCCAGATGGCACCCCATCCTAGGTCAGGGTAGCCTCATTTCAAAGGCTACATGGCTCCCTCCTGTAGTGAGCAAGGTTCCTAAGCCTTGACAACCAGGACAGGAGAGATGGGGAAACGCTTGTTTCCAAAAGCGGGGGAAAGATTGAGCAGGGAAGAGATTCACTTGTTAAAAGAAGTAGTTCATTTTGATAAATAGCTACCCTCAAACCATAAAAGACAAGGAGAAAGAGAAAAGAGCCAGCCCCATACTAGTTAACAGCGCAGCTTCAGAAAAGACAGTTGAGATCAGAAGCAGCTTGCTTAATAATTCACTTGGTTTCTTTCTCCCTGTCTTTGTCTTTGCTGAATGAAGAGTGTTCCAGTCTGTATCACATTGCACTGAAGCCATGAATTAATTCTTTGACCTGCTCATATGAAAGGGATTCAATAAAAGTAGAAAGTACTATTTGTAACCTGGTTTATATTGATGGAGGACAAAGGTCTATTGTGAATCCCCAGGGAAGATTGGCTGCCAGGAGCCTTATATAATTATAGGAGGTATACAACATCAGAATCAATATTTAAATACAAAAGCAGCAGATGGGAAGATTAGTTTTGTTGTGGTATTCAACTCTCTCTCCTTCCCTTTCCGAGCGCTGTCCCAACACAGGCTGGCACAGAATTGCTGCAGGTACTTTCAGACAGAACAGGTTGCTTTCCCTTGCTTGCTAGTCACACATGCTATGCCAGCTGCAATGCAGGGAATTTGGGTTGGATAGCAGAATGTGGTCAGTGACAAAGATAAGAGTAAGTAGCAGAGAATTAACAGAACATAGAAAACACAGATGCAAGGAGAGTTAAAGCTTGCTTTTAAAAAGTTTCCATTATTTTGCTGTTTTCCAGCTATAAAACAAGATAGAAATCATTATGCCAGGGTAACTGCCAGAAGGTAAATCAGTTCAGAATAACAGAACACCTGGGGAATGCCTACTAAGAGCCAGCATGATAGCATTTTAAGACCTCATCCTCCAGGTTAGAGCAGCTGTGCTGCCTGGGTTCAAGTTCCAGCTTTACCACTTGCTGGCTATGTGTCCTTGAGCATGGTGCTCAACCTCTCTGTGCCTTATGAGCACAGTGTAGATAATAATAGCATATACTACATGAGATTGCTATGAAAACTAAAGAGAGAATTGTGACAAGTGTTTGCAAGGTCATTGTTAGGAGGCAAACCCTGTGCGTGACACTGAGAATGTAAAAATGAACTGACAGGCTAATGGGGAAAATAGATCCACATATAGAAACTTCCAGTACAGTGATTTTCAAACCTTCCAGGTAAAGACTGTCTTTACCTTGAACTAGGGTTGCTGAAGGCAGGCAGTCGTAAGTTGAAAAGTTGAGGTATTCAGGCTTAAACCCACAAATGGTATATATTCTTTATAATCAACTGTCTGATATTGATGAGATTTCCACAGAGAGCTGTGGTATAAGCCAGGTTAAGAGGCTATGAATAATAGAGGATTCATAGAATAGCCATAAGGGTAAAGTGCCAATCATGATGAGTTTTATATTAGAGTGAATAAAGAGTACCCACCAAGTGTCTTCACATCTGTCATGCACCGAACACTCTTTTGAAACAGTCTGTTTCCCTTAGGTCACTGAATCCTCCAATACACCTGTGCTGCACAAAGAATTATCCTCATTTTACATGTGAGGAAACTGAGGCTCCAGATTTGAAATAGCTTGCCCAAAGTCACACAGCTGCTAAGTGGTGGAACATAAAAGTCAAAGGTCTGTCCTAATAACAAGAACCAAGTCAGCAGTGTTCCAGAACCCAAAAGGAAAAAAAATCTTCACAGATAAAGCTGTGATTAGTAAGTGTTCAAACTCTCCAGCTTTCCACGGTGTCTTGGTTACAGGCTCTCTTCTCTGATATAGGATAAACTCTAACACTTTTTAAAAAGTTATTTTTTGCTTCAAGAGAAATTCAGAAGTAAAATATTACTTTATTGTCAGTACAGTAGTTTTTTTTAAGTCCTGAGAGGAAATGCTTTATCAATTCACAGAAACACCTTTCCTATAATTCACTTCAAAACAGAAACAGGGCAGTGCATTCTGAAATGCATCAGACTTTGTGCTTTCTTGGATTGCACTCACCAAGTTATTTTTCATTCTGAAAGCCTTTTCAGGCAGCGGAGTTATTATAATGGTTTATAAGGGAGCTCGCTCCTTGTTTCTTCGACAAACCAAAGTACCAAAGTCAGAAAGGCTAAGTTCACTAAGTTTAGGTCATTTTCCACAGGACAGAGCAGAAAGAAAACTGAAGGGAGAGCAGCAGTGGACACATTTCTATTTTTAGTGTATTCTTACCAGTAGAAGAAGGTGACGACAGTAATATCACTGGCTGAAATCTGCTCTTAGCCCTGTCCAAGAAGGGACAAGAAGTACCCTGTCTTTGCGATGTTCACAGGGACCCCAGGCTCAATAGGAGTATCTCCTTCATCTCTCACATCCACCAGGGGGCGCACTAAAATCTCACATTACTATGGGGACGAATTCATTTCTTAACCTCTCTTGAGCTTTACCACCCTCATCAGAATGGGGAGTTATAAAGAATAAATGTGACATTCGTTGTAGAGCTCCTGACTCATGGTATGGCCCAATAGATGATAGATTCCCCCTTCTCACCCACCCAAATAAACACTAGAGGAAAAAATAAGTTTATCTGAAAAGACCCAGCTGGCTCCTCAGGCCAAGGTTCTTTTTGTTTCAGAACTTGTCTCCTTCTGACTCAGAGTCTGTCGGCTCTGGAGAAAGAACTCTGGATCTCCACCCTCCCCAAATTACCAACCTCATGCCCGTATTGATGTTCCACATCAGAGCGTACCGCAGCTGCACAATTACAGAGGCTGCTTTGCAACTCTGGGCCAGAAGGGTGACTGAGGACCCAACTATGCAATATGGCGCCTGTACTCACCAACTGCCTCAGGCTTGCCAATAGAAGGAGTAGCGAGTCAGAGTGGAGGGGTCATGAGTCCGGAGATCAGGAGTCCTTGATTCCACTCTCAGCTCCTCCATCCCAACTATGCAGTATGGCGCCTGTACTCACCAACTGCCTCAGGCTTGCCAATAGAAGAAGTAGCGAGTCAGAGTGGAGGGGTCATGAGTCCGGAGGTCAGGAGCCCTTGATTCCACTCAGCTCCTCCATCTGTCTCTTGAGCGGCCTTAAGCAAATCATCTCATGTCCCTGGGACTTAGTTTCCTCCGTTGATAAAATGAAACACTGAATTAATTGTTCATCTGGAGAATCCCCTCCAGTTCTGTTCTTCTGGTATTATTCTATTCCAGCTATTATTATAACTGGAATAATTATTCCACTATTTAGTTCTGTTGTTATTCCATTCCCTCAGAGCCAGGTATAATCCACGGGTGATGGATTATGTCATGATTTGCAAACTTGATGTTACCTAATTTTTTAAACTAACCTAATCACACTGTTTTCAGGTGCTTCAGGAGACTGACTGCCCCGCTGGCTAAATACTTGTTTCTCCAATGGCTCACTGAACTCATTGAATATTTTATTCTATGGACCATGCTAGATAAGTTAGGTCCATTTTCCAATTTGGTTAAGGAGATTAGTTAACTGATTGATGCTAACCTTTATCCCCAAACTTGAGTTTGACATTTTATACAAGCATAAGTCAAGGGATACCACGTTCATTTGTCTAGCTTGTTGGACCCATCTTCATTTTCTTACTGATATTTGCAGCTCAAATATATGGTATCTGAAGAGAAAATGCAAGATAGGTCCAGGCCCTTCACTGCCCTCCTTCACTCATCTTTCCAACCCACACCTCTGCTTACCAGATCACTGGGATCAGATAGATTTCCACAGCAGTCACTATGTAGGTTCGTTGGACCCAGGAGGACTTGACATTTCCCCCCTTCTATTAGCATTCTACCATTGGATTGCATGAGATTGCCAAGATGTCTGTGAAGGACAATGAGAGGGCCATAATAGAGGCTGTTTCCCTATTTGCCTCCTGGGTCCCTGGCAAGAATGGGGAGCTTTGTGAGTGCCAACTCGTGGGAAGTACATTTGGGTGCTACCCTCTGGAGCTACCAAAGAGACAGGCAGGGAAGGATGGAATGAGAGAGAACTGACGGAATGGTCTTCCCCACCCAGCTTTTACTTATTTATCTTTTTTTTTTCCTTCTGTGGCCAAAGGCATGTTTATTAATAACAGTTCAGAACATCACAATGTCAAAAGCACTCACTTGTTTTCATCCACACAAGATCAGCTGTGATGCACACTTGCCCCACCAAAACTTTGTTGGTTCTTGCCAGGACACAGGATGTCTTATAGGGAAAGGCTGAAAATGCACCCCAGAATGCCCCCAGCCACGTGGCATTCACCCACTGCTTTGACCATATTTTATGATCTAGTCTTGGGCTTTGTGGATCCAGAAAGGCACCTACAACGTAGCCTGCATCATTCAAGCTGCCAGAGCCTGAAATATAAAAAAGCTGGATGTTCACGCATTAATTTATGGTGAGAATTGCAGCTGTTGGGCCAACCAGAAGGCCTGAGTCAGCAGATAGGAGCATCCTCTTGCAGCATGCTAATTATTTCAGAAGCCAAATTATAATCAGAAGGCCAGTTTTTTCACTTAAAGTGGAAGATACAAATTCTAAATGAAGCAGATATTCATATTAACCCAGCCTCTCCTGACAGATAAAGGATGTAGGATACCAAATTATTAAAAGATGGCTTAGGAGCAGGAAACCAGAGAAAGGGGCATTTGCCAACCCTAAGGTGTGTCTTTCAGTGTCTTAAGGTCACCCCACACCCCATGGAAGGAAGAGCCTTGCCAAGAAAAGTGTGATGCTTAAGTCTGGTGAGCAATGCCTTTCTCTTCCTATGCTAGGCATGGACAGGCACTGCCAACACAGGCTTGGGCAACTCTCCATTTCCAGTACTTCTGTTTCTCATGGTCCTTGTCCTAACAGGGTTACAATACAAAGAATTAGTTTTATGCTTACTTTCTGGGATTGTTCCCAAACAGTTCTATAAGAATTAACTTTTTAAAAATGTTAACTGATTTTTTTCTATACGTGGTGGAGCTTGGTGGAGCGTAAAAGTGTGTGGTGGAAGAAATGAAAAGATGTAAATAAAAAGGTTGCTTTGGTGTAGCTGCCTGCTGCAGGCAGTCATGAGGTCCTAGCATAGAGCATCCAGTGACCTTGTCTGAGAGTACACAGTAAGTAAATGTGTTTTGTTGCAGAATCTGAGTCTATCGGAAGCAAGAGGAAAAATCCTCCACTATCAAGTGACCTTGCAGGAGGTGGCAGGAGGGGAAATCACACTACAGAACATCACAGAAGACACCTCCTGGACCTGGGTCATTCCCAGAACTGGGACCTGGGCTGTGGCTGTGTCTGCAGCTAACTCGAAAGGCAGTTCCCTGCCCACTCGCATTAACATTACAGATCTGTGTGGGGCAGGTAAGTACCAAATTTTCTTTAATATTGCTTGTAGGAAACTGTCTTCCTAATCTCTTATCTCATTCAGGCCCAGCTTAGGGCCTGGAATGAGTAGAACAAGAGTTTAGAATCTGAAATTAACAGGTTGCAGAGGCTGTCTGAAATTTCCTTTTAGCCAGTGAGTGTGCAAATGAATTAGCACCTCTGAGCTTCAATTTCCCCCTCTCTACACTAGGGATTATATTACCTGAATTGCAGGTCATTGTGAGTTTAAATACAGAGACTAATAAATACATAATAGGTGTTTGGGGTTTCCCTGGTGGCTCAACTGGTAAAGAAACCCCTGCCAATGCAAGAGGTACAGGTTCGATCCCTGGGTCAGGAAGATCCCCTGGAGTAGGAAATGGAAACCCACTCTAGTATTCTTGCTTGGGAAGTCTCATTGACAGAGGAGACTAGTGAACTGGAGACCATGGGGTCACAAAGAGTCGAACATGAGTGAGAGCGTGCACACACATATGAACAATAAACATTAGTTAAGGAAATATTTATTACATTAAATTGAACACTAATATCTGGCTAATTGTTCCATGAGCAAGAGTAGTATGTATTGTCAAGTTCTAGAAAAAGCATACCTATAGTCAAAACATGTTTTAAAACTAATAGTATTAAAATTAAATTCTGGCTGTAAGGAACTATAGTACAATATTGCTATACTATAGCTATTTATTATTCAAATTTAGATATGTATCCAACTATCTACATTGAAAACCTCCCAACTAGCTAGACATATTTTATAGTCACATCCTCTGAAAACTAACTTGTCAGGATTAAATCTGATAATTAGTGAAGAAAATAGATATTAAAACTGTTTTCAAGATCTGTATTGTGAAAGTATTTTAGTCAAGATTTTTGGCCTAACTTTTTCAAAAAATGCCTGATAGAATAAAACTCTATAATTAGATTTTTCCTTAAAATTCAGTGTAACAGTTTATCCACACAGGGATCTGAAAGTGAAAGTTGCTCAGTTGTGTCCAACTCTTTGCAGTCCAGGAATTCTCCAGGACAGAGTACTGGAGTGGGTAGCTGTTCCCTTCTCAAGGGAATCCTCCCAACCTAGGGATTGAACCCAATTCTCTCACATTGCAGGCAGATTCTTTACCAGCTGAGGCACCAGGTAAGCCCAAGTATACTAGAGTGGGTCGCCTATCCCTTCTCCAGCAAATCTTCCTGACCCAGGAATTGAACTGGGGTCTCCTACATTGCATGCAGATTGTTTACCAGCTGAGCCACCAGGGAAGCCTAGCAATTATTATTTTGAAGAAGCTTCTACCAAGAATTATCATCTTATATATACTATTGAATCTTGGTTATAAGTCTTTTCAGTCATATATCTGTAAAGGTAGAGATAATATAGTAGATAAAAATACAAATAAATACAAAATAAAAATAAATATTAATATAACCTTGGGTCAGCATATGAGTTAGGAATTGCTTTTAGGAGTAATAGTTGCTCTTTCTAGAGGCTTGACTACAGTGACTTATTATAAGACCTAATCTCTTATAGAAGAGAAGTTTGGAGGTAGACAGCCCAGGGCTGGTGTGACAGCTGTACACGTGAGGACTCCAGCCTCCTTCCTTCTGTACCCACTGCTACATAGTCCAAGATGACTGCTGGAGCCCCAGCTGTCTCCTTCTAGGCAGCAGAAAAGAAGGGAGAAGCCTCACCTCTCACTCTTGAGGAGTTTTGCCCCAGGTCACACAACAACACTTGCAGTATTGACCCTAACTGGTCACCTGGTCACACCCAACTACAAAGGAGACTCAGAAACACATTGTTCTCTTGCTAGAGAAAATGAGGAGAGGGTATTTGATAGATAACTGGTCATCTCTGCCTCATGTGGGGAAGGTATCTAAGAAGAAACTTGAAGGAAAAGATGGATTACCTATGGAAAAAAAGCTTAAACTTTATGCATAGTAAAGTAAGAATTTTTAAAACACTGTAAATAAGGCTTTAAAATGCAAAGAGCAATTTAGGAGAAGTATATGATAGATTTCTGGCAAGTACATATAACTTTTCAAATAAATAAGAGATAATGGGATATGAACAGGAAACTCAAAAATAAATATAACGTAAAAGGAATAGGGACTTCCCTCATGGTCCAGTGGCTAAGACTCCACTCTTCCAATGCAAAGGGCCAGGGTTTGATCCATGATCAGGGAACTTGATCCCACATGCTGCAACTAAAAGATCTTGCATGCTGAAGCTAAGACCTGGGCAGTTAAATAAATAAATAAATAAACATTTTTTAAAAATAAATAAATAAAAGGAACAATAAAGATATAAAAATATGTTCAGCCTAACTAGCAATCAATGAGGTGCAAGTTTTGAAAGAAAAAAAAAAAACCATAGCAATCAAATCAAAATGAAAAAGAGTAAATAGCATCAGCATAACCTATACTGGTGAAACTGTAGGGAAAATCCACTTTTGTGTGAATTGGTACAACTTTCTTTACAGTTGAGCCACTAGGGAAGCCCATGAATTGGTATAATTTTCTGAAGAGAAATGTGGCAATTTGTAACATAAAAAACTTCAAATATGAATATATCTTTTGACCAGGAAACTGTACCATTAAAAATACATCCTTAGCAAATAATAAGGCATGAGCTTAAAAAAATGTAAACTTTTTGGTTGAATGGTTAAAATTTTTTTTTTGTTGAAATGGTTTTGAAATAATGAAACACTAGAAAGAGCCTAAAATTTTATAACAGAGGATGAATTGGTTAAATATATCATAACCTTCACCCACCTTAATCCCACTCCAGCATAAAAGTAATATTGTAGCTGTGTTTTTATTGGTGTGGAAAGATCCACATGATGAGTGAAAAAGTAGGCTGTCAAAAGTATACATGGTATGCTGCTGCTAAGTCACTTCAGTCGTGTCCGACTCTGTGAGACCCCATAGATGGCAGCCCACCAGGCTCCCCTGTCCCTGGGATTCTCCAGGCAAGAACACTGGAGTGGGTTGCCATTTCCTTCTCCATGCATGAAAGTAAAAAGTGAAAGTGAAGTCATTGAGTCGTGTCCAACTCTCAGCGACCCCATGGACTACAGCACACCAGGCTCCTCCGTCCACGGGATTTTCCAGGCAAGAGTACTGGAGTGGGGTGCCATTGCCTTCTCCTATACATGGTATAATGCAATTTAAAATATGTATTTACACAAATAGACATTTTAGCACAGTAAAGTCTAGAAGAATGTACATGGAAATATTAACAGAAGTCTTATCTACATTGCGGCATTACAGGTGATTTTTATACTCAAATTTGCTTCTTCATTGAATAAGTACTGTCTGTAATTTTTTAAAGGAATCCTGTAGGGGAAAATTGAGATCTTACCACTGTTTAATATCCTGCTCTTGTTAGTATGTCGAAATACCTTACTTCTTTAAACCTCACTGCAGATGGGCCTTGAGGATATAAGTGTCTTGAATTTTCTGGGCCCATTCCAGTTCTTTTACTTAGATTTGAAAACAGCTTCTCAAAATAACACATTCATTAGGCCTCTGCATTATTGATTCAAACAAAAATTTATTGAGATTACTATATAAGGTAACTGGAGTTCAGCAATAGGTGAAAAGTATGGTTACATTTTGTCCAGTGGGAGGGTCAATCATGTAAAAAAAGTAAACTGCAGTACAGCATATATGTGAGACAAGAGATATGCACATGGCACTCCAGGAACAGAGAAAAGTAGAAGTATGGGCATGGAGGGGAGACTTCATGTGAACAGAGAATAGAGAGACAAGTTGGTGTTGGCCAGGCAAAGCAGTGCAGGTATGCAGGCAAGGTTTGTTTTAAAGTTAAGATCTGAGAAGGCATAGAAGTTGAAAAGAAGAACCAGAGTGGGAAAGAGTTGATGAGAAAGGGAAAAGGGGATCATTAAGGGAATAAAGTTCCTGAGGAGCTGGAAGATGATGGATCCAGTAGCCAAAAAGACATAAGAGGCACAGTTCCCCCTCTCAGAATGGAGGAGTGTCAGTAAGGATGAGGCTTAAAATAGAGAAACGTGGAGGGGTGGTAAAGTAAGATATTGAAACAGCTCTCTAGACCTGGGCTGCAGCTAAAAGAGTCCTGGTCCTAGAAATCTTAAGAGCCCATTGCCTATCTTAAGGCCACACCTGAGCCATCCAATAGAAGTAGTCAAGCCTCCTAGGGAGACGTGGATGGCAGATTTGCAAATCTCCCGTCCAGGAGCTCTCATGTCTCATAAATTCTGCATGATCTGTAGGAATAGTGTACCATGTACTTTTGCTGCTTCTCTTTCAGTAGAGTTCACACAAATCACAAAAATAGCTTTCTTCCCAGGAAGAGAAAAATAGTGCCCCAAGGGGCCGAATTATATTGACTTTGAGAAAGCGGGGACAACTTGGTTGAAAGAGGCATATGCTGCAGCACTGGATATCAAGAAGTATGAGAATGATTTTGTTGGTTTATGATGAAAACTGAATGTGTGCTAAACAGACTGGTCAACAAATAAAGCACATTTAATATTTCAGACCTGTCCCTGTGCTCAGGAATTTTGGAAATTGTGGCCAGAGTCAGAAGCTAGCACAACCATAGCGGCCCACACAGATGTCAGAGGCTGAGGCCCCAGGGGGTGAAGTAACTTAGCCAAGATCGTACATCCAATTAGTGGCAAAGCTGGACTGAAAAACCAGGCCACCTGTCAGGTGGGCAATTTTTCCAAATACCTTATGAATTTCATAACTCTATTTAGATGCTCTTAATGAAAATGGAGAGGGAATTTGAATGATAAAGGCTGAAGAATAATTTTGAAAGGTGTCGCAGAAATGAGTTGCTAGCCAAGTTCTAAAAGAGAGGGCATGCCCTGGCAAACACAGTGGGGAGAAAATTCAGGCTGGTTCCTGGCAAGTGTGGTGACTCAGAGACTGGGCAATGCCAAATTGATTTACTTAGCTAATTGCAATGAGAGCAGTGGTTAGAAAAGCTCATTGACTGTGTTAGCCCATCACCTAGCAAAGAGTCTTTCAAACCCTACGTGCTCAATACATATTTACTGAATGAATACGTTTTATTCTCCAAAACAAAAACAAATTTGTGGCATAGCCAGAAAATAGGATACCAAGGCAAATGAAGACAAAGAACCAGGGCTGGGGAATTCCAGTTCCTGGCAAGGTAGCTAACACGAGGTACCAAACCCACCCAAAGGTGCCACAGGAGAGGCAGGACAGGATGACTGAGTACCTGTGAATGGGGAATAGTGAGGAATGGAGAGGACTGAGGTGGCACTGGCTTGTTGCACTCCTTTTTCTTCCCCTTGTTGCCTTGGTATTTTACTTGATATTTTTACTATGGGGCAGGAAAATCTGGAGGGCAGGGCAGAATGACTATGAGGAAGCCCTGGAACCTAATGAAGAGTGCCTGAGATATTCTCCTGCCCCTCCAACCCCATGGCCTGGCAGTTATAGAAGAGAATGACAGCCCCACTCCCCCATGAAGAGCAGTGTCAGCCACAGAGGCATGGCAGGTTCTGGAGCTGCCAAGTACACCTCCTAAGAGTCAAGCAGAGCTCAGGGTGCATCACTATAGGCTCTCTGGCTCTCCACTCTGAAAAGCTCCTTCTCCTCACCTTATCTTACCTGGAGGAGCACAAGCTCTGGCTAAGGTTTCACTACTCTCCCCATAGAAAAATGAAGGTCAAGGCTGCTAATCAATCCAAGAAAATAAAACATGACCCCAAAGGAGAAAATAAGGAGAAATCTGAGGGGCACAGTTGTAGGAAGGAAAGGCACCAAGTGGGACTACTTGTGTGGTAGGACACATAATCAGCACAACAGAAAGAGCAAGAATTTAGAAAAAGGGTTTCCCTGATGGTCCAGTGGATAAGAAGCCTCCTCCCAGTGCAGGGGCCATGGTTCAATCCCTGGTCCAGGAAGATTCCACATGCTGTGGAGCAACTAAACCCGTGTGCCACAACCACTGAGCCCATGTGCTGTGACTGTTAAAGCCCGTGTGCCTAGAGACCCTGCTTTGCAACAGGAGAGAAGCCTTTCACTGCTACTAAGAGTGGCCCCCTGCTCACTGCTACTAGAGAAAGCGTGCTCACTGCAATGAAGACCCAGTGCAACCAGAAATAATTGAATAAATAAGAGCTTAGAGTAAGCATAGTAAGTATCCTTAGAAAGATAAGAGAGGATACTGGGAACATGAATCAGAAACAGGTGGTTGTGGAATAGCCCTAAATAGAGAGTCCGTACAAGAAGTTCAGTTATTGAAATAAAGAACTCACCCGATGGGTTGGATAGCAGAAGGGACTTATCTGAAGAGTGAATGAGTGAGGGGAAGATTGGGTGAGAGACTTAGAAGTCATCAAAAGGGGAAAAGAGTTTGAAAAAGGAAAAGACTTATGACATTGAAAGAGTAAGTGATGATAATTGCCTAAAAGGAGCCCCAGTAAAAGAAAACGTGAATGAAAGGGGAAAATATTTGAAAATATTTATCAAGAATCTTACAGAATGTGCTACTCTGGTGCAGGATGTCGATAATGGGGAAGTGATGCATGTTTGGGGTCGGGGGTGTGTGGAAAATGTCTATACCTCTCACTCAATTTTGCTGTGAACTTAAAACTGCTCTAAAAAATAAAGTCTATTTTAAGAAGAAAGGAGAAAAGATAATGAGTGCAGAATGATCAAGCAGGGTTGCCCCCAAGAATACAAAGATGGATCAATATCAGAAAAGTGTATCAATGTAATTCATTACTTTAATACTGAAGGAGAAAAGGGGGATATGTTCTTAAAAGATATAGAAACGTATTTAGTAAAATAAAATTTTTAGTAAATAAATAGTATTTTATAAAAATAAAATCTATTTGAAAGCTATAAAAAAAAGGAAAACTTTTTAGGTTTTTAAAAACTTTCTACCGAAAACATGCAGCAAGCATCATCTTAATAAAGATATGTGGGAACATTCTTTTTAAAATTAGCAACAAGATTTTTTAAAAAAAGGAAATGAGATTTAGCTCAAAGATTGGAAAGAAGAGATTTTAACTATACAGCTAATAAGATTGTTACATGGAATATTTAACAAGGGCCATAGACAAATTATGAGAACTAATTAGAGAGATTATCACGTCGGCTAGAATAAGAATAACACACAAATTCATAGTGGAAAAGAAGTAGAAAATAAGATGCCATTTAAATAGCAAACTAATAGTATAACATGTCTAGGAAGTAACCTTAAAAAGCACATTAAAACTTTAAGGAGGAATTTTTGAAACTCCATTAAAAGATATAAAAAGAAACCCAAAAAACTTCAAAGAAACATCATATTTATAAATAGGACAACTTAACATTGTAACAATATCAGTTCTCCCTGAACTGAGCTGTAAATTTAATATAATTCCAATAAAAATACCAGCTGAAATTTTTGAGGACTCTCATAGACTGATTATAAGAGCTATATAGAAGAATAAAGTTTCATGAATACCTAAGATCACTTTGAAAAAAAGAAGGCCAAAATGAGGAGGGACTTTACCAAATAGTCAGGTGTCACAGAGCCGTGTAATGTGACCAATGTGTTCTGGTGAAGAAGCTGATCCACACACAAACCCATGAATATGTGGAGCTTAGTGTGTGACAGGGGTGGTACCACATTTGGAAAAATTGACCTGTAGTGTGGAAAAAATAATAAAGCTTATTTCCTTATTAAAAATAAAAAACACACACACACACACACACACACCCTTTAGCTAGATTTGGATTAAAAATCTAAATGTGAAAGGTATTAAAAAAATAAAACCAAAAGCAAATGGGAGGAAATGTAGTTAAGTATCTTTGTGACCCCAGAATGGAAGGATTTTATAAACAAGACTCAAAATACACATACTGTGGTGAATTTATCCACATCAAAGTAAGTAGTTATGTTCAACAAACACATCATAAAATTAACAGAGACTTTAAAGACTGGAGTGAGATATTTTTAGTGTTGAAAACTAACAAGTGATTAATATCTAGAATATAAAAGTTATTTCTGCAAATCAGGAAGAAGACAGGAAATACAAAGGAAAAAAATGAGTGAGGTATGAACAGGGGAAAGTCAGACAGCTTTCTGTGAAGAGCTCAGCCTCGTAAGAAATCAGAAAACGAAAGTAAAACTGCAATTAAATATTTCCTTACATGTGCCAGCTTGGGAAAATGAGAAAGAAAATACCAAGTGTTGGTGGGGAAATGAGAACTCTCTTGCTTTTCTTGTTGGAGGGTCAACTGATTTACTGTTTTAGAGATTAGTCTGACCATTAGGGAAATGGGTGAATTTAGTTTATAATTGAGAAATTGTGTGCATTTATATGTAGAGAGAGAGTCTATTTTTAAAAACTGAAGTATAGTTGCTCTACAATGTTGTGTTAGTTTCTGTACAGCAAAGTGAATCAGTTATATAATACATATACATATATCCACTCCACAAATAACTGGGAAAAGAAGAAAGGTGAAAAACAAAGGAGAAGAGGAAAGATATAAGCATTTGAATGCAGAGTTCCAAAGAATAGCAAGAAGAGATAAGAAAGCCTTCTTCAGTGATCAATGCAAAGAAATAGAGGAAAACAACAGAATGGGAAAGACTAGAGATCTCTTCAAGAAAATTAAAGATACCAAGGGAATATTTCATGCAAAGATGGGCTCGATAAAGGACAGAAATGGTATGGACCTAACAGAAGCAGAAGATATTAAGAAGTGGCAAGAATACAGAGAAGAACTGTACAAAGAAGATCTTCATGATCAAGATAATCATGATGGTATGATCACTCACCTAGAGCCAGACATCCTGGAATGTGAAGTCAAGTGGGCCTTAGAAAGCATCACTATGAACAAAGTTAGTGAAGGTGATGGCATTCCAGTTGAGCTACTTCAAATCCTGAAAGATGATGCTGTGAAAGTGCTGCACTCAATATGCCAGCAAATTTGGAAAACTCAGCAGTGGCCACAGGACTGGAAAAGCTCAGTTTTCATTCCAATCCCAAAGAAAGACAATGCCAAAGAATGCTCAAACTACTGCACAATTGCACTCATCTCACATGCTAATAAAGTAGTGCTCAAAATTCTCCAAGCCAGGCTTCAGCAATATGTAAACTGTGAAATTCCAGATGTTCAAGCTGGTTTTAGAAAAGGCAGAGGAACCAGAGATCAAATTGCCAACATCTGCTGGATCATGGAAAAAGCAAGAGAGTTCCAGAAAAACATCTATTTCTGCTTTATTAACTATGCCAAAGCCTTTGACTATGTGGATCACAACAAACTGTGAAAATTCTGAGAGATGGGAATACCAGACCACCTAACCTGCCTCTTGAGAAATCTGTATGCAGGTCAGGAAGCAACAGTTAGAACTGGACATGGAACAACAGACTGGTTCCAAATAGGAAAAGGAGTACATCAAGGCTGTATATTGTCACCCTGCTTATTTAACTTCTATGCAGAGTACATCATGAGAAACGCTGGACTGGAAGAAACACAAGCTGGAATCAAGATTGCTGGGAGAAATATCAATAACCTCAGATATGCAGATGACACCACCCTTATGGCAGAAAGTGAAGAGGAACTAAAAAGCCTCTTGATGAAAGTGAAAGAGGAGAGTGAAAAAGTTGGCTTAAAGCTCAACATTCAGAAAACAAAGATCATGGCATCCGGTCCCATAACTTCATGGGAAATAGATGGGGAAACAGTGGAAACAGTGTCAGACTTTATTTTGGAGGGCTCCAAAATCACTGCAGATGGTGATTGCAGCCATGAAATTAAAAGACACTTACTCCTTGGAAGAAAAGTTATGACCAACCTAGATAGTATATTCGAAAGCAGAGACATTACTTTGCTTACTAAGGTCCGTCTAGTCAAGGCTATGGTTTTTCCTGTGGTCATGTATGGATGTGAGAGTTGGACTGTGAAGAAGGCTGAGCACTGAAGAATTATGCTTTTGAACTGTGGTGTTGGAGAAGACTCTTGAGAGTCCCTTGGACTACAAGGAGATCCAACCAATCCATTCTGAAGGAGATCAGCCCTGGGGTTTCTTTGGAAGGAATGATGCTAAAGCTGAAACTCCAATACTTTGGCCACCTCATGTGAAGAGTTGACTCATTGGAAAAGACTCTAATGCTGGGAGGGATTGGGGGCAGGAGGAGAAGGGGACGACAGAGGATGAGATGGCTGGATGGCATCACTGACTCGATGGACGCGAGTCTGAGTGAACTCCGGGAGTTGGTGATGGACAGGGAGGCCTGGCGTGCTGCAATTCATGGGGTCGCAAAGAGTTGGACACAACTGAGTGACTGAACTGATCTGATATCCACTCCACACTGGTTCACATTTGGAAAAAGAGTACATCATGACAGTATATTGTCACCCTGCTTATTTAACTTATAAGCAGAGTACATCATGCAAAATGCTGAGTTGGATGTATCACAAGCTGGAATCAAGTTTGCCAGGAGAAAATCCAACAGCCTCAGATATGAAGATGACACTACCCTAATGGCAGAAAGTGAAGAGGAACTAAAGAGCCTCTTGATGAAAGTGAAAGAGGAGAGTGGAAAAGCTGCCTAAAACTCAACATTCAAAAAACTAAGATCATGGCATCTGGTCCCATCACTTCATAGCAAATAGATGGGGGAAAAGTGGAAACAGTGGCAGATTTTATATTTTTAGGCTCCAAAATCACTGTGGACAGTTACTGCAGTCGTGAAATTAAAAGACTCTTGCTCCTTGAAAGAAAAGCTATGACAAACCTAGAGAGTATATTAAAAAGTGGAGACATCACTTTACCGACAAAGGTCCATATTGTCAAAGCTACGGTTTTTCTAATAGGCATGATTGGATGTGAGAGTTGGACCATAAAGAAGACTGAGTGCTGAAGAATTGATGCTTTTAAATTGTGCTGGAGAAGACTCTTGAGAATCTCTTGGACAACAAGGAGGTCAAACCAGTCAATCCTAAAGAAATCAACCCTGAATATTCATTGGAAGGACTGATGCTGAAGCTGAAGCTCCAGTTCTTTGACCATCTGATTCCAAGAGTCTGATGCTGGGAAAGATGGAGGACAAGAGAAGAGGGCAACAGAGGATGAGATGGTTGGATGGCATCACTGGCTCAATGGACATGAAGTTGAGCAAACTCTGGGAGATAGTGAAGGACAGGAAAGGCTGGCATGCTGCAGTCCATGGGGTCACAAAGAGTCGGACACAACTTAGCGATTGAGCAATACTCTTCTGTTAGATTTCCTTCTCATTTAGATCATCACAGAACATTGAGTATAGTTCCCTATGTTATACAATAGGTTCTTATTAGTCATCTATTTTATATACGGTAGGGTGTATATGTCAATCCCAATCTACCAATTCATCCCATCCCTCCTCCTTAGTGACCATAAATTTGTTTTCTAATCTATAACTCTATTTCTGATTTGCAAATACGTTCATGTGAACCATTTTTCTGGATTCCACATATAAGTGATATTATATGATATTTGTCTTTCTATTTTTGACTTACTTCATTCTGTATGACAATCTCTGCATCCATCCATGTCACTGCAAATGGCATTATTTCATTCCTTTTTATGGCTGAGTAATATTCCACTGTATATTTGCACCACATCTTCTTTATCCATTCCTCTGTCAGTGGACATTGAGGTTGCTTCCAGGTCCTGGCTATTCTAAATAGTACTGCAATGAATATCAGAGTATATGCATCCTTTCAAATTATGGTTTTCTCCAGATCTTTACCCAGGAGTGGGATTGCTGGGTCATGTGGTAGCTCTATATTTAGTTTTTCAGGAACCTCTGTACTGTTCTCCATAGTGGCTATACCAATTTACATTCTTACCAACAGTGTAAGAGGATGAGAGAGACACTCTACACAGGCACACACAAGGACATGCAAGAGAAGTTCATTGCTTCCTTGTTTGTGTTGACAAAGAGTTGGAAGAAAGCTTGTCACTTGGAGACTGCACAAAGAACGTGTTGAGGCAGTAATCTGAAGGAATGAGCTTGATTTTCATATAGCAGCAGAATAGAAACATACTGTTGAGTGGGAAAATAAAAGTTAGGAAAAGCACTGGATTTACTCCAAATGTGTTTCATGAAAATACACATAAACTGAAAGCAACACTAATTCTCAAGGGCACATATATATGTAAATAAACATTAGGAGGTAGATTAGAAGGATGCATATTATAGATCACTAGAGCAGGTACCTTTGGGGACACAGAAGTGGAAAGTGAAATGGAAGATGAAGGGGAAATAATTCCATAAATAACACTACACAGGGTCCTGGCACCAATGCCTCTTCTCCAAGAACTGAGAAGCTGGATGAACAAAATCTGTGAACCTGAAGTCCTTTATAAGATGTCAGTTATAGCTACAACTTTGCTGGGTTGGGTGGTTGTTTTTTATATCTGTTTCCACTGTGATTTTGTTTTTTTTCCCCCACCTTTCCCCATAAAGAGTTGCTGGCTCCTCAACAGATCTTTGCAAAGTCAGAGGGCATGGACAAGCTCATGGTGATGTGGACACCTCCAGAGAAAGCTGCCACTGCTGTGCAGAAATACGTGGTGGAGTGGAGGGAACTCCACCCAGGGGGTGGTGTGCAACCCCCTCTTGGCTGGTTGTGGAGTCCCCCCTACAGACTGTCTGCTCTGATTTCAGGTACTTAATATTCACCTTCCTTCTCAAGGATTACTAAGTTCACGTTTTTCAAGGAAACTTCAGGCAGGAACCCAAAGCCATGCTCTCAGTTACAGCTGCGTGAGAAGGGGGGCACTGATGACCTAGAGCACGTCAGGGTGCACCACTGCAGCCATAGAAGACCCACTGATTGACTAAAACCTCTAGGATTTATGGAAAACTCCCATGCCTGGGACAGTGCCGTACATGATGAGTAAATAATAACCCAACAAGCATGGCTAAGAGCTAAGTAGTAGCCAGTCAGTGTGATGGACACCATACATCTGGGAGTTCATTTAATTGTGAGAAAAATCATACGTAGCAAGAGTTATTTCCCCATTATTTGAGATGAGGAAACCAGGAGATCTTTCATTTCCAATTCTGCTACTTATTATTTGTGTGATAACAAACCCAGAATTATCTATATGACAGTTGGTTTCTCTCATCCTCGAATTCCAAATCTGTCAGTGGTTACATGGATCAAGTGATAGAAAGCATCTGAAAATGCATTCAAACAATTGGACAGAAGTTAATCAGTGCTTTTTTTAAAAATTTCATTTTATCCTTGGAGTACATCTTAAATTTCTGTATCATACAGTATGAATTGAAACTGAAAAGAAATTTCATAAATAATCATTTAATCCTGTGCATAAGCAACATTGTTGTTATTGTTGTTTAGTCGCTAAGTCGTGTCTGACACTTTGCAACCCCATGGACTGTAGCCCACCAGGGTCCTCTGTCTACGGAATTTCTCAGGCAGGAATACTGGAGTGGGTTGCCATTTCCTTCTCCAGAGGGTCTTCCCAGACCCAGGGATCAAACCTACGTCTCCTGCATTGGCAGGTGAATTCTTTACCACTAAGCCACTTGGGGAGCCTATAAGCAACATTGGACAATTGGAAAACAAGGCGGCCAAAGGCTTGTTTAACCATTTTGATAAATGATTGCAAAGGTGTGTGTCTTCCTCCTATCAGAGTCTGATGCTTACCCTTCTGCTATCATGGGAGCAGTCCCTAAATGGGGCTTGTTATTTCTAACCAGTGAAAAGAATCCTTAACCTCTTCTGTCAGAGAGATCTAGTCCTAATCGCACCTGAGGTGGCTGACATATTTGCCAAACAAACATTAAAGGGCAACAGCTCAAGTTCTTTATTTTTTTCAAGTTCTTAATCACAAACTCTGAAGTCTTTCTCTGTGAGCCACTGTCAGCTTCAAATATTGTTTTGTGTTGGAAATACTCAAAGACCTCCCTTACTTACCAATGAATGTTACCAAAAACCAATTAGTGGAAATTTCTTATTTTAATTTTCCCAAAGAGAAATGGTATTATTTGCATTCTAGAGTTCAGCTAGTTAGATGGTCACATGGTTGAAAATCTTCCAGGATGAATTTCAACGAACAAGGCACATGTGTGTGTGTGTGTGTGTGTGTGTGTGTGTGTGTGTGCATGCACGCACATGTGCTGACACATTCAGAAGCTGAAGCTACAGCATTTTCCACCTTCTATTTTTCTCCTACTAACTGTTGTTCTATAATAAATCAAAATCATCATAAGATTATTAATGCAAATCTAGGTCAGCAGATCACCCCAAATTAATTTTTTTAATTTATTTTATTGGCATATAGTTGCTTTACAATGTTGTGTTAGTTTCTACTAATAGCAAAGTGAATCAGCTATACATATATTTCTATGTTAAAGGAAACCTGAATGAACTCCTTGGCCAACCCAATATATAACCCTTTTTTTATTTCCTTCACATTTGGGTTACCACAGAGCACTGAGAAGTATTCCCTTAAAATGTTGATAAATGTGTTTTCTGTGTGGCAATGGATGTGCTAATTTAATGTGCTAAAAATGTCAATGTGATTTTTAAAGTATAAGTTCAGCATAGTGATGAAAAGTTCTGCAGCCAGATTATCTGGATTTGAGTCCTGGTTCTGTCACTTACCAAAGTGTATGATCCAGGGCAAATTAACTTCTCTGTGTCTCAGTTTCCTTATCTGGAAAATGGGGGTAATATTACCTACCTCACTGGGTTATTGTGAAGACTAATTGAAGGAGAAGACATTTTTAACAATACCTAACACATTTTACGGAGAAGGCGATGGCACCCCACTCCAGTACTCTTGCCTGGAAAATCCCATGGACAGAGGAGCCTGGTAGGCTGCAGTCCATGGGGTCGCGAAGAGTCGGACACAACTGAGCGACTTCACTTTCACTTTTCACTTTCATGCATTGGAGAAGGAAATGGCAACCCACTCCAGCGTTCTTGCCTGGAGAATCCCAGGGACAGGGGAGCCTGGCGGGCTGCCGTCTCTGGGGTCACACAGAGTCGGACACGACTGAAGTGACTTAGCAGCAGCAGCAACACATTTTAAGTGCTCGATAATCTAGCTATCATCATTATTATTATATGTGATGGAGCTAAGATTTTATAGGTTTTGAAGCTCTAAATCCAGTAATATTTTCATTACACTGTGACAACCATTATACCTGTCCAGCAGGATATACACATCCTGCTTAAGGAGACAAGATTTTCACAGATGAAAGAAACAGCATGGTACGTGATAATACATGAACCAGTCCTTAACTGTGTGCCTCTTTTAGAGTCTAGCTGCTCAGACTTCTAGTGGGTTGTGTTCAGTTTTAATCACTGTATTTAAAGAGAATGCTGCCTGGATAACCCCATGAGCATCAGAGGAAGGTGAGCAAGACTTTAGGGTCTGTAATTTTTAATGGGGAAACTGTTTAGCATGTAGAAGAGTATTCTAGATTGGGGTGGGAGGTGGTTGATGACTCTTGCTGGCTTCAATATGTATGTAAGAAAGAGTATGTGTCTTTTGTTGTTCTGGAGAGCAGAATGAAGGCCCTCTGCATAAAAATTGTAAGAAGACAGATGTCAGCTCAATTTTGAGAAAGTACTTCCCTTACAGTTGATGGTCTCTAATAGGACAGTTGATTGCCCTTCAAGGCAGTGCATTCTCTGTCCCTAGAGTCACTGAAGTGGAATCAGTGTTCCTTTAAGGGTGTGTGTGTGCATGTGTGTGTGTGCATGTGTGTGTGTGAGTGTGTGTGTGTGTGTGTGCTCAGTCGCTATGGACTGTAGCCCACCAGGCTCCTCTGTCCACAGGATTTCCCCCGGCAAGAATACTGCAGTGTGTTGCCATTTCCTCCTCTAGGGGATCTTCCCGACCCAGGGATCCAACCTGCGTCTCCTGAATCTCCTGTGCTGGCAGGCATATTCTTTACCACTGAGCTAACTGGGAAGCCCTTTATGACTGTTATGTCCATCAAATCAGATGAAACAGTAGATACTGAATTCTAAACTGCTATATAATTGTAAATACTTATTATATTAGGATTTACCCCTTTGGGATAGTTTGAACTATGCAGTCCCTACAGATCTTTCTTTTTAGAAATTCTATTAATTCTATACACAGTGCCTAAAATAAATGATGAGAGAATTTTTTCCATAGGAAACTAAAATGTTCTTAAGCACTTCAGACATATTCATTTGAATAAAAGCAATAATACTGGGTGAGATTATTAATTCAGGTCATTCTCCTACCTGAAAACACTTGATTAACTATGAGTTTATTTTGATGTAACATTCTGGAAATAAACACTTAACACTTAGCTAATTTATACTTATCATGAATTCAGTTACCCTCTCCAATCAGTAAGATGACTCATTGCCATAAGATCCTTACCAATTTTTTCTCAGCATCTAGCTGGGGCAGAGTTGGGTGCTTTGGAGTGGGCTACAGTGAAGTTCAACTCCTGGATTATAAATTGGTGGGGTCTAGGCTAGAGACTGTCAGTCCTGTCTTATCTAGGTGAAAACAGTTCTGACCTTATTATATAACCACTCCTTTTACAGATAACATAGACATCATGGTGTCTAGAAAACCTTCCCTCATGCCTAGCTATCGGGGCTCACCATCATACTTCCTCTATGATTACTTCTCATTGCTGGTCATTTAGTGTTTGCCTTCTCCCAGACTTAACAGGTGAAATTAGCTTTCCACAGAAAAACCACCTGAGAGACAGCTTATGAACAGGGAGCCAGAGCCTTTGCCCAGGAGTGCTAGGTGTGTGTGCATGCATGGGAGTCTTGAGAAATAAGCCTGGAACTCAGGGCCAGACTCTAAAAAGAAATGAAAATGTTAAGAGTATGTGCTTCATCCACCAGCAGCAAAGGCTAAGGAATTTCTGAGGCGGGGAGCAGACAGTGATTAGGGTATGTTCATGCCAGAGACCCGAGAGAGACAGGTTCGCCCCCTGAGTTGGGAAGATCCCCTGGAGTAGGCAATGGCAACCCACTCCAGTATTCTTGACTGGAAAATTCCACGGACAGAGGAGCCTCCAGTCTGCAGTCCATGGGGTTGCAGAGTCAGACATGGCTGACTGAGCACATATACACACACATGTAAGAATTAGCCAGGAAAATGGGAGGAGTTCTTAAGGTGAGAACTGGGGAACAAGCTTGCTCGGGCTCTACTCTTCATAAAAAAGAAAGTGTCAGCTAAGTTATGGAGCCACATTTTCTTCCCTCCTCCACGTGTTAGTCGCTCAGTTGCGTCGGACTCTTTGTGACCCCATGGACTATAGCCCACCAGGCTGCTCTGTCCGTGGGATTCTCCAGGCGAGAATACTGGAGTGGATTGCCAAGGCCTCCTCCTGGGGATCTTCCCAACCCAGGATTGAACCCCAGTCTCCTGCATTGCAGGTAGACTCTTTACCATCTGAGCCACAGGAAAACCTGCCCTCCTCCACTAGGGGCAAGCTATTCACAAGAAGCCCAAAGTTTCTGATGTCGCAGTTCCCAAGGCCTCTGCCCTGAACTCACACCTTGCATGGCAAAATGCAACAAAACTGTTTGCCTAATGTGCTCATCTGGAACTCCCACCTGGCACTGTGGTTGATAGGTCCCTTCCAGAACTAGCAACAGAGCTGCCAGGCACCAGCCCCTCCCAAATGAAGCAATTCTGTATTCCATGTTGCCCTTTGGATTTCTGGGTCTGGATGCCACTCACAAAGCATCTTTGGATGATGGGACTAAGCTGATTGAAGCCTTGTTCTACTTCACTTGGCTCATGAGTACGATTTGAAACTTGCCCATGGTATGAGTTTTTATTTCCTCATGGACAGTAGTAGTAGCATATTTAGGCTTTATGTACTGCCTACTTGCTGGAATATTTAAGGGATAATGGATTTTTATAGAAAACACACAATGTAGTAAATTATTCTGTGATATAAAATTCCTCTTCCAGAAAAGAAAATGTGAAACCCTAATCAGTTGTCAGGGTAGGGGACCCGACCTACCTACGGCAGGGCGTTGAACAATGTGGGAAAGAGTCCTTCCTCTGACCACGTGAGACTCCAGTTAGTTACCTAACAGAAGTAATCTTTTTCCTTTAAATTTTCATTGGGAGTTTAAAGATAAGTCATGGGCAGTATCTATGACAGGGGCCTTTTCTTTACAGGAAATTGACATTTGGGATTCATGGAAATAAGGAGTTTGGGCAGGGGAGCATGCCAAGAAAATGACTGGCAGAAAACTGCAAAGTGTAGCACTTTAAAACATAGGAAGGAGTATTAGCATCCCCAGGTATCTTCCCAGTCTTCCAAGCTGTGAAGCGACTGAGATCTGAGTGGAACGTGGTGGGTAGGGGGGCTGGGGGCTGGCAGGGCGGGGCAAAGGGGTAGATTATACTGAGCGGCACCCTGATGAGTCACACCGGAACGTGTCACCCCTGCTGCCCTGTCAGATCATGATAAGTATCAGGAATCAGAAGAGCCGTTCAAGTGCTATGCCTACAAAACACCACCCTTTGCTGTAAACAGCAAATAATTTATAATAAGGAAGAAGTTTTTCCTTAAAAGTGAGTTTTGTTTCAGAAGCTGTCTGTGGTTTTGTTTAAACCCTTTTTTGAACTGGAATAGACTCTGTCTTTATGTCTTGCAGAAAACATAAAACCCTACATCTGTTATGAAATCCGCGTGCATGCACTTGCAGGGGACCAGGGAGGGTGCAACTCCACCCGGGGTAACTCCCAGCACAAAGGTGAGTCTTGGGATCTTTCGTCCAGCTGTGCTCTAGTTTAATGGTTTGGATTTGGAGGGTGACAAAAGCCTCCTATGTTCTACTTCACAGCACCACTGAGTGGCCCCCACATTAATGCCATCTCAGAGGAAAAAGGGAGCGTTTTAATTTCATGGGATGAAATTCCAGCCCGGGAGCAAATGGGCTGCATCCTCCACTACAGGATATATTGGAAGGAACGGGACTCCAACTCCCAGCCTCAGTTTTGTGGTACGTGTGAGAGACAAAGGCAACAGGGCCTTTCTTGTTTAGATGTTGGGAAAACACAAGCGTGTGCAAGTGCTAGCACTGTACCTAGTACTTAGTAGGTGCTCAATAAATATTTGTAAAGTTAATTGAATGAAGAAAAATAAAGACATCTAAACACATACACACTCACAAAATTACTGAATATGTGTTACATGCCAAGCAAATGGAAGAAATGAAGTTAATGAATGAGGCTCTCAAGGAACTCACTTAGATGGAGACAGCATTTCAAAAAGCAATAAAGGCACTTGGATATCATTATATAGACCCTTGATGTTTGCAGGGAATGCGTTTGGAAAACCTTTGAATCCCCACACTCGCAAATACCATCATAGCATGTTATTTTCTCCTTAAATGGATAAAACACAATTTAAGTAACTCCTTATGACCCATAATTATGCAATAATACTAAAGCAATTAAATTCTGGCTAGAGCATTATCTCAAGTGATTTCATCACTCATTCACTGAGCAGCTCCAACTCACTTGCCAGATTTAATGTTTTAATCTTTGATTTATGCAGTTTTGTTTTATTTTTCCTGGCTTGAACCTCCCTTTCGTATTTATAGGCAGCCAGAGTTCTTTCAGGAGCATTTATCATAACGAAGCAACCATTTTATTCCTTAGTGAGAATTATTGGGTCCAAGAAGAATGTAACAAAGCCGACCTGCCATATAGTTGCCAGAGCGCTGCCTGCAGAGTGATTTTTACTTGGTAAACTTGAGGAACTGGTCCTCTCTCTTGACCTTAGATCTGCAGTATTGCTTTTCTAAAAGTTATGACTTTTAAAGCGAATTAACTTTTTATTATAGAAGTAATACTTTTATATGGTAAAACCATTCAAATACTTCAGAAAGATATAAAGTGGGAATTATCCTTTCCTCTATACTTAGGCTGTTCATAGTTCTTCATGTGTTCTTCCAGAAGAAAACGTGATGCATATTCTAGCATACATTCAGGATAACCATCGGTATTCTGATCTGTACCTTACTTTGCCTCTCACTAGCAACTAAACAACAAAAAGCATCAATCCATAGTTAGATCTTTCCACATCAGTCCATATGGACTTGTCTCACTCTTCTTTTTAACAGTTCTATAGTGTTCCACTATAAGAACAATCTGCTTAATAATCCACAGCAATCTGCTTAATAATCCACAATTTCTAAATGCAGCATATCACTCAACGTAACTGCTCCCCACTGTTCAGGGTAAGTCAGTTCTGAAATGTACCCTGAAAGGCGCTTCATCAATTGATGTAATCCTGGGCCATTTGGAATGCTTCATGTGACATTTGCTCCCTCTTAAATGTTAATTTTTATAGAACTTAAGTTGAGATGTCTATTTATAACAGATGGTTCTAAAATCTGTTCTTGTAGATGTTGAAGAAGTTGCCTACCTTACTTGCAACAAATCCCTTAGGTATTTTAAAATAAGTTTAAAAGGAAGACGGTGCAGATTTAAAACCCTATTTTGTACCAGTTTAGATAGTTTCCCTCTTAGCACTTACAGATGAATAAGACCTGTTCCCTATCTTCAGAGAGCTCACAGTCTACCCATGGAAAAGTACACAGAAGTGATGTAAATTCTTTAATCAAGGACTGACAACTACCTGTTGCATTTGGCAACCAGAAATTGTTGGCAAATCCACAAGTGCAGTTTCTAGAGAGTGGTAGGAGGCGGAGGGAGAAAGAAACCAGAAAGGCTCCACAACAGCAAAAGGAGCATGAAGTTCCCAGGAGGAAGGACCCTTGTCTTAGGTGTCTTCTGGCCTGGCCCCTAACAGCACAAGCAGGGTGCCGTAAGAGCACTTTACCCGGCCTGGACAGGAGAGAGGCGTAGCACTGGGGCGGGGTATCTGCTTCCCCAGGCAGTTCCAGCCCACTGCCACTCCTCTGGAAGTGTGTTGATACTGCCATGCGCGCTGCTCTACAGGCACACACAGTCTGCTTATTATTACTTGGCTGTTTTTGCCAACATGAAGACAGAAGCCATGTCACCATTGTCTCCCCCTTACTTGCAGTACAGCCAGGCATCCGGTAGGTGTTAATAAGAACAGTATTTTTTGAGTAACAAATGGGTGAATACTGCCTTGCACTTTGTTAAACCAGTGCAGATGATTAGATCAAAGCTAATTTCCAGTAACCAAGCAACTATTTTGCCTGGTTCCCTCGTGGCTGTGTGGTAAACAATCTGCCTGCCAATGCAGGAGACGTGGGTTCAATCCGTGGGTTGGGAAGATCCCCTGGAGAAGGAAATGGCAACCCATTTCAGTATTCTTGCCTGGAGAATCCCATGGACAGAGGAGCCAAGTGGGCTACATTCCACAGGGTCACAAAAGAGTCAGACAGAACTTAGTGACTAAACAACAACAACAGTTTTGCCTGGTACCACTTGCCCTTCTTACTGGTCACCTTTCAGATAATTGGCAACCATTAGCCTCTCCCTAAACTGGTGCCTTTCTCATTTAACCACCATCAGCCTAAAGTTTCAGACCCAAGGACTGAATGGCCTCCTTTATCTCTGCCAGATCACAGCCCAGATGAGGCAGCAGAACCAGTATTTCCTGCAGGACTTCTTTCTCCCATTACTCAACTCAACCTATTTGCCAACCAGATTGCTGACACCATCACTCTCCTCCCTGCTCCTCCCATAATTTCTGTTTTTATTCTTCAGATATATACAATATATGCATGTGTGTGCGTGTGTGTGTATGTAAACATTTTTGGCCCCGAAAACTATTCAAATACCTTACCTTGTGTTCCAACGTCTCATTTGACTCCCTGATGTTCACCCTGCATGCTTTGCTGCAGCAAGATGAGCAGAAAGTCTCTCTCAAATTATTTTTTTAGTCCCCTGCCTTGGGAATGAGATACAATTTGGTTTAATCATATAGCTGAAGTCTGTGCAAGCAATTTCATCAGGCTGAAGTAGGGTTGGGAATTTTCCACATGGTACTTTTTCTCAAAAGGATAGGAATTGCTCTGCTAGTCACAGCTGTTAAATGATCTGCTGAGGCCTTAGCTCCTTTGGGCAGAGTGAACGCAATAATACAGGGCTCCATCTTGCTGGTCACCCATAGTAAGCAGGGATGTGGGAGTGTCATGGGGTCTGTTATCCCTACTAGTAATAGATGGTGCTCTTTGAGGCATACTCTGTGTCTCAGTGCCTTGTGAGAATAATAAATATGTTATGACTGTTGAAATAAATTCAGCAAGCAGGGGGAATATCTGACTTGCCCTAGGATTTGTGTGTGCTCAGTCAGTCAGTCTTTGTGGCCACATGGACTGTAGCCCACAAGGCTCCTTTGTCCATGGAATTTTCGAGGCAAGAATACTGGAGTGGTTGCCATTTCCGTCTCCAGGGGATCTCCCCGACCCAGGGATCAAACGGGCATCTCCTGCATTTGCAGGCGGATTCTTTACCACTGCACCACCTGGGAAGCCCCACCCTGGGATTTGTAAGCCCATAAGTGATGTTGAGACACACAGTGCTGAGTTCTGGTTTCCACTTTGATCACCAGCACATGGACAAGTCTGCTGAGCAAGTAAGCTACACCTGTGGAAGTTCCAGCCTTAATTTTACAGTTCCCCTCAGTTTCTGAGAGTTCACTCTGAAACTCACACTCAGCAGACCCCTGGAGGAGGAGACTGTTTACTAAATGCTACCGACATTCATATTTCTTGGAGGAGAAAAACAACACCAACACATTGCTCAAAAACCAAATCTCCCCTGCTGAGAACCTGCAGGGGTGTTGAAACTGTAAAGAACTGACAATCTAGGCTTAAACTACCAAAATAAATCTAAGTATTATGCTCTCATTTTTTAGATTTTATGTCAAATTGAAGCAGATCAGAGATTAAATCCAAGTCTATTTCATTAATTGATAAATGCACAAATTTCTAAGAAATAGAATTTCTTGAAAATTCTGTTGAAAACAATTTGTATATTTAATTTCCTCCCCAGGAGTTCTCAAATATACCTGATAAATGTCAGAAACATTATAATTATAGGAAATAAAAGGAGTTACTACAGCTAAATAATTTCAAAAGCAAAGTAATACACATTCTTTGAAAAGATTTTTATCACAGAAAATAAAAACAGAAAAAAAACAGAAAAAAAATTTAATTCTTTTGATATGCTGTGACACGGGGCCTTCATAAATGATAGTGTCTAGGGTCTTTCAAAGTATTAAGTACGAATGAATTAGGACCATTTTAAAACAGCAATGTGCTTTTCTTTTTCAAGTTAAATGAAGCATTAACAAATAAATATGAATAAAAGCCCACGTTCAAGCATTTCCTTTAATGCATGCCTTTCCTCCTTTATATTTATCTTCCTTTCAGAAATTCCCTATAGGCTCTCCCCAAATTCACATCCCATAGACAGCCTGCAGCCCAGAGTGACATATGCTCTGTGGATGACAGCTCTGACAGCTGCTGGTGAAAGCCCCCAAGGAAATGAAAGAGAATTTTGTCTGCAAGGTAAGAGCCATCCTTACAGAGGGCAAGTCCACTGGATTCCTCCATAGGCATATACTCCCACTATGTGAGATGAAGATTATCAGACTTTCTTTCATTCACTAATTACTTGCTAGCTGCTACACCTTTGTGTTTGCCATATCCCCTAATTAGAGTGCCCTACCATTTCATTATCTGCTTGGCTACAGTCTCTACTCAGTTTTCAAAACTCAGCAAAAATGTTGCCTCCTCCAGAAAGTCTTCCCAAATGCACATCCATATTTTCTTCATAATATGCTATGCTTGACCCCTATCCAAAACTCTGAGTCCAACAGGCAGGAACTAGTGTCTGTTTATCACTTATTATCAAGATCTGGAACACCACCCAGAACATAGTACGTGTCCTCTGATTATCTGTTCAATGAAAGATGAGCATAATCCCAACGAGGATTCATCTCTTGCCTATTGTCCGCCTCTTTGCAACTCCTTGAACTGCAGCACCCCAGGCTTCCCTGTCCTTCACTATCTCCCTGAGTTTGCTCAAACTCATTTCCACTGAGTCCATGATGCTATCCAACCATCTCATCCTCTGTTGCCCTTTTCTCTTCCTGCCCTCAATCTTTCCCAGCATTGGGGTCTTTTCCAATGAGTAGGCTCTCTGCATCAGGTGGCCAAAGTGTTGAAGCTTCGGCTTCAGCATCAGTCCTTCCAATGAATATTCAGGGTAGATTTCCTTTAGAATTGGCTGCTTTGATCTCCTTGTGGTCCAAGGGACTCTCCAGAGTCTTCTCCAACACCACAGCTCAGAACCAGCAATTCTTTGGCAGCCATCTTTATGGTACAACTCTCACATCCATACATGACTGGAAAAACCATAGCTTTGACAATATGGAACTTGTCAGCAGAGTGATATCTCTGCTTTTTAATATGCTGTCTAGGTTTGTCATAGCTTTTCTTCCAAGGAGCAAGCATCTTTTAATTTCATGGGTGAGGTCGCCATCCACAGTGATTTGGAGCCCAAGAAAATAGAATCTGTCACTGCCTCCACGTTTCCCCCTTCCATTTGCCATGAAGTGATGGGACTGGATGCCATGATCTTACTTTTTTAAACAAGTTTTGCATGTCAGATAGTTATCATGCTCAAGGCACTGTGTTAAGCACTTTGCACAGTGTATTTTGTGTGTGGGAAACTTTGCACAATAACCAAGTAGCTTAAACAACAGAGATCGATTTCCTCACATTTCAGGAGGCTGTAAGTCTGAGAACAAGGTGTCAGCAGAGTTGGCTTCTTGTGAGGGCTGTGAGAGAATCTGTCCCACAGCTCTCATCTCACATCTGGGGGCAATCTCTGGCTCCTGGTTCCTCTGCCTTTTCTAAAACCAGCTTGAACATCTTGAAGTTCACAGTTCATGTACTGTTGAAGCCTGACTTGGAGAATTTTGAGCATTACTTTACTAGCGTATCAGATGAATTCAGTTGTGCGGTACTTTGCGCATTCTTTGGCATTGCCTTTCTTTGGGATATAATCAATCTGATTTTGGTGTTGACCATCTGGTGATGCCTATGTGTAGAGTCTTCTCTTGTGTTGTTGGAAGAGGGTGTTTGCTATGACCAGTGCATTTTCTTGGCAAAACTCTATTAGTCTTTGCCCTGCTTCATTCCGCATTCCGAGGCCAAATTTGCCTGTTACTCCAGGTGTTTCTTGACTTCCTACTTTTGCATTCCAGTCCCCTAGAATGAAAAGGACATCTTTTAGGGATGTTAGTTCTAAAAGGTCTTGTAGGTCTTCATAAAACCGTTCAATTTCAGCTTCTTCAGTGTTACTGGTTGGGGCATAGATTTGGATTACCGTGATATTGAATGGTTTGCCTTGAAGACAAACAGAGATCATTCTGTCGTTTTTGAGATTGCATCCAAGTACTGCATTTTGGACTCTTTTGTCGACCATGATGGCTACTCCATTTCTTCTGAGGGATTCCTGCCCGCAGTAGTAGATATAATGGTCATCTGAGTTAAATTCACCCATTCCAGTCCATTTTAGTTTGTTGATTCCTAGAATGTCAACGTTCACTCTTGCCATCTCTTGTTTGACCACTTCCAATTTGCCTTGGTTCATGGACCTGACATTCCAGGTTCCTATGCAATATTGCTCTTTACAGCATTGGACCTTGCTTCTATCACCAGTCACATCCACAGCTGGGTATTGTTTTTGCTCTGGCTCCATCCCTTCATTCTTTCTGGAGTTATTTCTCCACTGATCTCCAGTAGCATATTGGGCACCTACTGACCCGGGGAGTTCCTCTTTCAGTATCCTATCATTTTGCCTTTTCATACTGTTCATGGGGTTCTCAAGGCAAGAATACTGAAGTGGTTTGCCATTCCCTTCTCTAGTGGACCACATTCTGTCAGACCTCTCCACTATGACCCACCCGTGTTGGGTTGCCCCGAAGGCATGGCTTAGTTTCATTGAGTTAGACAAGGCTGGGGTCCTAGGGTGATTAGATTGACTAGTTTTCTGTGAGTATGGTTTCGGCATGTCTATCCTCTGATGTCCTCTTGCAACACCTACCTTCTTACTTGGGTTTCTCTTACCTTGGGCATGGGGTATCAGATTGATTATATTCTTTCCAGCCAAAGATGGAGAAGCTCTATACAGTCAACAAAAATAAGACCAGGAGCTGACTGTGGCTCAGATCATGAACTCCTTATTACCAAATTCAGACTTAAATTGAAGAAAGTAGGGAAAACCTCTAGACCATTCAGGTATGACCTAAATCAAATCCCTTATGATTATACAGTGGAAGCAAGGAATAGATTTAAGGGCCTAGATCTGATAGATAGAGTGCCTGATGAACTATGGAATGAGGTTCGTGACATTGTACAGTAAAACAGGGATCAAGATTATCCCCATGAAAAGAAATGCAAAAAAGCAAAATGGCTGTCTGGGAAGCCTTACAAATAGCTGTGGAAAGAAGAGAAGCGAAAAGCGAAGGAGAAAAGAAAAGATATAAGCATCTGAATGCAGAGTTCCAAAGAATAGCAAGAAGAGATAAGAAAGCCTTCTTCAGCAATCAATGCAAAGAAATAGGGGAAAACAACAGAATGGGAAAGACTAGAGATCTCTTCAAGAAAATTAGAGATACCAAGGGAACATTTCATGCAAAGATGGGCTCGATAAAGGACAGAAATGGTCTAGACCTATCAGAAGCAGAAGATATTAAGAAGAGGTGGCAAGAATACACAGAAGAACTGTACAGAAAAGATCTTCAAGACCAAGATAATCACGATGGTATGATCACTCATCTAGAGCCAGACAACCTATGAGAAGTCAAGTGGGCCTTAGAAAGCATCACTATGAACAAAGCTAGTGAAGGTGATGGCATTCCAGTTGAGCTATTTCAAATCCTGAAAGATGATGCTGTGAAAGTGCTTCACTCAATATGCCAGCAAATTTGGAAAACTCAGCAGCGGCCACAGGACTGGAAAAGCTCAGTTTTCATTCCAATCCCAAAGAAAGACAATGCCAAAGAATGCTCAAACTACTGCACAATTGCACTCATCTCACATGCTAATAAAGTAATGCTCAAAATTCTCCAAGCCAGGCTTCAGCAATATGTAAACTGTGAAATTCCAGATGTTCAAGCTGGTTTTAGAAAAGGCAGAGGAACCAGAGATCAAATTGCCACCATCTGCTGGAAAAAGCAAGAAAGTTCCAGAAAAACATCTATTTCTGCTTTATTAACTATGCCAAAGCCTTTGACTGTGTGGATCACAATAAACTGTGGAAAATCCTGAGAGAGATGGGAATACCAGACCACTTGACCTGCCTCTTGAGAAATCTGTATGCAGGTCAGGAAGCAACAGTTAGAACTGGACATGGAACAACAGACTGGTTCCAAATAGGGAAAGGAGTACGTCAAGGCTGTCTATTGTCACCCTGCTTATTTAACTTCTATGCAGAGTACATCATGAGAAATGCTGGACTGGAAGAAACACAAGCTGGAATCAAGATTGCAGGAAAAATAATAACCTGAGATATGCAGATGACACCACCCTTATGGCAGAAAGTGAAGAGGAACTAAAAAGCCTCTTGATGAAAGTGAAAGAGGAGAGTGAAAAAGTTGGCTTAAAACTCAACATTCAGAAAACAAAGATCATGGCATCCAGTCACTTCATGGGAAATAGATGGGGAAACAGTGGAAACAGTGGCTGACTTTATTTTGGAGGGCTCCAAAATCACTGCAGATGGTGATTGCAGCCATGAAATTAAAAGATGCTTACTCCTTGGAAGAAAAGTTATGACCAACCCAGATAGCATATTCAAAAGCAGAGACATTACTTTGCCAACTAAGGTCCGTCTAGTCAAGGCTATGGTTTTTCCAGTAGTCATGTATGGATGTGAGAGTCGGACTGTGAAGAAAGCTGAGCACCGAAGAATTGATGCTTTTGAACTGTGGTGTTGGAGAAGACTCATGAGAGTCCCTTGGACTACAAGGAGATCCAACCAGTCCATCTGAAGGAAATCAGTCCTGAATATTCATTGGAAAGACTGATGCTGAAGCTGGAACTCCAGTACTTTGGCCACCTGATGCGAAGAACTGACTCATCTGAAAAGACCCTGATGCTGGGAAAGCTTGAGGGTAGGAGGAGAAGGGGACGACAGAGGATGAGATGGTTGGATGGCATCACCGACTCAATGGACATGAGTCTGAGTGAACTCTGGGAGTTGGTGATGGACAGGGAGGCCTGGCGAGCTGCAGTCCACAGAGTCACAAAGAGTTGGACACAACTGAGCAACTGAACTGAATTGAACTGAACTACTCCAGTCCTACCTTATCTTAACTAATAGCCTTTGCAATGACCCTATTTCCAAATAAGGTCACTTTTTAAGGAACTGGAAGTTAAAACTTCTACATACGAATTTCAGGGTGGGAGGACACGATCCAACCCCTGGACGCACACCTTCACTCATTTGACCCTGACTGCACCTGTGTCACATGCCTCCACCAGGTGCAGTACCAGGCACTCCACAGGAAATGAATGCAGGAGTGAGGGGTTAGGGTGTCGTTTTATAGGTACGAGGTGCACAACGATGACCCAGGTCATAGAGGTGGCAAGTGCGAGAACTACAAATCAGACTCAGATTTGAGTTTAAGTTAAACTTGAATATGTGAAGAAGTGGCCCAGCTAACATGGGTTTCTCTCCTACCAGCTAAGTTACACTGTTCTCTCTAGCAGTGCCTTTTACATCTGCTCCAAGCATAAAACAAGCTATTCTTGTTTGTGACAAGGACTACCGAGTTAATCATTCAGGACCCTATGCTAGATACTTCTCCACTGGGAAAACTGACAACTCATCTCCCAGCACTCTCATGAAAGTAAACTTGTGAGCAGTTAATTGGATTAAGGACTCAGCATCTTTGTGCTCCTGGTACTCCAGACCTGTCCCATCTGCCCAGAAAGCAAAGCAGATGCTAAAGAAATGTCAGACTGTGCCAGTTGTGTGGGGTGGTAACAAGGCTGCCAGCGTTCATTCCCCTATTCAGCCCTAGGAACAACCTTTCTCATGGGAGTAGCAGGCCTCTGGCCTCTAGCGCCCCCTGCACACCCTCCTCACCCCCAACCTGTTCTTCACTCTCTCAAAAGAAGAGTCTTTCTACAAGATCCCTGTTGCTGACATTCTACCTCCTGTTGCAACCCATCCATGGTTCCCAAGGGCTTTCAAGCAAGAATTCAAACTGCTTTGTTACCACTCCCTGCGTGACCTGGTCCCGTTCACCTGCCGAGCCCCATCCTCTGCCACACACTCATCATTTGTACTAGAAAGCGAGACCAGACTATCTGTGGTTGCTGAAGCACTCTCTGCTTCCTCCTTCCATGCCTAGTCTGCTAGTCTGTCTGCACTTCCCCAGCTTGTCCGCACAGCTGACTTCTAGCCATCCAGCTCTAAAGTTTTGACATCCTGCCCTTGGGGAAACCTTCCTGCGCTGGTCATGAAACCGCTTCCCATGTTGTTTTCTGCAACAGTGCCTCGTATATGCTGTTTTTACATGTATCCCATGGCATCATGGTTTAGTGTTTACATGTTTATACATCCATCATCTGGACTATCTTCATGACTTCTTAAGACAGCAAAGCCCATGTCCTATTCATCTGTGTATTCCAGCATTTAACCTGTCCTGTTACTTGGTTTACACTCAATAAATGTTGGGTGAATTAATGGAAAATCCCAATACATAGTGAAAGGTTGCTTATAGGAAGGAATCAGAACAATTTCAAAGACCCAAGTTAGAGGGCTTATTCAATGGCTTGGTAAAATTAATAGCTACCATTTCTTGAGGGCTTCTGTGTTCAGATACGTGGCTATGTGCTTTAAATACACCACCTCTAATGTCCATAGCAACCTGCAACGTAGATGTTATCATTCACCATTTATAGGTCAATTATCTGAGGTCCACACATCAGCCAGTGGCAGAGCCAGGACTAGACTCCAGGGCTCCCAGGTCACAGCCAGGGCTTTGTATACCACACTCCCTTTCCTTCTGCCCCTAGCAGAGGAGGGAGCCCTTGCAGCATTGGAGCTCCTCTGTTTGAACCATAGAACTGGCCCTTTTGTGCCCTTTCTCCCTAACTGAATGGGCAAAAGTGAGTCAGCCTTGTTCCTGAGTCCAGCTACACAGGTGCTGTAAAGCCCAGGGAGTTCACACAACTGTCAGTATTTATTTATTTACTTATTTACTTAGCTATGCTGGGTCCTAATTGCAGTATGCAAGATCTTTAGTTGTGGCATGTGAACTCTTAGTTGCAGTATGTGGGGTCTAGTACCCTGACCAGTGATCAAACCCGGGCCCCCTGCATTGGAAGCACAGAGTCTCCAAGCCACTGGACCACTGGGGGGATCCCACAGTCAGTATTTAGAAATGTTCATTGAGGACATTTCTAAACTCATTCTAAACTCAGTCACAGGGTTTGCTCACTTTTTGCTGCTGCTGCTGCTAAGTTGCTTCAGTCGTGTCTGACTCTATGCGACCCCATAGACAGCAGCCCACCAGGCTTCCCCGTCCCTGGGATTCTCCAGGCAAGAACACTGGAGTGGGTTGCCATTTCCTTTTCCAATGCGTGAAAGTGAAGTCATTCAGTCGTGTCCGACTCTTAGCGACCCCATGGACTGCAGCCCACCAGGCTCCTCCGTCCATGGGATTCTCCAGGCAAGAGTGCTGGAGTGGGGTGCCATTGCCTTCTCCACTTTTTGCTGCAGGTAAAGCCAATTGGAGCGCATTTGTGGCACCAAGTATATTCATGGCTGTCATCATGGTGGGCATTCTCTCAATGCGTTGCTTCCGACAAAAGTAAGTTTGTTACACCTGCCAACTTTGGTAAAAGCTGTTTGTTTGTTTTTTTCATATAATAGCTGTTGCTGCTGTGGGTCAAAAAGACGGTTTTCTCATACATTGCTGGTATCAGACTAAGTATATTCAGCTTTTTAGAGTGACAGTATATGTCTAACTTTTTATAATATTAAACCTTTCCCCCAACAATTTCTAACTAGAAATTTATTCTATCATAGGTATATACAGGTATTTTGTGGCAAATATGTTCACTGAAGTATTATTCACAAAAGGAGAACAATTTGAAGCAAACTAAATGCCTGACAACATGGAATTGTATAAATAAATCACAATATATTTTATGCCATATAGCATACTATGCATTCATTACAGATATAGAAGAAAAGTAAATCATATGAATATTTGCTATATGGCATTTTAAAAAGCAGGTTGTAAAACAAAATGTACTATCATTTTAAAAAAAAAATAGTGCATAGACACATGCACACAGACATGTAAGATGTACTAGTGAGCATTAAATTTGGTTGTATATAACTTAGAAAGCCAAAATAATATGACAGATGAGCTAAGCTTCTCACTCAGGTAAAGGAAGTCAACTCAGGTGCTGACTGGTGTAGGAGCTCCCTGGTCATCAGGGACCTAGGCTCCTTTTTCTGCTGCACTGTCCAGACACTGGCTTCTCTCCACATGGCCCTCATGAGACCCTCATGAAGTTCACCTCATGGCCCAATGGCTGCAGGAACTGTGGCCGTCAGGCCTGCATTCTACAACTCTAGGGAGAAGGGAAGCGCCCGTACCTACCTATTCAGGAGCCTTCATGTGAAGAAGTCACATGTGACACTTTTTTGACATCTCATTGACCAGAACTTGATGAGGCAAGAGATGCTTAAAACTGTGACCTTTTAGCTGGGCTCCTTGTTGTCCCAGTAAATCAGGGTCCCCTTCCAAGAAAGAGGGGAAAACGTGTACTGGATGGCAGTTAATATACTCCTCCCCAAGGATATACACTAAAATATTAATGGTGGTTATAACAGGGGGATAGAATCATAGGTGATCTTAGTTTTGTTTAACTATAGTTTCTAAAATTTCTTTAAACATGTACCATTTGGTATGAATAATTTTTTTAATGAATTAGTTATTCAATAGTTTTCTTCAAATGTTGTGTAAAGTAGAAGAGATCAAAGTAAAACCACAGTAGAAAAGTCATCTTCTACTGGCCATTGAACTTGTTTGAAAGGCTTTCCATTTATTAAAGCTCTCTCATATGTGATACATATTTCAAAGCAGAGCTCTTTTTAGGTAGACTTTGAAAAAGTTGAACTCAAAGAATCAACTAGAATCCCATGCATCCTCCTGAGGGAAATAGTATCAGTTAGGGTAGAGGCATCTGCTGGTAAAAAAAAAAGAAAAGAAAAGAAAAGAAAGAAAGAACCTCCAAATATAGTGGCTTTAATAAAATAGCTTATTTTTCTCCCATATAATTCTAAGGTGTGTCATCCCGATTGGTCATCAGCTCTGCTCCACACAGCCATTTAGGGACCCAGTTGTCTTCCATTTTATTGGCCCACAATCCTTTGGGTACTTTCCTCATCTGCATGATCTATACTAGGTCACAGGAACCTTTGCTCACATTTATTTGGGGAAAAATAACCTGGTCACATGGCCTCATCTCGTTTCAAAGGGCTAAATACATCACAGCAGCTCACTATTCTTATTAAACAAAGTTTATTAAAGCCACATCTTTAAAACTGCTTCATATTGCTCTTGAGTTTTTTTTTTACAAAGGCAAAATAGTTAAGTCATGTGCATATAAGAAACATTTTTTGGATTTTTCTTCCACATCATAAACTCATCTTAAAGTATCTTCAAAAACCCAGAGATGTGGAAAGAAATAAAAGACCCTCTGATCACCAAATACAACTACTGCTGGATATTTCCATATGGTATTTTTTTCTTGGCTTTTTTTTTTTAAGCTTGGTTATGTCCAAGCTGTTTATGCCACTTGTATCCTGTTTTAGTCTTTATTTACTTTTAGCAAAACAGTTTATTTGCCATTACAAGCTCTTTATAAACATTCTAATTTACTAAATAGTAATCTCCCCAAGGGTATTGACCATGTTCTCTTATTTGCTGTTTTATCCACGCAGCATGTGGCACTGTGCTGGTCATACATTAGGGATTCAGTCAATGTCTGTTGAATGAGCACTTGGCTGCTCAGTGATAGCTAAACATCATACTGAGGGAAAGTTCCATAGTTTATTTAGCAAACCCTAAGTGGTTGTGGCACAAGCGTTATCATCTGTCCAGACTTCATAGAAAACTAGTCCAGCCATAGGTGAGGCAACATCTTTCTCCTGCAGTATTTACATTTTATTCATTTGCATAATCTTGCACTGAAATCACTTCACTAAGAACCTGTGTGAAGAGTTGACTCATTGGAAAAGACTCTGATGCTGGAGGGATTGGGGGCAGGAGGAGAAGGGGACGACAGAGGATGAGATGGCTGGATGGCATCACGGACTCGATGGACGTGAGTCTGAGTGAACTCCGGGAGATGGTGATGGACAGGGAGGCCTGGCGTGCTGTGATTCACAGGGTCACAAAGAGTTGGACACGACTGAGCGACTGAACTGAACTGAAGAACCTGTGTTCCATGCCACTGTGTGCACCCTTAACCAGATGTCATGCTGTCTTTACCTGCAGGGTATTTGTTCTCCTTTTGGCCCTCAGACCTCAGTGGTGTAGCAAAGAAATTCCAGATCCAGCAAATAGCACTTGGGCCAAGAAATATCCTATCGTGGAGGTAAGGTGTAAAGCCGTGTTGGCCAGTCGATGGGGTTCTAAGTCTCCCCTTGTAGTTACAGGGAAACCTAGGTGCTTAGATCCTGTGAGTAAGCTGTTTATCATACCAGGTTACCGTCTGAGTTATCACCCCCATGCACAGTAATTTTCTGAAGCTTATGCGTGCATGCTCATTCAGTCATGTCCAACTTTCTGCAACTCCATGGGCTGCAGCCTGCCAGGCTCCTCTGTCCATAGGATTTTCTAGGCAGGAATGTTGGAAATTTCCTACTCTGGGGAATCTTTCCAACCCAGGGATTGAACCACATCTCCTGCATTGTCAGGTGGATTCTTTTATCATTGAGCCACCTGGGAAGCCCCTGAAGCTTATGACCAAGACTGAAAACCCAAAGCTTTCCATTCCTATCGATGCATTATGTTCCCCTCCTCACCTCAGCTTACTTCAAAAAAAGATTATAAAGCAAGTGTATTTGGTGAGCATTGGCTCATCCAAATTCAAAAGCACTGAAGCTTTTACTGTGATGCTCCCAGTCCTTTGTGAGCTCAGAACAGATAAATAGAGCCCAGACTATTTTGGTTTTGGCAGCAAGCCAGTAAGTCATTCCATTGTGCAAGGAAAAGGTTTTAAGGCAGGAGAGGTTGCTCAGCTAGCACAGGAGAGTGCTGGGAGGAGAGGACACCCAGGGACCTGCTGCCACAGTCCCAGGAGGGGAAAGCAGCTCACAGCGGGCAAGAGGTCTCTGGCCAAGGACCTTGAAGTTGAAGGCATCTGAATGCAGAGCCAGAATATGCACTGAAGGGGAATAAAGGGGGACGGGGGGCCCATGTTCTTCCCATCAGCTGGGGCCTTAGCAGCCCCCCACTCGCATGTCTTAGAGCCCAGTTCCTCCAAGACTTTTCCTCTTCAGTCACCCATGTATTCTCTCATCCACACCCTTCCTCAAGCCAAAAGACAGTGGTACCAGCTGCTCCTCAGGGAAAGAGCTGGTCCCAGCTATGTCTGCGTCAGTAGGAATTTAAGTCACCACAGTTTAATTCCTTTGAAATAAGGCCACCTCTGCCACTTACTATGTCAGTGATCCTTGAGGAGCTTGTCTGATGACATAAGCCCTAGTTTCATCCTCCATAAAATAGGAGTTGACAATACCTCTCATATATATTGTTGTGAAGACTAAATCAGATGCCATGTAAGGCAAAGATCATTCATTTTCTTCCCAGGAAGATTTATTCTTGAAGTCTTCTTTCTCTGTTGAGGAGTTTTGTCCCTGTTAAGTTACAGTAGCAAGAACAGTATAATAGTAACAATATATGTATGTATGCATGTATATTATATATATTTGAGTATTTGATATATAATTATATATTATGATATATAACATATCACACAATGTTTGTGTATAAAATATAATGTACATTCTCTATGCCAGGCACTATAAAAAAATTTTCATGTATTAACATCTAACCTGTACAACAGCTTTATGAGGTTATAATGTGATCATCCCCATTTCTCAAATAAGGAAGCTGAGGCACAGAGGATTCAGTAACTTGTCCAGTGTTAGTCGACTAGTAGGTGGATCCTCGGTTCACATATACGTAGGATGTGCTGTCTGCCATTATACTTTTAAATGTTCTAAAAGATCTTCAGCACAGGGTGAGGGAGGTGTTTCCAGCAGTCAGTGCCTCTGAGCTGAAAAGACTAACTCAAGAGGTGTTCCCACACTGGACCCTCACTTGGAGGCAATATTGTAATGACCTATGGGAATGTACTCAATAAGATGCCACTGCTAGTGTTAGAGGGGATTCAGGTGCCAGGAGTTGAATAAGCTGAGCTCTAAGGTCTCTGTCTTCCAATGCTGAGATGCCATAGTCCCATGTCCTGAAAGCCTGAAATAGCACAGTGGGGAGCAGCTCCGGGTCAGTCACAGACACCTGGCTCCCATGCTGGCGGCTTTGGTGGCATGGTCTCTATTTGCCACTGTCTGGGTATGAGGGGACACAGAGGCATACAGAGCCACTGAAGAGCCCATCAAAAGCTTAGAAGAGGTGCTGAGATAAACCAAGGGTTAGAGAAAGCAACACAGGGAAACAATAACAGAAATTGCACACACATGCCCGAAGTTCTACAGTATGAGTATTTTCATTGCAGTGTTATAAATAGAAGCCAAACATTACATAATGTAACCTGCCACCAGGGGGCCAGTGTAAACATTTGGGTATATCTGTACAGTAAGAGGTTACGAAACTACTAAAAACAAAACTGAGATCTATATGTATCTAAATCTCTAGTATAAAGGTGAAAAAAAGCAGTTTGTAGTAATTGTCTAAAGTGGATTCTCATTTGTATAAAAGGAAGGTGATTATACACACACACACACACACACTCTCTCTCTCTCTCTCTCCAACATGTGCACAGGATATTTCTGGAAGCCTAAATATGAAACTGGTAATGGTGGTTGTCTTTGGGGAGGCAGTTGAAGGCATGAAGGCCACTTAATGTTTATTACACATTCTCTTTGAACAGAAAAAAAAAAATTTACAAGACTATGTCCCTATATTTCTTTTGCAAAAAAAAAAAACAAAACAATAAATTAGAAAATTTAAAAAAAAAATTACACATGCCATCGCCTTGTGGCAGCCTCAGAACCCCACGTCACTAGACCCTTGCAAGGGGTAGAATATTTTTAAAGGGCCAAACTGCTCTTTTGGTGACAGGCTGGGGCAGACATCAGAAACAATAGTCTTTCACCTCCAACAAAATGTGCTTTGAGTTCCCAGACTTTACATTCCCCTGCAAGTGAAAGTATCAGTTGCTTAGTCAGGTCTGACCCTTTGCAACCGCATGGACTGTAGCCTGTCCATGGGATTCTCCAGGCAAGAATACTAGAATGGATTGCCATTCCCTTTTCCAGGGGATCTTCCCCACCCAGGGATTGAACCCAGGTTTCCTGCATCGCAGGCAGATTCTTTACCATCTGAGCCACCTACCATTTCTTAAAATGTGGCCAAAAAGACATGGTCTTTAAACTCGAGAGGAAAAGGCCCAAGCATAAAGGGAATACTGGGATGTTATCCATTTTGAGCTTGTAAAAGCTTAAAATAGTTCCTATGATATACCTGAGTTATTACTGGTCCAAGAGGCCTTGCCCCATGATCTTGTCAGCCAGGGGGCCTGCTTTGTAAAAGTTCTGAGGTACACCCTCTGTTGGTACTACCAGAACTGTCAAAAGGTAGAGCCTTGCCTTATGAATACAAGGTGATCCTCACTCTCTGTGATCCCTCCCTAGTGGTGCTTACAGTGTTTTGGCAGCTGCCAGCCATGTTTCAAGCCAGACCAATGTGCCAGGGCCAGATTGCTTAGCAATAGGAAAAGAGCAGGCTCTGAAAAGAAAAGTACACACCTACCCTATAGCTGCTCGGGGCCCTTTGTAGAAGTCTGCCCTGAGACGGCATTGTTATTCACTTTGGGGACACTTGCCATGCTTGAGGCAAGGGAGAGGACCTCAGTGCCCAGTATAGATCATACCATTCTCACACAGCTTGGCATCTTACAGGTAAGTGATTCAAAGGCCAGAGAGGTGTATTGCGTTTTCCCAAGCTGTAGATTCTCAGAGCTGGGATTAGTCCTCAGGGTTTGCCCTAGACAAAGGCTAGTTTTATTATCTTCCTCCTATAAAATCTGGTCCCTGCTTGCAGCTGACAGACATGTTTTGGGGAGGGGGTGGGGTTTGCCTTTTTTTTTTTTTTTAAGTAACAGTATAAAGCATCTTGTGCCAAGAATCTAACAGCTGGCTTCTTTGCTGTTGTAGGAATCCAGTGTGGGGAACAGTCACTAGGGGCTTCCTGAAAGTGGGCTTTGGAGCTCTTCTTCAGAAAAATCAAGCAGGCAGCATAAAAGAAAGTTTCAAGTATGGGGAGAGCCCAATAATGCCTATAAAAAGAAAGGTCAATAGAGTGCTTAAACTTGGACTCAGGAATCAGTAGTATGCTTGGAAAGGAGATGTAACCAACCAGATGTTGAGAAAGACAGAGCAAGAAGAGTAACAGACAAAATTAGCTATAGTGAGGAAAGGATGAAAACTTCTTCCCAATAAGTTATTCTAGAGGAGTCTTAAGAGCAGAACTGACAAGGATATTACCCTGCCAAAAACCTTTCAGCAGTTGTATCAAAGCCCGAACTCTTAAGTATCCCTTAAAAGTCCCTTCATCATGTGACCTCCTTCTCTTTCTAAAGCCTTAGTGTGCCTGTCCCAAGAAAGAACTAGCAGCTTCCAGAGTAGACCAATCCTCCTTGCCCCACCAGCTCCTTACCTAGGAAAAACTATACACCTCTCAGGATTCAGCTCTAGTATCATCCTTTTAAAGTCTTCCATGCCTCCTCCCCAGACAGCTGCAAGCTCAGCCTTTCCTCTGCACCCACTGTGCCTTCTATGCTAGAAGAAAAGCAGCTGGTACAGTTTGACTCACCAGAAACAGCCTAGCTGACGGTTGAGTGGGATAGTGACTCACTCACTGCTAGGGGCTGAGAGGAGTCCATGGCTCGCCAACAATGTTAACTGCCTCTCTTACCTCCCAAAGTTAAGGGCCCACAGTGTTCTGCCTCGAGCTGAGTAGGTAGTGCAGGCTGTGAGGCCTTTTGGAACCCTGAACAAGTTGGTTGTCAAGGCTACTTACTCATCATACCCATATGAGCCTCTTCTTTCCCTTTCTCAGGAAAAGACACAGCTGGCCTTGGATAGGCTCCTGACAGACTGGGCCACTCCTGAAGAACCTGAGCCCCTGGTTATCAATGAAGTCCTTTGTCGAGTGACACCAGTCTTCAGACCTCCCCATCACCCCAGCTGGTCAGAAAAGGGACAAGGAGTCCAAGGTCACTATACCTCTGAGGAAGACACAGAGTACAGTGCCTCGAGCCCACCACCTCCAAGGGCTCTCACAGCAGAGACAGGACAAGGCGTGGACCTATACAAGGTTCTAGGGAGCAAGGGCCCTGACTCAAAGCCAGGAAACCCAGCCAGCCCCTTGACCATCCTCCCTGTGGACTACCTTCCTACCCATGAGGGCTACTTACCCTCCAACATGAATTATCTCCCTTCACATGAGGCTCCCATAACTGATCCTCTGGAAGAACTGCCTCAGCACATCTCTCTTTCCATTTTCCCCTCAAGTTCCCTTCGCCCACTTACCTTCTCCTGTGGTGAGAAGTTGACTCTGGACCAGTTAAAGATGGGGTGTGGCTCCCTCATGCTATGAGTGGCGAAGCTTGAAGTTTGGAAAGCTGATGTACCTCCAACCGGCAAGGCATGTCCTGTCTACCCAGACACCTGCTCCAGTGGTCATTACCTCTGGGTGCTTCCTCAGATCTGGGTGCAGCTAGAGGGCAGGTAAGCCAGCTCAGGGTGAATCTCAGGAACTGAGAGTTGGCTGTAATCAAATCCAGATACCTCATCTTGCCTTCTGCAGAGCCTTAAGATTACATCCACTGCTGTGTGGACCTAGAAATTCCAATCTGGGTTCTTGCAACTTTCTTGTCTATGTTGTCCAGAAAGGAGAAGGACAATAGTAGAAACCAAAACTGTTACTAGCAATGGCAAACAGTGCAGAGGACCATTCATTCAACAACCATTTATACTTGACCTTGAATAATATGTGTTTGAGCTATATGGGTCCACCTATATGCATATGTTTTAAAATAATAAATTCTACAGTACTACATGATCCATTGTTGGGTGCTGAGCCACAGATACAGAAGGCCAACTAAAAGTTATATGCAGATTTTCAACTGCAGAGGGAAGTTGATGCCCCTAATCACCACACTGTTTAAGGGTCAACTGTATATAGAGTTGCTACTATAGACCACATCTATGTTTTGATCAGTATGTCCCATCACCCTGAGATACAAATGTTCTGCTAGGTCATATTTAACGCTTCATCCATGCCTCCTGCCATTCCAGACTAACATAGTTAGTTCTCCCAGGATTTATTTGAAAAGCTTAAGCTTCTTCCTTACACATCTATTCTACTCTGTTTAACTGCTGTGTAGCACCCCCACTGCATGGTTCCTTGCATCTCCGCAGCTTCAGCACTAGCTTGTCTGCACCCAGGCTGTGAAGCCCCTTGTTTGACTATTTGCAATAGGTCATGACAGACAAAGCTGCCACCTCAGAAGCAGTCCAAACTGTCACCTCTTGAGAGTAAGAGCCAACTTTTATTTCTTGCAATACCTGCTGTTCCTGTATTTGCTTTCTTTTGATTACTAATAGCCATTTTAGCCATTTTTCCCCTCCCGCTTCAACACACAGGTTCCAGTCTCCTTTTTAACCACCCAAACCTTTTCCCTTGGAGAAGGAAATGGCAACTCACTCCAGTATTCTTGCCTGGAGAATCCCATGGACCGAGGAGCCTGGTGGGCTACAGTCCCTGGGGTCACAAAGAGTCAGACATGATTTAGCAACAAAACCACCACCACTTCCTTTTCCCTTCCCTTAAAGCCCCAGGTGGTACTGCAGTCCTCAATTGTTTTCTTAAAAGTCTCCTCCTCAGGATGCAGAAGCCTCCTCAGCACTCCCCTTGTACAATGCACTTTCTCTCTACTGGACTGTAAGTAACCTGAAGGCAGGGATCACAGCAATCTGATTCTCCAGCACCGTGCCTGCTGGAGAATCAGATTGATAGAGTAGGTTATCAATACAAAGTAAGACATGTCTCCTGCCACCGCCTCCACCTTGTTCTTCTGTTCTAGAAGGCAGTCCAGCTATGCCTGCTTCTTTATTGAGACAATTACATTTGCTTGTAATCCTCTTCATTCTCAACCCCGACTCTACCCTACCATTGACTGACAGCACTACTGCAACACATGTTGCTGTTAAGCTGTGTCTGACTCTCTGCCACCCCATGGACTGTTACTCACCAGGCTCCTCTGTCCATGGAATCTCCCAGGCAGAAATACTGGAGTGGGCTGCATTTCCTCCTCCAGGGCACCTTCCTGACCCAGGGATCGAACCCATGTCTCCTGCAAGTCTCCTTCATTGCAGCTGGATTGTTTACTGCTGAGCTACCAAAAACATGTTTGAGCATGCCTTTGGCTGCGCACTCTGGCAGATAAAATGCCCTCTTTTCCGTGAATGACAGGATAGGTAACCTCATTCTGCCCTTGCTCCAAATAGTTTTTATAATCTTCCTTCCTTCCCACACAAAAGTAAAATTCCTAGATCAGATTGCCTCATTTACCAAGCCTAGTAGAGCCAGGCTTTCATTCCTCAGGAAAATTCGCAATACTTTAAATCCTCACTCCTGATACACATCCCAAAAGCCAACCCAGAAATCTCCGCTCTATTGAAATTATCAAATTCCTTAATTCTCTGGGACCTAAATACTACAGAGTTCAAGTTCATTCTCAGTGAATTCACGGGCATCTCTACCAATCTGTGTGTAAAGATCATTACCTTCAATTATTCATTAAAAAGACCCTTTACCAGAAGCCAGAAACTCCATTTCCTGGGCCTCTATCTTTCTTATAAACAATAGGAAAGCCAAGCTGTTATCTAGTTCTTTCCCTTTAGTGCCTTTTCCCCTCCACCCTGTCCCAATTTCTCAGCTTCCACGAATAGCCTACAGCTGCAACTCACCAATGCCCAGATACCAGTGAAAGAGATGCCAAGCTAGGCACATTCTATTCTAGTCAGTACCCCTTACTCGATTCTTGGTTTTCTCCATCAGGCTCTTTTTCTTCCACCTGATGTAGCTGTCATCTGTCCCAGTATCACTGCTCAAGCCTTCCAAAGAAGCCCTGTTCTTCTCTTTCTAGCCTGCAGGACTCAAGGACATTCACATTATCCACCCTTATGAAAGGCTAATAGGTAAACCCTCAAATTAATCACTCTCTAGAATAAAGAGATCAGAAAGTCCTCTTCTTCATGCTAGTGGGGGGAAAAAAAAGGATTAGGAATTTAATCAGTTGGCCAACTGATGATGGAAACAAGTCATATTTTTATATCAGTCTACACTAGAATAAATTTCCAATAAAAACTTTCCAAAATACACCCATAAAATATGGGTATTTTATAAAATACCCATAAAGATAAAAGATACTCATAAGATAAAAATATTTTCAAGATATGCCAGATAACTTACAGATCAATATGAAAAAAGAACCATCACTTCAAAGAAAAATGGTCTGTGAGCAACTCACAAAATTCATATAAATACCCAGTAAGCATGAAAAAACACACCTGTTTTATCAAAGAAGTAAAAATTAAGTACCATTTTTCCCTTACCAAATTAAAAACATTAAAAATTAGCTGGTTAAGAGTACTATTAGTTGGCTCTTTTCTGGAGGCAGCTGGGCAATATTCAGTAAAATTTGAGTCAGGAATTCCTTTCCTAGCAATGTAGACTAAAACTGTATAAATCTCATAAAGTGAATAAAAAAGCTTTATCACAGCATTGACTAGAGGGGGATGGATGTTAAAGAGTAGTAACTGAAGCAATGGATCTTTGAAATAAAAGTTTATATAACAAGCCAATTTTTGCCTTTACTCCCATTCTTACAGGAATTGCTAATAATGATCCACAACCTCTAACACAGTACTTAGTCCATGCAGTTTTCAAGAGGTGTAACTCAGGCCTCACCATGACTAGTTTAAGGTAGGTGTTCTCTTCACTTCAGAGATGAGAAAACTATGGTACAAGTTAACTAAAACCAAGTCATACTATTAGAACCTGATACCACAGTCTGGTTTTAGAGCCTAACTTCCAACTACTCTAATTCTTCTCTATGCAAGTGACTGCACAACAAATTTTTTATCAATTGGGATTCTGACTGTAGTTGACAATACCTGTGATTCCATAAAAATCTTTGAACCTATTGTTACTAATCAAAAACTGGCATTTCCATACTTCTAAAGTTCTAGAGCATTCTTGGTTCTTTAGGAAACTACCTAAAAAGCAGGAAAATCTTAAATGACAGCAGGACAAATCTGGCACCAAGTTTGCTAACTTATCTACTCAGCTATCTAAATCTTACAAGGTACACAGTAGGTCACAGATGGAAAGTAACACTTCTGAGAAAGTCCACTATTTTAAGGACACTGGAAAGTATTTTAAAACTATGAATGAAAACATTATGCCAAAAAAAAAAAAAAATTATGCCTTCCAAATAGAAAAGTAACCAGAACAGTGTGTTCTCTCTTTAATTAAAATATCTATTAACTCCATCCAACTTAACCTGATTTTTTCCAAACATGGCTGTTTCTTAAGTAAAATCGAATTAGGGCCGTTTTTATTCAGTTGTGTTGCTTGTATGAATTATTGAAACATAAATGCCTTTCCTTTATTCTATGGTAACTGGTTCCACATTTTGTTGATGGTTCTTTTATTTATAAGAGGCAAAACCATCCTTAATTTGGCTGAGATTTCAATCACATCTCCAAGAAACATACAGACCTATTATGTGATGCCACAAGGTCCTTTTAAATTAATTCAGGCCACATCAATTTCCACGACTGTGAAGAATTCTTCCACAAGGAACCCTGGCCTTGCCTAGGCAAGAGAATGTCAGGTGGAGTCCCTATCTTCCCTTTTCCAATTTCAGATTTTAATACTACCCACAGGTAACTGGACCCAACGAAATACAGTAAAAGCTGTTACGAGATTCTGATCGAGACTGGTTTTCATAGGTCCTGGATTTTCACCAGAAAGATCGTAACCGGCATTAACATGGTTTTTCCTAAGAACCTCACGACCCTCATCCCTAGCCAAAAATATCAAGGTGAAAACTGGAGATTTCATTTATAAAAAGAAATCTTAACCTTATTCCATCACAGAGGGCATTAAAGACCATTTGCCTTCTTTCTCACAATTTCCTGTTTCTTCTCCTCTCACTCTCCCGCAGCTGCGGATGACTGGATTCCTTTGCACTCCTATAAACACTCCCTGTAGATCCCTCTGGTCTATGGCAGGTTAACTTTCAGAACAGCTGTATAGACTTTCTTGTTGTTGTTAAAAACACCCACTTTTCATGTGCTTGCAATAGATTAAAAATAGCTAGAAAGGACAGTTAGCCAGTAATTTCTCCAGCTACGGATACATCTCAAAATTTTTCCTCTAAAAATCTGCAGATAAAAGTTTAATAACTTTAAGTGACAAGAAACTGATGATCCTGGGGGGGCGGGGGGAAGGTAAGGAGGAACATCCATATTTGGGTGTCATTAGGAGGTGCTGATTATTATAACGGTGATTTTCTCTTAATAAACTGTCCTTTTTCTCCTAAAGAGAACTCAGCTTATTTTTATTTTCACTGAGCATTATACAGCATCCAAAGCACTTCTCTATTTCAGTCGTGACTTCCAGCTCTACTTTCTGACTTAAAATGCAGGGCTGGAGTGGAGGGTACACCAATCCAAATGTATTGATACAGTGTATTATATTGTATCAACACACTATATAATACATTGTATCATTACAATGTATTGTATCAATATGCTGTATAATACATTGTATCAATACAATGTATTATCAGTCCACTGTGTAATACATTGTATCGATACAATGTACATCAATCCACTGTACTGATACAGTGACAAAGTACCACTCAATCTTCAATGGATACAGTTATGAACAAAATACAGTGGTCGGAAGCACACACAATATACCTGGCTGGGTATGTGATTTTCTTTGTATGATTAGTGACGAATGGAGAAGTAATTTATCCAATCCAGTCTTCCCATGGCCTTTTTAAGTTACTACAACTGTAGCACCTAAGTGAAGCCTTGATAAACAAGTACACAGTATCAAGCTGAAACCAAATTTTCTGTAGTTTTTAGGAAAAGGTGTTCTTTTTTGTAGGAGAAAAAAAATGTGGAAGCTTCACTGGAAATTCAGAATTTTCAGAGAAGACAAACCAACTTCATCTATAAACAGAAAAGTTCCTGTGTTTAATTCATTTCACCAGTCATATAAACCTAAATATATTCAGCTATGAAATGCAGCTGGGGGTGGAGAGGAAGACACCATCTTCTTTGATGAGTTAGATAATTTCCAAACCTCTGGCAGCCTGAGCATTGACATAATGTCTAAACATGTGCTTATCTAACATTTGTCACTATTTTGTCAGTGTGCCTGCCAAACAAAGCAACAACTGACTGGATTATTACACCCAAGGTGTGAAACAAGGAATTCAATGTGTAAAAGCTCCCATAATAAAATTTCTGACATTATTCATCAGCTAAATAAGAAAACTTCAGTCCCAAACTGACAAAAATTCTAGGCAATAACAAGAACCAAGTTCAACTGGATCATTTTATACATCTCCATTCTAGGTAAATGAAAACCATTTCTTCAAATTGAAGCGTTTTTGGTCCTAAAATCTGTGAGAAGTCAGCTGCAACTGCAATTATGGTGTTATGGTGTAAACAATACTGTCCAAACAAACTATTGTCATTCTCCCAGCTCAGTTCTCCAAGTAACAAAATCCTAAGTATTAACTAGCCCTTCACTTTTCACATTTCTACACTAGTACAGTAACACTTACGCAGCTATTTAAGGAATAAAGCCACAACCAAGATCAGTTCAGAGCAATTCTTATCACTTTAGGTAGTCTAGTTTTGAAAAATTCACAAAGAACTGGAGGTAACAGAGTAATTATCAACAAGTATTCTTTGTTTCCCAAGCACAAGACTTAGAATACACATTCAAGTGCACCAGAACGGTCATAGCCTCTCCAACAGGCAGCAAAAGGGACTAATGTTACTGATTTAATATTACCCATGTAATTAGGGGCTTCCCTGGTAGCTCAGCTGGTAGAATCCACCTACAATGCCGGAGACTCTGGTTCAATTCCTGGGTTGGGAAGATCCCTTGGAGAAGGGACAGGATACCCCTTCCAGTATTCTGGCCTGGAGAATTATATGGACAGAGGAGCCTGGCAGGCTACAGTCCATGGGGTCACAGCCAGACACAACTGAGTCTTTCTCCGTAAATTTCATGTCAACTGTCACATAAAGTCACGTAATCTGCCTTTCACATAATTAACACTTCCAACAAAAACATAATTTGGTAAATCATTTTCTAACTTGTATGGGCCATTTCTCACCCTTCCTTTCCATTTCAAAGTGAATTGACTCCCAGATAGGACAGAAGTAATGACACAAAAGCTAAATTCTGCCTAAATGGATATCCTGATTAAGCTGAGAAATGTAGTTCTCAGAATCCATTAATCCATGCCCCAGTTCAACCTAAGAAGTTGACATTTGTTTTCTGACCCATGCAAAATATTTCTATTTCTCATCTTATGGCACAGTCAGCACAATAGAAAGCTATCAAGTGATAATTGCCACTAAATGTGAAAACCTATAACCATCCCATTAAGTGTCTTAGTCTAGCAAATTATACTTTCCATGACAGCTTTCAGAATATTTAGGTTGCAAACTCAATAATTTCTTAAAAAATAATAAATCTTTACTAAAAAGCTACTGAATCTCTTGCCCTTACTCTGATTAGAGATTAAATAAAAAGTTTTAAATACTTCAAATTTCACAGCTTCCCATATAGGGCGATTTAATCTGCACCTGTAACTTTTTTTTTTTTAAAGAACTCTTATGTTGACCTAAGTGATGGTGTGGACCAGGGATCAGCAAACATTTTCTGTGATGGACCATATATTTTAAACTTTGGGAATTATATACATCATTCACTTCTAAAAGGTAGAAGCCATTCTTAGCTCAGGAACTGTACACAAAACAGACCACAGGCTGAAATCTATTGACCTCTGGCTTAGATGTAGCAGTAATTTAAATGATACTTCCAATGTTAGCACTTCCTACCATGGACAAAATCTTAATGGTTTTAATAATTTATATCCTAATCACTTTCTGAAATTAAGCTTGTACTTTTAGGTTACCTTTCCTTACATTACTGATTTAATGAATTCCTCTCAATCCCTTTTCAATCACGTCTCATATAATCCCCATATTTGATCATCAGATCAATTCTCAAGTTGAAAGAACATGTTGGAGGTATACCTAGACTGAGCAAAAAATCATGAGCCCAGTTTCTGAAAGCTGACACTTAATATACAGATTAATGACAAAATCTGACAATTTTAGTGTTTATCTAATCAGGTCTGAAAATCTAATGAGGGATTTTACTGCTTTGTTACTAGATTTTAAGTGTTCTGCCTATTTATTTCAGTAGAAATACAATGTCTGGGTTAGACTCAATTTTCTAAGCATTTAATGTCTTTCTTTATAAAGCAGAGTTGCACGCACCCAAGAGCCTATTAGGATAGATGTCTTCTAGATGTCCACTAGTATACATGATAATGATTTTAAAGTCAAAATCATTCAGGTTCTAGCAGCTCCACATTTCTGAGTTTTAACCCTTTGATATTTGGAACCAACCATATGTTAGTCTCTTAAAGATGTTTTAAAAACCTAATATACAGTATTCAGACTTTCTATGCAACTCCCTAACAGCATGTAACAAAAATTTTCTATTTCCAACCACCTATAGCAATTAGAAAAATAATAAAAATGAATACCTAATATTCTCCCCCTCCATAAAACACCACAAACAACCCCCAAACATATTACTTATTTACAACTCGAGATATATTCTGCCTCCACTTTTTAAATGAAACTGAGTAAAGTAACTTAGATGTATAGGGCCTGGTGACACATTTAAAAATCTTTCATAACTGCACAAAGGTCTCAAAATATTTAACTATAAGAGACCTTATCTCCATCATCTCAATGTAAACTGAAAATATCTTAATAAAAAATATAAACTACTATTATTTCACTTTAAAAGCATCAAGACAGAAGTGCATTAGAACATTCTATCAGCCATTATTACCTTATTTGTGAAAAGACAAACCCCTGACATTCACTCAAACATGGAGTTTCCTACAAGAAATGTCAATTGTCATGTCGGTCCTTGAAATTCATTTTGCAAGAATTAAATTTTATAATTAAAATATGTACTCTCCCAATTGCTATTTGACAGACTAGGTTAACAAACACTCCATACACACACGCCTGTTTGTGAAAAAGTGAAACATGAACATTACCTTTGGTGGTACACACATAGGTCAGAAGACACATGACGATAAATGGGCTCCTATTTGATTGCTTTTATGACTTTTAAGAAGTGAGCATGAAAATAAAATCTTTATTTTCAGTTATTACCCACCAATAAGAGAAAGTTAGGTTCACAGTTTTAGCTCGTGACACAAAGTGAACTAGGAGGCAAATTTACATCCATCAGATACAACTAATGGACTGACTTTAAAATCCAGGCTATCTTGAAAGCTTGCAACATACCAGATATTGCTGTGTATTCTCTAGTGACAGAATGCCAGCAATGGCTGACAATGAGTAGAACTTATTTTTTTAATAGGTGTTTTCTATATGTTGCTAGAAATCAGGTTTGTTACATGTTCGTGTCCAAAAATGAGTTAAGATACTTTAAACACACTATGTATGGGTATGTTTAGGAATGTGTATGTTGCAATCTCAAGAGGGGTCAATAGTCCATATGGACTAAATTAATACTTGCCTCTGGGTAGCAGATATGTTTGTAAATATAAAATTATGTTTAACATTAGCACCAGTGCAGAACATGCTCAGCATCATAAGATCCAAAACACCAGCACAAGTTTATCCACCATTTAAAAAAACCAATTACCTCCTTCCTAAAATGTCAAACTAGCAGGTCACTTAATTAATTAATCCAATCCCAATGCGAAACTCTTGTACTGTATGGTTTCTCCTTTAGAAGTATCGGGGAAAACTAATGAGCTAAACAGACATTTTATGACTTAATGTCTTATATCAAGTATTTTTTAAATTGGACATTACCACATAGATAGAAAATTACTAATAGTGACAAAAAGATCTTTAAACCTGTAAATAAAGCCCCTTTCCTGTTAATCAATGTTGCAGAAGACTTTAAAAAAAATCCTAGAAAGGCTGTTTATTATTCTCTCCATGTATGTTTTAGTAAGTGGTGATGCTCTTGATCAAAGAATCCATTATTAACCTAATTTTGTAACAGAGGAAGAGGTAAAAAGATACTTGTTACCTTCTACAGAATCTATCAAGACAAAAATTAATAGCAATATAGGAAATTTGGAAACAGTAAAATTTTTGGTTTTCATTTCATGGATGGTGCTGCTGTTCCAACCTTATAATCCCAGAAATTAACAACCTCCAACCTTACCATACTAACCAGTGCCCTTTGGTTTCTTTAGAACAAGGGAGAGTTAAAGGGTTGATTATGGATGTACAATTTTGATTTTGGGACCTTTCACACATACAAATCATACTGAGCGGCCACTTACTTTACAGAGCAGTTTAAATGTTAACACATTAGCCAAATTAACTTGTTCCACCCACCCTATTGGAGGAGGAAAAATCCAACACCCATAAAACTACTTCACTTGACAGTATGTGTCTACCAACAATAAGTAGCTTAAACAACTTTTAGCAGTAAGGTGTCTAGACTGATTTTTAAAATGGGCAAGTGATATTTTAAAAGTAAATATAATTGAAATTGAATCAATTATAATTTGAACCTAATGAACCATGCAGGAGCAGGGTTAATAAACCAATGTGCTTTGAATTTTTCAAGTACTGGTATTTCTGTATATAAAGATTTAGCATATATAACAGCTATCATGAGAAGTGAAAAACACCTTATCCCCAGAAATGAAAATATTAAAACTAAGTTAAAATACATAAAGTAGTTAGTATTCCACACAGCATAAAATTTGACAAAGTTTACATGTCCCAGTTGACCATGTGTGAAAATGCAAAGCAGGTATTAAAACTGATATTATGTCCAATATTTAAAACCAGTTTGTAATAGGGGGAACATCTAAATCCTTAATTAAAAAACACAAATGAAGTGAAAGCTTTAAACTGGTACACACTGTTCACACCTATATTTCAAGTTTGGAAATGCATATTTGCAAGCAGCAATACAAAAGTATTCATGAAGAATGCATAATCTCTGAAAATTATGAAAACATCCCTGCTACCAATACATTTCTAAATACAAAACTGACTACCATATTGTTACTTCTGTGTAGCAGGAGAAGTTCATTTTCAAAACAGATAAAATTCAGTCTTTAGGTGTGAATGGTATGAATGACAGTCTTTTTTTTTGTTTTTTTTTGTTTTTTTTTAAATTTCTTAGTCGTTTGGGATCCTTAAGCATGCAAGCCTCAAAGAGGAGGGTCCACAAAGGAACCAGGGTGGTCTTATGGCATCCAGTTAAGCCAGAGCTGGGAATGCCTCTGGGTCATCCACATCAGGAGCAGAAGCACTTGACTGAAAAAGAAAAAGAAACAAGCAAAATTAATGATTCTCAAAATCTTATATTTCCAGCATCTACATTTAGACAGATTCTTAAAAACAAAAAAAAAGTTTTATTACAATAAGTAAAATATGCCAAAGCTTTTACTTTCAAAAGGTAAAATTATGGATCAGAATAGGACTTGAGGGGAATAAATTGGGAGACTGAGATCGACATATACACAGTGCTATATATAAAATAGGTAACTAATAAGGACTGACTGTATCGTAACAACCTATATATAAAAAGAATCTAAAAAACAAGTGAATATGTGTGTATATATAACTGATCCACTAAAATTAAAAAAAAAAAAAAGATTACAAATATTTGCAATGAGCCCTGTCCTGAATTTTCTATCAAGATCTGAGAAAACTCCTAGTAATACCATGGGTTATTTGTTTTTCTAACAAATCACACTAGTAGATTCACACAAGGTACGTATGTGGATTCACTGTTGCTCACTATTCTTTTATTTTTCCCACCTGCTAATAATAAGAATGGCAATGAAAGCAAGCTAAGAAACCAATTATTTAAGCAGCACATTCATAACTGATAGGAAGGAACTCAATGGCTATTTATAGTCAAAATACAAATTACAAAACAAAAAAGTATTAAAAAGATCCATATACACAATGCTGTCCTTTAAAAAGAACCCATGTTACAGAGGAAAAAAACAAACAAAATATCACTACACTGTTATGGGTGACCATAAAATCTAGAATATTAAGTTACTACTATAATTAAACATTGTCAGACTCAATCAAGCAGATGGGGTGCCAATTTATCAGATGTTGAGAATTCAGGACATTATGGTTGGTTCTGAATAGACTAAGACACAATGAACTAACTCAAATTATCACTAAGCTAAGCTAAGCCACTTCAGTCGTGTCCGACTCTGTGCAACCCCACAGACGGCAGCCCACCAGGCTCCCCCGTCCCTGGGATTCTCCAGGCAAGAACACTAGAGTGCATTGCCATTTCCTTCTCCATGAAAATATTCCATAAATGAATTTCAGTAACTCTTAAACATTCCACAAAATTTCCTAAGAACCTGTGAGAGTATAATACCTGGCAATCCTCTCTAAAACAGAAATTCACCTATCTGCTACATTACTGCTGATGATCTGAAATGTATATGATCTCTAAAAACTAACAGTACTGAATAAAACTGAAAGGATCATCCAAGTTCCTACACAGTACCAAAGTATTTATCCAGGATTACTGAATAAATCATAGCAATTTGGTGTCCTTTTCAGAAAAAAAAAATCTCAGAACTTACAATCATGTGGCATTTCACACTGTACCAACTGAGTAACAGTAAATGAAGGTATAACCACTACAACTTCTCCACCAACTTTTGTGTCCTGAAACATGATGTCTGCCCCTGGCAGCTACCATTCCAATTCCACAGGGTATTTTCTAGTCAGACAAGCTGTACAATGATCATTCTTTTCAAAACATTCCAGACCATTCTCACTTTCTTGAATCATAATATCTTCCTTTGTACAATGACCATTGTTTTCAAAACATTCCAAACCATTCCCATTTTCTTGAACCATAATGTCTTGCTTTTTCACTCTGTTTTTTCAGTGTTATTCCTTCTTGTACAGATGAAACCAGTCCTTCTACTGACAGATACACAACACTGTTTGCTCCTAGATAATCTGAAATATGCCCCAATTCTGGTTTATTGGCAATAAGCTCTTCTTTTGTTGGTATGTTTATTCCCATGAAGCATGGATATCTAACTGGTGGGGAAGCTACGTGAATATTAATATCTCATCAATAAACCATGAACTTTGGGACCAAGCAGATCAAAATTCAAAACTACCAATTACTAGGGCTTCTAGCAAAATGTTTCAGAAAAATTTGTGTCACACACAGTGCAAGGCAATGGAAATCACAAAAAATAGGACAAAAATGAATCCCAACTCTAATTAAGAGAACAGCTCTCCTGAACAAAATAGGAATCAACAACCAATCAATGTCACACTATTATATATTGGACACAAAGGTTTTATTAAGCTGACCTCTAAAAAGCGGTGAAGATTTGTCAAGACAATTATTGATATTTGGCACTTCAGGTAGACAAAGACCAAAAAATTACCTTGGTTCCTTGCACCTGAATTTCATCTTCTATAAAATGGCAATTTTTTTAAAAAGCACAGTACCATGACAAGCACTAAATTAATTGTTCAATAAAGGGTGATAAACTTAACCACTGCCAGCACAGTCATTTAAGTGCTTTAAACAAAAATATAACCTAAAATGTAATTTCTTAAAGGCATGCCAACCTTTTTCTTCTACTTATGTCTGCAAAAGGAGTTAGGTCAGTCATCCATCAAAAGAGGTCCCTCAAGTTACTTACAACGGTAGACTATGTCTTAAAATTACCTTGTCAGTCCTGATGCCACGGTTTGGACGTCCGCCACGCCCACGCCCACCTCGTCCTCCCCTGCCACCACGTCCTGGGCGGCCAAGGTCTCCAAAATTGATCTCCAGCTGAGATGTTATATCATTTGCTGGCTTCCGGAAATGATGATCCATAACTGAGTCTTCAGCATGAGCCTAAAATTTCAAATGAAGGCCACTGGGTGATTTGATTAATAGGAAAGCAATGTTGTATATTTCTAAATGAGCTTTCTACAACCTGTCCTTTGTGTGAAAAAATGTAACAACAGGTAATAAGTAAGCTTTGGGATGACCTACAGTCATCTAGCAGGAAGAATTCCTTTCACTTTTCTCCACTTCATAGTCCCTTTAGTTATAGGTGATTCTAGCAAGTCTTGATTACAGGTATTATCACAACTACTCAAGTGGCTGGGCCCCATCTCAAACCTACTGAATTATAATCTTTAGCAGTGAAGTAAGAATAGTGTTAGTTGCTCAGTCGTGTCTGACTCTGCAACCCTATGGACTGTAGCCTATCAAGCTCCTCCGTCCATGGGATTCTCCAGGCAAGAATACTTGAATGGGTAGCCATTTCCTTCTCCAGGGGATCTTTCCGATCCAGGGATAGAAGCTTGGTCTCCTGCACTTCAGGCAGATTCTTTACTCTCTGAGCCATCAGGGATGAATAAGTATGTTTAAAATATGCCCTTCAGATTAGGATTCCAATCTGAACCTCTGATGAAGACTTTTAGATAGGTAGTATATATTTCTGTTAGAGACATTACTGAATCTCTTCATTAAGTTTTAGAGAGAACTTTTGCTCTATACCAGCTATGACTTGGGGAAGAAACTGTGTACAGACTTCTCAAAATGCTTTTCTGTTTATATTTAAACATGGTCTGCCATATAAATTGGAGAACTACAGATTGAAGTGAAACAAGTTACATAAACAACCTTCTAAAACTTGTACAAATAAAACCATGCCTTAAATTTACCAAAGGAACCTTCATTAAAATGAAGTCATCATGTTTGTGAAATTCAGATCCCAAGCCACCTGACAGACTGCAAAAATGCCAAGCAATCTCACACTGCTTAATGCCTGATTTTCTTTTGTACATTGGGAAAATGGGTTTTAATCTTCTAGTTGGAAACTTCCTATACTAAAGTATGTTTTAATTTTTCTAAATACATGTATAATCCTCTTTTCTGAAGGGTATTTCATTCTAAATATCTTGTAATATTACAACTGTTAATAATTACCTTTTCAAGTACAAATTCTTTATCTGTAAACAGATTTTCATTCCTTTAATCATCTAATACCCAAACTAAATTACATCCCTTTTGTGTCTTTCTTTAAAAAAGAAAGGTCTTTAAAAATATTTTCAAATTTTTTAAATTTAAAAAAATATTAATTTTAACATTTAAAAAATATTAACTTTAACAGAGCCTAAAATACAAAATCACTAGCAAATAAGTCAATTAAATATGTGAAGTGTCTGATTTTAAATGTTAGCTATTGCAAAACAACAATATCAATTTATTAGTTAAAACCATTTATAAATTTCTAGAGCAAGAAGCAAAGAAGTTTTAGGTGATATATTACTGAAAACAATCCTGAAGGTATTACTATAGTAATTAAGAGGAAGCCTGGATATTCAGGTTACAACCCCAATCTTCAAGTAAACTACCAGGATCAATTTATAGGGTTGTTTTTTTTTTCTATAGCACTGTGCAATAATTAAGGAAATAGAGCTTGGTCTCAGCTGTCAATAATTTAGTTCTCCATTTCTCAAAAAAGTATTTTCCTTTCCCTAACTACTTCATTTTTATTATGAAGATGAAGGTAAGTATAATAAAAGAAAAAAGAGTACTCAAAGCACTGTATACAACAAACTTAAAGATCTGTTATAAAGTTACAATGAGGTTGCATCCTGATAAACCCCAGATTATCTCTAAGTCCAAAATACATTTAATATACCTAACCTACCAAACACATCATAGCTTGGCCTAGCCTACCTTCAATGTGCTTAGGACATCTACATTACCCAACGGCAGAGCAAAATCATCTAAAACAAATCCACAAAGCCTTTATTATAATGTGTTAAATATCTCATGTTAATTTATTAAATGTAGTATTGAAAGTGAAAAGCAATAAAACAAAAACCAAAAGTTCTACATCAGAGACAATCTGTATTCAAGTGATAAGGCCATATATGCCAATAAGGCCAGATTCCAAGTACAACATCACAAAAGTAGCCTAACTATGAGGGTCCAAGCATTTGTAAGTGGTTGATAAAGAAAATGTCCTAGTTTCAAGGTTATTCATAACCAATTTCACATTTTATAATTTTCAGAAAATTCTATTTATATATCACCTTGTGTAATAATTATTTCTCAAAAGCTCAATATAAAATACTTAAAGCTGGGATACTTAACCAGATGTCTATAAAATGTATCAAGAGGTTGCAGGGCATTAATGGTAATGATATAATCTAAAATTATACCGAAGTATTTCATGTCTGTGTTCTGTTCTGAAGAAAAGTTCTGTTGGGACCACAAAAACTTATAATTGTCTCAAAGGTACCAAAGTACTTTACTGAGCGACTTCACTTTCACTTTTCACTTTCATGCACTGGAGAAGGAAATGGCAACCCACTCCAGTGTTCTTGCCTGGAGAATCCCAGGGACGGGGGAGCCTGGTGGGCTGCCGTCTATGGGGTCACGCAGAGTCGGACACGACTGAAGTGACTTAGCAGCAGCAGCAAGCAGTTTTAATAATTAGTTCAAATGAATAATCTCCCTAAAGTGAACTTCTATGGTTCTTTAAATCAAGATTCTCTTTGGATTTTACAGATACACGAAACAACTTTATCAGCAAGAACTACAAAACCCAAAGCATTCTAATGAAGCAAAATATTTTTTCTTTACCGATAGGAAATGACACAAGACTGTCTCATTTATACTACTTTCATGATGCCCATGTTTAAAAAATCATCTCTGAATTTTTATTTTAGTGCAGAATATTTCCAAGCTTGTTTCACAATTATTTTTTTGCTTAGAAAATTATAATGTAGAAAGATTTTACTGTATTTTTTAAATTATCAGATTGCCTTCATAACATTTCAGTTTAACTGAGACTAAAAGCTCATACTTACATAAACCCTAAAAAGATATAGCAGTGGGATAGTCCCCTAAGAATGCGTCCCAAGACTTAAATAAAAGCTACCAAATCAAAAGTCACTCGTCTTTCTGGAGTATTTTCATTAGTTTCCTTGTTTCCTAAGGAAAGGAAACTCATAAATTCTCTGGTCTTCACAAGCTATTACTCTTCAGTAATGATTACCTAAAGATTCCCAGATATTATTTATATATGGCATAGGCAGACAGTTTAAAGTTACACCACGTAAAAAATGCCAACCTTTCAACCTAATACAAATCTTAATGACTCCCAGTTAAGTAAGATTTTAAAAAAGATTAAAACTTAAAAAGAATAATTTCTTAACAGTATAATATAGTTTATTTTCCTTTGGGGGCAATATATGTCTCAAATAATCCTATGTAAAACTTTATTTTATAAACAGATTACCCATGTGAAATTTTAAAACAAAAATTGTACATGCAATTCAAGACAAATCTGAACATTTTCAAACACCACAAAACTTCACTTTACCTCTTCACTTTTTGACTTATGAAGAACAAATCCCTTCTTCCACTGCCCATCAGCACCTTCATTTGGTTTTCGGATATTAAATTCTACTTTTGCCCGGTCCTTATTTTGAATAGCCTTCCACTCATCCAAAGTCATTTCTTTTGGACCCTCTTCCTTTACTTCTTCAACTTCATTTTCCCTGTGTGAAGATGTTTCAGTATTACACCTGGTAGGGGGCTCATAAAATCACAGAACTTATAAGTGTAAGGGAGGAAGTACCAACCTTAGCTGGTTGGTAATCATCTAGATTATCCAAGGACAGGAGAATCAGTTTTCTTTGTAACCCAATGGCTAACATGTGACTTGGTAGAGACCAGGAATTTACTGTTTGTTAAATCAGTGAAAATGTGGATAACGAAGGAACATACAATTCATCTTCATAAACTCTTAAACGATCATCTATCAATAACACAGTTTCTTAAACCTAGAACACATTTTTTTAAAACCACACTACTGTTTTTAAAACTTACAGTATGTGATTGAAATCCGATTTAGCTTCTGCTAAAACACATTTTTAATTTCCATAATACATAATTCATAACACACATGAAGGTAATCATTTAGGCTGCCCATGACAACCAAGTTTTATATTTAAGAATATAAGAGAACTGTTCCCTGATCCATTTTTATAACATTTAAAGCAAATCTCTAATTTCTACAAATCCAATCTTTATATATACTCCAACTTTCAAACCAGTGTATACATGAATAGGAAACTAAAGTTTCACTAGTAACGGAACTTTTTATAAAATACTGGTTTTCAATACTTAATACCAAATTGTGTTATTTCTAATATAATTCTCAGACTATAACTATTATATAGTATCCTGTTTCCTTTTTACACAAACAAAGCATGCACCTAGGAATTCACTATTTAATCTCAATTTTCAATTATCACCAAACAAGTTTGCTATTTTGGGAGCACTGCTTCTTTCCAAAGATAGTAGGTGATTCAGTTAGCCTCAGAGCTCAAGTTACTCCCATACATGCTATTCTTTACTGTTCGACAAATCTCATCTTAAACTCCCCAGACCAAGTTCATACTGAATTGATGCAATTTTAAGTATCAAGTCCAACCCTGTCAGTTTGCAGATCAGAAAACTAAAGAAAGAAAAAAGGTCCCAGTTACTCATAAGTTGTAACGTAGCCAAGAACAGAACTCAGCATACATTTATCACATCATGAAACCATGACATCTACCTTCAAGGGTTCTAAGAATCAAATGAAACAAAACAGAAACTCAAGAACTATACTTAAAGGAACCAATCAAATTCAGCCTAAACTGTGTTTCTTAAGTTTACACTTGCATATGTAAGCTAATGTCATCATCATGGTCTTTAGGCTCAATACCTAGAACCCCAATTTCAGTCCTGGGAACTGAGCTAAAATTTGCTTCCAATACCCTATCAATACCAATATATCTCTTACATAACTGTATGTATAAACAGTTATAATCCTGGCAGATTACTCTTAAGGTGATATAAATGTTCAAATATTTAAACAAATTAAATATTTATTCATTTAAATAAATGACGGTTCTTCATTAAGAGAACAATATTTGTGTTGAGCTTTGTAAAGTAATTAAGTGTTGTATAAGGTTCATTTAACTTACCTATTCCATTGTTTACCACACAAAATATTCATAGTTTCATATAAAATAAAACAAAGTTCAACTCAACACCATGTATTTTTAATCTAATAGTAATAATAGCTAAAATAACTAATAGTGTAACTAAAAATATTTATACTTTTAGTAATAACTAAAAACAATAGTAATTTTCTCTAATAATAAATCAATTATTCCTTATTTAAGCAAATCCACCAAATATGACTTTCTAATCATTAATAGTGCTTCATTCTAAGAACAATTCTGGAGAAGAGTTTAGAAAAGCATCCCCTCCCTAAATGATTTGATTATGCCTTGGTTAAGAATTACTGACCTAAATAATCTGCAATGCAAGACTTTAAACTACATACTGAAAGAAATGACTGACATATAACTTCTGCTTGTATTGATGGAAGACAGAGGAAGGCATAAAGCTATTTCTACCAGCATAACTTGAGTCTTTAAAACTCTCCAATCCTTGAACAATTTAATTTCAAAACTGTCTTGTACCTAAAAACTCAGAAAATAAGAAAAGCTCGTTAAAGGATAACATATTCTGGCCCTTGCTCTCCTCACACATTTTAAAACAAGCCAATAATGCTGTATTCCACATTCTATGTCAACGGAAAAAACCTTCAAAGAGATGGAGGAACTAATTTTAATAGTCACATTTTCTCATTTTAAACTGTCTCAGTATAAAATGTGTACAGCTATAGAGTCCAAAGTACTGTGAACTATGAGTTGCAAATAATTCTCAGGTTAAAACAACTAGTTTTTGTGCTCAGGGCTAACAGGATTTACTAAAATATCTATTTTCCTTATCTTTTTAAGATGCCAATGGTAAATTCAAACAGCCCAACATATACATGTGTAAAGTACTCCTCTACTATTTGAAGGAATGGAGTACAATAAAGTCTTTCCTATTAAAAAGAAAATATTTAGCAACATTAAGTCTACAGATTTTTTTTGGTAAACCCCGAACATTGCAATGCTCAACCATTACCACCACATACAAAATCACTTACTTATTTTCAGTGTCCGCAACTGGATGTTCTTCACCTTCAGGTGTTTCCTCAGTCACATTTGATTGTTCCAAGTCACTGCAATTATAAGATATTTGTTTCTGAATGTATTTGGGGGACTCTCTAAGGAAAGAAAGAAAAAAAGGCATCTAGGTCCATTTACATGTAGTTAAAAGAGTATACAAAAGTATTTTAAAATTCTCACATTCCCAGTTTTTTCCTACTGAATTTACTCCCCTGTAGAACATTACAAGAAAATAATTTAAAAATATACACTGATCCAAGTTACAGCTCAAGCACACTACTCAAAAAGTAGAAAGGCAGCACTTCTAAAATAAAGACCCACCAGCTTTTCAAGTTTTTATAATCACCAAAAGGTTAATAGCTAGAATAAGAATTATAAAATAAGAAACACACAATAGCAGAATACTCAACTAACTTCAATATAAGATTTCAGTAAAAGTGATACACCTATATGAAAAGTGTCACACGTTTGAAACAGAGGAAAATTGGTCATTTGACACATTATAACCCTAACATATCCAAAAAATCACCCATCATCTTGTAAGGAAGTAGCTGAGATGACAGCATCCATTCTTGTCCCTAGGACAAGTAAATATTTAACAGAACTAAGGGCAAATCTCAAACGTAAACTATACAATTTTATTAAAATTATTTATTAAGAAACCGAAATACCAACGTTAATTCATCTTTGACAGTTCCCCAGTTGTGAGATCCGCTCCCTCCACGTTTGTCCTCATGCTTCAGGCCACTGTAATGTGAAAAAGAACTAACAAAACTGAGTTAACATAATACTCTTTACTTCTAGAAATTCAAATTTTGTTTTATTAAAGAAGTAGATTCAAATATTAAAGTATAATAAAAACCAATATAAGACTTACGATCTATCACTTCCACTATGCCTATCAAATTCACGTTTGCCACGAGAATCAAAGCCATCTCCCCGGCCCATTCCACGTCCACGACCTCCTCGACCTCTTCCAAGACCACCACGGCCTCGGATAGGCCGGTCAATAATCGGTCTACAACAAATGAAAAATATTACATACTTCTAAGGTTTCTGGAAAAAAGAATGAGAGAAAGTCAAAGACTCAAAAGTACAGGAACATATTTACTGGCTCACAGCCCAACTGTTAAATGTTTTAGAAATTCAAAATAGTCTATTTCTAAACAGTTAAAGGGAATCAGAACTAGGAAATTCTCCAAAGTAAAAAAATTATTTTGACATTCTCTTTTACTACTAATATATATACTCTTCCACTATTACTCATTTCACATTATAATCTAATAAAACTGCTATTCACTCATATACTTAAAAATTAAAATAAACACATCTAACCTGCATAATTGAAGTGTTTCACTACAAGAAATCTAAGTCTGAATACCAAAAACTGTTACCAAAATGTCATTAATAACATAGATACTCATACTCACATGGTCTGCTGAAAAAAGTGATAAAATTAACCAGCCACACTGCTTCCTGGCAATTATGCTCAATTTATATGCGTTAAGATGTATGTCTATAAACTGACAATACATGAAGAGATTAAGAAACAATCTTGCCTATCAACGGAAAATTCTCCTCCTTCACCCTTTTCTTCAAGTGGCTTTTCGAATCTTCTTTCACGAGGTGGTCGCCTTTCTGGTCTCCTATCAATTATCTTCCCTTCACCCTGAAGTTGTTGATCAGGTCTTCTTCCAACACGTCTTATTCCTAAAATGATTAAAAAAAAACAAAAACAAAACAAGACCCATATAAGCAAATCATTTTTGCAACACAAAACATTTAGGCCTAGACTGTTAGAAAAAAAAAATACTACTCTTTAAGTCCACTACTAGCATTTTCTGTTGAAAAAGGCTAACACTGGGCACCTCTGAAGTTTAACAAAGTACTTCAGAAAAATTCCTATTTAAATAAACTTGTTTCAAAATTCCATTTGGTTTGCCAAACCATTACCCCCTCTAAAGCACTCTCTGTAATTGACCTGGAAGTCATTTAGTTATTTCTCTCACTTTTCAAGATGCCTACCTCTTAATTTAAAATTCTAAATTCAAGAAATCTTAAGCAAATGATATAATAAAAACAATTAATACAGTAGCCATTTACAAATAATAGTCAAGCAAACCAACACAATCACCAGATAAGGACCCTTAAAAACAAACAAAAAAAAACACACCAACAGTGAAGGCATTATTTTATTTTACATCATCTGAAGAGGAAAAGAGAGTAAAAAGACTGATGATTTTACAAAATTACAAAACTGAAGGGAAAGCAAATGCCATTTAAGATTATATCCAATGACTAATAAGGTCCTACTGTATAATATAGAAAACTATATTCAATATCCTGTGACAAACCATAAGGGACTATATTAAAAAAGATTATATATACACACATGTATAACTGAATCACTTCAGCGTACAGCAGCAAGTAACACATTTTGTAAATGAACTACACTTCAACGAAAAAATTTTAAAAAGATTACATCTCCATAGTTGAAAATAGCTACTTAACCCTCTTCCTACTACTGCAGTTTATATATATATGTATATATATAAACATACATACATACTACACCTAATTTTAAAACACATTGTTATGCAACCAGAAGCAATTATTATGGAGAAATTTTTTTTTGGTTTGCCCTTACAATTGTGTTTTCAAAAAATCTTTAAAAACCACATACACAAATTAAGCAAGATGTAAGAAACAGAAACTTGTGACACTAAATGATGGCTGAAGCATTTACTGATTTCCCTCTTCCTTACCTTTTTTCTGTTTGTGTCAAAGGCCGAAAGGCCCCATGGTGGCCTTAAGGATAATAAGTAGACTGATGGTTAAATTTATGACTGTAAAATTTTAGGTATGCTCTAATTCCCAAACCACAATTTCTGACAGTCACCTGAGGAATTGATTTCACAAGATATTAAGTTGGTTCACTCTGCTTCTAAGAAAGTGTACCGCCACCAAGATGCACCCAACTGTTCAGCTGCTTGCAGTCAAATGGTAAATGTCAAACTCTGAAATTTTAAGGTCCGTTCCACATAAACTCTCAGGACAGGACACAAACGTTAGACCTTACACCGAGGCATTTAAAAAAATTTCTTCAGAGGTAGTGTATGGGGTGGAGCTACAGAACCAGTTCTTATAATATCCAAGCCTCACACACCCAGATGAACAATGGCTTGCTTCCACACTCCAATATTCAGTTATCAGGCTTACAGAATCTAAAACACAAATAAATCCACGCAGCAACTGACATTTAAAAATGTGTCTCTAGATTTTTCACTATATTCCAGGCTTTCAACATTAAAAAACAAACAAGAATAGACCTTAGCGATGTTCAGTGGTGTCTGTTCTCAAATTCCTCAAGTGGGCAAAAGACAAACTACAAAATTCATAGAATATAAACAGTAAATACCTACCTAAAGCATATCTGATTGTGCCAGGACCCCTATTCAAAGGCACAGAACACATGATCAGGTTAACAATCCCTCCTACTACAAGAGTCCAGGACTTTGTTTACAGGTCTATACTTCCCCAATGCCCAGAAATGATTGCTACATAGTAGGCTCTCAAAATGAACTTTTTTCATTCAACATTTTTATAACCTGTGTTTTATGCAATTTAAGCCTAAGTGTCCTCTGAAATGCTGACCTAAGAAAAATGTTGATAGCTAATAATGGAAATTATTGAATTTGACTACTGAATGGTAAACGTAATCCTGCTCATAAATTTATGAAATAACTTTATAATTTAAAATACTAGGTTCCAGGTAAAAGTTTATTTCATAAACGGACTTTATGATCAAACTGAGGGGTTTAAAGCACACCTCATGTTTTGAACATTCAAAACGAGTGAACACATTTCAGATTCCATTTTTTCATGTACCTTCTTTGAATTAGCGATAAAGGAGGTAAACTTGAGCACAGTTTAAATGACTACACAAGTCAGTGTTCCTTAACATAGAAATTAAACGATTACATTGTGCCACAGCCTATAGAGCCTGCTATAAAGATCAGCCGAGTATTTAGCCTCAAAGATGCATGCTAATACTCCAACGTGTGCTTCCCTCTCCAACCTGTAATTTTAATATAATTGTTTTATTTACCACCTAGGTTCTTCATCCCAAGCCTCAAAACGTTCTATTTCTTAAAAATTCTAAACCAAAACCTAACACAATTGTTTTCATTTTCAAATTAGCTGAACGCTAGCTATCAAATTCAACTAAAGCTCAGAACGCCTTTCTGAAGCACGTGGCAAAATTTCAACTTTCAACACAGAGGTAATCTCTACGATTCAGAACTTAGGTCCTACACCTACTTACTTCGGATCTTTAAGATTTTTCCTTACTCCTCACTGCTATGCTTTTTCACCCACCACCAAAGAGAAACCAGCAATGAAGGAGAGTGCAAACACCAAGTTCAAGGCAATCCCGCGAAGTTTACAATGACCTGGAAGCAGCTACTACCCGCCAATGAAATCCCGACCACGCTTCACGCACATGGGGAGAAAAAGCCATAGACTCAAAAGGACTCAGCGGTGGCTACCGCTGTGACAGCCACGAGGCTCGCGCCAGGGGCACACCACACGAAACACTGCGTGCAGTGGGGAGGTGGGTCCGCGGGGGTTCGATGGGGTAGATAAAAAGATCTTGACTCGAGAACGAGTTTCAGGATTTCCTGCCAACACGTTTTCATTCAGAATTCCCGCTTCTGGTCAATCCCGAGGGGCTAAATTCCTCTCCCAACAGCTTGAGTCACTCCAGCAAGTTATTAAGTTTGTAATAGTTGAGGGGGCGAGGGGTGGACAATAAAGCACGTGTGCACCTAAAAGGGCAGCTTTTTCCACAATATCCGAGCGGTTCGAACATGCCTGCGGAGAGGTGTGCGCGCAGGCAGAAAACTCGACCCTCTTTTTCGGGCGTACCCCGCGCCATCCTGGGACAAGATGGCAAGAGAGTAGCCTGAAGGAGACAACCTCACCTCAGAGCAGCAGACTGAGGGGGCAGCTCTGAGCAGGAAGAAGCCGCGGAGCCCCCGCTGTCCGCTTCACTACAAGTGCTCCGAGGAGTGGCTCCCTTCACCGAGCCTCGGTCCATGCGCTCGCCCGCCAAGGAATCCGGCGGGAAGGCAACAGCCTCCCAGGATCCCGACCACGCTTCTCGGCTCAGACCTGAGGCGGGAAGGGGTGGTTCCAGTATCCTTGCAGGTGGCGGTTTGAACTTGGGCTTAACACGCTCCCAACACCTTCGCAGGACCTGGCTTTTGTCGCGTTGAGGGAAACGCCGGGATATCGGTGGCCAAGTCTCCCGCGAACCCTCGGAGCCCCAGAAGCGAGTGTTAGCCGCAAGTCTCCTCGCTCCTTCCCTCCATCCCGGGTGTCTCCCACCTTCTACCACTGCTTTACCTTCTTTCTTAAGCGCCACAGGCGGCTGCGTCTCCTCCTTCTTGTCAACCACGCCGACGCTGGGGGGCAGCGGGTTCTTGCGGTCTTTCTGGGACTCTTTACGCAGCTGTTTGCCCGCCGCATTGGAGTTGGTCTGAGCTGCGGCCTGAGCTGCGCTCTTGGCCCCAGGGCCCCCAACGCCGCCCCCGCCGGCTTCTTTTTTCTTGTTCTCTGCTGCCTTCAACACCTCGAAGGGATCCGATTCGTCGTCAAATAACTGGTCGAATCGGTTGGTGACCACGCAGCCGAAGCCTTCCTGTAAGTGCCCAGGCATGATGGTGGCTCGGCGGCGCGTTCCTCCACGGATTGCAGCGGGCCGCGCCGAGCCAAGAGCGCCTGCTTCAGCTCTTCCCACAAGATGGCCGGGCCGAGAGAGGGGGGCTGTCTTCTCTTCCGGCGCTAGGCACACATCCGGGAGCGGCCAGCGCCGCACGGTACCACGGGGTCTGTAGGCCAGAGTCGCTTTTCCTGAGGCGGCTCCCGGCACCAGGACTACAACTCCCAGAATACACGGCTGAACAACTCTTCGCGCGCGCCTCAGAGGCGAGTCCTCACCGAGGGAGAGGGGTGTGCAAGCTGAGGGAGAAGCGCGGTGGTAGGCGGAGTCCTGCCACCTGCTATCGCCGCCCTTAAACTCTTGGCGTCTCCTGCTGCGCTGAAAACAGGAAAACGTGACGGCGTGTTTTGCTCGCGAAAGTTCTCAGTCTTCGGTTTTACTCCCCGTCTCCGGCCCAGGACTAACTTTCCCCACCTCTCCGGGAGGGTCAAGGTGACTATCAGTCTTACAAGTGGAGACTCACAAACTTCCAGGGCTGGCAGATTGCACTGGCCTCGCGGAAGTGGAACCCGCTCTCTTCCAAATCCCTAGTTGCCCAGTTGCTGGAGTTGCCCTCCTGCAGCCCTAATAATGAATCGAAGCGTCTCTGTTTAATGTGAGGCGGAATACGCTTCTTCTCGCGGCCACTTGAACTCTAGCAGCAGAATTAATCCAAAAGAAAGTTGAACTAGCAAAGTGAGTGTTGCGCGCTTTTCTTGGATGAGACGTGCCGTCTTGCGACCGGTGCTTTAATTGTTAACTCCTGGCAGTGTAGCACTAGCCAGACACTGGGAAAGCCTCCAAAAGGCATTGTTTGTAGAAACACTTTATGGAGCCTAGGCTGACATTAGTGCCAGGCAAGTCAAGGATTGGGTGTTAGTAAAAGGTACTCAAGAAATAACATTAAAATGTTATCTGAAGAGCATCTGAATGTGTGATGTGCTAAGAGGTGCAGTGAGGGGAGAGAAATATGTCAGAGAATTGTCTTTAATTCTCATTGGTATTAGCTGAGAATATTAAAGTCCATTAAAAGGGTGTCATGCATATTCAAGCATATTTGGTAACACGGTGAGGGTGAATGTATTATCATAATTTTTAAACCTTTTCCTATTAACCAGAATATAGAAAATGCATCTCTATGTTCCAGGTACTATGAATAACCTTAATGACGACAACAACTTATTAGGTAAATAATTTTCCCTTTTCACAGGTGAAACCATTTCCTATTTGAAATAACTTAATCAAGTTCATGTCTGTAACAGTTTAAGTGCCAGGAGTTAACTCCAGTCTTCTAACTCCACTGTGAGACACCTGACATCAATTTTTTAATCCAGACTCTGCCTTCTGATAGAAATGAATCTATAAATTAATTTCCAATATTTAATAAGACTTAAATGTTGTTGAAGAGAAGTGAAAAGCAAAGGAGAAAAGGAAAGATATAAGCATCTGAATGCAGAGTTCCAAAGAATAGCAAGAAGAGATAAGAAAGCCTTCTTCAGCAATCAATGCAAAGAAATAAAGGAAAACAACAGAATGGGAAAGACTAGAGATCTCTTCAAGAAAATTAGAGATACCAAGGGAACATTTCATGCAAAAAATGGGCTCGATAAAGGACAGAAATGGTATGGACCTAACAGAAGCAGAAGATATTAAGAAGTGGCAAGAATACAGAGAAGAACTGTACAAAAAAAGATCTTCACAACCCAGATAATCACGATGGTGTGATCACTCACCTAGAGCCAGACATCCTGGAATGCGAAGTCAAGTGGGCCTTAGGAAGCATCACTATGAACAAAGCTAGTGGAGATGATGGAATTCCAGTTGAGCTGTTTCAAATCCTGAAAGATGATGCTGTGAAAGTGCTGCACTCAATATGCCAGCAAATTTGGAAAACTCAGCAGTGGCCACAGGACTGGAAAAGGTCAGTTTTCATTCCAATCCCAAAGAAAGGCAATGCTAAAGAATGCTCAAACTACTGCACAATTGCACTCATCTCACATGCTAGTAAAGTAACGCTCAAAATTCTCCAAGCCAGGCTTCAGCAATACGTGAACCGTGAACTTCAAGATGTTCAAGCTGGTTTTAGAAAAGGCAGAAGAACCAGAGATCAAATTGCTACCATCTGCTGGATCATGGAAAAAGCAATAGAGTTCCATAAAAACATCTGTTTCTGCTTTATTGACTGTGCCAAAGCCTTTGACTATGTGGATCACAATACACTGTGGAAAATTCTGAAAGAGATGGGAATACCAGACCACCTGACCTGCCTCTTGAGAAATCTGTATGCAGGTCAGGAAGCAACAGTTAGAACTGGACATGGAACAACAGACTGGTTCCAAATAGGAAAAGGAGTACTTCAAGGCTGTATATTGTCACCCTGCTTATTTAACTTCTATGCAGAGTACATCATGAGAAACGCTGGGCTGGAAGAAGTACAAGCTGGAATCAAGATTGCAGGAGAAATATCAATAACCTCAGATATGCAGATGACACCACTCTTATGGCAGAAAGTGAAGAGGAACTAAAAAGCCTCTTGATGAAAGTGAAAGAGGAGAGTGAAAATTTGGCTTAAAGCTCAACATTTAGAAAACGAAGATCATGGCATCTGGTCCCATCACTTCATGGGAAATAGATGGGAAAACAGTGGCTGACTTTATTTTGTGGGCTCCAAAATCACTGCAGATGGTGATTGCAGCCATGAAATTAAAAGATGCTTACTCCTTGGAAGGAAAGTTATAACCAACCTAGATAGCATATTCAAAAGCAGAGACATTACTTTGCCAACAAAGGTCCATCTAGTCAAGGCTATGGTTTTTCCAGTGATCATGTATGGATGTGAGGGTTGGACTGTGAAGAAAGCTGAGCGCTGAAGAATTGATGCTTTTGAAGTGTGGTGTTGGAGAAGACTCTTGAGAGTCCCTTGGACTGCAAGGACATCCAACCAGTCCATTCTAAAGGAGATCAGTCCTGGGTGTTCATTGGAAGAACTGATGCTAAAGCTGAAACTCCAGTACTTTGGCCACCTCATGCAAAGAGTTGACTCATTGGAAAAGACTCTGATGCTGAGAGGGATTGAGGGCAGGAGGAGAAGGGGACGACTGAGGATGAGATGGCTGGATGGCATCACTGACTCGATGGACATGAATTTGAGTAAACTCCAGGAGTTGGTGATGGACAAGGAGGCCTGGCGTGCTGCGATTCATGGAGTCGCAAAGAATAGGGCACGACTGAGTGACTGAACTGAACTGAAATGTTGTTGTATGTCAGGCAGGGTATGTAACATGGCTGAACGTAATCTTATCGATTTCTGAGCAGAATTGAAATCAAATCCTTAACAGGAGGGCTTCCCTCATAGCTCAGTTGGTAAAGAATCCTCCTGCAATGCAGGAGACCCCGGTTCGATTCCTGGGTCAGGAAGATCTGTTGGAGAAGGGATAGGCTACCCACTCCAGTATTCTGGCCTGGAGAATTCCATTTACTATATAGTCCATGGGGTCGCAAAGAGTCGGACACAACTGAAAGACTTTCACTTCACTTCCTTAACAGGGAAAATAAAAGTCATATTACAGTCATGTGGCAGCAAGCCTAGTGGGTTTCTAAATACAGCCCCTATTCCTCGATGTCAGGTATTTCTCTGTGGCCTCAGCCCCTGCCACACCCACTCCCCCATCTCACACACGACCCTACCTCCTTCCGTAAGCTCTGGCTCTTACGATTTTTACCAAGACAAAGGACAAGGAGTTTTTGATCATACTCTTCATGCCCCTTTGAAAATAGCTCAGAAGATCACCATGCTTTAACAAACTCTTTCTCTTTCGCAGGGTCTGTTAATATCTGCATTTTTGAGATATTTGCTACAGCTCGTCTTCTTACCACTTTCTGGCCTCTGCCACAGCAATATCAAAAACTAAAACTTGATGTTTTATTATATACTTGGTGCACTTTATGTAATCTCATTTAATCCTTACATTAACTCTGTGGAAAAGGTATTATTGCTTTTTTAAGATGAGAAGAAGCACAAAGAGACTAAATAACTTACCCACTCATTACAGTCTGGAAGGGCTTCCCTAGTGGCTCAGTGGTAACGAGTCCACCTGCCAGTGCAGGAGATGTAGGTTCGATCCTTGGGTCGGGAAGATCTCCTGGAGAAGGGAATGGCAACCATTCCAGTATTCTTGCTTGAGAAATCCCATGGACAGAGGAGACTTGCTTGCTACCATGGGTTCCCAGAAGAGTCAGGACAGGACTTAGCAACTAAACACCACCACCACTACCACCACAGTCTGGGGAGTGGGGCAGGCCTGTCCTTAGTCATTTTTATCCTAGGTACAGGTTTCTGGTTTCTTCAAACAGATCTTTATGACCAGCAAGCATTCTTACAAGAAGAATACTTAAAAATAAGCTATATGTAGCAAAATTGTATGGCTATGAATTTTCTTAGCACTTTTCAACTTCCTTCTCTCCCTTTTGTCTCTCCTAGAATTTTGGTTACTCCAGAGAAGTTTTAAAAGTATACAAGTAAAGATCAAAATTTCAATTCTTTTACATCTCACAATCGATTTTATTTTATATGTAATTATTTTTGCAATGTTTCCTTCTGAGAAGTTAGTTTCTTTATGAATATTTAAAAGTTCCTACTACTGTTAATAGAAAAAATATTGGCCAAATAAACCTCGAGAAGGAAAAGGAGATTTCTTGGCAGACCTGTTATTCAAATGAAAGGTGGGAGTTGTAAACTGTCAAGTTATAAGATATCACTGATTAGAAATATATCCTAAAATATCAGCTCTCTGTAGCAATCACATATTGTTCTCTGAAAAATACCCGTGCAACTTCACAACCTTATCTATAGCAAGCTCTCTAGAGTTCTCTAGCAATAAATGCTGGAAACTAGCCAAGTGTCTTGATTGAATATACAATATAGTTGCTTAATGTTAATGACACTGATAAAGGGAATAGTATACCTCCTTCCAGCACTCACTTGTTTTTAGGATGTTATCAACCACATTACAACTTGTTTTTACCAATTTCTAAATGATCTCAACCCACTGTTAACTGTTGCTATATTCTAATAATAATTACTAACAAGGACTACAGTTTGAGCATTTGCTATGCACTTTACACTGTGCTGAATACCTTACATGAGTCATTTCCTTAAATTCTCAGAACAACACTTTGGAGTAAATATTACTACTCCCCTCTTATACTTGAGGAAATTATGGTTAAGTGCCTCTCCCAAATTCATATTGCCTAGAAGAGTCCAAACAGTCTGATCTCACAGCCTGAGCACTGACCTGTTATACTTGTGAGTAACAAGATAGAGGAATCAGTCTTTCATCCTTACATGGCTACCACCTATAGCAAAAGAAAACTATTATTCTACTACATTGGGGACACTGGATACAGGTATCATATAAATGTTAAGAGAATCTAATTTTTAGTATACTCTGAGTATATAATGCATTTTTAAAACAAAAGCAATAAAGGTGGCTCTTATGAAAAAACATGTCAAATCCTCTGTCTGAAGATGGAATGATAAATATAATCTTGCAAGTGTTGGCTATTGCTAAACTTAGGCTATCAAAGCTAAAAATAGAAGTATTACACTCTCTATATTTTGCTACCTCAAACTTTATTTGAAGATTGATACATTGATTTTAAACTTCCCTTTTTTCCTGCTACATTGTACTCAAAAAAACACACAACTTGACTGAAAATTAATCTCATACTGTATAATTCAGCTATCTAAAGAGTGCTATTCAAAGATTTTCTTTTTAGTATTTTCACAGAGTGGTGCAGCTATTACCATTATCCAATTGTGTGGCAATTCATGGGGTTGGAAAGAGTCGGACATGACTGAGCAACTGAACTGAATTTTAGAACATTTTTAAGAAACTCATTAACTGTCACTCCTTGTTCTCTCAACCCCCAGCCCTGGGCAACCACTAATCTACTTTCTGTCTCATCAGTTCCGTCACTCAGTTGTGTCCAGCTCTTTGCAAACCCATGGACCGCAGCATGCCAGGCTTCCCTGTCCATCACCAACTCCCGGAGGTTGCTCAAACTTAGGTCCATGGAGTCGGTGATGCCCTCCAACCATCTCATCCTCTGTCATCCCCTTCTCTTCCTGCCTTCAATCTTTCCCAGCATCAGGGTCTCTTCCAGTGAGTCAATTCTTTGCATCAGGTGGCCAAAGTATTAGAGCTGCAGTTTCAGCATCAGTCCTTTCAATGAATATTCAGAACTGATTTCCTTTAGGATCGACTGGTTTAGTCTCCTTTCATTCCAAGGGACTCTCAAGAGTCTTCTCCAACACCACAGTTCAAAAGCATCAATTCTTTGGAGCTTAGCTTCCCTTGTGGTCCAACTTACATCCATAAATAACTGGTGGAAAAACCATAGCTTTGACTATATGTAGATTTGCCTATTCTGGACATTTCATATGCATGGAATCATATGATCTTTTGTGATTCGCTTATTTCCCTTAGCACAGTGTTTTCTAACTCCATGTTGTCACATGTATCAGTACTTCATTCCTTTTTATGGATGAATACTATTCCATTGTATTTTATTTATACATTAACCAGTTGATAGACATTTGCACTACTTCTGCTTTTTAGGTCTTATGAATAATTCTGTGAATATTTACAGGACTTTTGTGGACATATGCTTTCATTTCTCTGGGATATATGTCTAGGAATGGAATTGCTCCGTCATGTGGTAACTCTATGTTTAGCATTTTGAGGAGCCAGACTGTTTTCCAAAGTGGGTGCACCATTTTACAATCCCAGTAACAATTATGAGCGTTCCAGATTCTCCACGTCTGGTATTTGTCTTTTGATTGTAAGCCATCCTGATGGGTGTGAAGTGGTATCTCACTGTAGTTTTGATTTGTATTTCTCAATAGCTAATGTTATTAGAGAGCATCCTTAACGTGCTTGGTGGCCATTTGTATATCTGCTTTGGAGAATGTCTATTTAGATCCTAGCTATTTTCTGGCTGGTTGTATTTATTTTTTAATTATAGAGTTATAAGAATTCTTCTATATTCTAGATGAAGGGCCTTATCAGTTATATAATTTGCATATTTTGTCCTGATTCTGTGGGCTGACTCTCCACTTTCTTGGTGGAGAAAAGCTTTGTAGCATAAAAGCTTTTTAATCTGATGTGGTCTTTTGTGATCAAGTCCAGTTTATCTGTTTTTCTTTTGTCACTTGTGCATTTGTTGTCACATCTAAGAAGCCTTTGCCTAACCCAGAATCCCAAAGATTTACTCCTGTGTTTTATAAGTTTTATAGATTTTTAAAGTAGTATTGGATTTTACATTTAGTAGTATAATCCACTTAAATTAATTTTATTTAATGTATTCCCCTTCCTTTTAATTTAAATTAATTTTGAATATATCAAACCAAGAGAAAAACTTTAGGAGAAAAAAAAAGATTGTTATTTTTCATTTCACTCTTTTAAAAACATTTTATTTTGGACATTACAATAAGTAGCAAGTTTTTAGGTTTAAAAACATTCAGTGGAGTTCCAAGTGCATGTATGTAAACCTCTTTGGAAACCGAAAATATATTTCAACCTTATCACTATTTATTCATTCTGAAAATAAACATTTAAATCAAAAACTACTTACTGAACATCTGCCTGTGTGTCAAGCACTGTTCTGAACCCTGAGGATTCTGTGATGAACAAAACTGTCAAGGCCTTGGTCTTCATGGAGTTTACACACTGATGGAAAGAAGCAATGAATAAACAAGTAAATAAATACATCACTGACATCATTTTCAGAGAGCAATATATACTTTGAGAGCATAATGTGAGGGAGGGACAACTTTTTTGTATATGTGGTCAGAAAGCCTTCTAAGCTAAAGCCTAAACAATGAGAATAAACCAGCTTCACAAAGATTTACAGTAGCCAAAGAAACTGAAGTATGAAAATATGAAGTAGGCAGGAGCTTGTGGATTCCAAGACAAAACACAAAAGCAAGAACAATTTCTTATACCTATGGCTGATTCATTTTGATGTATGGCAGAAACCAACTCAATACTATAAAACAATTATCCTTCAATTAAAAATAAATACATTAAAATAGAGTCTCTGAGTGTCTGTGGTAAATGAGCATGAGATTGGCATGGTGAATTGGAAGACAGATCTTACAGTGAATACAAAGGTAATTTTGTCTGTGTGTGCTTTCAAGTGCTTCCAGTTTTCTCTGCCAAGAATTCCCTGAACATGGTAATAAAGCTTAAAAATTAAAATATATTGTAATCAAAGTCTTATTTGTTATTCTAAAATAAGCCATATAAAACATCTTGAAATTTTAACCTGATACTTTAGGCATTGAGAGAACAAAGCCATTCTTACTGATCCAATAGGAGCTCAAACATTGGTCTTTTTCACTAAAAGTTCCCCCTCGGTGCTCCTTGGCTTCTGTGAAGTAGGTCAGAGGTAACAATATTGAACAAAGATTATTGGCAGAAGGTTTCTTCGTGGTGATACATTTACCAGGAGCTACCAAAAACAAACAATACATGTGCAGGTGGTATCCATAAAACTGAAAAATTAGAAGACATAAGTGCAATGCTCAGGTATAATAAACAATGAATAGGAGCCTTTATCTGACTCAATGGACATGAGTTTGAGCAAACTGGGAGATAGTGAAGGACAGGGAAGCCTGGTGTGCTGCAGTTCATGGGGTCACAAAGAGGACTTAGGAACTGGAAAACAACAATCACAATACCTTAAACGGATCTTCAGAGACACCACTCTTGATTGCTGACTGGAATCTTTTAGGTTTCTGCTGCTCCCAGAAGAAACAAATGGTAAGGATGAAGGAAATGGAGCCTCATGGCTGACATTCACATGTGGAGATTATGTGTAAAATTTTTGGAGCAAATTGTATATGTGCAGAGATTTCAGGTTAGGCAGAGACACAGGAGTGAGAGCTACAAGACCTTACCATCAACCATCACCACAGGGAGTTTCTTCCTCTAGTGCCAACTTGGTAGAGATTGGGTCTGAGTTTATTAAGCATATTCCTTTTGAATTTAAACTGAGGCCTCTGCTTCTCTAGAAATTGCATCCAAAATTTTGCTTATTCCCAGAATAGACATTGGTTTTACCAGATCTTCTGAAGAATTTAAGAGCAAATCTGCAGAAACAGAAAGCAGATTAGTGGCAACCTTCACCTGTGGAGGGGCTTCAGTACAAATGGGCAGTGACTACTAATGGGTATGGAGTTTGTCTTAGGGGTAATTGAAACATTCTAAATTTGGGAGTTCCCTGGTGGTCTAGTGGTTAGGATTCACTGTTTTCACTGCCATGGCCCTGGGTTCAATCCCTGCTCAGGCAGTTGAGATCCCACAAGTCACTTCAGTTTAGTTCAGCCACTCGGTCATGTCTGACTGTGCAGCTCCATGGACTGCAGCACACCAGGCGTCTCTGTTCTTCACTGTCTCCCAGAGTTTGCTCAAACTCCTGTCGGTTGAGCCAGTGATGCCATTCAACCATCTCATCCTCTGTCACCCTCTTCTGCCCTCAATCTTTTCCAGCATCAGGGTCTTTTCCAATGAGTCAGCTCTTCAAATAAGGTGACCAGAGTATTGGAGTTTCAGCTTCAGCATCAGTCCTTCCAATAATATTCAGGGTTGATTTCCCGTAGGATTGACTGGTTTGATCTCCTTGTATTCCAAGGGACTCTCAAGAGTCTTCTCCAGGATCACAGTTCAAAAGCATAAATTCTCTGGCATTCAGCCTTCTTATGGTCCAACTCTATACATGGCTACTGGGAAAAATCATAGCTTAGATTAGACCATTGTTGACAAAGTGATGTCTCTACTTTTTGATACACTGTCTACATTTGTCATAGCTTTTCTTCCAAGGAGCTTCTTTTAATTTCATGGCAGAAGTCACCATCTGCAGTGATTTTGGAGCCCAAGAAAAAGTCTTTCACTGTTTCCATTGTTTCCCGTCTGTTTGCCATGAAGTGGTGGGACCGGATGCCATGATCTTAGTTTTTTGAATGTTGGGTTTTAAACCAGTTTTTTCACTCTCCTCTTTCACCTTCATCAAGAGGTTCTTCAGATCCTCTTCCTTTTCTGTCATTAGGGTGGTGTCATCCTATATCTGAGCTTATTGATATTTCTCCCAACAATCTTGATTACAGCTTGTACTTTCATCCAACCCAGCATTTTGCATTATGTACTCTGCATAGAAGTTAAATAAGCAGGGTGACAACATACAGCCTTGACATACTCCTTTCCCAGTTTGGAACCAGTCTGTTGTTCCATGTCCGGTTCTAACTGTTGCTCTTGACCTGCATACAGGTTTCTCAGGAGGCAGTTAAGGTGGTCTGGTATTCCCATCTCTTAAGAATTTTCCACAGTTTGTTGTGATCCACATAGTCACAAGGCACTTGGCATGGCCCAAAAAAAAGTTCTAAGATTGTGGTGATGGTTATACAACTCTTGATGGTATCTCAATAACAATTTTTTAAAATATCTGTTTATTTATTTTTGATTGCATTGGGTCTTAGTTTCAACACACCAGATCTTCACTGTGGTGTGGGGGCTCTCTAGTTGTGGCACACCAGCACTAGAGTGCATAGGCTCAGTAGAAGCGGCTCTCGGACTTATTTGCTCCATGTGGGATCCATGTGGCATGTGGGATCTTAGTTCCCCATCCAAGGATCGAACATGCATCCCCTGCATTGGAAAGTGGGTTCTTAAGCACTGGACCACCAGGGAAGTCCCAATAAAGTTTTCTTCTAAATGGAAAGTTTCTAAGGCATTCAAAAGACAAAGGACCCCTGCTGTCTGGCATGAACCTCTGACTGTTTCCTATTTTCTGACCCCAGAATACAACAATCATGCTTACTATGTGTCAGGCACTGTACTATGTGCTTTACATGCTTATGTTATTATATAACAAACTTTGAGGTTATCTACACTAAACATGAAATCAACAAATGTTAGAGACTAAATTCTTTCCATTATGCCACCTGTACTCGTCAGATTTGTCCAACTAAGTACCCATCAGATCTAGACATTTGTCTCTTTTGATGGCATTGTAGGATATTCTGCCCTTCCATTCTGTTCTAATCACTCATCACATTCTAACAATTCTCAAATATCTCTTTTCCTCCATGCCCATGGCCAGCACTCCAGTGAGGCTTTTATTTCTCTCTAGGTGTATCACTTGACCCTGACTTCCAATCTCATCAGGTTTGGATTATCTGGTCTTGTTCCTCCTAGACTTGACAGCTTTTCATGGCTCTGTATTACTTACAGGATAAAGTCCCAAATCCTCAGCAAAACATTGAAGGTCTTTAATAACCTATTCTTTCCAGCCTCCTTACCTTCTTCCTGCCTCCCACCACATGCACTGTATTCCTTAAGCCATGTAAGACTATTCCTTCTATCCTATGCACATGCTCCACGCCCTTTATATTCCTTACAATTCACACCTTTTTCCAGTAATATATGGCAAATTCCTTCTCATCCACCAGGTCCCACCTTGAGTTTACTTCCTGTAAGAAGTTTCCTGCAGTGCTCAAATGTCATGCCCCCTTGCCCTCTCTTGTGCTCTAATAACTCATTTCTACTCTATTTGCAGTATTTATTACACTGAATTGTCATTAGTTGTCTATTTACCTCTTCTAATAGTTTGTAAATATTTGTAGTAAGAGTGTTTTGTTTAGATGTTATGCCTGATGCTTAGCCCTTGAATGGATCTATTGAAGGAATGTGCCCAGTATTTCCCACTAGATTTCAAGTCCTTTTATTTCCAATGCCTAGCATACTTCTGTTTCCTAAATAGCTGTTCAGTGAAACTTCATGCTTACTGAGCATTTACTATGTACCAGGCACAGTGCTAGTTATTTAATGTAGATTCAGTTCAGTTCAGTCGATCAGCCGTGTCCGACTCTTTGCAACCCCATGAATCGCAGCACACCAGGCCTCCCTGTCCATCACCAACTCCCAGAGTTCACTCAGACTCAGGTCCATTGAGTCCGTGATGCCATCCAGCCATCTCATCCTCGGTCGTCCCCTTCTCCTCCTGCCCCCAATCCCTCCTAGCATCAGAGTCTTTTCCAATGAGTCAACTCTTTGCATGAGGTGGCCAAAGTACTGGAGCTTCAGCTTTAGCATCATTCCTTCCAAAGAAATCCCAGGGCTGATCTCCTTCAGAATGGACTGATTGGATCTCCTTGCAGTTCAAGGGACTCTCAAGAGTCTTCTCCAACACCACACTTCAAAAGCATCAATTCTTCGGCACTCAGCCTTCTTCACAGTCCAACTCTCACATCCATACATGACCACAGGAAAAACCATAGCCTTGACTAGATGGACCTTAGTCGGCAAAGTAATGTCTCTGCTTTTGAATATACGATCTAGGTTGGTCATAACTTTTCTTCCAAGCAGTAAGCGTCTTTTAATTTCATGGCTGCAGTCACCATCTGCAGTGATTTTGGAGCCCCAAAAAATAAAGTCTGACACTGTTTCCACTGTTAATGATCCTTCCGCAGGTAATGTAGGTTAAGTCACTTGAAATTCTTAATAACTATGAGGTCAGTGTTATCATCAACCCAATTTATGTAAGGCACAAGAGGCACAGAAAGATTCAATGACAAACTGTGTGACCTTGAGCAAGTAAATGACAAAACCAAAATTCAAACAAAATCCAGTGGTTCCAGGACTTCCCTGGTTGTCCAGTGGTTAAGAATCCGCCTGCTAGTGCAGGGCACATGGGTTCAATCCCTGGTCTGGGAAGATTCCACATGCTAGAGCAATTAAGCCTGAGCACCACAACCAGAGAAAATCCACAAGAGCAATGAAGACCCAGCACAGTCAAAAATAATAAATATATATATATATTTTTTAAACTCCAATGGTTCCAATGTCCTCACTCTTACTCTATGTTGTATGGCCTATGTGTGAGTGTCTGTCAAGTGAGAAATGATTAAATAGAACCCTTTCCAACCTCTACAGAAACAAAAGTCTAGGAACCATTAGCCTATTTAAGGAAGGAAGATAGAAAGTCCAATACGAACTGGAATGCATTTAATTTCTCATGGAAATAATGTCAGATTTCCCTGGGATTGGTTAAAATACTGTGAGAACTTCAGGCATATAACAGGCAATATAAGCAATTGTGGATTGACCGGTCATGTTGGGAGGTGACAGAACCTGGTCTTAATCCTGAGACTGTGCGGAGAAAGGTCCTCTCATCAAGCCATCACCCCACTGAGGAGCCATTGGACCTGAGGCAGGTTCTTAACCTCTCAAAGCCTCGGGTTTCTTATCTGTTAAATAGGGGTATAATTGTTAGAGATTTCTGTGGAGAATTCTTAAAGAGATAGGAAGACCAGACCACCTTACCTGTCTCCTGAGAAACCTATATGCAGAACAAGAAGCAACAATTAGAACAAGACATGAACCAATGGAATGGTTCAAAATTGGGAAAGAAGTATATCAGGGTGGTATATTGTTACCCGCTTATTTAACTTTATGCAGAGTACATCATGGGAAATGTCAGGCTGGATGAATCCTGAGCTGGAATCAAAATTGTTGGGAGAAATATCAAGAACCTCAGATATGCAGATGATAACACTCTAATGGCAGAAAGCAAAGAGGAACTAAAGAGCCTCTTGATTAAGGTGAAAGAAAGAGTGAAAAAGCTGGTTTAAAACTCAACATTCAAAAAACTAAGATCATAGCATCCTGTCCCATCACTTCATGGCAAAAAGATGGGGAAAAAGTGGAAATGGTGGCAGATTTTATTTTCTTGGACTCCAAAATCTCTGCAGACAGTGACTGCAGCTATGAAATTAAAAAATGCTTGTTCCTTGGAAGGAAAATATGACAAACCTAGACAATTAAAAAGCTGAGACATCGCTTTGCTGACAAAGATCTGTATTGTCAAAGCTATGGTTTTTCCAATAGTTATGAACGAATGTCAGAGTTGGATGATAAAGAAGGCTGAGTGCCAAAGAATTGATTTTGACTTGTGTTGGAGAAGACTCTTGAGAGTTCCTTGGAATGCAAGGAGATCAAACCAGTCAATCCTAAAGGAAATCAACCCTAAATATTCATTGGAAGGACTGATGCTGAAGCTGGAACTCTAATACTTTGGTCACCTGATTTGAAGAGCTGACTCATTGGAAAAGACCCTAATGCTGGAAAAGATTGAGGGCAGGAGAAGAAAGGAGCGACAGAGGATGAGATGGTTGGATGGCATCACCGACTAAATGGACATGAGTTTGAGCAAACTCTGGAAGATAGTGAAGGACAGGGAAGCCTGGTGTGCTGCAGTTCATGGGGTCGCAAAGAGTTGGACATGACTTAGCACCTGAACAACAACAACAAATTGTTAGAGATCTCTTAGGATTGTGAGGATTCAACAAGCTAATACTTGTTAAACTCTTAAACCAAGACATGTAGTTAAGTCCAATTAAAAAAAAAAAAAAGGAAAGGATAACAGAGATGAAAACATTTTTTCTTGGGGCGGGTTGCTAAAGCCAAATAATCATTTCATTGATTTGTGAATAGTGACTAGCACTTTTCTAAATGAGAGGAAGAAGGAAGAGAAAGCATTCAAACTTAAGCTAATTTTGCTCATTTTTATCAAGTTTGCAAATTAAATGTTAGGAAAGAAAATGTATTGAAAACATTTGCTAAAGGGAAATGTTGGGGACACAATGTGAGTGCATGCTCAGTTACTCAGTCATGTCCCACTCTTTGTGACCCTATGGACTGCAGCCAACTAGGTTCCTCTGTCCATGGGAGGAGGCAAGAATACTGGAGTGGGTTGCCATTTCTTCCTCCAAGAGATCTTCCCAACCCAGGGATCGAAACTGCAACTCCTGTGTTCTGCATTGGCAAGCTGATTCTTTACTCTGAGCCACCTGGAAAGCCCTAGGGACACAGCACAATAAATAATAGCCTTAAGGATTCTCCATAGCTCATTAAGCGTTGCCTGACCATATATTTATACTTACAGAATACATATCTTTTGAGGAATTTAAACAGCTTTTAAAATTAGAACATTTCTAGCTCAAGGGAATTCTGGATTCTGTTAATAATTTTAAGGGCTCTGTTTCCTGCTTTTCCTCAATCGCCTTTTACCCCTTTCCCCTCCAGCTACAAAATGTCCCTCACAAACAGCTTTTTAAAGATGCATTTCCACTAGTAAAATCCATGAGTTCTTTTTTTGTTTATTTTGAGAGGAAATGGTTAAGAAAGTAAAATAAAACAGAGAAATATTCAGTCCCCTTGGCTGCCTGCCAGGAAAAATGCCAAATGTCAGATGAGAGGCCTTGCTGGAATCTACCCAGCCACAAAACTGAGGGGTTGGCCCACCACAAGATAATCCTCCAGGGAAATTTATACCAACAGCCTAAAATTGGATGCTTTGAGGAACGCTTCTCCAACAAGGTCTTACAACCAGACTTCATAGTAAAATATTAGGGTTTTAGGCTCCCAGATCACTCAGTAAACAAGAGCCTGAGATCTCAGGTCACATAAAAAGGATTCAAATATGTGAATATTTTAATCCATCTGGGAGACCATATAGCATAATGATGAAACACAGGCCCTGGGGCACGAGAGACTTCTCTTTTGATCCTGGCCCTCTTATTTACCTTCTTGATGATTTTGCACAAGTTGCTTACTCTCACCAACCTATTTCTTCACCTGTAATATCAGAAATAAAACAGTAGTCAGAGGGTTGATCGAAAATAAAATCAAAAGCCCCTAACACATTTAAATTCCTTGCTCACTAAATGTTAATTACCACTACTAGTTTTGTCAGCCTTCAACATTGATAGGTGGAAACCAGCATCTTCTAGTACAGAGGCTGCAGGACTCTGTACACTGTTAGGGTGTTCACATTATGTCTATACCAGTAAGTTTCCCTAAAGAATCTGGATATGTCTAATAACCATGAATTTGGTAAAGGGAACCTAAAAGGTAATAACCTAAATCAAAGACAAATGATACACTTAATGATAATGGTAACTATTTGAGCACCTAATACATTATCCGACTTCATCATCACAGTAGCCCCTAAGGGAGTATCATTGTTGTGTTGATTCGCTAAGTCATTTCCAGCTCCTTTGCAACTCCATGGACTATAGGCCGCCAGGTTCCTCTGTCCATGGGATTTTTCAGGCAAGAATACTGGAGTGCCATTTCCTTCTCCAGGAGATCTTCCCAACCCAGGGACTGAACCCATGTCTCCTGTGTTGGCATGTGGATTCTTTACCACTGAGCCACCAGTGAAGCCCAAGGGAATATCATTAGCGTTACTTTGCAGAGAAACTGAAGCTGTCAGTTTTCCCTACCTACTAAGTGATGGAACTGGGATCTGTCAAAGGAGTATCAAACACTATACCTTCTTTTCTTTCATCTCCACCATAAGACCTTGTATTTGAAAGCTGCAAAATTTAGCTGTGCAATCTAGAAAAGCTCAGTATTTTTACTCAACATGAACTGTGGCAAAACTTCAAAAAGTAGTTCCTCCTAGCAGCCTCTACCCCACCTCAAGATCAGAACCCCCTTAAGCACACCTCTCATCCCTTAGGCACATACTTGGTTTGAAGAGGTTTTTAGCAAGTCCCGTTTTAATCATATTAGACACCAAAAACAAGGCTGATACCCCGAAACTGTCCTGTCCAGCCACAATTGATCATGAATGCCTACCAACAAGGCAGAGCTTTCAGAGAAGGCTGAAAGAGGCAAAGCACTCAAGGCAAAGCAATGGGGTGCCCCGGATAGCCCTGTGGCAGAGTGTATTTTCCAGAGATAAATGAAACAATGTCTCATCTCATGTTCTCTACTGCAATGCAATCTTGCAACTCCCCATCAAGAGGTGGAGTCTTTGCCCTTGAGTCTGGGCTGGTCTTCATGAATTACTTGACCAACTGAATGTGTTGCAAGTGATGTTCTGGTTTTTCCAAGGATGAGTCATAAGAAGCATGTCAGCTTCTTCTTGGATGTCTTGGATCCCTCACTCTTGAGATACTGTCTCTGAGAAATTCAGGCCACACAGAGAAGTCATGTGTGGCGTCTCAGGTGGCAGGCTCAGTGGAACTCCCAGTCGACAGCCAGCCTCAGCTAGCAGCCTTGTGAGTGAGGCATCTTGGACATCCTGCCTAGTCAAGTCTTTAGATGACTGCAGCCTCAGCCAGGACTAGCTCCATAATTTGTAAGGCCCTGTACAAAATGAAAATTCTGGACTCCCTGTTCGAGAAATACTGAAAGAATCAAGATAGCAACAGCAGGACATTGAACCAAGCATGAGGCCCTTCTAGGAATGGCTCTCTCTGTGACTCCACAGGCCACAGCCATGAAGCCCACCTTGGACCTAGAAGACTGATGGCAACCAGCTGAGAGATCCTAAGTGAAAACTTCCCAGCTGAGACCAGTCAACCCATGGAACAATGATAGATTGTTATTTCAACTCACTAAGTCTTGAGGTGGTTTGTTATGCAGCAATAGAATCCTGAGAACACTCCCACAGAACAACTGCAGGTAGCCATAACCAAAAAGTGCTAAAGGCAACAAGTCTGTGAAAGGATCCTCTGCTCAAATATACACAGAAGGTTGATTTTATACAATAAAACGCATAAATCTCAGATCCAGGAATAGGGCTTCCCTAGGGTCAGAGACAGAGAAGGCAATGGCAACCCATTCTAGTACTCTGGCCTGGAAAATCCCATGGGCAGAGGAGCCTGGTAGGCTGCAGTCCATGGGGCCATGAAGAGTCAGACACGACTGAGCGACTTCACTTTCACTTTTCACTTTCATGCATTGGAGAAGGAAATGGCAACCCACTCCAGTGTTCTTGCCTGGAGAATCCCAGGGATGGGGGAGCCTGATGGGCCGCCGTATGTGGGATCGCACCGAGTTGGACACAACTGAAGCGACTTAGCAGCAGCAGCAACAGGGTCAGAGAGGTTTTACTCCTTTGGGCAGACTGGGAGAAGAAGGCAGGCAGCATAGGTGCCTCAGAAACAGGTGAAAGAATTTAATGGAATTATAATAAAAATAAAAGTCAAAGAAAATATAAATAAACTGTATTCTGCAATTATATTTATTGCAGCTATGGAAAAAGGTTAAAACGAGGAGCCAAACCATTTTGGTTATCTCTCTAAGGTATCAGTTCAGTTCAGTCGCTCAGTCGTGTCTGACTCTTTGCCACCCCATGAACTGCAGCACGCCAGGCCTCCCTGTCCATCATCAACTCCCTGTAGACCCATGTCCATCAAGTCGGTGATGCCATCCAACCATCTCATCCTCTGTCGTCCCCTTCTCCTCCTGCCCTCAATCTTTCCTAGCATCAGGGTCTTTTCCAATGAGTCAGCTCTTCGCATCAGGTGTCCAAAGTATTGGAGTTTCAGCTTCAACATCAGACTCAGAGAGAAGAAAAAGTTTCCTAGGAATGCATGAATAGTTTGATTTTCTAAAAAAGGAAAAAGTTGAATTCGGCAAACTACAGCTTAGTTACTCCAGTGATTATCCTGTGCTAGATTCTGGAAGAGCATGTTCAAAGAATAGTTTCTTAATTACTAAATGAGGAAGAACTGATCACTAGGGTCCCACATTGATTCATTAGGAATAATCATGATAAACACAGAGCTTTGACACACAGCGGGTCATCAAAAAATACTTGCTGTATGAACCAATTCTATTTCTTTTTTTTTATTGGAGTTACCACATATTTCATAGGAATTCAAGGCATTTAGCAAAGTATTTCATGAATTTCTTTAAGGGAGAGAAATGTGGGCCACAGGATAGTAGAGTTAAGTGATTTTGTAATTGATTAAACAATCAGTTACAAACACTTTGTAAAAGAAGGAATAGACTGCCTGGCCTATCTAGCATAGCATGGATTTTGACATCATTGTTTAGCCATTTGCAAATTTCTAGGACTTGGGAAAACTATGTAATTTCTCTTAACCTCAGTCTCCTTGCCTGCAGAAAGAGAATAATATCCTAAATGGGACAGGCATGAAGTAGTTAAACAGAAAACCCCAGGTCAGTTGGCCCCCAGAGAAGCAGGGCAGGTGGTTCCTCTGTCAGGGAGATAATTACAGTGAGAAGCAGGAAACAACCCAAGAGGAAAAGGGTTTTGAGTAAGAGGAGAGTCTTCCGGGCAGCACTTGGCTCAGAAGAGTCTTCTTTTCAACAGACTTTAGGCATGGGTCTGAAAAAAGTCCCTGGCATTCTAGAGCCTTTTGACTGGAGGGAGAGTCGTGGCTTCTGATATGTGTGGCTCTCTTCTATTGCTACGACTGTATGGAACAAAACATAAGAATAACATAAATTCAGCCAAAGAAATACATAATGCAGGGAAACCCCATGCTTGAAAGACCCAACTTTGGGCAGCTTCAGAGACTGAGATTTCTTTGCAGTTGGCAGATCAGCATTAAAACAGAAAAGCAAACAATCCAGGGACAGTCCAGGAAGCCTAACACAGGACCTGGGCTTCCCTTTCAAAGCCCTCCAGTGTAGACTTTGAATTTTTATTTATTTGCTTATTTTTGGCTGTGCTGGGTCTTTGCTGCTGCATGCTGGCTCCTTTCTAGTTGTGGTGAGCCAGGGCTACTCTTTAGTTGAGGTACGCAGGCTTCTCCTTGCAGTGGCTCCTCTTGTTGTGGAGCAGAGGCTCTAGAGCATGCGGGCTCAGTAGCTGCAGCACACAGGCTTAATGGCCCCACTGCATGTGGGATCATCCCGGATCAGGGATCAGACCCATTTCCCCTGCACTGGCAGGCAGATTCTTAATTATTGGACCACCAGGGATGTCTTATTGCAGACTTTAGATGTTATTTCCAAATAAGGTTATATATTTGATTGTCCTGGAGGTATATTTACAGAATTAAAGTTGGGTTATGTTCATTATGCAATTTTAAATTTGTGTTTCATTACTGGATATACCACGTGTAATGTGTTATCAATTAATATTTTTAATAATATTAATAAACCTATTAAGATAATTCTATAATTATTTTGTGCAAAGCTTTTAATCATATATTAACAAAATTGTTACTAAACACCACTTAATGGAAACATGACCACAATTTTTGTAGCTCTATTTTAGCATTTTTAAAAAATATATACCAAAATTCTCAAAAGCTACATGTGGCTGTGGCTTCTCACAGTCTCTGAGAGAAAGTGGACCAAAGCCAAGTTCAGAGTTACGACAGTAGAAGTGAATGATCCAGGCCAGGACTGCATAGGTGGTACTCCCTGGCCAAATTTCTCCAGAATCAGAGACAAGATTTGGTAATGATGGCCTGAGCTTTATGAGTTAGCGTTTGTGTGTTTCGAGGCTCTTCCTCTGTAGACACTGGTTTTTACCCATTGAAAAGGGGGAAGTGTTGTGCTTAATGAAGGAAAATGTCTCAGAGATCACTATGTCCAACATTGAACCCCTTACATAAAAATGTTATGCAGCTATTAATATCCAAGTGGACAAAGGTGGTCTTCAATTCCTAATCCAAAACCTTTGGAGCCAGAGATGTTCAGAATTCAGAATTTTTCAGATTTAAGAAAGATTTTAATAGGTTCATGCATGCGTGCTAAGTCACTTCAGTTGTGGCCAACTCTTTGCAACTCTATGGACTGTAGCCCTTTAGGCTTTTCTGTCCATGGGATTCTCCAGGGAAGAATATTGGAGTGGGTTACCATGCCCTCCTTCAGGGGATCTTCCCTATCCAAGGATCAAACCCACATCTCCTGTGGCTCCTGCATTATAGGATCTCTTACCGTTGAGCCCATAATATGTGCATATAAAGTATATTATGTAACACTCTAATGGGGAATACAGCTGACCCATAATTGTAATCAAACATTATTTCTGCAGAAAAATGTATGAATATTCATACTAAGTGGGAAATAAAGACTATAAATAGCTGCATAACATATGAGCTTAGTTCAGGTTTTGCCACTAAATGAATTCAGATCAGATTATGTCTTGCCAGGAATGAGTTACAAAACCAAACCAAACTAAACACCACAAACTTTCAGCTTTTAGAATGTTTCTACAAGTTGGTGTTATGCAGTTAACCCCAGTCCCACTCCAAAGGTATATCTTCATATTAAATGTAATTTATGTATACCTAACTTTGTTTCAGTAACACTTAACAATCTGTAAATTCAGCATATTAGATATGCCTTACCCCTTGCTTTTTCATCACTGATCATTTGTGTTTTTGTTTTTTCTCTTATAAGTTCCCAAGGTGAAAGAAATCCTTCAGCTATGGAAAAATAAAGGTTAGTAATTGCAAAACTAGTTTTCCATATACAAAAATACCATGCTATATTTAAACACAAAAACACCAGCATATTTGTTGGTATATTTTTTAAAATCCTGAAATCGAATCATTTGCTTTTGGGGCTGTATCCAAAAAACTACACACTGCATTAAAATTTCAAGTTAAACAAACATACTTGTATTCTGACCATACCACCCCTCTGCTTAAAAACTTCCAAGCATTGTCAGCTTTGTTTTATTTCCATTTCCCAGGTTTGCAGAGAGGTTGGCAGCTTTTCTAATGTTTATTAGGCATTTGTACTTCCCCCAGAGCCTGTTTGTGTCTGAGGGAGTCCTTTCAGAATGCACAATAGGGAGGAAGAGTGATGGATAGAAGGGAGTAACAGAAAATGAATAGGTGGTGGTCTCCGGGATGGGGAAGAGGGGATTAGGAGAGGGAATGGGAAGAAAGGAGAGAGAGAAGAAACGGTCACGTTGAAGTCTTGTCTTATCCCAGGAGTCCAGCTACCTTTCCTTCCTTGGGGCTGCCTTTCCTCAATACTCCTTCCTTTTGTCTTACTGAATCAGATCCATTTTCTCCTGACCGGACTCTGCTGCTGCTGCTAAGTCGCTTCAGTCATGTCCGACTCTGTGCGACCTCATAGACGACAGCCCACCAGGCTCCACCGTCCCTGGGATTCTCCAGGCAAGAACACTGGAGTGGGTTGCCATTTCCTTCTCCAATGCGTGAAAGTGAAAAGTGAAAGTGAAGTCGCTCAGTCGTGTCTGACTCTTCATGGCCCCATGGACTGCAGCCTACCAGGCTCCTCTGCCCATGGGATTTTCCAGTCAAGAGTACTGGAGTGGGTTGCCATTGCATTCCCCAACCTGACTCTACCACACTCCTTACTTTAATTGGAATCTTCTTGCTTAGACATAGGCATCCTCCCTGAAGAGAATGAAGGTTTAAGGGTAGAGATGCCCAGACCTAGATTCTGGTCTTTCCCACTTGGAAGAGCACCTGAGGACAAAGTATAGAGACAATGAAGGGCCACATCTTAGCCAAATACAGAGATAGTCATCTTGTCATTTTGCTCTGGTGTTGCAATGCCTGCAGTTTTGAGTAGTCTTTATACTGAAGAACTGGCATTTATCATCAGTTTGCAAGGAGACAATCTGATATCCTAGTAGGAAAATCCCAGTGGGTCTACCCCAGTCTCTTGTAGGAACTTGTAGCCCCAGCATACTGCTGACTAAGTTATGGAAGGTAGACAAGGGAAAGCAGAAATAAGGCGCCCCATATTTACAGGTCTTCTTAGCTAGACTCAAAGAGAAAATTGATTGATGTATCTTTTTTAGATACAAAATGTGTTGAAAGGGGGAGAAAAGGACAATTATTACAATCTAATTCTCTTCCCCAGTTCATCTGACACGTTAGACACATCTCTTGCCTTTATCTCACTTTCATTACTTTCATGAGTCTTCTGATGCCACAGCAAAACAGCAATAAAGTATCACCTTTGTGATCTTCCCTGAAGCCAGTGGAGCATCAGGTCAATGGGAGGTGATTAATCTAGAACCAGATAGATTTTTTTTCAGGCCCAGCCTGGCTGTTTATTGTGTGACTGTGGGTAAATCTCAAAGCCTCCATTTCATCATCAGTAAAATAGTTTAATCTTACCTAACTCATATGGTCATTAATTTGCTCATGAATGTTTTTTAAGCACCCACCTACCAGGGACTGTATTAGATGTTGAGGATAGTTAACAAAACAACATCCCATCCTTATACATCTTGCATTCTAATGGAAGACAGAGAATATACCAAGAAACTTAAATATATTAGATGATAACTATGGGGGGAAACTCAAGTAAAAACACTGGGGTGAGGGAGCTGTTACTCTCTTCTATAGGGTGGTCTGAAAATCCCCCATAAATAGGTGCTGTTTGAGTACAGACTAAAGAAAGTCAGAGTAAAGTATATTCTAGGCTGTTGTGAGATTTAAATGAAATAATGCTGATAACATCTTAGCACAGTATCTGGGATACACAGGGTGCTATATCAATATTGTGTGCTAAGTTGCTTCAGTCATGTCCAACTCTTTGTGACCCTATGGACCGTAAGTCCATCAGTCTCCTCTGTCCATAGGATTCTCCAAGCAGCAATACTGGAGTAGGTTGCCAGGCCCTCCTCCAGGGCATCTTCCCAACCCAGGGATCAAACCCAAGTCTCCTGCCCTGCAGGCAGATTCTTTACCGCTGAGCCACCAGAGAAGTCCATATCAATATTTAGGTGTTTAGATTATTAAGGAAGATACTGCATTACAGGGAAGGTAAAAAGTTTTCTAGTTCCACCTGAAACACTCTTGAGAGACTGTTAACCATTGTGAAAGATAGGGGTGATGGCTGATGGAACTTTTTACACACACATTTTACTCTAGAAATAAAATGCCACTTCTAAGAGCAAAAGAACTTCTGTCAGAGTGGGATGTTTTAAGCCAGCAAAAAAGAGTGTGAGGTAAGATATACTCCATAGAAGAGTGTTCCAATTCATATTCTCTGTAACAAATATTCCCTATTCTGCAGTTTCCATGTGTGCTAAACTATTCCCCATCAACAATAATAATGGCGATGATGACATTAATTATGCTGTTTATATGTTTGTAAAAGCCTTTGTTTCAAAGACCTCAACTGTTTTATGGACATGACCTAATTTACCCTCAAAACTTCCCCAAAGGAGGTCTAGTCCTGTTTAACAGATGAGGAAACTGAGTTATAGAGAAGCTAAATAATATCTTCCAGGTCAAACAATTACCTAGGCAACTCTGATCTACATCTAAGACTTAATTTTCAGGTCAGGTCCTGTTTTGCCTTTATCTCTCAGGAAATGCCTTGGTGGGTGCAATGAAAGGAAGCTATAATGTCAGATGGCCAAAGTGCCACCCATACTCACCACCTAGTCAGTAATCAGTAAATGTTTTTTTTTTTTTAAAAAAAAGCTCTTTAAGAAGGGACTTCTTTAATGCCACCAAAATATTAACTATCTATCACACTTCTCTCTGATGACTACCTCATACTTATATGTTAAGGTGGTATCCATAAATACAAGCCTTGGTTGATGAGAGGGGACTAGTTTGGAAATATCCATATGCTTTTAAATACAGACATTTGGTTTCTGTCTGTGAAAGTCAACAGGAGCATAGCAAGGAAATTCATTTTTGTCTATCACCTTCTGTAGGCTAAGCCTTTTACATATGTCATGCATTGTTTAATCCTCACTTTTACAGAAAAAATTATTGACCATGCTTTACAAATACAAGCTAAGTATCCAAAAAGTTAAGTAATTTGTCTCATGTCACGTGGTTTATAAATGACAAAGCTGGGATCAACCCCACATCTATCTGACGTCCAAGTCTAGACATCTTTCCTACGGCCAAACTGCAATTCATGTTGCCTTACTCAAAGTACCTGCAGTCTGATGATCCAGTGTGAGTCATTTATGACCCATTTCCCTCTTTACATGAAATACTAGCAAAAGAATAAAATCAGCAGGTAGAGTTTGAATAATATAATTTTGTTGTTTTTAAGTTTTCCTCTTAAAAGTTTATCAGATTGCTGTATGCATATACAATTTGGAATTTTGAAAGCGCTATCTGGATTTTAAGTATCTAATCTATCCCTCTTCTCATGTGTGTTAGTCTCTCAGTCATGTCCTACTCTTTGTGACCCCATGGACTGTAGTCTGTCAGGCTCCTCCATCTACGGAATTCTCCAGGCAAGAATACTGGAGTGGGTTGCCATTTCCTTTTCCTGAACCAAGGTCTCCCTCATTGCAGGCAGGTTCTATACCATCTGAGCCACTTTTTTTCATAAACATGGATAATTGGTAGCTTCCTAAACATGTCAGTGTACCCATTTTCCCTCCTGTGGTGAAGCTAGATTTCGTAGATAGACACTTCTGGAGACATGAGGAAGGTCTGAAGTCTGGACTTCAGTGACATCAACACCTTCTCTGGTGCTAGAGGTGACATCTTGTATTTAAATGCTGCAGACTTTGGAAAATTTTTCACTTACAATTCAATCATTCTTATTGTTCAAACTGGTAAAGTGATGTTGTTTTTTAGTCGCTAACTTATATCTGACTTTTTTGTGACCCCATGGACTATAGTCCGCCAGGCTCCTCCATTCATGGGATTTCCCAGGCAAGACTACTGGAGTGGGTTGCCATTTTCTTCTCCAAAAGTGATGTTCCCAGTAGATAACTTATGTATGTGTAGTACCTAAGCAATCACCAAAAAGCTATGCAAAAAACACTCCAAAGCACTATAGATAAGTCAAAATAGAACTCTCAAAAATGTTCAAGTAATCCACAGAAAGATATAAAAAAGAAAATAAAAATGGAATACAATAAATAGAAAATAAAAATAAAATGGCAAACTTAAGCCCTCACATTTCAATAATTATATGTAAATAGCCTAAATACACCAATCAAATGACAGACTGGCAGAGTGAATTAAAAAAATATGATCCAAATATGTTGTCTACTAGAAACTCACTTCAAATATAATGAAATAAGTAGGTTGAAAGCAAAAAGAGAAAGATATGTCATGTAAACATTCATCAAAAGAAAGCATTATTGGCCATATTAACGTCAGAAAAAGCAGACTGCAGTAAAAAGAAAATCAGCAAAGACAGAGAGGGACAATAAATAATGATAAAAGGGACACTGCACTAAAAAGACACAGCAGTGCTAAATGTGTATGCATGAAACAACAAGCTACAAAATATGTGAAGCAAAACCTATAAAACTGAAAGGAGAAATAGACAAATTCACAATTATAGTTAGAGACTTTAATATACTTCTCTCAACAATTCATAGTACACCTAGACAAACAATTAGGCAGGATATAAAAGAACTCAGGAACACCATCAACCAACAGGATCTAATCAACATTTATAGGGTATCTTACCTAACAGCAATAGAATACACATGCTGTTTGAGTTCCCATGGATTATATATCAAGAGAGACATAACCTATGAGGTTTGCTATAAAACAAACCTCAACAAAATTCAGAAAATTGAAATCATACAGAGTCCATTCTCTAACCACAGTGAAATAAAAATAAATGAAAGATTACAGAAAAAACTCCAAGCACTTAAAACAGATCAACTTAAATAATTCCTGGGTTAAAAAAGGAAGTCTCAAGAAGAATAAAATAGTACACTGAAATAAATAAAAATACAACCTTTTTGTTGTGAAATGCAACTAAAGCAGTTCTTGGAGGGATTTCTTCCATCCTTTACCCCAGTACTTTGCATGTTCCTTTAACAAAACACAAAGCTTTTTCATTTTAAAACCATTCCTTCCATATCTTACTTCTTCGTTAGATTGTGGGTAGACAGTATCTCGGAGAAGGTGATGGCACCCCACTCCAGTACTCTTGCTTGGAAAATCCCATGGACAGAGGAGCCTGGTAGGCTGCAGTCCATGGGGTCATGAAGAGTCAGACACGACTGAGTGACTTCACTTTCACTTTTCACTTTCATGCATTGGAGAAGGAAATGGCAACCCACTCCAGTGTTCTTGCCTGGAGAATCCCAGGGATGGGGGAGCCTGGTGGGCTGCCATCTATGGGGTCGCACAGAGTTGGACACGGCTGAAGCGACTTAGCAGCAGCAGCAGACAGTATCCAGCTTATTGCTCTCTTCCAGCATCTGGCTTAGTGCTCAGTAAAAGTTGTTTGACCAAAGGAATGACTAGATAGAGCAAGGTACTTAGCTGAGTGAAACTGTGGCCAAATCAATTTTCGTGTGGAATTAGAGTGTTTACAATAATTCAGTGCAAGGTATGTGGGCCCGTACACAGTGGGGCTGCTGCACAGACAAGGTTCTTTTTTTTTTTCCCCTGGGAGTCAGACCAGACAGATTTATTTATTTATTTATTTATTATTGAAATTTTATTTTTTTTCTTTACAATACTGTCTTGGTTTTGCCATACATTGACATGAATCTGCCACAGGTGTACATGAGTTCCCAACCCTGAACCCCTCCTCCCACCACCCTCCCCATATCATCTCTCTGGGTCATCCCAATGCACCAGCCTCAAGCATCCTGTATCGAACCTAGACTAGCAATTCGTTTCTTACATGATAGTATACATGTTTCAATGCCATTCTCCCAAATCATCCCACCCTCTCCCTCTCCCACAGAGTCCAAAAGTCTGTTCTTTACATCTGTTTCTCTTTTGCTGTCTCACATATAGGGTTATCATTACCATCTTTCTAAATTCCATATGTATGTGTTAGTATACTGTATTGGTGTTTTTCTTTCTGGCTTACTTCACTCTGTATAATCGGCTCCAGTTTCATCCACCTCATTAGAACTGATTCAAATGTATTCTTTTTAATGGCTGAGTAATACTCCATAGTGTATATGTACCACAGCTTTCTTATCCATTCGTCTGCTGATGGACATCTAGGTTGCTTCCATGTCCTGGCTATTATAAACAGTGCTGCGATGAACACTGGGGTAAACGCAGACATGGTTCTTGAGCTGCTGCCTACCTTGTCCCATAGGAAACCCTCCTTGGATTTTAGCTGCCATATGTGGAAGTGCCTGTGAGCAATGAAAGTAGAGAAAATTCAACACACATAATCCCGTATCTCTGCCCTCAGTAAAAACAGTTTTTTAAGTTAAATCAGATTCAACCCTCTCCTTAGTGCCCTGCCTCAACTGTAAACTTTCCTATCCCTTCCTCCATTCCCCTATGAATAGGTTCATGAAACTGTAAAACCACAGGGTTGAGAAGGACCATAGAGATCGTTTGTACAGGTTCCCATTCAACAACTGAGTACTACCCTATAGTCAGTGGGCTTCCCTCATGGCTCAAACTGTAAAGAATCCGACTGCAATGCAGAGACCTGGGTTCTACCCCTGGGTTGGGAAGATCCCCTGGAGGAGGGCATGGTAACCCACTCCAGTATTCTTGCCTGGAGGATCCCATGGACAGAGGAGCCTGCAGGGTACAGTCCATGGGGTCACACAGAGGTGAACATGGCTGAATGACCAAGCACACACACCCTGAAGTCGATAAGGGGGTGAGCTGCCAGTGTTTCTCACAGTTGACTCAACTCAGAACTGTCTGAGAAGAGCATTAGCGAGAATCAAAATGTGAAGCATAAACTCAGGAACTGAGGAAATGACCTAAGAGAGAGACTGTGAACCCTCCTCTTTCAAAACAAATGTTGCTATTACACACAGAAAGGTAGGCCTATTCTTGAAAGTTGGAAACACGTTCCAGAAGGTGACTATGCTAAAATCGCTCAATAGTCTTACGTGTTATGAGGCTGGTTCTATTCCTAGAGAACTGAGTGTGATAAAATCCCTAATTATACAGTCTTGACAGTGTATTTCCAGAATTCTGTAGATGTGTCTAAATGTGTGTGTTTTCACCCTGACAACCGATAATGCAGTCAGTTGGCTGATATAGCCAATATGTTGTGCAGCTACATTCCTCATAGGGAACGAGTATACGGCACATTAGTTTTCATATATATGTCTCTCAGCTTTCAATCATATCTTGGTGCTCTTATAATTCAATTTATGAGCTTTTAAAGAGTATAACCCTTCCTGGAAATCTGGTGATTATACTTAATTAATGCCACCATCTGGTAAACTCTCCAGTTAGTCAACTAGCTCTGTGGCCCAAGTCACATCTGACTTTACCCCAGATCTTTCCATGCAGGTGATAACCAAATCCTAACAGAAGATCCTTCTGCTAGTACTTGACTTCTATTAGAGAGAGGGAACTCTGTTTTCAGGAAGTTGCTTCTTCACTCTTTGATTGGTGCCTTTAGAAATGCTAGTGCTTGCCTCCTTTTCTGTTTCTTCTCTTTGATGCTTGTTCTATCCCTTGGGGCTATGCTGAGAAAATTTAAGCTTTGGTTTAGTTAAGCCAATGATACAAACCTAAAATAACAAAGTAAAGTTAAATTAAATAACCAGCAACAGCAACAGTATTATCTATACACTCTTATTTTTCTTTTGTGATAATTAAAAGGTAGGAGAAGCACAATCATCAGCCCCACTGACAACCTCACCGGGGGAGCAATCCAGGGAGTAGGAGTCTCCGAGGATCTAGGAGTCTCCGAGGATTGCTGCAAGTCAGCAGCAATTACCCTCCCACTGTCCAGTCAGCAGGGCCAAGCTCTGACTTTATCCTCACCAGCCTCATTCAAAATGCATAGGAACTGGCATCAGTACAGCCTACTTAATAACACACACTACCTGTGGGGATACTGGATTAAGAAGGGAAGAACCAGTGGGACCTGTTTGTCAAGATCCTAAAATGGGAGCTTACCTAGTTATACACACAGCAATGAGTACCAGAAACATTAATAGTGGCAAGAATGATGGAATCAAAAGCTTGACTCTTGGTCTGCTATAATTATTAGATGATGTACCCACAAAGTGGAAAATTCTTGAAGAGATGGGAATACCAAGCCACCTGACCTGCCTCCTGAGAAATCTGTGTGCTGGTCAAGAAGCAACAGTTAGAACCGGACATGGAACAACAGACTGGTTCCAAATAGGAAAAGGAGTATGTCAAGGCTGTATATTGTCACCCTGCTTATTTAACTTCTATTCAGAGTACATCATGAGAAATGCTGGACTGGATGAAGCACAAGCTGGAATCAAGATTGCCGGGAGAAATATCAATAACCTCAGATATACAGATGACACCACCCTTATGGCAGAAAGTGAAGAAGAACTAAAGAGCCCCTTGATGAAAGTGAAAGAGGAGAGTGAAAAAGTTGGCTTAAAACTCAACATTCAGAAAGCAAAGATCATGGCATCTGGTCCCATCCCTTCACGGCAAATGGGGAAACAATGGAAACAGTGACAGACTTTTATTTTTGGGGGCTCCAAAATCACTGCAGATGGTGACTGCAGCCATGAAATTAAAAAAATGCTTGCTCCTTGGAAGAAAAGTTATGATCAACCTAGACAGCATATTAAAAAGCAGAGATGTTACTTTACCAACAAAGGTCCATCTAGTCAAAGCTATGGTTTTTCCAGTAGTCATATATGGATGTGAGAGTTGGACTATAAAGAAAGCTGAGTGCTGAAGAATTGATGCTTTTGAAGTGTGGTGTTGGAGAAGACTCTTGAGAGTCCCTTGGACTGCAAGGAGATCCAACCAGTCCATCCTAAAGGAAATCAGTCTTGAATATTCATCGGAAGGACTGATGCTGAAGCTGAAACTCAATTTGAAAAGACTTTGATCTTCCCACTTTCAAGCTGGGAAAGCTTGAAGGTGGGAAAAGAAGGGGAAAACAGAGGATGAGATGGTTAGATAGCATCACCGACTCAATGGACATGAGTTTGAGTAAACTTTGGGAGTTTGTGTTGAACAGGGAGGCCTGGCGTGCTGCAGTCCATGGGATCGCAAAGAGTCTGACACGACTGAGTGAATGAATTGAACTGTATCCCCAAAGTAGGCTGGCAGAATTCATATTTTTAATGGAGAACAGTGTACCTCTTACCCTGGCCTTAAGATATCTGTTTGGCTCAAATTACATTTTGTTGAAGATGATTTTGTATTAATTAGAGAGTGTTTAAACTTTGAGAAAGCTATGAGTAAGTTTATAGAAACTGTGGATGACAGTGCTAAAATGTTCCAAGCAACTGCTTAGAGGTGATGATTGAAAACTTGAAGTTCCTCAAATAGGTGGCTCTGTCTTTTCTGTATTTGAATTTTCTCCCTCCCTCTCAGTTTTTAAGTCCTATTGAGATGCTTAAGTGGTCTAGATTTGGAATAGTAAGCAGCACATAAACATCTGGGAAGCTAAGTGCAGGCTTTGAAGCATGTGTGACAGTGGCTCCTAGAATGAAGATAATAATTTACCCAGAATGGCCCCTCAGGCCTAACAGACTAAACACCTTTCCTGTTCCTTCCCTCAGCAACACCTTCTTCCCAGTCACCCAGGCTGAAAAACTGGGGCTTATTTTCTTCACTTTTTTTGTCTTCCCACCTCCTCTTCATTTTGCTTTTGAACCTTTTTTGAAACCGGCTTTGCAAATTTTCCCCTCTTCTATCAAAACCTCCTATCAGCATTCTTGACATTTCCCATGTATCACTGTGAAAGCCTTCATGCTAAAAGAGATATCGCCTGTTAACAGTGGTCATCTCTGGGCTGGAGACTAAGAGGCACTTTTATGTTTTTAAATATACATTTATATAGACCTCGAAACCTATTGCTGGCATGAACTGCTTTTGCAATCAGAAAAGAAATTTTTTTGTAATTCAAAAGGACACGGGAAAGGGATATGTTACTCGAAGAGGCCTCTCTGATGCAATAAAATAGCAATGGAAGAGAACATTTGAGAACAAACACATTTCTGTATCTTTCACATGTAACGTAACCCGGAACCAAACCTTAGTTCCTGTGCTAAAGCAGCACAACTGTCTTCTATAAATAGAAAAACTCAGTCTAGATTCTTATACAATATCATCTGACAGACCAGATGGAAAAGGCATGTTAGTCAGGGAGTGACCAAAGAAAAGGGAGGGAAGGAATGAGGAATAGAAAGTCGTGAACAACTTATAACACGAATTAGTTCTCAGAGGGGCTCCTCAGTGTTAAACCTACGTAATAGGAATTGTCTTTTTCCCTCAGGCTCATCACTTGACTCGGAGGTTTGCAGTCACCGAGGAGAGCCAGCATGTTTTCCTGACCTGCCTCCCCTTTCACATAAGACAGTGCTATTTATGGGGCTGCTTGGCTGAGCTGCCTGTCCCAGGGGTGCAGGCCCAAGGAAGCCGTGTACTCTGTGACACGTTCTTCGCAGGTTGGGCAATTTTTAAGACTAGCCAGCAGCTGCTGCTAGCCGCTGAGAGGACAAGGGAGAGGCCAACACAGAAGACTCTTAGGAAGAAGAGGCTTCATCTGGCTTCCTTACTCCCTGCTGGACTCAGCCCAGGGCCTGGAGACTTCAGCCATCACTTCTCTTAACTCATCTTCCCTGAAGTTAGGGCTAATGGGGATTCTGAGATTAGGACACAGGCTTATATTTACTGAGGTATGGAGAGGGTTCTGGAAGCCTTTTCCAAGCATGCCTTCACTAATGAGTCCCGGTCTTAGCAGGAGTACATGGATTCTATTGACAGTAAGTAGGGAACTAAGAAAAGAGACACCCAACATGTGTCTGTTGAATGACTAGTAGAACATGGTGGTCAAAATCTTAACTTCTGGAGGCAGCCTCACTGGGATTCAAGCTACTCAGCTGTGTGACCTTTGCAAAGTTGAAGGTCTCTTAAGTAAGAACACCCACCCACCTTCCAGCCCAGACTCCAGTTTGGTAACTGAGTTTGCGTGGTCAAGTCGTTTGCTTTCTCCAAGTCTCAGTTTTCTCATCCATAAAGTGGGATAATTATACCTGTCTTGTCTACCTTAAGGGGTTGTCAGTGGGATCAAATGAGATAATGTCATAAAAGCCCTTTGTAAATTAGAATACACTATACAAATGCAAGCTATTATTACATCTAATTCTAGTGCCTAGTGAATAATAAACTGGTGGAATCAAGAACCCCATTGTCACCAGCCTGAATCTTACAGAGCAATTTCCCAGTTCCACCCACTCTACCTTCAAGGCACTGCTACCAACCTCCCCCTATGACTTCAGTAAAAGACAAGACAGAGTACCACGTAAAATTTTCCCAATTAAAGTTCTTAATCAGAGCCCAGTGAAAATGTATCCAGGGGAAAAGAGGAATGAGTAGCAGTGTGTACTGATTCTTTTAGGTCAGCTCTCGATAAGCTTCCTGCATAGCTCAGTCGGTAAAGAACATGCCTGCAATGCAAGAGACCCCGGATCAATTCCTGGGTCAGGAAGCTCCCCTGGAGAAGGGAAAGTCTACCCACTCCAGGATCGTGGCCTGGGTCGCAAAGAGTTGCACACAACTGAGCGACTTTCACTTCACTTGATTCCCCTATATATTTGGGGTGTTGTGTTTGTTTTGGTGCCATGAGTCTGTGGTTATTTCCACGCTGTTATTTGGGTGTACATCAATAGGCTAAGGTTCTGGGCTGCTTTTGGCCATGGCTGGCCAGGTGAGCATGCATGAGTTACATTCCTCTCACTTTCTTCCACCTGTCAATTTAGCTGTTAAAGTAGATGACCCATTGGTCCCTTCCAGTCCCAGGGTTCTAGAATTCACCTGGAATCAGGATCCCCAATTCCTCTGCCCAGTCCAGACATTTTTCTTCAAGCTTTTTGCTATTGGGTATGTGTGATTTATGCTGACATGAGATAAAGAGCAAAGGAAAAAGTCACAAATATGGCAATCACAGGAGTTAACTGCTAAGTTTCTTTCCAAATCCTCTTCCCATTTTCTCTTGTAGCTCTTCTCTAGAGTGGGTTAAAAAGACCCTTTTAAAAGAGGTGGAAGCTAGAGTTATGAACTTGGAATGCATTTGGAGTGAGAAACTGTTAGCCCAACCTATATTTTCGGCAACCTAATATGTTTTATGTTTGTAATTGTTTTACAGTGTGTGTGTTAGTTTCACAGTCGTGTTCCAACCCTTTGCAACCCCATGGACTGTGCCCGCCAGGCTCCTCTGTCCATGGAATTCTCCAGGCGAGAATACTGGAGTGGGTAGCCATTTCCTTTCAATCTTAGTTACCTGCGCTTTTTAAAATTTTTATTCTTAATTGGAGGATAATTGCTTTATAATGTTGTTTTGGTTTCTGACATACAACAATGTGAATCAGTCATAAGTATTCATATATCCCCTCCCTCTTGAGCTTCCCTCCCACCCTGCCCCATCCCACCCCCCTAGGTGTGTTATACAGCAGCGTCCCACTAGCTCGTGGTAGTGTATATGTGTTGTTGTTGTTTAGTCGCTAAGTCATGTCCCACTCTGAGACCCCATGGACTGTAACCAGTCAGGCTCCTCTGTCCATGGGATTTCCCAGGCCAGAAAGCTGGAGTGAGTTGCAATTTCCTTCTCTAGGGGATTTTGCCAACCCAGGAATCAAACCCATGTCTCCTGCATTGGCAGGTGAATCCTTTACTGCTGAGCTACCGGCTAGTGTATATATGTTACTTCATCTTTAAAATGGGGCATGGGGCTTACCTGGCAGTCCAGTGGTTAAGACTTCACCTTCCAGTGCAGGGGGTTGTGGGTTTAACCCCTGTTCAGTTCAGTTCAGTTCAGTTGCTTAGTCATGTCCGACTCTTTATGACCCCATGGACTGCAGCACACCAGGCTTCCCTGTCCATCACTGGCTCCTGGAGCTTACTCAAACTCATGTCCATTGAGTCAGTGATGCCATCCAACTATCTCATCCTCTGTCGTCCCCTTCTCTTTCCACCTTCAAGCTTTCCCAGCATCAGGGTCTTTTCAGATGGGTCAGTTCTTCCCATCAGGTGGCCAAAGTATTGAAGTTTCAGCTTCAGCATCAGTCCTTCCAATGAATATTCAAGACTGATTTCCTTTAGGATGAACTGGTTGGATCTCCTTGCAGTCCAAGGGACTCTCAAGAGTCTTCTCCAATACCACACTTCAAAAGCATCAATTCTTCAGCACTCAGCTTTCTTTATAGTTCAACTCTCACATCCATACATGACTACTGGAAAAACCATAGCTTTGACTAGATGGGCCTTTGTTGGTAAAGTAACGTCTCTGCTTTTTAATATGCTGTCTAGGTTGGTCATAACTTTTCTTCCAAGGAGCAAGCATCTTTTAATTTCATGGCTGCAGTCATCATCTGCAGTGATTTTGGAGCCCAAAGAAAAAAAGTCTGTCACTGTTTCAACTGTTTCCCCAACTATTTGCCATGAAGGGATGGGACCAGATGCCATGATCTTCATTTTCTGAATGTTGAGTTTTAAGCCAACTTTTTCACTCTCCTCTTTCACTTTCATCAAGGGGCTCTTTAGTTCTCCCTCACTTTCTGCCATAAGGGTGGTGTCATCTGCATATCTGAGGTTATTGATATTTCTCCTGGCAATCTTGATTCCAGCTTGTGCTTCATCCAGTCCAGCATTTCTCATGATGTACTCTGAATAGAAGTTAAATAAGCAGGGTGACAATATACAGCCTTGACATACTCCTTTCTCGATTTGGAACCAGTCTGTTGTTCCATGTCCGGTTCTAACTGTTGCTTCTTGACCACACACAGATTTCTCAAGAGGCAGGTCAGGTGGCCTGGTATTCCCATCTCTTCAAGAATTTTCCGCAGTTTGTTGTGATTCACAGTCAAAGGCTTTGGCATAGTCAATAAGACAGAAGTAGATATTTTTCTGGAACTCTCTTGCTTTTTCAATGATCCAACGGATATTGGATCCAATGGCTGTTGACCCCTGGTTTGGGTGCCAAAATCCACATGCCTCGTAGTAGCCAAAAAACTAAAGCACAAAACAGAAGCAATGCTCCAGTACTTTGGCTACCTGACATGATGAGGAAACTCATTGGAAAAGATCCTGATGCTGGGAAAGATTTAAGGCAAAAGGAGAAGGAGGTGGCAGAGGATGAGATGGTTGGCTGACATCACTGATTCAATGGCCATGATTTTGAGGAGATAGTGGAAGACAAAGGATCCTGATGTGCTCCAGTGGATGGGATCCAAAGAATCTGATACAACTTAGTATATTGTAACAAACCCAATAAAGACTTTAAAAAAATGGCCCACATGAAAACAAAATTAAAATAAAATAAGGCTAATACTTGTCATATTTTATAAGCTTGTTAAGGGTAAAACAAAATTAAAACAAAAAACCCTGCTTAAAGTCAGAGTGCTTTGTTGTTATTATTTACAATACAACAGAGATTGGAATCTCTGGAATCTGAGGGCACATGGGGGCACTTAGATCCAGGCAGACTAAATGTAAAATAAAATCACAATTGCTCAGATTGGAGAATAAAATCATTGCTTGTTGCCCACCCATTCTTCCATTCTCCATAGCAAATTCTTCCTAGGACCTCCTTGCTGAGTTAGGTGTCAAATGTTCCCATTCTCAGATGATTCAGGCTTACTTTCTTTTAAACGCCTCAGATGTCTGACACATAACTACCTCTGCATTTAGAAACCTCTAAGCAGAGCCATGGAGTTTGGAACTGCCTCCTGCAGCTAAGCTCCATAGGTGCAAGACACAACTGCCAGCCGCTCCTCTCTGCCAATCAACGTGATCCAATTGCACGAACAGTGATGGGCCCAAATATAGGCCAGCAGCAGGGGTTCATGTTGACTGGGGTAAGCCAGGTCACACACTTGAGGAGGACTAGCTAGGACAAGCCCCTTCATTGTGTAGCCAAATTACCCTTAGTGAGTTCAGGGCTGTCTACCCTGAGGAAGGAAACCACTTGACAGATTCTGTCAACATATTTTCCTCTTCACCCTCCCCCTGGGCAGTCTCATCCATTCCTACCATTTTTCTTTTTTGATAACTTCTACATTTCTATCTTCAACCTAGATGCTTTACTTGAAAGTTAAACTACTATCTACTGACTGCTTATCTCTCTTGGATGTCCCACTGGCGCCTCAAACTCAACAGATCCCAGGCTGATATCCTCACCCACCCATCCACACACCAGCCTCTCCTTTTCTGGTGCTTGCCCTCCGATGGATGAGCCCTGTCTCAGGGGATGATACTCTGTTGAAACAAAGGGCTGGCCCTTGACCTTTCCCTCCCATAGCCCATCTTTGATCTAGCCTTAGATGTTTTGCTTCCCGAATATCTCTGAAATTCATCTGCCTCCATATAACCTTGCTGTCACTCGCCTAATTCAGGTTGTGATCATCTTTTGCTTCAATTATTGCAAAAGCCTCTCAGTTGGTTTTTTTACTTTGATGCCTGCCCACTTCTAATCCCAATTCCACAACAGGGATCTCTGAAATCTGGAATTCTGATCAAGTTGTTTGTTCCCTTGCTTGAATGTTTAAATAGTCTCCAGCGCTCAGAGAAGAAAACTCAAGCTCCTTGACACAGTTTTCCAGGTTCTGCGTGATCTGGCTGAGCTCATATCTCCAGCCTCACCTCTCACCACGCCCTCTCTTTCATCCCATGTTCTGGTCCAGCAGTTCTCAACTCTGGCTACACATGAAAGTCACCTGGGAAGCTTTTAAAAATACCCAAGGCTGGACTTCATCCAAGACCAATTAACCCAGAACCTCTGGCAGTGGAGCCCTACCCGACTGCTCCTGGGTTTCTGCAGCACACCATACCCTGTCTTGTCTTTCATCATTTGCACAGGCTCTCAGCTTTGCCTGAAACACTTCCCTTCAACCTCCCCTCCCATCTGCCATCTGGCTGACTCATTCATCCTTGAAGCCTCACCTGCAGCATTGTGTTGTCCTCCAAGAAGCCCTCCCCGAGCCCAGTACTTCCATTTGGGGTTAAGTGTTCTGTCCCATGTGCGTCCAGATAGACCACCCTGTATCTTCCCTTTGGCAGTAGCATCGTCAGTCACACTGTGTAATTCTTGCCTGTACAGACACTCTGACTTTGAGCTCTAGGAGGGCATAGACTGGGCCTGCCTTACCTAGCCCTCATCTCCAGTATTTAGCACAGTGTCTGGCACATACAATGGGCTTAGAGCATTTGTGGAAATAATTTAGTTAGTTTTACAAGGTCATCTTAGTTACTCCAGTCTTGCCAGTTCGTCATAGCAGCAGGTCTCTAGTCATATCTATGTCTGAGTTCCCTTACTCAGTCATTCTTCTTCTAAAGTATTTGAGAATATGGTAAGGTATCACTTTTTACCATCCTGAAATAAATTGAATTTCCTCAAATGAAAACTTCCCCACAGTGAGGGCCTGAGGCATATCTGAGGTGAAGCAAAGAAAGGGTCTCACAAATTCAGTCTACCTGAGTCTTAGAACTATACCCAGAGCACATGGGCAGCTTCCACTGTTTGCGCCAATTCCACCCCTCCCCACAAGGGAATTGGGCCAGGATTTGCTCATCATTACCAAGGACTGCCTCTCTACATGACTGAGATCTTGAACAAGAAAGGCTAAGACAAACTGAAACGGTTGTAGTAAACCCTCTGTTGATAACCCCAAAGGGTAGAATCTGGCTTAAGCTCTTGCCTAAGAGAAAACACAGGTGAACATCACTGCAACATACCCTGCTCAGAGGGCCTCTGCCCCTCACTTCCATTAGTTTTAGAAGCCCACCCATGGACACCAGATCGCTAGAGCCCAAAGCCCAAAGTCTGGTGTGCAAGTTTCCTGAGGGTCTGGAAAGCTCTTAGCTCTTCTCCAACCTGCACCCAGCTAGTTCTCTCCAGTCAGAACTATGAGCTGCCACCAAGAAGACCTGGCAAGGACCCAACTTCAACCCATATAAATGAACCAAAAAGAGTAAAACTAACCAAATAGGAGTGGGCTGGGAGAGAAGAAAGAGCAGGAAGCAGAGACAAAGAAGAAACTTTTATTATGGTAGTGAGAGTAATGGGACCAGCTAACGTTGACTGAATACTTAGCATGTGCCAGGCATTGTACTGAGCTCACTGAATCCTCACAATAAACCTCAAACCCTGGTGACTGGTGCGGCCGCAGCCCTGTGTTTTTAGTCATGATGCCAAAAGTCTGTGCAAGGTCTCAGGTTGAAAGGAAGCTAATGGACTTAAGGATTTGGGAATGGTTGAGCAGCTGAAATTCCTGCTTTAGTGGAGGTGGGGTAAAGGAGACTTGGAAGATTTAGAAGTTTTATTTTTTCTTTTAATTTAAAAAATTATATTTTTGGCTGCTCTGGGTCTTTATTGCTGCTCATGGGTTTTCTCCGGTTGCAGCAAGCAGAGGCCACTCTCTAGTTGCTGTTTGCAGGCTTCTCTTTGCTGTGGCTTCTCATTGTAGCAGCTTCTCTTGTTGCAGAGCGTGGGCTCTAGAATGCTTGGGTTCAGTTGTTGAGGCGTAGTTGCTCCGTGGCATGTGGATCTTAATTCCTGGACTATGGATTGAACCCGTGTCCCCTGCAATGGCAAGCAGATTCTTAACCACTGGACTACCAGGGAAGTCCTGATGTAGAAGCTCTGAAGGGATTAGAGGGGTTCCAACTTGCTGTTGGTTGAGCAGGAGCCCCATAGTATGATGATGAAGGTGAAAAAAAGGTTCTGGTATCTGGATCATTTGGGTGGGAGATGAGAAGAAATCAGATGTTGTCGTCAAAAATGGCAATGCGGGAAGTGTAGGAAAAATGAGCTTCATTCTTCTCATTTATAATTAGGTATTAATCTTGATTGTGTGTCATGGAAACCTCTAGACTCTGAAGAGTGATGAACAGGAAAGTTAAAGCCTTGTGATCATGAGTTTTATGTCCCTGTAGGAGTGACAACAACAATCAAGGAGCAAATGTACGAAAGAGGCCAGGAAGTGATTAAGTGCTGGCAAGTGATAGAGTGTGTATATATGGATTTAGATTTGGGGTCTGTGGTTCAGGAAGATCTTCCTGAGAAGGTGGCATGTGAGTGGGACATGAAAGACAAGGAGGAGTCAGCCACAAAATCAGGGGAAGACTATTTCAAATACAGAGACCAGTTGGTGCAAAGGCCCTAATTGGGAACAAGCCTGGAAGAAGACCAAGGCCAGCATAGCTGGAAATAATGAACATACAGAGAGTAGTATGGATGAGGTCTGAGAGGTGGGCAAGGGCTGATAGGGGGAGAGCTTATTGTCCCACAGTTTGCTGTTTGGATTTTAATCTAAGGATAGTGGGAAGCTATGCTGCTGCTGCTGCTGCTAAGTCACTTCAGTCATGTCCGACTCTGTGCGACCCCATAGATGGCAGCCCACCAGGCTCCCCCATCCCTGGGATTCTCCAGGCAAGAATATTGGAGTGGGTTGCCATTTCCTTCTCCAATGCATGAAAGTGAAAAGTCAAAGTGAAGTCGCTCAGTTGTGTCTGACTCTTTGTGACCCCATGGACTGCAGCCTACCAGGCTCCTCCATCAATGGGATTTTCCAGGCAAGAGTACTGGAGTGGGGTGCCATTGCCTTCTCCAAGGCTTTGAAGAAGCTATGAAGGGCTTTAATTAAAAGAGGAATGACCTGGGGTATGTGTGTGTGTGTGTGTTTATTAAATTGATCTTAACTGTGGAGCAGCAGTGGATGAGAGGAAGGAAACAGGGCCCCAATAGAAATAAGCCATTTTTCAAAAGAGGTTGTTGGGGTGTTTTTTTCAAATCTTGAAGTAGAATGCATTTCCAAGGGTCAATTTCCAAGGTCAAGAGTAATCTGAGGAGTCTGCCCGCTCCCTGTGGTTGTTTGTGAGGAAGTCAGAGCAAGGCACAGACCAAACCTCTCATTAAGGAGGAGAGGGTGTGTGTGTTTTTCCTTTCCACTGAGAAACAGACAAGAGAAGAAATGTATTTATCTGAATCTCTCCCACCCACCGTCCCCTCTCCCTGGGTACCTGAAACCCCTTTTCTAGTATCTTTATCCTCCTTATGGTTTAATAAAGTAAGCTCTGTCTAATTTCTAAGCTGGTTTCCCTGGGGGTCTAGCTTGGGGAGTTCTCTTTCCTGTCATAGGAACCAGCTAACTGACTTCATTTTGCTTTCTTGCCCCCATCACTAGGACCTGGGAGTCACTTTCCGGACTGCACACTGCCCCCTTCTCAGGCTTCAGATCGTCCCTCTGGGCCTCTATTCCTTTTGCTCCTTAGGTGGTCCAGACTCCTCATTTTCATCAGACTTCATGCTGAGCAACACGCTGCAGTAAAGGAGGGAGTGACTCTGGCAACCTAAAGAGACACTCTGCATCCCTGGTGGCTGCTGCCCTGGTTCCTCTGGCCTGGAGCAGTGGGCAGGCTATGCCTGGTCCTAGCTGGGGTTCTATAAACCGCCTACCACGAGGTTTCTGGCAGAGCCCCTGTGAAAATATGAATGATTCAGAGCATGGAGCCAACTTTTTTCTGACTCTTCTTTTAGTTCTGGTTGTCATGACACTGCACTGAAAGCCACATACAAGAGTGGCTCATGTTGAGCGAAGACACACGTGGGCCTGACTCTGCACTAAGGTGCAGAGGCCCATCTCACGAGACCCTCACCATTTTCCTACTGAGATGGGATCTTGATCTCCATTTTTATAGAGGAGATATGGAGGGATTGAGTAACCTGCCTAGAGCAATAGAGATGGGATTCTAACAGGAATAAAGAGTTCACCTTTGTTTCTCCTTCACCAGCATTTCAGTCTCAAGGTAAACTTCTGATGCAGTTTGCTTTCAGGGTCTCAATTACAAAAACGTTTCCCACCATGACTCAACTACCCATACCAAGATTTTCTCTCACTATGGGCCCTGGGGAGATTTGCAGGAGGTTCTGATTGATGTAAAATCTAAGTTCTGAATTTCTCACAAATGCCTGTTTTCTCAGTTAATGGACTTTTAAGTGTTACACATGAAAGCATTCCTGTGTCTGGAATTGTAAATATAATGTTGTCAATACTTAATTGTTCTTTCTAGATTTTTTTGTTTTGCTTCAAACATGCATTTATATTGCTATCAGGAAGGAAGAAAAGAAGAAACTGGAAAATAAAACAATAGAAAATAGGGAAAACAAAAGAAAAGAAAATAAACTGTTCAAACTTATCTTGAGCCATCAAAGCTAACAAGTTTCCTCTGCAGAGGGTCTTACTGTAGTCACATAGACCATCCTTAGACTTAAATTCTGGCCTGGCTGAAGACCAAGTTTTCACATCTGTAATACATGGTCAGCACCCTTGAACAGAGATGAAAATCAATATAGATTGGTGGGTTAAATCAGCTGTGGTCCAGGATACACAAAGAACGCCAATATGTGATCAGTTTGAGGTTAACAGTTCCACAGATTTATTCCCTGTTGAGGTATGAGATCATTTTTAGTGAGACTCAGATTTTTGAGACTTGAGAAGAGAACTGATGTCATGATTCAATGAGTTCCTGAGGAAACACGTGGACTTTTTTGGCCGTATTTCTCAGTTTTGGGGTTCATTTAGCATAAAGCCATGCTAGATTTGAAAGCAAATGTCAAGCACAATTGTAATATATATAGAAATTCACTTCCAAAGGACTTATTTTCCTCATCTGGAAAACAAGAGGGTAGACCAGATGCTCCCTAAAGGGCTTTCTAGCACTTGTGTGCTCTGGTTTAAGTATTTTGGACATAGTATTTCACTTTTTGTTTACTAAAATCTGAAAGGAGTGAAGAAGATAATATCCAGTCACCAACTTCCCAACCCTGTTATAGCTGACCTACAAATTGGATGTCTAAAGGATTATGTTACCTCAGGCTAAATAAATAGAATAGGTCAGCATTCTGAGAAGATGCTTGGACTGTGGCCTTCTAGATAAGCCCTATGCCCAGGTATTTGCAGCGACTGCCCTGTGTCACAGACAGAAGGATTATTCCATGCCCTTTGAATGGATTTGTGAGAAGGAATTAATATAAGTACCAAACTAAAGCCAACTAAAATATTCAAGCCCTTCTAATTTTGTGTTTTCCCCCAGAATGTATATGATGATATTTTATTCTTTCTGTGTTTTTCCTTTTTTTTAAAAAAAGCAAGTAATCTATAAATAACATTTACTTAGGCCTCTTTTTGAAAAAATCTCATGAAATATTGCCAATAAGCTCTCCAATACTTGTGTATGTGTGAGGTGATACTTAGTGACAGAACCATGTAGAAGCTAAGAGTTGGTCTTAGATTTCTGTCCTGCTACTTAATCAGCTGTGTGGTCTTGAGCAAACTACTTAACCTCTCTGAGTCCTCATCTATAAAGTGGGGATATTAGCAGTTCTTTCTTTCCTTCCTTCCACAAATACTTCTTTTAAGCACCTGCAATTTGTGACTCATGGTTCCAAGAATAAGTGCACAAGTGAGCAAAGATGGAGTTCCTTTTCTCACGTACCTAAAAATCTGGTTGGGTGAAGCAGACAATAGGTAAATATGGATGCCAGGTGGCAAGTGCAGTGAGCAAAGCAGAGTGAGGGGTATGAGGAGAGAAGCTGTTTAGAAAGGGTGGTCAAAGAAGGCCTCTCTCCGAGGGTGACAAAACATGAACTAAGTATAGAGAAGAAAATTCCAGGTGAGAGGGGGAGGAGCAGCAGATGCAAAGACCAGAAGGTGGAAGATATGCGTTGAATGAATGTTTGAGGAAAAGTAAGAAAGAACATTATTCCTTGTAAAGCCTTTAGCTTTTACTCTAAATGAGTTGGGAGGCCACTGGGGGTTTGAGCAGATGAGTAGTAACATGATCTGATATATATGGAAAAGAATCATCTTTCCAGATGTTTTAACATGTCATTTGACTATGTTTTTAAAGAGTGACTTCTCAGCCATGTAGGGAGACTGACCTGAGTTTATGAGGTGGTGTGTATATGAACTGCTTAGCCCAGTGCCTGCCGGTAGACTGCACTCAGGGGGCAGCTTTTATTATTAGAGTGGGCTTGATGATCCATCACCAGGGTTCTGCCCTGATGGTGATAGGGCATCTCTTGGGGGCCAAGGAAACAGGGAGAGAAAACCAACTTTTCTTGAGCACTTACTCTGTGCCAGGCATGTACTTATTTAGCTTCAGTTCAGTTCAGTCACTCACTCATGTCTGACTCTTTGAGACCCCCATGGACTGCAGCATGCCAGGTCTCCCTATCACCAACTCCCGGAGTTTATTCAAACTCCCTTCCATTGAGTCGGTGATGCCATCCAACCATCTCATCCTCTGTCATCCCCTTCTCCTCCCACCTTCAGTCTTTCACAGCATCAGGGTGTTTTTGAATGGGTCAGTTCTTCGCATCAGGTGGCCAAAGTATTGAAATTTCAGCTTCAGCATCAGTCCTTCCAGTGAATATTCAGGACTGATCTCCTTTAGGATGGACTGTTTGGATCTCCTTGCAGTCCAAGGGACTCTCAAGAGTCTTTTCCAACACCACAGTTCAAAAGCATCAATTCTTCACACTTGGCTTTCTTTATTATTTATTATTTTTTAATTTTATTATTTATTTACTTATTTAGCTTAGATACAATATAGAACAAAGCAGCATGCTTTGAGAAAGGGAAAGCAAAGGCATCTGATCACAAAAGAGCTCCTCTACCTTTCTTCTTTTTTCCTTTAATATTTGTTTATTTGGCTGCACCAGGTCTTAGCGGTGGCATGCGGGACCTTTAGTTGTGGCATGTGGGATCTAGTTCCCTAACCAGGGATAGAACCCCAGGCCCTCTGCATTGGGAGCTCAGAGTCTTAGCTATTGGACCACCAGAGAAGTTTCACCTCCTCTACCAGTCTTTTCATGGTGCCCCAAACTAGCCATGACTTTGCATATGGACACTATTGAAAGGTACATTTTAACCTGGGGTAGTAACACCAGGCCCTGTTCATCCGTTTCAACTTTGATTTCATGGGTCAGATGAAATAACTGGCCACCCCAGTGGCCCTCGAGTCTAAGGGCTTGGGGTCAAAATCCCCTTCAACCACTCACTAGCTGTGCAGCTTTGAAAGAGGTATGAAACCTCTCTGTGCTTCAGGTTTCCAGTCTTAAGAATGATAGTGATAATTATTTCTTAATGTTATGTGAGCCAATGTGAGGTGATGCATGCAAAATGCTTTATGTTGAATAACTATATTATTTGCACAGTTAATTAATGAGCCAACCAGAAGAAATTTGAAGGGTGGAACACTGGACTGGTAAAAGCTTTCAGGAGAAAGCAGAGAACCAAAAATGTTATGGTACAGGTATAAGAAGTTTTGCAGGATGAGCCCTTCTAACAGTGGAAACAGCTGATAAAAAGATGCTAAAACATTAAGAAAAAACCCACAAAACTGTCTTTGCAAGTTCTGACTATGGAGGCAGAAGATTCAAGTGATCCAGCAAGAATTTTTGATCAGTATGCTGCAGGGTACTGAATGATAGGGAGCCAAACAATTAGATGGGCCATAAAAGGAATTCTAACAAGGCAACAAGAAAAACATTTAGATATGGGAAAGGACAGGATCAGAAAATACACAAAGTAAGAAATGCAACTAGAAGACAAATTAGTGAAACAATGTGTGCTGATCAAGTTAGCAAAAATTAAAAAAAAATAAATTACTTGACAATTATGGAAAAAAAATAGAACTTTCTTATACAATCCTTCCTCAGTGTCTGTGGGGGAATTTGTTCTAGGAATGCTGTAGATATGAAAATCTCGAGTCCCTTATATAAAGTGGCATAGTATTTGCACATAGCCCAGGTGCATCCTCCTCCTCTATACTTTAAATCATCTCTAGGTTACTTATAATATCCAGTACAATGTAAATGGTATATAAATTATTGTAAATACAGTGTACAAACACACCCCTAATTTTACTGAGTTTTGTTTTATCCCATTCCACAGATATTGTGCTTCTTTTCAAACTGAATGAAGCAGAGCAAAGGCTAACAGAGTTTTGCCAAGAGAATGCACTGGTCATAGCAAACATTCTCTTCCAACAACACAAGAGAAGACTCTACACATGGACATCACCAGATGGTCAATACCGAAATCAGATTGATTATATTCCTAGCAGCCAAAGATGGAGAAGGTCTATATAGTCAGCCAAAACAAGACCGGGAACTGACTGTGGCTCAGATTATGAACTCCTTATTGCCAAATTCAGACTTAAGTTGAAGAAAGTAGGGAAAACCACTAGAGCGTTCAGGTATGACCTAAATCAAACCCCTCACAACTATACAGTGGAAGTGACAAATAGATTCAAGGGATTAGATCTGATAGGTAGAGTGCCTGAAGAACTATGGATGGAGGTTCATGACATTGTACAGGAGGCAGTGATCAAGACCATTCCCAAGAAAAAGAAATGCAAAAGGCAAAATGGTTATCTGAGGAGGCCTTACAAATAGCTGAGAAAAAAAGAGAAAATGATAGTGAAGACGCTCAGTCATGTCCAACTCTTTGTGACCCCATGGACTGCAGCCTACCAGGCTCCTCTGTCCATAGGATTTTCCAAGCAATAGTACTGGAGTGGATTGCCATTTCCTTCTCCAGGGGATCTTCTCGACCCAGGGATCGAATCCGGGTCTCCCGCGTTGTAGACAGACACTTTACTGTCTGAGCCACCAGGAAAGTCTGGAGCTGAATGCAGAGTTCCAAAGAATAGCAAGGAGAGACAAGAAAGCCTTCCTCAGTGATCAATGCAGAGAAATAGAGGAAAACAATAGAATAGGAAAGACCAGAGATCTCCTCAAGAAAATTAGAGATACCAAGGCAAATTTTCATGCAAAGATGGTACAATAAAGGACAGAAATGGTATGGACCTAACAGATGGAGAAGATATTAAGAAGAGGTGACAAGAATAAATAGAAGAACTATACTAAAAAGATCTTCATGACCCAGATAATCACAAGGGTGTGATCACTCACCTAGAGCCATACATCCTGGAATGAGAAGTCAAGTGGGCCTTAGGAAGCATCACTAAGGAAAAAGCTAGTAGAGGTGATGGAATTCCAGTTGAACTATTTCAAATCCTAAAAGATGATACTGTGAAAGTGCTGCACTTAATATGCCAGCAAATTTGGAATACTCATCAGTGGCCACAGGACTGGAAAAGTCAGTTTTCATTCCAATCCCAAAGAAAGGCAATGCCAAAGAATGCTCAAACTACCACACTCACTAGCAAAGTAATGGTCAAAATTCTCCAACCAGGCTTCAACAGTACGTGAACTGTGAACTTCCAGATGTTCAAGCTGGACTTAGAAAAGGCAGAGGAACCAGAGGTCAAATTGCCAACATCCGCTGGATCATCGAAGAAGCGAGAGAGTTCCAGAAAAACATCTACTTCTGCTTTACTGACTATGCCAAACCCTTTTACTGTGTGGATCACAACAAACTGTGAAAATTCTGAAAGAGATGGGAATACCAGACCACCTGACCTGCCTCCTGAGAAATCTGTATGCAGGTCAAGAAGCAACAGTTAAAACTAGACATGGAGCAACAGACTGGTTCCAAGTTGGGAAAGGAGTATGTCAAGGCTGTATATTGTCACCCTGCTTATTTAACTTATATGCAGAGTACATCATGTGAGATGGTGGACTGGATGAAGCACAAGCTGGAATCAAGATTGCCAGGAGAAATATCAATAACCTCAGATATGCAGATGACACCACACCTATGGCAGAAAGTGAAGAAAAACTAAAGAGTCTCTTGATGAAAGTGAAAGAGGAGAGTGAAAAAGTTGGCTCAAAACTCAACATTCAGAAAACTAAGATCATGGCATCTAGTCCCATCCCTTCATGGCAAATAGATGGGGAAACAGTGGAAACAGTGACAGACTATTTTTTTGAGCTCCAAAATCACTGCAGATGGTGACTGCAACCATGAAATTAAAAGACACTTGCTCCTTGGAAGAAAAGTTATGACCAGACTAGAGAGCATATTAAAAAGCAGAGACATTACCTTGCCAACAAAGGTCCGTCTAGTCAAAGCTATTGTTTTTCCAGTAGCCATGTATGGATGTGAGAGCTGGACTATAAACTGTGTGCTGAAGAATTACTGCTTTTGAAGTGTGGTGTTGGAGAAGACTGTTGAGAGTCCCTTGGACTGCAAGGAGATCCAACCAGTCCATCCTAAAGGAAATCAGTCCTGAATATTCATTGGAAGGACTGATGCTGAAGCTGAAACTCCAATACTTTAGCCACCTGATGCAAAGAGCTAACTCATTTGAAAAGACCCTGATAGTAGGAAAGATGGAATCAAACTGGAATCAAGCTGGAAGGAGGGAGGAGAAGGGGATGACAGAGGATGAGATGTTTGGATGGTATCACTGACTCAATGGACATGAGTTTAAACTCCAGGAGTTGGTGATGGACAGGGAAGCCTGGTGTGCTGCAGTCCATGGGTTCTGGACATGACTGAGTGACTGAACTGAACTGAACTGCACTAATTAAAGGTTTGTAGCAACCCTGTACCGAGCAACCTATTGGTGCCATTTTCCAAATACCATCTACTCACTTCCTGTCTCTATGTCACATTTTGATAATTGTTGCAATATTTTACATATTTTCATTATGATCATACTTGTTATGGTGATCTGTGATCAGTGATCTTTGTTACTATTGCAAAAATTTCACAAATTCCTGAAGTCTCAGATGATAGCATTTTTTAAAACAATTCTTTTAAGTTATGTACTTTTTTAGACACACTACTATTGTACAGATAACAGTCTACGGTATAGAATTAGCATCACTTTTTTATGTGCTGGGAAACAAAAAAATTCATGTGACTTGCTTTATTATGATATTTGCTTTATTTTAGATGTCTGGAATGAAACCAAAAATATCTCAGAAATATGCCTATCTGAGTTCGAAAGTCCGTTATACACATCTGTGTCTTTTTTCCTGCCTTGGACTCAGAGGGAGAGGGAGAGGGTGGGATGATTTGGGAGAATGGCATTCTAACATGTATAATATCATGTAAGAATTGAATCGCCAGTCTATGTCTGACGCAGGATACAGCATGCTTGGGGCTGGTGCATGGGGATGACCCAGAGAGATGTTATGGGGAGGGAGGTGGGAGGGAGGTTCATGTTTGGAAAAAAAAAAAGAAGAAATATGCCTATAAATGCTACTTAAATAGTTACCACTGTGCAGCAAATCAAGTTTTGCCTTTTAGAACTTTCTGGAGTTTTATTTCTGAATATTTTTGACCCAAGGTTGGTTGAATCTGTGGATACCGAGGGCTGACAGTATACTGCTGAAAAGAATGTAAATCAATAAAAACACCTAAATTTTGTTTTATTTTTAAAAATTTATTTAATTGAAGAATAACTCATTTACAATGTTTTGTTAATTTCTGCTGTACAGAAAAGTGATTCAGTTATACATATGTATAGATTCTTTTTCAAATTCCTTTCAATTATGGCTTATTGCTCAGTTGGTAAAGAATCTGCCTATAGTGCAGGAGACCCTGGTTTGATTCCTGGGTTGGAAAGGTCCCCTGGAGAAAGAAATGGCAAACCACTCGAGTATCCTTGCCTGGAAAATCCATGGACAAAGGAGCCTGGTGGGCTGCTGTCCATGGGGTCACAAAGAGTCGAGCATGACTGAGTGACTAACACTTTCACTTTCATTGAATATAGTTCCCTGAACTATACAGTAGTCCTTTGTTGTTTATCCATTCTATATATAACCATTTGCATCTACTAATCCCCAGTTCCCAAACCATCCCACCCAACCCCCTTGGCAACATATCTATTTTCTATGCTTTTGAGTCTGTTTATTTTGCATAGATAAGTTCTTCAGTGTCGTATTTTAGATTCCACATATAAGTGACATAACATGGTATCTGTTTTTTTCTTTCTGATTTATTTCACTGAGTATGATCATCTCTAGGCCTCCATGTTGCTGCAAATGGAGTTATTTCATTCTTTTCATGGCTGAGTAGTATTCCATTGTAGTATATATACACACCACACCTTCTTTATCCACTCATCTGTCGAAGGATATTTAGGTTGCGTCTATATCTTTGCTATTGTGAATAGTGCTGCTGTGAACAGAGGGGTGCATGGATCTTTTCAAATTATACTTTTGTCTAGATATACACCCAGGAGTGGGATTGCTGGATCATACGGCAAATCTATTTTTAATTTTTGAGGAATTTCCATATTGTTTTCCATAGTGGCTGCACAAATTTATGTTCCCAACAACAGTGGGGGGCTTCCTTGATAGCTCAGATGGTAAAGAATCCACTTGCAATGCGGGAGGCCTGGGTTCGATCCCTGGGTTGGGAAGATCCCCTGGGAAAGGGAAAGGCTACGCACTCCAGTATTCTGGCCTGGAGAATTCCATGGACTGTATTGTCCATGGGGTTGCAAAAGAGTCGAACACGAGTGAGAGGCTTTCACTTCACGACAACAGTGGAGGAGGGTTCCCTTTTTTTATACCCTCTCCAGCATTCGTATTTGTAGACTTTTTAATGATGGCTATTCTGACTGGTGTGAGGTGGTACCTCACTGCACGTTTGATTTGCATTTCTCTCTTTTAATTGAAGTATAGTTGGTATACAATGCTGCACCAGTCTTTGCAATACAGCAAAGTGACTCTAAGTTATACACATACAGGTATTCTTTTTTAATATTCTTTCCCATTATGGTTTATCACAGGATATTGAATATAGTTCCCTGTGCTATACAGTAGAACCTCATTATTTATCCATTCTATATATAATAGTTTACATCTGCTAGTCCTAAACTCTCTGTCCTTCCTTCTCCCACCCCTCCCCCTTGGCAAGTACAGGTCTGTTCTCTGTCTGTGAGTCTGTTTGTTTTGTAGATAGGTTCATTTGTGCCATATTTTAGATTCCACATATAAGCGATGTCACATGGTGTTTGTCGTTCTCTTTCTGACTTCCTTCACTTATTATGATAATCTCTAGTTGCATCCAGGTTGTTGCAAATAGCTTTATTTTGTTCCTTTTTATGGCTGAATAGTATTGCATTGTGGAGAGGGCAATGGCACCCCACTCCAGTACTCTTGCCTGGAAAATCCCATGGATGGAGGAGCCTGGCAGGTTGCAGTCCATGGGGTCGCGAAGAGTCGGACATGACTGAGCGACTTCACTTTCACTTTTCACTTTCATGCATTGGAGAAGGAAATGGCAACCCACTCCAATGTTCTTGCCTGGAGAATCCCAGGGATGGGGGAGCCTGGTGGGCTGCTGTCTATGGGGTCTCACAGAGTCGGACACGACTGAGCGACTTAGCAGCAGCAGCAGCAGCAGTATTGCATTGTAACATCATTAGCCATTAGAGAAATGCAAATCAAAACCATAATGAGATACATTTTATACCTACTAGGATGGCTATACTAAGAAAGACAGATAATATCAAGTGCTGACAAGGATGTGAAGAAATTAGAACCCTCATACGCTGCTGGTGGAATGTAAAATGATGCAGACAATTTGCAAAACAATACATCAGTGGACTGTAGCCCACCAGGCTCCTCCATCCATGGAATTTTCTAGGCAAGAGTACTGGAGTGGGTTGCCATTTACTTCTCTAGGGGATCTTCCCGACCCAGGGATTGAACCTGGGTCTCCCACATTGCAAGCAGATGCTTTATGGTCTGAGCCACCAGGGAATCCCATACGTGAGTTCCACAGAAGGTTAAACATAGAGTTACTCTATGATCTAGCCATTCCACTCCCAGGTGTATATCTAAGAGAAATAAAAACATAGTTGTACAGAAATGTTCACAGCAGCATTATTTATAATAGTTAAAAAGTTGGAGCAACACAAATGTCCACCAAATGACAAACTCATAAATGTAGCATATCCGTATAATAGAATATTATTTGACAATATAAAGGGATGAATTATTGACATTTGCTATGACATGGATGAGTGTTTAAAAAACTATGCTAAGTGAGAGAATCCAGTCACAATAGGTCATATATTTTATAATTTTATTTATATGAAATGTCCCAAATTGACAAATCTATAGAGACAGAGTGGATGCCTAAGGCTGGGGTTGGGGCGGGGTTGGAGATGGGGAATGATTGCTAATGGGCACAAGGCTTCTTCTTAGGATAATAGGCCCTCAAATTGATTATGGTGACAGCTGCACAATTCTGTGTTGTATGCTAAAAACCACCAAACTGTGTACTTTAAATGGGCAAATCTAAATTCATATGGTACATGAATTACATCTTAATAGAACTGTAAAAAATACATTTGTGTGAAGTGTATACTAATAGAATAAATGTTCATAAAATGTGTGAATAATTTGAGATTGTGTTTTGTAAACTATGAGTATAATTATTTGGAAAAGAGATAAAAAACTGACACATTCTGCCAAGAGATGCACTGAAGTGTTAATGAAGGTTGCCTTTGGATTGTTGAACTATGGTTGATAGCTTTTTACCCCTTTCGATGAGCAGGCTTTACTTTTATAATAAGGGTAACTTTAAAAAAAATGAAGAGTTCTTATTTCCAAAACAGCCCTTGGGTAGAATCTTTATTAAATACTGCTAAACACAAAACAACCGTAGACAGTTTCAACTGTCATTCTTCAGAAAATAGTCTGATTGAGGCCAAAGTGATGTTTTCCATGCTCTCTCCTACCTCCAGTTCTTCTACCTCTCAGGCCCATAAAAGAAAACCATTTAGAAAGTCCTGAGCTAGTAAAAGCCAAAAATGTGCTGACGGCTTCCTGTCCTGGAGGTGAGGGCCCAACAAATGCTATCCGAGGCTTCTGATAGTGAAAAGTGAGGGAGGGAGGCATTTGTCCCAGTGGAGGGCAGGAGTTATGGCCCGTGCCAGGTACAAGAAGTTTTATTTATTCCTGGTGCACATACTCTCTGCTTATCTCTACTGAGGAAATCAGCTTTTCCTTCTCACCTCCCAAGAGGAGGAGCCAGCGCTGGCTCGTGTCCCTGGACAGGGTTACACTTCCCAGCTGGCCCCCCTCCAGGCAGCCAGTTGTCCATCTCTATCTTAGAGGAACAGCTTTGACAAAGACCTTGGCCCTGTTTGGAAATTCCCTTTCCTTTGCTCTCCCAAACAAAATTAATTTGAAACGGTGGAGTTCATCTGACATTCTTTGCTGTAAGGAGCATGCGTTCATGTGAGAGGGAAGGTCTCCTGGAGACAGTGTCCAGGCTGTCTGCTTGGAGTCCACATCTCTCCCCAGTGCTGAGCATCTGCAGTGCATTCAGAGGCATGCACCTGGAATGAAAAGGGACCTGGGGGCCGGGTTTCCAGGGAATGGCTGAAACATCTGGGGCTGCTCAGCATGGAGAAGAGAAAACTCAGGGAGCTCCTGAGAGGTATCTCAATGAGCTGTTACCATGAGAAAGGTTTATTTTGGAATATCTCAGAGAAAAACCGAAACTGATGTGGAGAAGTTGCAAGGAGGAAAGTTGCCTTACCAGAAAGAAATTGTAATAACTAGAATTTTCAAACAGGCAACAGGTTCTGTAGTAGAGGAGGCAAGTTTAATCCCATGTAATAAGTTTGTTTCAGGCTTCATCATCAAGTTTGGAGAACGAAACATCTTTTTCAACTGTTATGTGGTGGTTATTATGTGCTAGACACTGTTCTAAGGACTTTACGTTCATAATTCCTGGAATAGTCACAGTAACTCTCTGAAATAATGTATTATTATCTCCAATTTACAGATAAGGAAAAATAGGCTCAGAGAGGTTTGGTAACTGGCCCAGGGCCACACTGTGAATCAAATCCAGTTAGTCTGACTCCAAAATCCATGCTCTTAACCATTATAGTGAAGTCCTAGTGGCTCAGATGGTAAAGGATCCTGCAGTGCAGGAGACCTGGGTTCAATCCTTGGATCAGGAAGATCCCCTGAAGAAGGGAATGGCAACCCTCCCCAGTAATTTTACCTGAAGAATGCTATGGACAGAGGAACCTGGTAGGCTACAGTCCATGGGGTTGTAAAGAGTCAGACAAGACTGAGTGACTGACACTTTTACTTCATTTCACATTTATATGAATACCCCAAAATATCACTGCAGGCACCTACATGTCAAATTATAGGAGTTTGTCTCCATTACCGAGAGGTGCCTGGGTCATTTCCAGGTATCCCCATGGAACAGCTTTTGTTATTGTTTGTTAAAGTTGTGTCCCACTGTTTGCGACCCCCTGGACTGCACCATGCCAAGTTCCTCTGTCCTCCACTATCTCCCGGAAGTTTGCTCAAAATCACGTCCATTGAGTCAGTGATACCATCCAACGATCGCATCCTCTGTCACCCCTTCTCCTTTTGCCTTCAGTCTTTCACAATATCAGGGTCTTATGAGTTGGCTCTTTGCATTATGGGGCCAAAGTATTCCCCATAACCTACGTATATGGTACAGGCACATGTCTTGTACTGTGGTTTCCCCCTTGGTGACACCTCAGCTCTCAACACTGTTTGGGCAGCCTTGTTGCTGCTTCTGCTGGCTATACTAATTGTGAGAACAGCAATGTCAGTGCTGGGGAGCTTCATCACAATGTGCCCTAGTTCCTGAGACTCAGCATCCCTGTGTGTTATTGGGTCTTGAGAGTTATGGAGAATGGTCCCACTTCTCTGCCACCGTTTGTCATCTGAATCCCCAAGAAACACTAGTTTTGGCCAGAGACGTCTCTATCTCAACAAGTTGTCTCTCTCAGCTGCTGGCCCTCATCTTCTTGGTTATAGGATTTCAGAGAAGTCCAGCAGTTGGAGCTGGGTCATACAGTATCCTGTCCCTCCTTGTCATCCTCACTTCTCTGTCAACTGTCTACTGTCATCTGAGCAAGTGAAACAAAACTCTCTTTCCCCCTAGCCACAAAACAGTGCCTCTGTGCACCAGCTGAAGAGGTCCTCCCAAGAAATGTCGCCTAGCTTCTCCCAAGGCCCTGCCTAGCCAGAAAGGACCTGTGGTACTTGTGAACAGAAGCAGGATGGTTGTTGGTCAGGAGTGCAGGGGGACGGGATGCTGGACCAAGCTGGAGGCCAGGTAGGGCTTGTCGGCTGTAAAGTGTTAGAACCTTAAGTTGCAAATGGTTTGATAGGGTGCAAATAATTGGTCACCCCTTTTTCTCAAATAGCCCATCTGGGTTTGTTTGGAGAACAGTAAGCTGTTTCACTTACGGAAGGTGAAGAGTGAAGTAATTGGCTATTTCATGCAGCTCACCTGTATGTGAGGAAGCTGGGATGAAAGTTTATTGTTGAGTGAGTGAGTGAAGTCGCTCAGTCGTGTCCGACTCTTTGCAACCCCGTGGACTGTAGCCTACCAGGCTTCTCTGTCCATGGGATTCTCCACGCAAGAATACTGGAGTGGGTTACCATTTCCTTCTCCAGGGGATCTTCCCAACCCAGGAATCGAACCCGGGTCTCCTGCATTGGAGGTAGACCCTTTAACCTCTGAGCCACCAGGGAAGCCCGAAAGTTTAATGTTTAGGGAGCAACTAATGGTTTCTCCAATAAACTGTTTCCTTCAGGGAGAATTTTGGAGATGAACTTCCTGTATTTGTAGTCTAGTCTCTCTCATGCTCTGGGTAAAGGTAGCAAGGACTCATTTAACTTTTAACATTTCCATTTTATCCAAGAGATCTTCTTATTGTCTTTTACGGGTAATATGAGGGTTTGGGATGTTCAAATTCTCTGAAGGTTCTGTGGTAGCATTTGGCTGAAAGAGGGGAGAGAAGATTAGGAAACGAGTGAAGCATGCGTTGCCGTAGGTTATGGGGAAAGAGCGTGGTAGCCGGCATCAACATAACCTTCAGTAATCCTTGCCTCCAAGTGTTCAGGCCTTGTATATTCAGATACTGTTCCCATATTAAATCCATGTCTGTAGGATGGATAACATGGCAAAAGTGGCAGTGTGCGAGTCCTAGGCTAGGCCACGGCTTCCACCTTGGTCCCTTAGAGTGTTTGCTCTGGGGGAAGTTGGACATGGTGTTGTGGGGGACACTAAAAGAAGCCATATGGAGAAGAGCTGAGGCCACCTGCCAAAGCCAGCACCCTCTTGTCAACTACTTTTATTGGAAGCAGATTCTGTAGCCCCAGTAGAGCTCAGATACCTGCAGCCCTTGACTACAACCTCATAAAAGCTTCTGAACCAGAATTGCCCAAATTTCTTCCTGACCTACAGAAATCATCATAGCTATTAATGATTTTAGCCACTAAGTTTTGACAAAATTTGTAACACAGCAAATCCATGCAAAGAGTACGTCTGATCATGTGAAGACTCCTGAGCATAAGTCCTATGGGTTGGGCACCTGCGTGCACTGTATCCTTGGGAAGCCGGAGGGCAGTTTCTTTGTTCTTTGCTCTGTGGTAGGAGGTGGCAGACTAGGGCCCATGGGTCAAATCCAGCCTTCCCCGGGGCCGAACCTGCCTGTGTCATTGTTTACATGTTATCTAGTTGTGACAGACTAGATGGTTCACAAAGCTGAAAATATTTTCTATTTAGCCCTTTTTAGGAAAAATCTTGCTGACCTCTGTTCTACAGGAATTTATAGGCTGATGGTGAAGTGTCTCTCTTCCATTTAAGCAGGCCCATATGCTCACCCCACACAAGAGTCTGGAGTGCATGAATGCTGCTTCATTTGTCCAGAGTACTCTCTTCCTCCTTCATCTGGCCAACTCCTACTTATCCTTCAGACGCAGTTGAGATGCATCTCCTTCATGTGACCTTTAATTGGCCAAAGTCCTCTCCTCCTTTGAGTCTTGTTTTACACATCACCTTTTCCCCTCATGACCCCAAGCTAAGCCAATTCTAACAGCATGTTTTCATACCTCTTTAAGAATTCTAATCAACAACATGATGGAGTTTTGTTTAGTGTCTTTCTCCCCCAGTGGATATGAGCTCTTCAAGGGCAAGGACTGTGTGTTATTCATTTTATAACCTCAGAGTAGTATGCCTTTGTTTATTCATCACAGATACTTACTGAATGCTTATTATTATTCAGAGGTTAAAGCGCCTGCCTCCAATGCAAGAGACCTGGGTTCGATTCCTGGGTCGGGAAGATTCCCCGGAGAAGGAAATGGCAACCCATTCCAGTATTCTTGCCTGGAGAATCCCCTGGATGGAGAAGCCTGGTAGGCTACAGTCCACGGGGTTGCAAAGAGTCGGACACGACTGAGCGACTTCACTTCATTGCTGGCCCCAGGATACACAGAGAAAGATACTGAGTCCTTACCCTGAGGTTGTTCTAGGATGAAAACGGAAAAGCAAACTGGTAATAGGATTCAATGTGATGGAGATGTGCGCAATCTCCATTGTAAGCCACATTTGCAACAACCATATCAACATCTGCAAAGAATAATTGGTTTTCAACACTTTCATAGCATTTACTATGTGTCAGACACTGTGCTAGGCACTTATGTATATTATAATTTATTTAGTCTTTGTACCAGCTGAGGCAAATATGAATGGCAATTATTTCCATTTTAGAGCATATAAAGACCCAGAGAAGTCAAGTAACATGCCCAGGGTCACAGAGCTAAAAAATGTCAAATGAATTTCTGAGCAATTCTTTAGTTGAATAATTAATTCAGTCTCAGCAACACAGCAAGTATAAGGACTTGGGTTAATGCTGTTGTTTTCTCTCTGAACACTAAATGAATGGTTTCTATCAAGCTGGAAATTCCTGCTCCAAATGCTTTCTAATGACTTGTACTGTGGTTGGCATTTTATTTCTAGGAACTGGCTTCTGGGAGATTTTGCTGTTTTAATGATTGTGCAAGCCTGGTTTCCTCATTGAATTGTACCATTTGCCACTTTGAAGTGATTCGAGTTATCACTTTTACTTTCTTAGGACTCTGCAGGGGAAGAACACATTTAGCAGCAAAGCTACTCCCCTGTCCCCGAAGTGTTTCACTATTTTTTGTTGCCAAAGTCAATAGACTATGGATTGTCTATAGCTGGGGTGTGAGATGGGGCTCTGGGGCCTTGTCTCTGCCATCATTTGTCACCAGCCATGATCTCAGCTGTGGTTTAATTGGCTCAAACCTTGGATATCACTCAATGGACTGTATATAGTGGCTAATGAAGCTGGTTCTGGTTTGAAGAAAACACTGCTTCCTGTAGTGTAAATCACTGAATCTATTCTATTTTTCTTTCTAGGACTGAAGGCTTTGTTGTTAATTTTTTTTTTAACTTTTTATTTTGTATTGTGGTATAGCCAATTGTGGGCTTCCCAGATGGCGCCAGCGGTAAAGAACCTGCCTGCCAATGCAGGAGACATAAGAGATGCGGGTTCAGTCCCTGAATTGGGAAGCCATGGAGGAGGGGATGGCAACCCACTCCAGAGATCTTGCCTGGAGAATCCCATGGACAGAGAGGAGCCTGTTGGGCTACAGTCCGCAGGGTCACAAACAGTCATACACACTGAAGCGACTTAGCATACACACACATAGTCAATTAGCAAACAATATTATGATATTTTCAGGTGAACAGCGATGGGACTCAGGGATACATGTACATGGATCCATTCTCCCCCAAACTCCCATCCCATCCAGCCTTCCACATAACACTGAGCAGAGTTCCATGTGCTATACATATATGTGGTATATATTCCATGTGCTATAAACCTTGTTGGTTATCCATTTTAAATACAGCAGTGTCCATCCCAAACTCCCTAACTATGCCTTCCCCCATTCCTCCCCCGGCAACCATAAGTTCATTCGCTACTGTCTATGTGCCTCTGTTTTGTAAGTTAATTTGTATTATTCTTTTTAGATTCAACATGTAAGGAAAGTCACAAGATATTTCTCTTTCTCTATCTCACTTACTTCACTCAGTATGACAATCTCTAGGTAGGATCGAAGGCTTTGGGGCTCCAAAGCTGGTTACTTGTAATAACATTTAAGTTTTTTTTTTAACCATTCTCTTCAGGTCACTCTTCTGTACTGGGTTCAGCCTTCCTCCCACAACATGTGGATACTTTGTGATAAAGACGGGAAGAGAGTGGGAGAAATCTTACTGTTACAAACTATTTAGGTTCTCCCGGTTCAAATCCTGGCTCTACCACCTGGAAGCTATAACTGAAGCCTGACAGGTACAGAAAACAGGTCTGTGCCCTATTCAAGGGCCTTAGCTTGTGATTCCCGTCAAAGAGAAAGATTTAGGATGAAGTGGTGAGGAATGGGAGTCAATGTGAGCAGGAGAGGACAAGGCCAGTGTGTCTACTCAGGTTTTTCATCATATTCGCCAGCATTTAACAAGTTCTGATGGAATCAATTATGTGCCAGACATTGTTTACGATCAAGTTCTGGAGTTTACAGCCGAGAATGAGACAGACATGGTTCCTGCCCTCCTGAAGCGGTGAGGAAGATCGTTAAACAGATGAAAGATTTCTAAAAATCATTAAATTCATAGTGCTAGTGGGAACTAAAGAGTGGGCTATTACAGAGAATAATCAAGAATGGGGGTTGGGACAGGACATTTATTTTAAATGAAATTATCAGATTAGGGCCTCTCTGAGGATGTAAAGAATAGGACCTGAAGGATAAAGAAGCCCAGGGAGAATTCCGGGCCATAGGAAATAGGTTGCGTGAAGGCTCTAAAGCTGAGGTTGGCTTAGGCTAAAAGAAGCTACGCTACTCACGGTCCCTCCAGGCTTCCCGCCTGGACTGCTTTTTCCAGAAGATGTCCATCTGCCCTAAGCCTAGTGTTTCCCTTTGTTCCATCCAAACACACTACTGGTAAGAGCATTAGAGCCAGCTTTGCCAGGATCCACAATTCACTTGGGATCGCAGCTTCAGCTAAAACTCTGAGGCAGAATAGTAGACATCCCTCAAGAAACAAGGCTGTTTTGGGACTTGAGGTCCCTTCTCTTTTATTTTAGGGTGAGCAAGCCTGGGCAAATCTTTTTGTTACAAACTATTTAGATTTGTAAACTAAATCCTGGCTCTGCCACATGGAAGCTCTAACTTTAGCCTGTTGCTTAACTGCTCTGTGCCTCATTGTCTGTATCTGTAAAATGGGTCTAAAAAAATATCTACTTCACAGGATTGTTATGAAAATTTAATTTGTTAATGTTAGCTAAGTGCTTAGATCAGTACCTGGCACTTAAAACATTCAACAATCATGTTGCTGATATTAAGACCATTATCATAATTAAGCTGTTGTACCTGACCGATGCCTCATACGGCAGGTGGAGTGGTTTTATGTATTCCCCTGGTGCTGGGCTCCCTGGAATCAAGTGACAGCCTTAATTATATAACTCAGTTCAGAAATCATTTTTATGCCAGGCACTGTGTTGGGCACTTGACTACAGCACTTCCTTTGATCCTCCTAAAAATCTTAAGAAGTACGTACTATTATCCCCGTTTTATAGATGTAGAAACTCAACCTTAAAAAGGTTAACTAACTTATCCAACACCATGAAGCCAATATGATTCCTAGGTCTGAGATTCTGACTCAGCAGGCCTGGTTAAGGCCTCAGAATCTGCATTACAAGTGCCTCTCCCAATCTTCCCAATTCTCATAAGTGTGACCTCTTTATTGTCCCTTGGAAAACTATGGCCTAGGTGATCTCCAAGAGTCCTTCTGGGTGCAAAGTCTATAAAGATAAGAAAGGCTATACATTTGAGTATATAGTTTGGAGGGGAAGGCAGTTTGCGGCTGTTAACGTTCTTTTTGTAAGAGAACTAACTCAGTCCAGGGCATTTTTCCGACACAGTCATTGTCTAACAGGCACTCTGGGGCTGAAAATTGTGCCTGCCTCCAAGTGTTTTGCATTATGTAATCCCTGTTTATAATTTTTTATTTTACCATTGCAAAATAAAATAAAATAAAAATGCTGTGAAAATCAAAAGCCTAAAGTTTAGGGCAAATCATTTTGCAGTCAAACTAGACTGAATCGAGGTAAGTTAATTTGTAGGCTGAGTGCCGAAGAATTGATGCTTTTGAACTGTGGGGTTGGAAAAGACTCTTGAGAGTCCCTCAGACTGCAAGGAGATCCAACCAGTCCATCCTAAAGGAAATCAGTCCTGAATGTTCATTGGAAGGACTGATGCTGAAGCTGAAGCTACAATACTTTAGCCGCCTGATGCAAAGAACTGATTCATTGGAAAAGACCCTGATGTTGGGAAAGATTGGAGGCAGGAGGAGAAGGGGACAACAGAGGATGAGATGGTTGGATGGCATTACTGACTCAATGGACATGAGTTTGAACAAGCTCCGTGGGTTGCTTATGGATAGGGAAGCCTGGTGTGCTGCATTCCATGGGGTTGCAAAGAGTCAGACATGGCTGAGAGACTGAACTGAACTGAACTGAGGTGTTATTTAAACCACTTGCTCTGAATATTTATACATTGTACTGCAAAAGTATCAATATGCTGGATTATGGGGTTGCATTAATTATGAGCAGTTACATAACAAATTGCTCTTGAATTTAATGGCTTGAAATATACCCTCCCCAGCATTTGTTAGCTGTATATTTAATGATGGCCACTCTGACTGGTGAGAGGTGATACTTCATTTTAGCTTTGATTTGCATTCTCTAATAATTAGCGATGTTGAATATCTTTTCATACACCTGTTGACTGTCTTCTTTGAACAAATGTCTATTTAGTTCTTCTGCCCACTTTTTAATTGGGTTGTTTTTGTTGCTGTTGTTGTTGAGCTGCATGAAATGTTTGTATATTTTGGAAATTAAGCCCTAGTTAGTTGCATAGTTTGCAAATATTTTCTCTCATTTTATAGGTTGTCTTTTATTTTGTTTATGGTTTCCTTTGCTGTGCAAAAGCTTGTAAGTTTGATTAGGTCCCATTTGTTTATTTTTGCTTTTATTTCTTTTGCCTTGGGAGAAGCCTCCATATAATAGATGAAAAAACTGAAGTTCAGAGAAGTTAATTTGCATGCTTAAGGCCACACAGCTAGTAAGTGATGAGACTGAGTTTGAACTAATTCTGTCCAGTTGAAGATCCATGCTTGTTCCATTTCATGAGGCTGTCTGTAGCACTGGCTTCTTCTAAGTCCTTTACAACATCTATTCATAATCCTCATTCAGTCAGTCATTAAATCTAGTTGATCCTCCCTCTACCAGGTCTGATTATCTGTCCCCATTGCCACTGACACAAGCAAACACCTGATCACATTCTGTAGCATATGAAATATCCTTTTTTGACCTTCAGAGGCCAAATATATACATAGGCATATATGTATATAAATAATATTCCATTATTATTTATAATAATGGTGCATGACCATGGAATCAGGTGATGTGAGCTCAAAAGCACATAAAGTCCAAACATATGTCTTGGGTTATTTCCCAAGGAAGCCCAAGAGCCAGCTTGGGTTTCCCTCACTGGCAGACTGGTAGATTCACACAATGGGATCTATGTTGCAGATAAAAGCAATAATGTGCACCACACATAGCCTTGTGCGTACGAGGACTTGATCCTTAGCTCCTTCTGAAGGGAGCTTCTCAGCAGCAGCCGTCGGGGCCCATGGGAACACAGACTATGACCGATACAGTAGGATGACTTGCTCAGCAGCCATCCCCTGCGTCTTCTGCGTGCCTGTCTGAACTCAGAGGCTGTGAAGGTAAAATCCACCTTCATCAGCCTCCTTCACTGGTGCTGAGGGGGATTAGAACACGTCATTTAGACGTGCTTGCAGGAGACTCAAATTAGAGTTACGTGGGGACGAGCGAGGGGCCCCTTGTTGCTACACTATGTTGTTGATGCGGATCTGCCTGATGCAGAGCCAGCACTGAAAATGGCAACTCCTCAATCCCAGGGCCTGGAGACAGCAGTTGAGGTACCATCTGGGTGTTGCTCTGGGTATCATTCCTGGGGGCCCAGCCTAGAGCCCACTCCACCATCAATTTCATAGGCATCCAATTTCCTGTTATCCTTTCCTGAATAATATAGCTGGAGCTGATTTTTCTATCTGATATGTGTGTATGTATGGGTGGATGAGTGAGTGTGTTTTAAAGATTTCAAGGTGAAATCTCCTGACTTGTAAATATGGACGTGGACTAAGTACTGGTTATGTTGCCTATGAAATGGTTGTATGTAATGTGGGGAAGATTCATGAAAAATCATTTGCAAAGTGCCTTGCCATATAGCAGCTGCTCCATAACAGAAAAACTTTGTATAGTGTAAGAAGCATGGGTTTTGTGGAAATTGCATTCAAATCATGATAACACTGCTAATCAGCTGTGTGACCACTTAAAACTTTCTGAGGCCCTGGGATATGTGGATGATAAGTATTTAGTAGCACAGGGCCTTTTTGTTTGTGTACCAGTTTCGGTGAGGATTCAAGAGCTATTATAACACATATAAAGATGCCCAGCACAGTCCTTGCCTGGTACTTAGTAGCCTCTTCTCAAATGTGAATTTCCTTGTTTATCTTTTATTCCCTCAACTTCACAGTCATTTTTAATATATCTGCTGATAAACAGGATGGTTGGAAAGAAATCAATTAGGTAAACGGTTGTAAAGAATGCAGTTACACAACCAGCCATGTGCTCCCTAATAGGAAACTGATAATTTTTTTTTTCTCCATAATACAGGAAATAAGACTGTATCTGCCACTTCAGTGGGTGTGTCTGGGCACACTGGAGACTGTTCTGTGCACACCTCTTTCCTGCCCCCAACGGCCCTTTCTTCTGCTACCAGAGCTCTGCTTCAGAAGATAGGGCCAGGACTCTGGGCATCTGGGGACTGCCAAGTGAGATAGGAGTGGACTGGGGAAGAGAAGCCCTTTGGGCTCTGGGAAAGTGTCAGTAAGGTCAAAAGAGAGGAGGAAGCGCCAATGCTGGACACACAGGTGGGTCTGCTGGTTTGTCAAAAGAGTCGTTGGAGCCCCGGTGTGTGGGCAGGTGCAGAGCAGGCCCAAGGAGAGTAAAAACTAGAGCACTGCTGATGAAGAGTGTGCGGTGAGGGAGGGATAGGGGCTATTTTAGAATTATTCTTTAGCCTTTCTTGCTGTGAGATATGCTTCTTGACAAGAAGTATAACTAGTAGAATCCATTGAAAAGCATTTTGAAAAGTAGAGGCCATCAATAGACAATTATGTTGGGTCTTAACTAATATATACTCCTATAAGTGCTAGAGTTTTGTTTTTCTCTTTAATCCTTCCCAAAGGGTGTTGCTGTGGTTCAGTCGCTAAGTTGTATCCACTTCTTTACAACTCACTGGACTAGAGCACACCAAGCTCCTCTGTCTCCCACTATCCCCTGGAGTTTGCTCAAACTCATGTCCACTGAGTTTGTAAAGCTATCTAACCATCTCATCCTCTGCCACCTTTTGCCTTCAATCTTTCCCAGCATCAAGGACTTTTCCAATGAGTCAGTTCTTCACATCAGGTGATCAAAGTTCTGGAAGCTTCAGCATCAGTCTTTCCAATGAAAGTTCCCAAAGCCTAGTAGCAGTGATTAGCTCACAGTGATTGACATGCAACCTGTAGCTTATTGTTAGTGGGCAGGGCATCCTGGGGGGAGACGTGGCCACTCAGTAAACATCGGTGGAGTGCCCACCATGTTCCCGCCAGAGGCTGAAGATATACAGTTACATAAAATCCTCCCTTTTCCCAGGGAACTGACATTCTAAAGGCAGAGGCAAAGGCAGGGCTTCAGCTAACATTGAGCACCTACTGTGTTCATGCTCCTACCAGGCTCTGGAGATATAACAATGGGTAAGATCTGGTCCCTGCTTTTAAAGATCTTACAGGTTGCTGGGGTAGGATGGAAGAAACTGTCAAATAGACAGGTAACTATAATCCAGTGCCCTTCAAGGCAGGGTGGGTAGAAGTTCAAGGGGCTAAGGAGGATCTGTTAGACCCTCTTGTCCAGAATGGAAGGGCCATGGAAAAGGGGGACTGTCCAGAGTAGAGCACTGGGCTAAGACAGGGTGAGCAGCACTTATCCAGGTGATAAGGCACAGGTAGTGTAGGGGTGTGCTCCCATTGCTGAGGGTGGAGAGAGGCCATTCCAGGCAAAGAAAGCTGCACTGCACAAGAAAGGGCTTGGAGGCCTGAGAGCACAAGCAAATTATTTGGTACTGCTGGAGGGTAAGGTACATGGTGTGACAGAGTGGCGGGAAGTGAGGTTTGAAGAAAGCTGGGACTGGCTCTTACTGAAACTTCTTTGTCCTGCTAAGTAAAGAACCTGAATTCTATCCTGAAAGCAATGTGGAACTAGAAGAGATATTTTATAAAGTAAATTGAAACATTTATTGATCATTAAGTATGTGTGTATTCACTAATGGGTGAGCTTCTGGGAATCTGATGGTGTGTAAAACACACTTTGATCACATGGAGTTTATGATCCAATGTGAGACAGATTAAACAAATGGATCTTTTGTTTATAGGATAATTAAGGTCATATTTACATAATTAAATCAATTAAAAATCACTGAACACTACAGAGTCATCCAAAAGGTGCTGTACTTAGAAGCTCAGTCATGTCTGACTCTTTGCGAACCTATGGACCGTAGCCTGCCAGGCTCCTCTGTCTATGGAATTTTCCAGGCAAGAATACTGGAGTGGATTGGCATTTGCTCCCCTAGAGGATCTTCCCGATCCAGGGATTGAACCTGTGTCTCCTGCATCTTCTGCTGGCAGGCGGTTCTTTACCACTGAACCACCTGGGAAGCAGAAGGCACAGAGGTGGGACACAGAAGGCACATATATGCTGGAGGGTTAATAGTCTTGCTTTGCTAAAACCATCAGGCATATCAGGCATGTGGAGTATGACATAAGGCTGGGGATTTTGGCTGCAGACCAGGTAGCCTGACCCTTGGGTATATAAGCACTGACTGGACAGTCAGGGATCATGAGAGGACTGGGGGTGGGGAGCACTTAACATGCTGTGTTTTACGAAGAATTCCCTCCACATTTGGGAGTGGTAGGAGGGTAAGGCATAAGGCCACCAGTTCTGAGAATTTTGCTGTCACATGCCCCATATAATGCAAGGCTGAACCAGCTTGGTGGCAGTAAGAAGAGAGAGCAGAGTCTCCCTGCTATAGATAACACTAAGAAAAATGTCTTTTCTACCAGCAGTTCTCAAAGTGTGGCCCCTGGACTTCTGCCATGTCCTTTCGGAGAGTCCTCAAGGTTAAAGCCATTTTGTACTCTCATTCTCATGGTGCAGAGACGACTCTTTCAGAGGTTACAAGACACATGGAATTGCCATGTACTCAGTGCAAACAGAGAATTCAGCTCTCTTCCATTAAGCCAGATATTAGACTTGAAAAAAATATTTGATCTTAGAAAAGGTTATGTTACAAAAATGCTCTTTATGCTAATGTATATGCTATTTCTAAGTAAATATATATTCAGATGTTTCTTAGAGTTAATCTCTACTGTGGTAAATATTGATAGATACAAGCCAATAATTCTTTGGGATCCTCAGTAAATTTTAAGAGTATAAAGGGGTCATGAGACAAAAACTGTGAGATTTGCTGTTGTATACAAATCTTTGGTCCTGACTCTGTTTATTTGGGGTAAGTTCCTAGACTTTGAGTCCTGGACTAGACAAGGCAGAAATGACTTCCCACCTGAAAGCTGAGGCTCAGTAGGGTTAAGGGACCATGGGTAGGTCCACACCTTGCGTGAATAGAATAACAGCTGAAGGCCTTGTGTTTGTGCCCGTGTCTTGGGCTTTCCCAGTTGTTCTGAGTGCCTGAGAAGGGGCTGGCCTGCTGGAAGGAGCCCTGGAAGGGCCGGTCCTCACGCTGCAGCTAGCGCCCCAAGGCCTTGGGTTCGTGCCAGGCTGGCGTTTCCCAGCCTGTGCTCAGGGCTCCCTCTAGAGGCTGAAAGTAGATCCTACCCCACCATCCTTGCTTTATCTTTCTGCTGTTCCCTCTGAAATTGAAGTTCGTGGCTGCCCGGTGCGGTGGAGCAGAGACCAGAGATTGTGGAAAGGAGAAGCCACATTTTGCAGTGATGAATCCACTGAACTGACGTGAAGCTTGGGCAACTGGGGTCACTTGATCTCTCTGCATTTCAATTGCTAAGGAAAAATGGTCACTAAGATTCTTCCAGCTCTGCTGCTGCTGCTGCTAAGTCACTTCAGTCGTGTCCGACGTTGTGCGACCCCATAGACGGCAGCCCACCAGGTTCCCCAGTCCCTGGGATTCTCCAGGCAAGAACACTGGAGTGGGTTGCCATTTCCTTCCAGCTCTAGCAGGCTTTTATTCTGTGGGCCAGTTATTCTTATGTCCCAGGCCAGTGAGAGAAGATGACAGGGAGAGGGCTTGGTTCACTGGGCTACTACCACTCAGGGTTATCCTTGCATTTATGGGTTTGACCCAACCTGAATCTGACTTCAGGATGGGTCTTTGTCATTACAGCTCTCAATGATTCTGTCCTTTAGCAAGTTCATTTTTGAAGCTCTTTGCTACAAATCATTCATTTATTAAACAAACAACAATAATCTGGCATGATTGAGATATATATCAGGCACTGGACCAAGGGCCATATGTGTATGTTCTCAAACCCTCTGAAGTAAATGCTATTATTATTCCCTTTTACAGAGGAGGAAATTGAGGCACAGGAAACTTAAGTCGCTTGCCAAAATAAAAAAGCAACTGTGGCAGAACCAGAATTCAAAATCAAGCAGTCTGGCTCCATAACCATGACACTATACCTAGCCTTGATAATATGAGTTTGCATTTTTTAGGGTTTGCTGTGTCCTTGGAGCTTTATGTACAATATCTCATTTAATACTCACAATTGTATAAAGCAATTCTATACAGTAGGTATCATCATCTCAGTTTTACAAGAAGGATACCTATTTTCAAGTTACCCAAATACTGAGCAAGAGAGCTGAGATTCCATTTCTGGGTCTTCAGAGATTGTGTTGCTCAATTCAGAGCCATCTATATGCCAGGAAAAGATGAGGAAAACCAAATGAGTCTTCAAGGAGCTTGTATTATAGTCTCCTTGTGGAGTAATGATGGTTACAAACATTTACTGAACACTGTTCTAGACGTTTACACATTAAACTCATTTAATACCCACAATAATCCAATGAGGTAAATCTGATTATTATCCCATTTTACAGATGAGGAAATCAAGGCCCATGGGAGGGAGGGGTTAAATAAATTGCCAGAAGTCCCTCCCACATTTGGTAAATATTCAGACCCAGGAAGCCTGGCTCCAGTACGTTTTTAACCACTACATTGTCCAAAGAGCACATAGCTCCTATGGAGATGCAGAGGCTGCTGAACAGGGTTGAAGACAGCTGGGGGGAACAAACCCAGCTGCAGAGAGATCCCAGGAAGGAAAGGGTGGTGCCACTCCTGGGTTCTCTTCCTCTATAGGCCTGGCCTTCCAGATGCTTATGAGATCGCTACACTTGAAATCATGCCCTCTCCTCAAATCTAAGGACTAAAGCTAGAGTTTGACACATGCCCCCAAATCTTGCTAAGCATCTCTTTCTTGTCAATGTCATCTTCCTTCTTTCACATCAGCAGAACCCAGCCTGGTAGATAATTTGCTGGTGCTCCAGGACCATGCTAAGAAAGATTCTAAGACAATGTCCTGTCCAGCATCAGCAAGAAAGAGTGATATGGTTAATGAAAACATTTCTGTTGTGGGATGGGGAAACGGACAGCCATATATTTGCTGCCTCTGAAGTGGGCTCTGTTTTAACAAGGGGTTAAAGAACTGGGGCCTCAGTGCTGATGCTGATGTCTGTGGCTGAGAACATGGCTGTTCTTGGGGAGAGCAGGTAGGTGTTAAGTATTGGCCAGGCTTAAGAGAAAAAGGAATCTAGATAAGTGACATTAGCAGGGGTACTAAGGTGGGGTTGCCAAGCTGGGGAAAGATGGCAGGGCCTCGAGGAAAGATGAGGAGCCGATGATTTCCTGTTTGAAAACCATGGCAGAATAGCCTCAAGCCCCAGGATGGGATGAAGCAAGAACCAACCAGGCACACCACTGAGAATGTCTCCTAAGCTATGGGGTTCTCTCCTTAAGAAATGCAAAGTAATGGTCCCTTTCAACTGGTAGGATTTAGTTCTGGAATAAATACCAATGGGGATCAAATCTTCCAGGATAAGTGGATAGAGGAAGAAGAGAAGAGGTTGGTTGGGACTTAAGTTGTGACTACAGTGCACATGATAAGTGAGCCTGAACACAGTGAGGGGACTTGAAATAAGGATGGAGCTGTGACTGTCTAATGGGACCTAAGGGTTGGAATGGGCCTGCAACCTGGGAACCAAAGCATCATGCAAGGAATTTTGTCTCTTGTCTCTGCTCTTTATGCTTGTGTGCTTTGTTCTGTCCTCTTTCTGACAGCTGTCGTGTGTGTGTGTGTGTGTGTGTGTGTGCGCGCACGCATGCACACGCAGACGTGTATGTTTGTGTAGGCTTATACATCCAGGAGAGCAAAAGAAGAGAGCGCAGATGAATGAGTGGTAAATGGCTCAACAGACTCACTGAAGTTGAATTCTAAACTGGCAATGGGGAAAGCTGTGATTAAGTAAAATTCATATTTTATGGCAAGACAAGAACAATTTAAGAATGAGATTTTTCTCTGCCCATTTGGACCTCCTGTCTCCCCTTTAGTGCGTGGAATGACTACCCACTCCAGTATTCTTGCCTGGAGAATTCCATGGACAGAGGAACCTGGTGGAGCCCTGCAGTCCCTGGGGTCGCAAAAAGTCAGACACGACTGATCAACTAACAGACACACACACACACAAGTGAGTTTGCATTAGCCAGACCTCCTTAGAAGATAACCTTCCTTGTTAATCCTGCAGGAGGTTACGGTGACCCACTCACTACTTGTTCATGGTGATCTGGAGTGTATAAGCTGTCAGTACATGGTCTGATATGTAATTCTTTGTCTCAAAAACGTACATAACTATGATTTGGTCTCTAGCAGGCAGAGCAGACCTTAGAGCTTTCTGAGACTGTCTCCTAGGAATAATCCTCAGGGTGGCTTGAATAAAATCTTCCATTTCTTTCTTTTCTCTCTCTCTATTTTTAAAATTAGCGGATAATTACTTTACCATATTGTAATGGTTTTTGCCACACATCAACATGAATTCACATTAGGTATATACATGTCCCCTCCCTCTTGACATTTCTTTCTTAGATGGACTATTGATTACTTTTTTGTTGACAGTTGAGAACCAACTTTATTTTCGCTGCAGAATCTTGAAAAAGTTCAGGAATTTGTGGTACCCGGAATAACAAGAAATAGTGTAAAATAGATGTTACAGTGAGGATTTGTTGGCAGTTGTTTAAGAAAAGTTAGACCTGTAGGTCCTTCCAGAACTGTTACTTCCTTGATGACTGCTGCTTCCTTCTCCAGCCAGAAGGTTACAGGTTTGTTTCCTGAAGAAGGGAAAGCATGGGGTCTTGGATGGAGTGACCCTAGGCCCAGGTGAAGATGGCAGCACCTTCAAAATGAAGTCTCTCACTCCGAGGTCCTCACCCAGCTCCCCAGAAGCTGGTTGCCATGCCTTTATGTCTATATCTAGTAATAGGAAGAACCTATTCTGGGAAGTACAACCTGCCCAAGTTAAAAGATATTAGTAGTTCGCCATTAAGTAGGTGAAGCAATGGAGAAGGCAATGGCAATCCACTCCAGTACTCTTGCCTGGAAAATCCCATGGACAGAGGAGCCTGGTGGGCTACAGTCCATGGGGTCGCTAAGAGTTGGCATGACTGAGCAGCTTCACTTTCACTTTTCACTTTCATGCATTGGAGAAGGAAATGGCAACCCACTCCAGTGTTCTTGCCTGGAGAATCCCAGGGACGGGGGAGCCTGGTGGGCTGCCATCTATGGGGTCACACAGAGTCGGACACAACTGAAGTGACTTAGCAGCAGCAGCAGCAGCAGCAGCAGCAGCAGCAGCAGCAGCAGGTGAAGCAAATCACTTTACAGTGAAGCCCTGGGTCAGCAGAAACCACACCCAGAACTTCCAATTCACTTTTTATTTCCAGAATCTCCCAATCTCTTTCTCTCCGTTGTGTGTGCACTGTCTTTCTCTCTTTAAAAATACAGAATAATTTGTGGCGGGGGGAGAAGAAAGGATTAATTGGGAGACTAGAACTGACATATACACACTACTACAGGGAACTTAAGTCAATATCTTGTAATAACCTATAAGGAAAAAAATCTGCAAAAAAATCTGTGTGTGTATATATATATAGTGATTCAGTTATACCGTATCATATTCTTTTCCATTATGGTTTATCACAGGATATTGAATATAGTTCCCTGTGCTATAGGACCCTGTTGCTTATTATCGTATATAATAGTTTGTATCTACTAGTCCCAAACTTCCAATCCATTCCTCCCCCTCTCCTTGGCAACCCCAAGTCTGTTCTCTGTGTCTGTGAGTCTGTTTCTCTTTCATAGCTAAGTTTCTTTTATTTTAGATTCTGTATATAAGTCATATCATGTTCTATCCCATTTATGTTTTTAACTGAAAAAATTGTTAAAGGAATTGTGCTACTTGCTCCATAGCCTTTCCTCTAGATGGAATTTTGCTGATTGCATCCTTGTGGTATGACTGTGATGTTCCCCTGTATTGCTTGTTAAGTGGCAGCTAACTTTAAAGGCTTGATAAGTTTCACATATGTAAAACAGATCACCAGTCTAGGTTTGATGCATGAGACAGGGTGCTCCGGGCTGGTGCACTGGGATGACCCTGAGGGATGGGATGGGGAGGGAGGTGGGAGGGGGGTTCAAGATGGGGAACACATGTACACCCGTGGCGGATTCATGTCAGTGTATGGCAAAAACCACTACAATATTGTAAAGTAATTAGCCTCCAATTAAAATAAATAATTTTAAAAAAAGACTTGGTAAGTTTCATTCTTTCTTCAGGCTACTTCATTAATTATGTTGTGTAGTTCCATCATGGGGCATGTGATTTGTTTGTCTCGCTTCTTGTGATGTTAGCAGCCACTGGTGATCACTCAATAAACAGATCTATTAATTCATCTGGTGTTGCAGAATGGTGTGTTTTAATTCTGTCATTCATCCTCCTTTGTTATCTGGCTTACTCGAGCAGTTCTTATGCTGCTGTTTCTTCCACCGTTTTATTTGCCAAAGTTTTCTTTTGATTCCCTGGGGAGGCCTTCTAGAAGTACTACCTCCTGAGTTCTTGCATGTTCATAACAGTGTGTTTGATGGCTTTATATTTGAAGATCAGTTTAGCTATATTTTAAAATCTTGGCTCATAAGTTCTTTGAATATCCTAAATAAATTACTCCATTGATTTCTGGCATGAGGTATTGATGTTGAAACTCTAATGATAATCTGATTTTCTTTTTCTTATAAAATACTTGTTCTTTTTGTCTGGCTGCACAAAGGATTTTGAAAAATTTTCTCAAATTCAGTAGTTTCAATAAACTCAAAATGGATTAAAGATCTAAATGTAAGATCAGAAACTATAAAACTCCTAGAGGAGAATATAGGCAAAACACTCTCAGAAATAAATCACAGCAGGATCCTCTATGATCCACCTCCCAGAATTCTGGAAATAAAAGCAAAAATAAACAAATGGGATCTAATTAAAATTAAAAGCTTCTGCACAACAAAGGAAACTATAAGCAAGGTGAAAAGACAGCCTTCTGAATGGGAGAAAATAATAGCAAATGAAGCAACTGACAAACAACTAATCTCAAAAATTTACAAGCAACTTATGCAGCTCAACTCCAGAAAAATAAACGACCCAATCAAAAAATGGGCCAAAGAACTAAATAGACGTTTCTCCAAAGAAGACATACAGATGGCTAACAAACACATGAAAAGATGCTCAACATCACTCATTATTAGAGAAATGCAAATCAAAACCACAATGAGGTACCACTTCACACCAGTCAGAATGGCTGCGATCCAAAAATCTGCAAGCAATAAATGCTGGAGAGGGTGTGGAGAAAAGGGAACCCTCCTACACTGTTGGTGGGAATGCAAACTAGTACAGCCACTATGGAGAACAGTGTGGAGATTCCTTTAAAAATTGCAAATAGAACTACCTTATGACCCAGCAATCCCACTGCTGGGCATACACACCGAGGAAACCAGAATTGAAAGAGACACATGTACCCCAATGTTCATCGCAGCACTGTTTATAATAGCCAGGACATGGAAACAACCTAGATGTCCATCAGCAGATGAATGGATAAGAAAGCTGTGGTACATATACACAATGGAGTATTACTCAGCCGTTAAAAAGAATTCATTTGAATCAGTTCTGATGAGATGGATGAAACTGGAGCCAATTATACAGAGTGAAGTAAGCCAGAAAGAAAAACACCAATACAGTATACTAACACATATATATGGAATTTAGGAAGATGGCAATGACGACCCTGTATGCAAGACAGGAATAAAGACACAGATGTGTACAATGAACTTTTGGACTCAGAGGGAGAGGGAGAGGGTGGGATGATTTGGGAGAATGGGAATTCTAACATGTATACTATCATGTAAGAACTGAATCGCCAGTCCATGTCTGACGTAGGGTGCAGCATGCTTGGGGCTGGTGCATGGGGATGACCCTGAGAGATGTTGTGGGGAGGGAGGCGGGAGGGGGGTTCATGTTTGGGAATGCATGTAAGAATTAAAGATTTTAAAATTAAAATAAATAAATAAATAAATAAAACTCAAAAAAAAAAAAAATTCAGTAGTTTCAGAGTGGAGCTATTGAAGGCTGATTTTTTTCCAATCCATGCAGTGTATCTGTTCAATATGTGTGTGTGTGTTTTTAATTTAAAAATTAAAAAAGTTTAATTGAAGTATAGTTGATTTACAGTGTTGCGTTAATTTCAGGTATACAGCAAAGTGCTTCAGTTATCTATATATATCATATACAATAAAAGTTATATACTATGTATAAATGTATAGTACGAAGGTGACAGTTGCTTAGTCGTGTCCAACTCTTTGTCACCCCGTGAACTGTAGCCTGCCAGGCTCCTCTGTCCATGGAATTCTCCTGGCAAGAATACTGGAGTGGGTAGCCATTCCCTTCTCCAGGGATCTCCCCAACCAAGGGAACAACCTTGGGTCTCCCACATTGCAGGCAGATTCTTTACTGTCTGAGCCACTAGGGAAGCCCATATATAGCATACATATTATATATATACAACTTTCAGATTCTTTCCATTATAGGTTATTACAAGATATTGACTGTGGTTCCTTGTACTATATAATAGGTCCTTGTTTCCAGTATGTGATTTAAGTGTTTTTTTTTTAAATTTCAAGTTTTTTTGTATTTTAGTTTTTAATAATTTTTTTGTCTCTTGGATGGCATCACTGACTCGATGGACGTGAGTTTGAGTGAACTCTGGGAGTTGGTGACAGACAGGGAGGCCTGGTGTGCTGCAATTTATGGGGTCGCAAAGAGTTGGGCATAACTGAGCAACTGAACTGAACTGAACTGAACTGTCTCTTTTGTTTTCTTCTTCTGGGACTCATATATGTATATGGGATATTCTTTGCTCATTTTTTTTCTACTTGTTACTTTGTCTCAAGTCCTTTTAATCCCTTTTTCTTTCTTTTTTGACTTTAAAATCTTTTTCCATCTCTACTTCTCTCAAGGAACTTTTCATTTGGTTTGTTTATTCTTGTCCTTCTAGCTTAGCCTTTATTTCTGAAATGACTTTTCTTTTATCTCCAATTCTCTTTTTGTATTATTTCTTTTCTCTTTTCAAATCTTCCTTTTCCTGAATCATCCTACTTTTTTCTTCTTTTGATTTATGTTGTCATTTATAGTTTCTATTATTTTTTCTTTCTAATTTTTTAAGCTCATCTTGAAATAATTGATCACAATTTTCTTCTGTTTTGTGGCATGTTTCTTGGTATTTTTTTTCTCATCTGCAGTGATATTATTTTGCTTCTTATTCTCTTTTTTTCTTATAACAATGTTGTCAGTATTTGACTACACTCCTTCCCTGTGGCTTGTTTTTTTGTGAAGGGAGTTTCCCCTCTACGTTTGTTGCAGGGAAGAGCCAATTCTGACTCCATGATGTATCTGCTTCTTTGACTTTGTTGTTGTTCAGTTGCTAAGTTGTGTCTGACTCTTTGCAACCCCACGGACTGCAGTACGCCAGGCTTCCTAGACCTTCACTATCTCCCTGAGTTTGCTCGAATTCATGTTCATTGAGTCAATGATGCCATCTAACCATCTCATCCTCTGTCATACCCTTCTCCTGCCTTCAATCTTTCCCAGCATCAGGGTCTTTCCAATGAATCAGTTCTTTGCATCAGGTGGCCAAAGTATTGGAGTTTCAGCTTCATCATCAGTCCTTCCAATGAATATTCACGACTGATTTCCTTTAGGATTGACTGCTGTCATTTCCTTGCAGTCCAAGGGACTCTCAAGAGTCTTCTCCAACACCACAGTTCAAAAGCATCAGTTCTTCAGCACTCAGCCTTCTTTATGGTCCAACTCTCACATCCATACAGGACTACTGGAAAAACCATAGGTTTGACTTTAACCTTTGTTTTTTGTTGCTTTTGTTATTATAATCGTATATAATGACCTGACTCAGGGAACCCGGCCCCTCTGCCTGAAGAGATTAACATATCCTCTCCCTGAGGTTCGGCATTCCAGGAGATATTGGCAACATAAAGGTCTTTACTTCCTCAACTCTGTCCTATAAAAAGAAACTGGCATCCAGACCCTGACAATATGGTTATTTTGAGACATTAGTCTGCCATCTTCTTGGTCAGCTGGCTTTCTAAATGAAATTGCATTCCTTGCCTCAACACCTCGTCCCTCAGTTAATTGGCCTGTCATGCAGCAAGCAGGCTGAGCTTGGACTTGGTAATACTTTCAGGAGTTAATGGCAAGAAGCTTTTCTAGTTTCACAGTCTAAAGCACCCCCTTCTGTCGATTTCATGAAAGTGTTAATTGCTCAGTTGTGTCTGACTCTTTGCAAACCCATGGACTGTAGCCTGTCAGACTCCTCTCTCCATGAAATTCTCTAGGCAAGAACACTGGAGTGGGTTGCCATTCCCTTCTTCAGGGGATCTTCCTGACCCAGGGATTGAACCAGTTTCTCCCACATTGCAGGTAGATATATGACCTATGTTCTGAGCTCCTCTTCCCTGATCCCCTTCCCATCCTTTATTTTGTTTTCTGTATTTTTTATTTTCCCACTCTCTATTTTGACATCACCTTTTCTCTGCCTTTTCCTCATCTTATTAAGCTTGGATAACACTCCCAGCACTTTCTCCTCAGGGTGGGGCTTTGTCCTGGAAGAGTGCTTGGCTTATTAGCTTTGGAAGAGTTCACAGGGCCCAGACTCCTGGACTCTTGGCCCCCTGGCCCCCTCCAGCATAATCAGATCTTCCCATAGGCTCCTATACCCATGGTTATTAGCACCTTCTCTGAATTAGGCCCCAGCTTTGCCTCCATTCTCCAAATGGCCCACTGTATGGTTGGGTCATTCAAGATGGTCACTCTCTGTACATCCCCTGTCCACCCAGTGACTGCTACACTGCACCCTATGCACATGGCTGATCTTCCTACATACTTGCCCCAGGTCTTAGCTAGTGAAGGTTCTTATCAAAGGGGCAATGAGGGACGTACCCCTCTACTGGTTTCTCTGGTAACAAATAAGCCCACCTGATGTTAATTTCCCTGAAACTGGTAATCTCCCCTTCTATCTGGGAGCAAAGACTGCCATCATATCCCACCCACTTTGTGACACATATGGTGGGGTGTTGCTTCAGGACCTTGCTTCAGACACATAAGCTCTCTCATCTATTAAATCACTGATGCCTCTGTCATTGACTCTGGATTCTTTCTTTGGTCTTGAAGTTAGTCAAGTACAAGCCTTGTAGGGTTGGTGAAGCCCAATACCCATGGAACTTTCCAGTAGGTGAACTTTCTTTGGTGCTTGGGGGAGGGTCCTCCAAATCTCATGGGCATCTGAAGCCCCTTTATCTTTCCTCTTCCTCCTACTCTAGTCTCTAGTATCAGGTTGGTCATGCAATTATTGGCAGCCAGTTCCTACTCACTCAGATTTTGCAGTTCAGGAATTCACTGTTTGGAATACACTCTAATACCAGAGTTGGTAGTATGTGTTGTCCATGGGTTTTGCCAACCTAGTGGCTGTGACTGTTTTAGTGGTGGGATTCAATCAGATTCAAAAATGGCTCCACCATCTGGTTGTACAACATGGTAAATTTACTAAAAGTCATTGAATTATACACTGAAAATGGGTAAATTGTATTGAGGCAGAAGGTAGATCCCCCTACCCCCACCAGGGTAAAGCAATTGGAGATTCATTCCCTGTGGACTAAAATGTCAAGATGAGAAGAGCAAGACAATTAAGGAAGGAGGCTGGGCCCTGCCCAGACCACACATTTCTTCTTCTTGAAGTCAGGAAACGCCCTCACCACAACATGCATAGAAATGTTCCTTGGAGGTCAAAGGGGAGTGATGTCGAGAAATTCTCTAAACATATGCCTTTTTGGTAGAATCTATCGTTCACCTTACTTTCTTCAATTTAAATCTGAACTTGGTAATAAGGAGGTCATGATCTGAGCCACAGTCAGCTCCCAGTCTTGTTTTTGCTGACTGTATAGAGCTTCTCCATCTTTGGCTGCAAAGAATATAATCAATCTGGTTTTGGTGTTGACCATCTGGTGACGTCCATGTGTAGAGTCTTCTCTTGTGTTGTTGAAAGAGGGTGTTTGCTATGACCAGTGCATTCTCTTGGCAAAACTCTATTAGCCTTTGCCCTGCTTCATTCCATACTCCAAGGCCAAATTTGCCTGTTACCTCAGGTGTTTCTTGACTTCCTACTTTTGCATTCCAGTCCCCTATAATGAAAAGGACATCTTTTTTGGGTGTTAGTTCTAAAAGGTATTGTAGGTCTTCATAGAACCATTTAACTTCAGCTTCTTCAGTGTTACTGGTTGGGGCATAGGCTTGGATTACCGTGATATTGAATGGTTTGCCTTGAAAACGGACAGAGATCATTCTGTTGTTTTTGAGACTGCATCCAAGTACTGCATTTCGGACTCTTTTGTTGACCATGATGGCTACTCCATTTCTTCTAAGGGATTCCTGCCCGCAGTAGTAGATATAATGGTCATCCGAGTTAAATTCACCCATTCCAGTCCATTTTATTTCTTTTTTTTTTTCTTTTTTTTAAATTTTTTTAAATTATTTTTTTTTTTTAATTTTTTATTTTTACTTTATTTTACTTTACAATACTGTATTGGTTTTGCCATACATTGACATGAATCCAGCACGGGTGTATATGCGTTCCCAAACATGAATCTCCCTCCCACCTCCCTCCCCATAACATCTCTCTGGGTCATCACCATGCACCAGCCCCAAGCATGCTGTATCCTGCGTCAGACATAGACTGGTGATTCGATTCTTACATGACAGTATACATGTTACAATGCCATTCTCCCAAATCATCCCTCTCCCTCTGAGTCCAAAAGTCCGTTATACACATCTGTGTCTCTTTCCCTGTCTTGCATACAAGGTCGTCATTGCCATCTTTCTAAATTCCATATATATGTGTTAGTATACTGTACTGGTGTTTTTCTTTCTGGCTTACTTCACTCTGTATAATTGGCTCCAGTTTCATCCATCTCATCAGAACTGATTCAAATGTATTCTTTTTAACGGCTGAGTAATACTCCATTGTGTATATGTACCACAGCTTTCTTATCCATTCATCTGCTGATGGACATCTAGGTTGTTTCCATGTCCTGGCTATTATAAACAGTGCTGTGATGAACATTGGGGTACATGTGTCTCTTTCAATTCTGGTTTCCTCGGTGTGTATGCCCAGCAGTGGGATTGCTGGGTCATAAGGTAGTTCTATTTGCAATTTTTAAAGGAATCTCCACACTGTTCTCCAAAGTGGCTGTACTAGTTTGCATTTCCACCAACAGTGTAGGAGGGTTCCCTTTTCTCCACACCCTCTCCAGCATTTATTGCTTGCAGATTTTTGGATCGCAGCCATTCTGACTGGTGTGAAGTGGTACCTCATTGTGGTTTTGATTTGCATTTCTCTAATAATGAGTGATATTGAGCATCTTTTCATGTGTTTGTTAGCCATCTGTATGTCTTCTTTGGAGAAACGTCTATTTAGTTCTTTGGCCCATTTTTTGATTGGGTCGTTTATTTTTCTGGAGTTGAGCTGCATAAGTTGCTTGTATATTTTTGAGATGAGTTGTTTGTCAGTTGCTTCATTTGCTATTATTTTCTCCCATTCAGAAGGCTGTCTTTTCACCTTGCTTATATTTTCCTTTGTTGTGCAGAAGTTTTCCAGTCCATTTTAGTTCACTGATTCCTAGAATGTCAACGTTCACTCTTGCCATCTCCTGTTTGACCACTTCCAATTTGCCTTGATTCATGGACCTAACATTCCAGCTTCCTATGATATTGCTCTTTACAGCATCGGACCTTGCTTCTATCACCAGTCACATCCACAACAGGGTATTGTTTTTGCTTTGGCTCCATCCCTTCATTCTTTCTGGAGTTATTTCTCCACTGATCTCCAGTAGCATATGGGCACCTACTGACCCGGGGAGTTCCTCTTTCAGTATCCTATCATTTTGCCTTTTCATACTGTTTATGGGGTTCTCAAGGCAAGAATACTGAAGTGGTTTGCCATTCCCTTCTCCAGTGGACCACATTCTGTCAGACCTCTCCACCATGACCCCTCCATCTTGGGTGGCCCCACATGGCATGGCTTAGTTTCATCGAGTTAGACAAGGCTGTGGTCCATGTGATCAGTTGGCTAGTTTTCTGTGAGTATGGTTTCAGCGTGTCTGCCCTCTGATGCCCTCTCGCAACCACTACCGTCTTACTTGGGTTTCTCTTACCTTGTATGTGGGGTATCTCTTCACGGCTGCTCCAGCAAAGCGCAGCCACTGCTCCTTATCTTGGACAAGTTGCCCCTCCTGACCTTAAACATGGAGTAGCTCCTCTCGGCCCTCCTGCCCCCGCGCAGCTGCCATTCCTTGGATGTGGGATTGCTCCTCTTGGCCACTGCCCATGACCTCTGTCTTAGGATAGCTCCTCTCAGCCACTCCTGTGCTGTCGCAACCTGGCACTCTCGGGTGCAGCCCCTTATTGACAAATTCAGATTTAAATTGAAGAAAGTAGGGGAAACCACTAGACCATTCAGTTATGACCTTAATCAAATCCCTTATGATTATACAGTGGAAGTGAGAAATTGATTTAAGGGACTAGATCTGATAGACAAAGTGAACTATGGACGGAAGTTCATGACATTTTACAGGAGACAGGGATCAAGACAATCCCTGTGGAAAAGAAATGCAAAAAAGCAAAATGGCTGTCTGAGGAGGCCTTACAAATAGCTGCGAAAAGAAGAGAAGCAAAAAGCAAAGGAGAAAAGGAAAGATATAAACATCTGAATGCTGAGTTCCAAAGAATAGCAAGGAGAGATAAGAAAGACTTCCTCAGCAATCAATGCAAAGAAATAGAGGCAAAGAACAGAATGGGAAAGACTAGAGATCTCTTCAAGAAAATTAGAGATACCAAGGGAACATTTCATTCAAAGGCAGGCTCGATAAAGGACAGAAATGGTATGGACCTAACAGAAGCAGAAGATATTAAGAAGAGGTGGCAAGAATACACAGAAGAACTGTACAGAAAAGATCTTCATGACCCGGATAATCACGATGGTGTGATCACTCATCTAGAGCCAGACATCCTGGAATGTGAAGTCAAGTGGGCCTTAGAAAGCATGGTTATGAACAAAGCTAGTGGAGGTGATGGAATTCCAGTTGAGCTGTTTCAAATCCTGAAAGATGATGCTGTGAAAGTGCTGCACTCAATATGCCAGCAAATTTGGAAAACTCAGCAGTGGCCACAGGACTGGAAAAGGTCAGTTTTGATTCCAATCCCAAAGAAAGGCAATGCCAAAGAATGCTCAAATTACCGCACAATTGCACTCATCGCACACGCTAATAAAGTAATGCTCAAAATTCTCCAAGCCAGGCTTCAGCAATACGTGAACCGTGAACTTCCTGATGTTCAAGCTGGTTTTAGAAAAGGCAGAAGAACCAGAGATCAAATTGCCAACATCTGCTGGATCTTGGAAAATAGAGTTCCATAAAAACATCTATTTCTGCTTTATTGACTACGCCAAAGCCTTTGACTGTATGGATCACAATAAACTGGAAAATTCTGAAAGAGATGGGAATACCAGACCACCTGACCTGCCTCTTGAGAAACCTGTATGCAAGTCAGGAAGCAACAATTAGAACTGGACATGGAACAACAGACTGGTTCCAAATAGGAAAAGGAGTGCATCAAGGCTGTCTATTGTCACCCTGCTTATTTAACTTATATGCAGAGTACATCATGAGAAACGCTGGACTGGAGGAAGCACAAGCTGGAATCAAGATTGCCGGGAGAAATATCAATAACCTCAGATATTCAGATGACACCACTCTTATGGCAGAAAGTGAAGAAGAACTAAAAAGCCTCTTGATGAAAGTGAAAGAGGAGAGTGAAAAGGTTGGTGTAAAGCTCAACATTCAGAAAACTAAGATCATGGCTGTTGCTGTTGCTGCTAAGTCACTTCAGTTGTATCCGACTCTGTGCGACCCCATATATGGCAGCCCACCAGGCTCCCCCATCCCTGGGATTCTCCAGGCAAGAACACTGGAGTAGATTGACATTTCCTTCTCCAATGCATGAAAGTGAAAGTGAAGTTGTGTCCGACTCTTAGTGACCCCATGGATTGCATCCTACCAGGCTCCTCCATCCATGGGATTTTCCAAGCAAGAGTACCGGAATGGGGTGAAGATCATGGCATCTGGTCCCATCACTTCATGGGAAATTGATGGGGAAACAGTAGAAACAGTGTCAGACTTTATTTTTGGGGGCTCCAAAATCACTGCAGATGGTGACTGCAGCCATGAAATTAGACCCTTACTCCTTGGAAGGAAAGTTATGACCAATCTAGATGGCATATTAAAAAGCAGAGACATTACTTTGCCAACAAAGGTCTGTCTAGTCAAGGCTATAGTTTTTCCAGTAGTCATGTACGGATGTGAGAGTTGGACTGTGAAGAAAGCTAAGCGCCGAAGAATTGATGATTTTGAACTGTGGTGTTGGAGAAGACTCTTGAGAGTCCCTTGGACTGCAAGGAGATCGAACTAGTCCATCCTAAAGGAGATCAGTCCTGTGTGTTCATTGGAAGGACTGATGTTGAAGCTGAAACTCCAATACTTTGGCCACCTCATGCCATTAGTTGGCTCATTGGAAAAGACCCTGATTCTGGGAGGGATTGAGGGCAGGAGGAGAAGGGGATGACAGAGGATGAGATGGCTGGATGGCATCCCTGACTCGATGGACATGAGTTTGAGGGAACTCTGGGAGTTGGTGATGGACAGGGAGGCTTGGCGTACTGTGATTCATGGGGTCGCAAAGAGTTGGACACTACTGAGTCACTGAACTGAACTGAACTGAATTGATCGTTCACCTGGTAAGGAATCCGCCTGCAATGCAGAAGACCCTGGTTTGACTCCTGGGTTGGGAAGATCCACTAGATAGGCTACCCACTTCAGTATTATAGCCTGGAGTATTCCATGGACAGGGGAGGCTGGTGGGCCATAGTCCATGGGGTCACAAAGAGTTGGACATGACTGAGCAACTTTCATGTTTCATCTTGGCTAAGAGATGCATGCATATGTATGGGAGGATGCTGAGAAATACCAGATATGAACTGTGAACCAGGCAGATCTAAATGGTTGGACAAAGGAAACTCTGAAGTAATGCCTCATAAAAGTGATTCAAACTGCCATTAGTGTGTGACTCTCTCTCTCTCTGATTCCACCTGTATGCCTCTCCGCATGTACTGTACTATTTTTTCCTCCTGATAAATACTTGCTTCACTACCTTCCACCTTTGTGGAAATTATTTTCTGCAAAGCTGTAGGGCCAAGGCCCTTGTCACTGACCACTGGTCTAGTGGTTAGAATTTGGTGCTGTCACAGTTGTGATCCAACCTCAATCTCTGCCTAGGAACTAGCTCTAGCCAGTGAAATTTGATCAGAAGTAACATGTGCTGCTTCTGGGCTGAAGCATCTAAAGCTGGGGTGCTACCTCAATACTCGATCAACCTCTACCTCTCAGTTCAGTTCAGTTCAGTCACTCAGTCATGTCCAACTCTTTGCAACCACATGGACAAAAGCACTCCAGGCCTCCCTGTCCATCACCAACTCCTGGAGTTTACTCAAACTCATGTCCATTGAGTTGGTGATGCCATCCAACCATCTCATCCTCTGTCATCCCCTTCTCCTCCTGCCTTCAATCTTTCCCAGCATCAGGATCTTTTCAAATGAGTCAGTTCTTCACATCAGATGCCGAAAGTATTGGAGTTTCAGCTTTAGCATCAGTCCTTCCAATGAATATTCAGGACTGATTTCCTTTAGGATGAACTGGTTGGATCTCCTTGCAGACCAAGGGACCCTCAAGAGTCTTCTCCAACACCACAGTTCAAAAGCATCAATTCTTTGGTGCTCAGCTTTCTTTATAGTCAAACTCTCAAATCCATACATGACTACTGGAAAAACCATAGCTTTGACTAGATAGACTTTTGTTGGCAAAGTAATTAATGTCTCTGCTTTTTAATATGCTGTCTAGGTTGGTCAACCCTGTAAATGCTGCAACCTAACCTCTTTCATCCTGACAACTCAATGTCTACTGGTGATGGAAGCAAATGAAGAGAAAGAGAAAGGGAGAGAAGCTCAGAGGAAACAAACAATTCAGAGAGAAGACTCTTGAAAGTCCCTTGGACTGCAAGATTGAACCAGTCAAACCTAAATGAAATCAACCTTGAATATTCATTGGAAGGACTGATGTTGAAGCTAAAGCTCCAATATTTTGGCCACCTGATGCAAAGAATCAACTCACTGGAAAAGACCCTGATGCTGGGAAAGATTGAGAGCAGGAGGAGAAGAGGGCAGCAGAGGATATGATGGTTGGATAGCATCACCAACTCAGTGGACATGAGTTTGGGCAAACTCTGGGAGATAGTAAGACAGAGAAGCCTGGCATACTGCAGACCATGGGGTTGCAAAGAGCTGGATGCGACTTAGAGACTAAACAACAACAAGAATTAAATAAGATGATATGTACCCAGAATTTTGTGTAGTGAAAGGAACTAACGAGGATTGGTTAAATACTGGGCTGGGTCTCCAAGGTGGGGTAAGTTGACCCCTACAGAGAAAGAAGGTCAGCCATCCTTGCAGTTTGACCTCCCTGGTCTGAGGTTGGGAGATTGGGTAGCACCTTTGCTTCAGGCTTTTCGTTGCTTTACAAGACTTGGAAAAACCTGCATGGTGTTAGTGCAAAACGGAAGTGCAGGGAAACGTATGCAGGGAGCCGAATTGCAGTGGAGAAATGACTCCAGCATTAGCTGTGCAATTCAGCATAGTTCATTAGTTATTTTCATGGAAACGACCACAGTGAAACAAAACCTGGCACGCTGTGACCAAAGATTCCATAGAAACCATTGCTGATGAGGTGGACATGGTCATACTGTGCTATGGATACATACTTTTTGTCTCCTGCCCAGGGGGCCAGGTGTGGGGCAAGGCCAGGCTGGGCTGCAGGCTTGGAAAGGAGACTGGGGGAGGTGCACAGGGAGACACCTGGGGGTTGGCTATGGGCTGTGCTCCTGGGAAAGTTACTGTGCCTTGTTTTGATCTTCTAGGCAGAGACCATTCTCCTGGTTGTTGCAAAATTCTTTTTCAGAACTCATGCTGATGATGAAATGCCAGTTCATAGAGGTGGCGAACAAAGGAACTTGTCTGGACATCTGGATGGGGCATCCCCCCAGCCCTTCGGCCCAGTGTGTCCTTGACTACACTCATCACCTGCCTTCCAAACCTGTTCTCCTCCTCCATTCTCTAGCTCCGTGACTTATTGATTACTAAGTCCCCACACTTGGTCAACATGCTGAGAACCCAGGTGTCCTCTGGCACCTTCCCCTCCTTCCCTTGCCACCTCCTTTTCTCCCTGTGTCATTCATAAAATCTGGCTAACTCTGCCATGGAAGTACCCTCATGCTCACCATTCCTCTCTACCATCGGCAGGGTGCTCAGTATTTCTCTCACCTTGACCTTGGTCCAGTGGATACCTGCCCCTAGCCACGTACAGGAGAAGGCAATGGCACCCCACTCCAGTACTCTTGCCTGGAAGATCCCATGGACAGAGGAGCCTGGTGGGCTGCAGTCCATGGAGTCACAAAGAGTCGGACATGACTGAGCAACTTCACTTTCACTTTTCACTTTCCTGCATTGGAGAAGGAAATGGCAACCCACTCCAGTGTTCTTGCCTGGAGAATCCCAGGGACGGCGGAACCCGGTGGGCTGCCGTCTATGGGGTTGCACAGAGTCGGACACAGCTGAAGTGACTCAGCAGCAGCAGCAGCCACATACACCGCAGGATTTCTCCTCAGTTCTCCAGAGCCTTCTTTCTAAAGCAGGCCCACACTCCACTAAAACACTTGTGACATTATTATTAAAGAAAGAAGGAGAGTGTTAAGTACTGAAAAACAGTCTTTGTTGCCATGTGCAATATGAACCAGGCACTGTGCTAAGCAATTTACACTAATTTCTCATTTAGTCGTCAGACTTTCATTGCATAATGCATGCAGAACCCTACCTTAATGCCATCTTGTTTTCCTTTTCCCCTGGTAAGCCTTTTCCCAGGGGCAACTTCCTCCTTGCAGCAGCAGCCAGAGACTTTGCTCAGCAGCTGGTGAAGTTACTTATGGAAAACATCAGTATTTCCTATTCAACAAGTGGGAAAAGAGAGGCTCAGAGAGATTAACTAACTTGCCAAACGCCACACAGTACATGACGAAGGCTTAATGTTCTCTCAGGTAATCTGACTCCCCGGGTCACATGTTTAACCATTTACACCATACTAAGGATGAGTAGCAAGGTCCTTGCACCTTAGGAACATTTGGGCTAGCAGGAGAGATGGATATAAGGAAATAACTCCTATGAAAAATGATACTTATATTAATTAGGTATGACTGATATCCTGGAACCCCGAGGAAATAGAGGGCCAGTTGTTTCCACAGTTTGGCTTTTGCTCTGCGTCAACATGGTCTTCACAATCTCCAGGTCTAAATATTTCCTTACGAATAATAGACAATACAGTAAATTGGAGAATGACCTAGAGGAATGATTGTTCTCAACCCAGCTATGCTTCTGTGCTCCCCATATCACACCCCTGACCTGTGGAGGGCCTTGTAAGCCTGCCGTAGGATCGTGAACAGATTCTGATAGGCTCTGCTGTTGGGCCTTTGGTGACGGGTTTCCCCTTTGTGGAGTTGCAGCAGACAGCTCATAAAAGCAAACCTCCAAAGACCCATCAGCTCTTCTCTCTCAGAAAAATACCATCAGTTACTAACTGGCCCCAGACTTTCACTTCCACGGGGATCACTGTGCAAGTGTGTCTCTGAAACAGGTGTCCTCCTTCCCTCCTAACCGAGCCCCCCATCTTTCGCTTTCTTTTTTCCTTCCTCTATGAACATATGTTCAGCATGTATTTTTGCCAGATACAGTGCTGGGATCTGGGACACAGGAGTGAATAAGATACCATGACAGGAAGAACATGACTTTAGGGCCTGTGTCTCAATCATAATTCCAGCTACACTGCTTTCTAGCTGTGTGACCTTGAAGTTACTTAGCCTCTCTGGGTCTTAGTTTTTCCATCTATAAAATGACACAGATATGCAGATGATACCACCCTTATGGCAGAAAGTGAAGAACTGAAGAGCCTCTTGAAGAAAGTGAAAGAGGAGAGTGAAAAAGTTGGCTTAAAACTCAACATTCAGAAAACTAAGATCATGGCATCTGGTCCCATCACTTCATGGCAAATAGATGGGGAAATAGTAGAAAGTGACAGGCTTTATATTTTTGGGCTCCAAAATCACTGCAGATGGTGACTGCAGCCATGAAATTAAAAGATGCTTGCTCCTTGGAAGAAAAGTTATGACCAACCTAGACAGCATATTAAAAAGCAGAGACGTTACTTTGCCAACAAAGGTCTGTCTAGTCAAGGCTATGGTTTTTCCAGTGGTCATGTATGGATGTGAGAATTGGACTATAAAGAAAGCTGAGCACCGAAGAATTGATGCTTTTGAACTGTGATGATGAAGACTCTTGAGAGTCCCTTGGACTTCAAGATCGAACCAGTTCATCCTAAAGGAAATCAGTCCTGAATATTCATTGGAAAGACTGATGTTGATGTTGAAACTCCAATACTTTGGCACCTGATGTGAAGAACTGACTCATTTGAAAAGACCATGATGCTGGGAAAGATTGAAGAAAGGAGGAGAAGGGGACAACAGAGGATGAGATGGTTGGATGGCATCACCGACACAATGGACATGGGTTTGGGTGGACTCCAGGAGTTGGTGATGGACAGGGAGGCCCGGAGTGCTCTGTCCATGGGGTCGCAAAGAGTCGGACACAACTGAGCGACGGAACTGGATGGAACTGAAAATGGCACAACATAGGTATCTACTGTGCAGGGTTATTGTATGGGTTACAGTGAGAGGATTACATTTAATGGATTTAGAGTCTGACAGATGACAATGCTATATAAGTATTTATTGTTGTATTTACTGCATACAATATACAGCAGTCCTGGAAACTGTAATTTGATCATTTTCACTCTCCCAAGATAAATGACACAGATGCTAGCTTGCCTGGATCATAGTAGTGAAAGTGGAAGTGTTAGTCATATCTGACTCTTGGCAACCCCCAAACTGTACTCCGCCAGGTTCCTCTGTCCATGGAATTCTCCAGGCAAGAATACTGGAGTGGGTTACTATTCCCTTCTCCAAGGGATCTTCCTGACCTGGGGTTCGAACCCAGGTCTCCAGCATAGCAGGCTAGTAACCTAGAAATCATCATAATTGTGATTGCTGCAATTGAATGGAAAACTCTGGATTCTCTTAGGTAAGTTTTTGCTTCTTTCTTGTTGTGGAAGTGTGAGGAACACAAAACTGACCTGTTAAGGGAATTGTCTGGGCATATCATCTTTTGAGTCAAGAGACAAAACAATGGTGAAATAGTTTCGAGGAGAGGCTGAAAGGTTTAACTGCAGAAAGATTACCATCTTTATTGGCCTGGAGTGAATTCTCAGCCCAGGAAGCCAAAAAGTGGTGATAAGTCACGTGGTTAATTAAGAGTGACAAGACAGAATCCTTAACTGGCTGACTTTGTTGTTCATTCCTTGTGACCTCATGGACAGCAGCATGCCTGTCTGTCAGCATCTCCCAGAGCTAAACTTTGGCTGGGGTTAGTAATGTCCAGAAGAGTTTAGTATTCCACAGCCCCGCAGAGAGGGCAGGAAGAGCAAATCCAACAAATCTTCACCACCCACAGGTTGCATAGCATCTGTGTGTGAGGATGTGTGTGATACATGCATGCATATGGTGGGTGTGTATGAGAGAGATGTGTGTGTGTGGGGTTTGTGGATCTGTGTGTCTGTGTGTGCATGGGGCGGAGGGTGGTGGTGCCAGGTCAGGGAATCTGATCCCACAAGATGGATGAGGAGGCAAGCATTGTTTTCTTTTTTTTTTACAAGAGCAATCCAAATGACATAGAGACATGTTTTTAAACTGTTTTTGTCTTTGGCTGTGTTGGGTCTTCATCGCTGTGGGCTTTCTCCAGCTGCATCGAGGTAGGGGCTGCTCTTTGTTACGGAGCTCAGGCTTCTCACTGCAGTGTCTTCTTGCTGAGGAGCACAGGCTCTAGGCACGCAGGCTTTGGTGACTGCAGCACATGGGCTCAGAAGTTGTGGATGTTGGGCTTTAGAGCCTGGGCTCCGTCGTTACGGCGTAGGGGCCCAGCTGCTCTATGGCATGTGAAATCTTTCTGGACCAGGGCTCGGACCTGTGTCCCTTCCCTTGGCAGGCGGATTCTCATCCACTGCCGTACCAGGGAAGTCCAACAAGCATTTTAAATTATTCTTGAATTGGATGTTTTCTATTAATCAGACATTTCTTTTAAAGGTGCTGTTAAGAATAATTATTACTCTCCTGGGGACTTTATTTCTTTTCATAATAGTTAAGTGTTAAAGTAGGTCTTATGTGTTGAAGTAGGTCAACAGAAAGGAGCTGTCTGGTTTTGCTGTCTAAGCAACTTTGCCTGTATTGTCATCTGCATGACTTTTTAATTAAAGCCCCTTCCAAGTTCACAAGTAGGAACTGTACCCCAGGCCTGAAACCACACAATCCTTCATGCTACAGATGGTTCAAGAACTGCGTACCACAAACACGGGCAGACAAAAAGATTGTGCATGTTCATATGACTTAAAACTTTGGTTCAAGTGTTTCTACAGAGACAGCAGAATGGAGCAGCCAATATTATCTCAGAAATCAGGATGTTGATCATAACTGGGCTCTGGTTTCTTACCTGAATCAAAAAAAAAAAAAATTGAAACAGAGTGATGAGCCAGGAGGCAGACGAATGCTTGATTCCAGTAAACAATTACACCATTTACTTTGTGTCTTGGGCAAGTTTCATAAATTTTCTGAGCCTCAGTTTCTTTGTCTTCAAGTTGGAGCAAATACTATAGCCCTCCAATTGCTTATCTACAATCCCCAAATCCCAAAGCCACACACACACACACAAAAAGACATTTTTTAAAGAAACTCATTTGGCAGTGAAATCTAATTGATCTGAATTAATTTGCCATAAAATCCTTCGTTGAACTAACATGAAACTTTTTACAGTCTGTGCTTATTTATTGTGAATATACATGTTTTGCTACAGAACTGTGAATATATTCATTAGGGAGGGTATAGCCCAAGAGCATTGGGTACTGAATGGAAAATGCTAACAATACACTTCTGCTCTAAAATTAGGAAATACCTGAATTCCAAAACACGTTGGTTTCAGGGATTTTTGATAGTGGACCCCTACATTCCTCACAGGCATGTGAGAGCTCCGTGAGATGGTGGGCTGAGCCCTTGGATTGGCTGTGTCGGGGCATCTTCCTCTCCATTTCCCCACCGTGAGCCTATCCCACTTGCGGTGTCCCCACTCAGCCAGTGAGCTTTACTTGGCCATGGGTGAAGCTAGCACACTTCTGGCTATCAGCCACTCACTTCCCAGTCTATAAACACCTCAAGGTCAGGGATTGCGTGCCAGCGATTTAGAAGCACAAAGTCCGTGTTCCGCAAATATTTTAAGAAGGAGCTCTGCACTCATTTGGTAGGTGTCTGCTGGGCCTCAGTGTCTGCTGATCACCTGGCAGGTGGAGGCTTCCAGCAGATGGAAGTGACTTCAGGAGCAGCAGGAAAGAGAGGCGCAGAGTCTTGGGAAAGCCAGCAGGCGAGGCCAGCCCTGGGGAGGCCCTGGTGGGGACCCACTGCATCTAGCTTTGTCCGCAAACTCCTGGTGTGCCTGTCGTCACAGGGTAATTGTTAATGCTCACTTTTGCTCTTTGATCCATAGTAAATCATGTGGCCACCTTATGCAATGGGCAACAGCAGAGAGACTCAGGGTGCAAGGATTTTTTTTTTAACCTCTGATTTCACTGAACAGAAAGAAGTATGGGGAAGCTGCAATGGGAAGGATTGAGAGGGAGAGGAGATACAGAGGGGCGGAGGGGCGGGTTGCTGGCAACAGTATTGACTCCACCTAACAAGGATTAGGAGCATAGATTCTGTTACATATTAACTCAAGAATATAGCCTAGTGAGCTGACTGGCTACTCCGCCACACCTAAAAGATATGCTTACCTTTTTACCCCAGGAAACTGAAACCGTGAATGTGACCTTATGGAAAAAGGGTTTTTATAGGTGGAATTAAGTGAAGGAGCTTGAGAAGAGATCACTCTGGATTGTCTTCAGTTCAGTTCAGTTCAGTCGCTCAGTCCTGTCCAACTTTTTGCGACCCCATGAATCGCAGCACGCCAGGCCTCCCTGTCCATCACCAACTCCTGGAGTTCACTCAGACTCATGTCCATCGAGTCCGTGATGCCATCCAGCCATCTCATCCTCTGTCGTCCCCTTCTCCTCCTGCCCCCAATCCCTCCCAGCATCAGAGTCTTTTCCAATGAGTCAACTCTTCGCATGAGGTGGCCAGAGTACTGGAGTTTCAGCTTTAGCATCATTCCTTCCAAAGACATCCCAGGGCTGATCTCCTTCAGAATGGACTGGTTGGATCTCCTTGCAGTCCAAGGGATTGTCTTGGTGGGCTCTAAATTAGATAACAAATGTCCAGCTGGGGCTTCTCCAGTGGCGCAGTGGTAAAGAATCTGCCTGCCAACGCAGGAGGTACAAGAGAAGCAGGTTTGATCCCTGGGTCAGGAAGATCCCCTGGAGAAGAAAATGGCAATCCGCTCCAGTATTCTTGCCTGAAAAATTCCATAGACAGAGGCGCCTGGTGGGCTGCAGTCCATGGGGTCACAAAGAGTCAGACACGACAGAGCACACACACACTCCTTTGAAGAAAAACACAGAGGAGAGACACACAGGGAGAACCGGGAGAAGGTCATGTGGGAATGGAGGCAGGGATGAGAGTGATGTGGCCAGAAGCCAAGGAACAAGGGAGCCACCAGTAACTGCGGAAGCCAGGAAATATTCTTCACTAGAGCTTTTGGAAGGAGTCTGCCTATGTTGACACCTTGATTTCAGGCATCTGGCCTCCATAATGATGTGAAAATAAATTCCTACAGTTTTTAAGCTACCAGGTTTGCAGTAATGTGATATAGCAATCCTAGGAAACTAATACACATAAGGTGGGTTCAGTTCAGTTGAGTCACTCAGTCATGTCCGACTCTTTGCAATCGCATGGTCAGAAGCACGCCAGGCTTCCCTGTCCATCACCAACTCCCAGAGCTTGCTCAAACTCACGTCCATTGAGTCAGTGATGCCATCTGACCATCTCATCCTCTGTCGTCCCCTTCTTCTCCTGCCTTCAATCTTTCCCAATATCAGAGTCTTTTCTAATGAGTCAACTCTTTGCATGAGGTGGCCAAAGTACTGGAGTTTCAGCTTTAGCATCATTCCTTCCAAAGAAATCCCAGGGCCTCATCCAAACATGAGGATAAGGTTGAACCTATCTCATAGAGTTGCTTGGAGGAGTGAAAGGAATTGTACATGGAAATTGCATGTCACTAAGAAGCATCTTCCAGATGTTCAAGCTGGTTTTAGAAAAGGCAGAGGAACCGGAGATCAAATTGCCAACATCCACTGGATCATCGAAAAAGGAAGAGAGTTCCAGAAAAATATCTATTTCTGCTTTATTGACTATGTCAAAGCCTTTGACTGTGTGGACCACAATAAACTGAAAAATTCTAAAAGAGATGGGAATACCAGACCACCTAACCTGCCTCTTGAGAAATCTGTGTGCAGGTCAGGAGGCAACAGTTAGAACTGGACATGGAACAGCAGACTGGTTCCAAATAGGAAAAGGAGTACGTCAAGGCTGTATATTGTCACCCTGCTTATTTAATTTCTATGCAGAGTACATCATGAGAAACGCTAGACTGGAAGAAGCACAAGCTGGAATCAAGATTTCCGGGAGAAATATCAATAATCTCAGATATGCAGATGACATCACTCTTATGGCAGAAAGTAAAGAGGAACTAAAAAGCCTTTTTGATGAAAATGAAAGTGGAGAGTGAAAAAGTTGGCTTAAATGCAACATTTGGAAAACAAAGATCATGGCGTCTGGTCCCATCACTTCATGGGAAATAGATGGGGAAACAGTGGAAACAGTGTCAGACTTTATTTTTGTGGGCTCCAAAATCACTGCAGATGGTTTTTGCAGCCATGAAATTAAAAGATGCTTACTCCTTGGAAGGAAAGTTATGACCAACCTAGAGAGCATATTGAAAAGCATATGAAAAGCATATTACTTTGCCAACAAAGGTCCGTATAGTCAAAGCTATGGTTTTTCCATTGGTCATGTATGGATGTGAGAGTTGGACTGTGAAGAAAGCTGAGTGCTGAAGAATTGATGCTTTTGAAGTGTGGTGTTGGAGAAGACTCTTGAGAGTCCCTTGGACTGTAAGGAGATCCAACCAGTCCATCCTAAAGGATGGGTGTTCATTGGAGGGACTGATGCTAAAGCTGAAACTCCAATACTTTGGCCACCTCATGCGAAGAGTTGACTCATTGGAAAAGACTCTGATGCTGGGAGGGATTGGGGGCAGGAGGAGAAGGGGACGACAGAGGATGAGATGGCTGGATGGCATCACCGACTCAATGGACGTGAGTTTGAGTGAACTGCGGGAGTTGGTGATGGACAGGGAGGCCTGGTGTGCTGCGATTCATGGGGTCGCAAAGAGTCGGATATGACTGAGCGACTGAACTGAAGAAGCATCTTAACCGATGGAAACTGCTACCATGGCTGATGAGCGGCAGTACTGAAATGCTGCTTTCATCCAGCAGATGGCAGAAGATGGATTTGCAAACCAGAGGCCTTTGTGAAGTTTAGTGTGCCTGACCTAAAATAGCCCTCCTAGCTCACACACAAGAGGATTAACCCTCCCCACCTCAAAGTGAGGTTTCAGTCGTGTAGACATTCACCTGATTCTGTTATCTTCTGACCATTATATGTCGTAGATGCAGGCACTGGTGAATAAAACAATGGGTGCGACAAAAAAAAAACCCTGGGTTCTGGGCCCAGCTCTGTGACTTCCCTAGGACTCAGTTTCTCCATCTGTAAAATAACCATTGGGTGGACTGTTGCTGAAGCTGAAGCTCCAATACTTTGGCCACCTGATGAGAGGAGATGACCCACTGGAAAAGACCCTGATGCTGGGAACGATTGAAGGCAAACGGAGAAGAGGGTGGCAGAGGGTGAGATGGTTTTAGGTAGCATCGCCAATGCAATAGATACGAATGTGAGAAAACTTTGGGGATAGTGGAGGACAGAGGAACCTGGCATGCTACAGTCTATGGGGTTGCAAAGACTGAACCCAATTTAGCGACTGAATAACAACAGTACAAAATAACCATATAATGGAATACAAAGTGCAACACAAATTAGAGGATTGTTTGAGGCCAGAATGAGCCAATGTGTGAAAGTGCTAGGAAGGCAGGATGCCATGAAGCACAGGAAGCCCCAGTGGGGATTAATTCTGTGGAATCACAAGGCCATTCGTTTATTCACTTGGCAAACATTGATTTGTGCCAGGCATTGTGCTAGGTTCTGGGAAGCTCACGTTCTAGTTTTGGAGGACAAACACACGACAAATTTGGGCACAGGGCATCCTTTCCCTCAGATGCTACGATGACATTCCAAGTGTCGATTTTGCCTGAAAAAACAGGTTGTTTTAAACAAAATTTTAATTGGAGAACAGTTGCTTTAAAATGTTGTGTTAGTTTCTACAATGAGACATCACCTTACACTGGTCAGAATGGCCATCATCCAAAAGTCTACAAACAATAAATACTGGAGAGGATGTGGAGAAAAGGGAACCCTCTTACACTTTTTGGTGGGAATGGAAATTGATACAGCCACTGTGGAAGACAGTATGAAGATTCCTTAAAAAACCAGGAATAAAACCACCTGTATGATCCAGCAATCCCATTCCTAGGCATATACCCTGAGGAAACCAAAATTGAAAAGGACACATGTACCCCAATGTTCATTGCAGCACTATTTACAACAGCTAGCTGAAACTCCAATACTTTGGCCACCTGATACCAAGAGCTGACTCATTTGAAAAGACCCTGATGGTCGGAAAGATTGAGAGCAGGAGGAGAAGGGATGGTTGGATGGCATCACTGACTCAATGGACATGGGTTTGGGCAGACTCTGGGAGTTGGTGATGGACAGGGAGGCCTGGCGTGCTGCAGTTCATGGGGTCACAAAGAGTCAGGCACAACTGAGTGACTGAACTGAGCTGAACTGAGAACATGGACGCAACCTAGATGTCCATCAACAGATGAATGGATAAAGAAGTTGTGGTACATATACACAATGGAATATTACTCAGCCATGAAAAGGAACACATTTGAGTCAATTCTAATGAGGTGGATGAACCTAAAGCCTATTATACAGAATGAAGTAAGTCAGAAAGACAAAGATAAATATTGTATACTAATGCACATATATGGAATCTAGAAAGATGGTACTGGTTAATTTATTTGCAAGGCAGCAATGCAGAAACAGATATAGAGAACAGACTTATAGATATGGGGACTGGGGAAGAGATAGTGAGATGTCTGGAGAGAGTAACATGAAAACTTACATTACCATATGTAAAATAGAGAGCCAATGGGAATTTTCTGTATGTCTTGGGGAACTCAGACAGGGGCTCTGTATCAACCTAGAGGGCTGGGGTAGGGAGGGAGATGGAAGGGAAGTTCAAGAGGGAGGGGACATATGGATGCCTATGGCTGATTCATATTGATGTTTGACAGACAACAAAGTTCTGCAAAGCAATTACCCTTCAATCAAAAAATAAATTTAAAAAATATATTAAATGTTGCATTAGTTTCCACTGTACCGGAAAGGGAATCAGCTCCATGTGTACATACATCCTCTCCTTTTGGATTTTCTTCCCATTTAGGTCACCACAGAGCACTGAGTAAAGTCCCCTGTGCACACAGAAAGTTCTCATTAGCTGTCTGTTTTATACCTAGCAGTGTGTATACGTCACTCCCAACTCCCAGTTCTTCCCACCGCATCTTCCCCCTTGATATCTGTACATTTGCTCTCTCTGTCTGGGTCTCTATTTCTGCTATGTAAATAAGATCGTTTATACCAATTTTTTCAGATTTCTCATATAGGCATTAATATATGGCATTTGTTTTTCTCCTTCTGACCTACTTCACTGTGTATGACAGTTGCTAGGTCATCCATGTCTCTAGAAATGACCCTATTTCATTCCTTTTCATGGCTAATAGTCCATTATAGGCATGCAAAGAGTCAGGCACGTCTTCTTATCCATTCCTCAGTTCATGGACGTCTAGGTTGCTTCCACGACCTGGCTATTGTGACTAGTGCTACAACAACCACTGGGATGCATGTGTCAAGAAGCAGAATACGTAGTCCCCTTGGTAAAACATTTATACTGCTTTCTAAATTTCCTTAAAATTTTTCATCTTTGTAAAAAGAAAAAACCAAGCTACTATTTATGGTTAAGTGAAAAAAGAAAATTGCAGGACCATATGTACTGAAATCTCTTATGTCTGTCAAACAGAGGCCACCTCTGGGAAGGGATGGAGGTAATATTAGAAAGAGTTGTGCTTTTCGCTTTTTTCTGTACTCCTGTATCATTTACACTTAAAAAATAAGCACACACATTGCTCTTCCCCTTAAAAATAACGATAGTAATATATTAAATAACTCTGCTCCCACCAAACTCTTCTACCCTCACTTGGCTAATTCAAACACTGTAACTAATGAGGGACTGAGTTGTCTCCCTTTTTGAAAGAAAATTAAAAGGAAGAGAAACGTCCACATTTGCTCTTCTTGTAAAGAAGTCATCTAACCCGAAGTGATCCAAGCAGTTTTAAAACCCTTCTCCTCTTTAAAGTGGTTTGCAAACATTAGTTCAGCCACCCTCAGGGCCTCCTGGTGAGATGGGCTCACATAAGAAGCTGGTGAGTCACCCGGAAGTGCCAGGCTGTGGATGCCCTGTGCCAGCCGGTCACAACGCCCCTGACATGAATCCACAGTTTTACAGCGTTCAAAGGGCTTTCTCCAGCATTCTCTAATATGACCCTTCCATGACCCTTCAGAAGTCTGGTCCGTGTTGCTCTTCCTCATGAGAGATGGGAGAATGAAGGTTTCGGAAGGAGAAATGACAAGCCCAAGATGGGGGAGCTAGACAGCATTAGGATTTATCATCACATATACGTCAATTACTGCCCAGCGCAGAAAAGATGATTGCTAATGTCAGATTCTCACGTGACATGCCTCTGAGCTGGGGGTTAGGGGGGAGGAATAGAAGTCAGTCTTTCTGTCTAATCTTACCCTCCCTTCCTTCTTTCCTTCCTCCCTCCCTCCTACTCAGCTGGGAAAAGAGGCAAGGAAGAAGGCCTGTCAGAGGATAAATAGATAATGGTGGTTCAGGAGTCAACTTTTGTGCAATTTTAAATTACATCGAAGATTTGAGGGAGTATGGTAGAAATATATTGTCTCATTTATGTGCAAATATTGAAGAAATGAGAGGCTTCTTGTAAATTGAGTTGAGTTGAGTGCAGGTGAACCCGGTCATTTGCAGATGATGTTCACATCTTTGCCACACGGGGGCGCCACCATTGCTTGGTAAGCGGACAAACGTGCCATTCTGTCGGGGTTGGTCCTGAATTATGGGAGCTTTGCATTACCCAAGGTTTTCATGGACGACTGCCCTCTTCTCCCCTACATCCCAGTATAACCACTCTATTTAGCGTCATAAAGTCTAAGGCAGACACAGCTTGGAAGAAGGCACTCAACACAACTTGCAAGAGAGAAGGATGAAGCAGCTCTTGGAGGAGGTAATGTATGAACCGGGTCATGATAGGAATGACGTCCATTCAGACATAATCCTTCTCCGCGTTTGTGTAAGCCAGCAACGTGGTCTAGCGGGGAGAGCAGAAGCTGGAGAGCTGTCCTTCTCCCCAGGTGCTCCACTGACCCCACCCCCCCACCCCCCCACTTGAATTGTTTTTCCTTATTGTTCTGCTTGAAATGACCACTATCACAACCGTCTCTTCCACCCACCTGTGAACTCCTCAGGATCTGAATTTATTCTTTCAAACCCTCTCTCCTCTGTCAGTGTCTGGCGAATAGAAACTTACCAATATGATTTTTAAAATAATTTTAATATAGAAAATGTGAAACATATACAAAAGTACAGAGAATGGTGTATGAATCCCCTCGTACCCGTTGTTGTTGTGCAGTTGTTCAGTCGTGTCTGACTCTTTGTGACTCCATGGACTGCAGCACACCAGGCTTCCCTGTCCATCAACAACTCCCAAAGCTTGCTCAGACTCCTGCCCGTCGAGTTGGTGATGCCATCCAACCATCTCACCCTCCATCATCCCCTTCTCTTCCTGTCCTTAATTTTCCCCAGCATCAGGGTCTTCTCCAATGAGTTGGTTCTTTGCATGAGGTGGCCAAAGTATTAGAACTTCAGCTTCAGGATCAGTCCTTCCAATGAACACCCAGGACTGATCTCCTTTAGGATGGACTGGTTGGATCTCCTTTCTGTCCAAGGGACTCTCAAGAGTCTTCTCCAGCACCACAGTTTGAAAGCATCAGCGCTTTGGCATTTAGCCTTCTTTATGGTCTAACTCTCACATCCATACATGACCCTTGGAGAAACCATACTTTGACTAAATGGACCTTTGTTGGCAAAGTGATGTCTCTGCTTTTTAATACACTGTCTAGGTTTTTCATAGCTTTTCCTCCAAGGAGCAAGTTTTCTTTTAATTTCGTGGCTGTAGTCACCAGTTGCAGTGATTTTGGAGCCCAAGAAAATAAAGCCTGGCATGGTTTCCATTGTATCCCCATCTATTTGCCATGAAGTGATGGGGCCGGATGCCATGATCTTCGTTTTTTGAATGTTGAGCTTTAAGCCGGCTTTTTCACTCTCCTCTTTCACTTTCATCAAGAGGCTCTTTAGTTTCTCTTCACTTTCTGCCATTAGGGTGGTGTCATCTGCATATCTGAGATTACTGATATTTCTCCCGGCAATCTTGATTCCAGCTTGAGCCTCATCCAGCTTGGCATTTCATATGATTTACTCTGCTTAGAAGTTAAATAAGCAGGGTGACAGTATACAGCCTTGACGTACTCCTTTCCCAATTTTGAACCAGTCCATTGTTCCATGTCTGGTTCTAACTATTGTTTCTTGATGTACACACAGATTGCTCAAGAAGAAGGCAAGGTGGTCTGATATTCCCATTTCTTGGAGAATTTTCCACAGTTTGTTGTGATCCACGCAGTCAAAGGCTTTGGCATAGTCAATAAAGCCAAAGTAAATGTTTTTCTGGAACTCTCTTGCTTTTTCTATGATCCCAAAGATGCTGGCAATTTGATCTCTGGTTCCTCTGCCTTTTCTAAATCCAGCTTGTACGTCTGGAAGTTCTCGGTTCATGTATCGTTGAAGCCTCGCTTGAAGGATTTGAGCATTACCTCGCTAGCATGTGAAATGAGTGGAATTGTTTGGTAGTTTGAACATTGCCTTTCTTTGGGACTGCAATGAAAACTGACCTTTTCCAGTCCTGTGGCCACTGCTGAGTTTTCCAAATTTGCTGGCATTTTGACTGTAGCACTTTTACAGCATCATCTTGTACCCATTATGCAGCTTTAACAGCTATCAGCTCATGGCCAGTCGTCTTTCCTCTATACACTCCATTTCCCCATGTCCTCATTGCGTTGTTTTAAAGTGAATCTTAGAAGTAAATACATAGACGTGAATATTAGGTTGTGTTTAAGACAGTTATGAAAGAAAAGAAAATTGAACTGCTGGACGTCTCTCACTGCTTTGAATTGACTGGTGGTTGAGGTTGGGCAGGGAGGATGGAGAGGAGAGTTTTGTGGAGGACTGAAAACCCTCCTGCCAATACAGGAGACGTGAGAGATGTGGCAGGTTTGATCCCTGGGATGGGAAGATCACTTGGAAAGGGAATGGCAACCCGATCCAGTATTCTTGCCTGGGAAATCCCACGGACAGAGGAGCCTGGCTGGTTCCATGAGGTCACAAAGAGTCAGACACAGCTGAAGCGACTTAGCAAGGCTTCCCTAGTGGCTCAGCGGTAACCGCCTGCAGTGCAGGACTTGCAGGAGACATGGATTCGATCGCTGTGTCGGGAAGATCCCCTGGAGGAGGGGATGGCAGCCCACTCCAGTATTCTTGCCTGGAGAATCCCATGTACAGAGGAGACTGGTGGGCTATGGTCTATGGGGTCACAAAAAGTCAGAATCAACTGAAGCCACTTAGCACACAAGACTTTTATGGGAAATTTTCCAATAATGAAAAAAAACAGAAGGTAAAGAGGAAGGAAAAATGCTTACTGTGTGTGCAGCACTGTGCGTTATTTTACTTCATCTTTCCAGGAGATACAGGTATTATTATCCCATTTTACGAACAAAGGCTCAGAGAGGTTGAGAACTGCCTCTAAGGCAAAGCCAAGATCGGAACCCAGCTCTCTGTGGTGTTTGTGTTGTTAACCCATTGATAAGATGACCTCTGTGATGCAAACCCAACAAAATCCATCCCTGGCCTGAGCCTCATGATGAGACTTCCGTCGGCTATGAGCACTTGTCTTCCTCGCTGTTGTTCAGTCCCTAAGCAATCACGTTTGACTCTTTATGACCCCGTGGGCTGCAGCACGCCAGGCTTCCCTGTCCTTCACTGTCTCATGGAATTTGCTCAAATTTATGGCCATTGAGTTGGTGATGTTATCTAACCATCTTTGGAAAGACCCTGATGCTGGGAGAGATTGAAGGCAAAAGGAGAAGGGGGCGGCAGAAGATGCGATGGCTAGATAACCTCTTCCTCTCTTCTGCATGTGAAATCCCACTTACTCCACAAGCCCTGTGGGCTACTGCAGCCTAGGAGGAGGGAGGGTTCTCATGCCCAGGATGAAAAAGGGTAATTAAATTCCTGATTAGAAAGAAGTGTATTTTTTTCCCTGGTGTTTCTCCCCAGGAAGTGACAGCCAGTCAGGAGTCTGAAATAAATGTGTGAAGGTTTAAACACTGAAGATATTTAATACCTAGTTAAACAGGACATTGAAATGCCTGACTCAGAATTTGAGATAAACCATTTGTAGGGGAAAATTCAAGAGATTGTGTTTAATGTGTTCTTGGATAGATGAAGCTGGGCTTCACGGTGGCTGTGAGTGAGTAAACAAAGTCCCAGTTCCTCTGGGGGTGGGGGTGGGGCTCACCTTGTCAGAGGCAGGCACTGGCCAGACTTAGAAGCTGAAAATGACAAGTCTCAGGGGCAGATGCTGGCAATGCCCGTCCATTCAGCATCCAGGTAGGAAGCACGTTTGGGCGGCAGACCTGAGCAGTGTGGCTATCTGGGCACAGCAACCTGTCTAGCTGGGAGAGCGACGCGGGGGACAGAGCTGCGAGGCGCGGTTAATGTTTCACCGTCACCTCTGCCCTGACCCTTGCTCAGGCTCCGCTGGATGGTTTGGCTGCCTCTGTACTCCTTTTTCAACAGGGAAAGAACACGGCGTTCCAACCAGCGTGGACTTCCAGTACTCTTCAAAACTGATTTTCTCATTATAGGTCAATCAGCTGGCTTTCTCGTGACAACTTGGCCTTCCCAGGGATTTGCCTTTAGGGAAGGAGTGATCTGATCTCCCTCCCAGAGTGTGCTATCTGCCTGCCATCGTTTTTCCCTTTGCAACTTCGTGCATGGGCATCCTGTGGCTTATACATCAGTCTTGTGTGTGAGCCTGCTGAATGCTGGGATGCCTGGAGAAGAAGGCCCCCGGGGCGGGGGGCGGGGGAGGACCAGTGGAATCAAGTCCCAGCCTAGTGAGAACAGGGCCCCTGCAGGTGGACAACTCATCCAAGCGGAGCAGGCAACCTTCTCGGGTCTCTTACAAGAGAGCTGGTGGGCCTCCCTTGAAGATATCGCTTGGACCACAGTGACACACGGGCCTTAGCCCAGCAACTCAAAGCCCCTCTTACCCTCTGGGAACCAAGCATGGACCCGTCACCCCTGGTTCCTGCCCACCATCTCTGCTATATACCCTATCCCACCTCCATGGGTGACTTGAAAAACACCTGCTCCATCTTTAAGACGCAGCCCAAGGTTCCCATGATCTGAGAAGCCTTTTATGCACATTTCCTCACCCTCCTCCCCATCCCTCGGGAGTGGATTATCTCCTCTTATTGCCCCACCGGCTTCTGTGCAGACCTCTCTCAGACTGGCTCTGTCCTGGGCTAAATTGTGTTCCTCCAAAGTTATGTTGGAGTCCTGGTTCTCAGTATCTCAGGCGGTGACTCTATTTTGAGATAGGCTCTTTCTAGAGGTAATCAAGTTGAAACGAGGTCATTTAAGGTGGGGTCTAATCCAGTATGGCTGGATTTGGACACAGACATACATGACAAGAGGGCTTCCCAGGTGGCACTGGTGGTAAAGAATCTGCCTGCCAGTGCAGGAGACGTGAGAGACATGGGTTCAGTCCCTGAGTCAGGGAGATCCCCTGGAGAAGGGAATGGCGACCCACTCCAGTATTCCTGCCTGGAGAATTCCATGGGCAGAGGAGCCTAGAGGGCTACAGTCCACGGGGTCGCAGAGAGTCAGACACAACTGACGTGACTTAGTATGCACACACACATACATGGCAAGAATGCCATGCAAAGATTAGAGCCATGCTGCCGGAAGCCGAGACTCTCCCAAATTAGAGAGTCCTGGAACAGAGCTCCCCTTATGCTTCTAGAAGGATCATGGTCCTGCTGACACCCTGAACTTGGACTTCTAGCCCCCAGAACTGTGAGACAATAAATTCCTAAGCTACTCACTTCAGCACTTTATTATGATAACCCTAGAAAACTAATACAGTTGTCAACATACTAGTGCCTTTATCTTGTTAGTTTCATTACCCCTACTAAACTAGAAGCCCCTCCAAAGCAGAGCCTGCTTAGTCTTCTTTGTACTGCAACTAATGACACCTAAATATTTGTTGAATGAGTCAGTGACCGCAGCGCATCCTCTGGTTTCCTGAATTTATTCTCAGAAACAGGACCAGGTAGCAAAAAAATGCCCTGAGGCTTAGCGTGGTTGTTGGGAGCCGCTCTGCCAACAGCTATCCAGGAGCATCTTCAGTAACCACAGAAAAGAGGATTATTTTGCTTCCAGCTGGGATTCAGTGGTCATCAAATTGTATGCATTCCTTCAGTCAGTCAGTCAGTCAGCAACCTTTGAGTGACTCCCTTGGACCAGCTCCTGTGCTAGGAACTGGGGTGTGTGTTTGTGTGTGCTCCGTCAAGTCAGACTCTTTGAGACCCTATGGACTGTAACCCACTGGGCTCCTCTGTCCATAGGATTCTCCAGGCAAGGGTGGCTTGCGTTGCCATTTTATCCTCCAGGGGATCTTCCCAACCCAGGAATCAAACATGCGTCCTCTGTGTCTCCTGCATTGGCAGGTGGATTCTTTACCACCAAGCCACCTGGGAAGCCCGGAACTGAGGCTATACAGTAGTAAAGAAGGCCAGCCCAGGCCCAGGATTCATGGAGAGTCTACACTTACAGGAGAGACTGATTAAGTAATTATGTAACTACAGTGATGTAAGTGCTAAGAGAAGAAGCCAAGGATGGCAAGGGAATCATTAACAGAAAAATCTAGTGAATTCCAGAGAGCTTCTAGGAGAGAGTGATGTTTGAGCTGAGCCAAGAGGCACCAAGAGCTTCAAATAAGCCTGACAAAATGGTAGCGGAAGTATGATTCCCGTTGAAGACACAGCACATGTGAAGGCTCTTGGTTCAACAATTGTTTGTGGAGCCCTTACCATGGGCCGAGCGGGTGTTCTGGGTCCTGGGCCCACAGCTGAGAGAAAAAAGCCAATCAAATTCCAGCTTCGTGAAGTCTATGTTTAAGAAGGCAGGAGGGGAGCGGGAAGAGCAGAGGCAGGAAGAGGTATGGCGCATCTTCAAGGACATGAAATGCCACGGGTCAGACCCACAGAGTCCACTCTGATTGCCGCTGGACTTTCCACCCGTAGAATAGTGCCTGGTACACAGTAAGAGCTTGAGAACATGATTTGCTGTGGTTGGATTAGATTCTACGAGAGGGGTAGAGTTGGGGTGAGTTGGAGTAGTAATTCTGAGGTGGTCTGGGTTAACGAGCGCTAGACAAGAATGTGCTGTAGAGTTTATAAGCCCTTTCACTTTCACCATCCTGATTTTTTGTGTTTTTAGTGATAGAATTGGTCTATAACATTCCCCGAGCTCTTCTGGCAATAAGGTGTTCTCAGGCTGTGAGCAGCATAGCGGCCTGTCCAGTTTGCAGCCCAGATTCACTGCTTTACCTGAACCAGGTTGTCTAACTCTCCTTTGCCAGGACTGACTGTGGCTAGAAACCTCTGGAGGGAAATGCTGTGTCCTTTCCATTCTGGTGGCTTCCTCCCTGGCTTGGGTCACCGTGACCTGGACTCCGGGCTATTAAACGAGGGGAGAGGCCCAGTCCAGTTCCTAGGTGGATGATTCTATTGTTTAGGGAAATACTTGGATGGATTTTCTGGTTGGTAAAGGCAGATTCCATTTCCCTTCTCTCTCCTCCTTTTCTTTTCTTTTAACATGGGAAAACGTTCATTGTGGAAATAAAATACACACAATCAAATTTTTAAAAATGATCCAATATCCCATCAACCAGGAGTAACCAGTGTTTGCATTTGGTTGTGTTTCTTGCAGACTTTTCCTCTGCAGATGTACATTGTAGGTTGTTTGTGTATTTATATTTGCAAAAATGAGATTATGTATATAATACATATTAACTTGCAACTGACTTAACCTTAGAATTTAAGTGCAAACATCTTTCCATGTTAAGAGAAAATCACAATCTCAGTGTTTTAAATTCTGGCCTGGACTGATATTATAGCCTCCCGAATTTTCCATTTCGTTTCTCAGCAGCCTATGAGCAGGATTAGTCTTCTTGAAACAATCCTGAGCATGTTACTTTCCCATAGAAACTGTTTAAAATGTCTCCCACTCCCCCATGTCCTGCAGATGAAATCCAAATTATTTCACTCCAAATTCGAGACCCTCCATGGTAGGACCCTGCCCCTGATGGGCTTGTCCATTTTTACCTTCATGCTTTTCCTGATGCTCCCGTGAAAGCCTGATGTCTAAGGTCCTGACTTTCCCATCTCTGCTCAGACTGCTCCCTTCCTCCTAGAACACCATTCCCACCAACTCTCCAGCTTCTAGAACCCCAGGCCACCTTCTTCAGAAAGCCCTGTTCCTCTCCAAAAAATATAGTAGGAACCAAGCCATGTGCTCTTCTCATTGTGGGGAGGAAAGATTAGTTAGCACACCTTTGTCATTGCTTAAGATGGACTATACTTCTTGGATGTGCATGTGTGTGCACACACAACACACGCATTGTGGTAAATTGTGCAAAGGAGGGTTAGTTACAGGGAAGAGTTACACTCCCACTGGTGCTTTTCTCATTTCCAGCAGGTATTTGTATACATCTACACATCTGCATGGAGAAGGCAATGGCACCCCACTCCAGTACTCTTGCCTGGAAAATCCCATGGGCGGAGGAGCTTGGTGGGCTGCAGTCCATGGGGTCGCGAAGAGTCGGACACGACTGAGCGACTTCACTTTCACTTTTCACTTTCATGCACTAGAAAAGGAAATGGCAGCCCACTCCAGTGTTCTTTCCTGGAGAATCCCAGGGACGGGGGAGCCTGGTGGGCTGCCGCCTATGCGGTCACACAGAGTCGGACACGACTGAAGTGACTTAGCAGCAGGCACACATCTGCATGGGTGTGTACACAGGTACAGGTGTGTAAGTGACACGTGTGTGCGCATATTACTCAAGTGTAGATATGTACATGTGCGTGTGGGTGGGTGTGTATCAAGAGTCTTGCATTTGTTTTCTGGGAGCTGCTGCTTCTAAGGTACAAGCTAATTTTCCTCTGACGTTTATAGGCTTCAGCTGACTACAGCATTTTATTAGGGAGCTTACAGGGAGAAAGCACCTGAGTCACACTCTTCATAAATCTGTCTGCCTCAGTCGAGCATTTGGCTCCTCCTTGCTTTTCTACTGTTAAATTGACAAATAGCTCTTAATAAACCCACAGAGCTTATATAATTTAGCTTGGGGACTTCGAGGCTTGACAGTGGGGTGATGTGCTGATGTTGGGCAAGTTCATGTTTAACCAACTAGATTGCTTTTCTGGGCAAGCCGTGGCACTTGGGAGCCAGATTTCCTTTCATAGCTAAGAAATCGGATTTCCTCAGCTTTGAGAAGCAACCCTCTAGGACTTGAGCATTTCAATACTGCAAAAAATGTCCAGGAGACTGACGGGAGGGAGGTGGACTTGGAGACTTTCACCCAAGGGATGTTTAGAGTTCCAATGGTGTCCCTCTAGGGGACTGCCTTATTTCAGAGTTATCAGGGTCTAAGTAAAACTCTCTTCCTCTATCCCCTGAGGCTGCCTTCTCAAATTGCTTGGCTGACCTTCATCCACTGTTGATCCTATATGTTTTCAACCCTACATAGGAGAATCCACGCCAGGCACAGGTGGGGATCTCCTGGTCCTCCCTGAGTCTAGTGTTGACGGTGAGGTGTCGTGAAGATTTTGTTCTGGTCTCTGGGTCCTGTCAGTTTACCTTTCTCTTTCCCCTCTAATCTCTCCCTGTGTGGTCTCATCCACTCCCAAGGCTTTTAATGCCACCTATGAATCTCCATTTCATATCTGTCTTCTGAGCTCTGACCCCTGTATCCAACCACCAACTTGTCATCACCATCTGGGTATCAGCCTGGCATCTCAAGCCCGACTCAGTTACAATGAATTTATCAGCTGTCTCCTAAACTTTCCCCTCCTCTTTGGTTTCCTACTCAGACAATGACAGCGTCAGCCACCTAGATGATCAAGGAGGCAATCAGGGAGGTGTCCTCACTGACTCTGCCTCTCCCTTCCACCTCCCCCACACCCCAATCCACGGCACAGCTGGACAGTCATCAAGTCTTGCCAACCCAATAGCCTTCCGAAGAGCTCTCACGTCTGTCCATTGCTCTGCATTTCACTGCCAGCACCGTGCTCCCTGCACCAGACACCAGAGCCTCTTGCCTGGACCAAGCCTCGTGTCCATTCTTACAATCGCTAATCTATTTTCCAGGTAGCAGCAAGAAAGATTTTTTTAAAAAACACAAATCTAATTATGTTACTTTCCTGCTTAAACATAATCAGTGATGTTCCATTTCTTTTATTAAAAAATGCAAATCTGTTGCCACGGCTCACAGTGCCCTGCCTAACCTGGCTATACCCTCCTCTTCATGTCCCCTTTCTCTGTCCACGCAGTGCTCTTGCCTCACAGGCATACTCCAATCCCTTAGACCTTCCTTGCTGTCACTTCTTTCCTCTTTGGCTGAGTCATTTTTTATATATTTATTAAGAAAATAATTCATAATTTTATTACTTTTCTTTTAAATATTTGTTTTGAAAAGTTTCTCTTTCATCACTTGTTTTAAATTATCCCATTAGATTTTACATTTTATAGACTAACAAATTAGATAAAATATCTCTTTTAAAACATTTTTATTATGAAGTACAAAAAATAGTGCAAAAATTTCTGTAACAGGGTAGCAAATCTAGTGGTTATGCAATTGACACCTATCTTCCTTCCAACTGGGCCAAGAGAGCTTTGATAATGTCTGTAAAGCTTTTCTATTTTAAAGAAGGTTCTGACCAAAACAAGACAAAATACTAATAATTGAAAATCTACATGGTGATTTTATAGATGTTTGGTCTATTATCTCTGGACTTTCCTCTGTGTTTAAAATAGCTCATGGGAGTGGCTAGTTCTCATTCATCTTTTAAGTTCCAGCTTGACTATTCTTTCTGTAGAAAATCTGCAGCCCCTAGGACCAGACTAGGACCCAAGAACCCATGCAATTTGCATAGCACCGGGCTGCTTCTCATCACAATGACTGCCATTTGGTCAATGATTTGTTTAATATTGGTTTCTCTTACTAGTCTGTAACCTCCGTGAGGTTAGGAGCTGTAACTTTTTTTTCCAGTTCTGTCTTCCTGGCATCTGGCACCTGACATTTAGCAAGTGTTCCTTAAGTCCTCGTTAAGTGAATAAAAGATGTTCTAAAGCTGGATCTTTCTGAAATAGTGGAACACTTTAGTAATTTCTGTTCAGTTCAGTTGCTCAGTCATGTCTGACTCTGCGACCCCATCGACTGCAGCACGCCAGGCCTCCCTGTCCATCACCAACTCCCGGAGTCCACCCAGACTCATGTCCATTAAGTGGGTGATGCCATCCAACCATCTCATCCTCTGTTGTCCCCTTCTCCTCCTGCCCTCAATCTTTCCCAGCATCAGGGTCTTTTCAAATGAGTCAGCTCTTCACATCATGTGGCCTAAGTACTGGAATGGCTGTAACCTTACTCATTGTGTGTGTGTTGATCAGTTTTACTTTTTTAATGAATGCACAGTGAACATTTGCTCCAGCTGGGTAATACACCAGGTGCCGAGATTCAAAGCTGAACTGTGATCCTGCCCTGAAGGAGTTTACCAATTAGCAACTCAAGTCCTGTTTTCATGGAAGGACACAGATAATGGGAGGCTTGGGAATTTCCACAGGAGCAAGAAAACCTATATCTGAATGACCTCTGAGAGTTCATTCACCTAAAAGTAGGCAGGGCGTCAGAGAAAGGGTTATGGGCCCTTGTGGCTGAGCCACTGTGGCTGTGGCCAGGTTTATTGGAATCAGAGTAACAGCCCCAAGGTCAGGAGGGCTGAGCTGACTCATTCTGCAAAGAGAGCAGTCAGGGGTCAGGCCAGGTAAAGTGAGCAGGTTGGGGTTCACCCACAAGGGAAGTAGAGAGGATCTCTGTGGCTCAGACTTGGTTGGTCAAATCCCTGGCTGGTGGTGTCTCCCCAGCTGCCACAAGGCCCACTTGCATCTCAGTCTTCTGTGTCTAGGCTGATGGCTTCCCAGCAAGGGCTGAGCCAAGGTCTTCAGGCAAAAGGTTGAGCAACAGCCCTGCACTCAGGCAGAGCTGGGTTTGTATCTGGTACCACGTGAGACTGCATGATTGTGAGCAAGTTCCATCAACTTTCTGAGGCTCAGTTTTCTCTTTAATGAAACGTGACATGCTGTCCCTCACTCATTAGGGAGATGAAAGCGTGTATGGTGAGTGCAGCTCTGTAGTAGGTGCCCATCAGTTACATGCTCCTTTTCCTAAATTGTGCCATAGGGGGTAGGTTCTGCTTTGGTGGCCCTTTTATCCCCCCTCCCACCTTTTTTTTTTTTTTTAACTGTTATAGCACCTCATTCCCACCACACTTTCTCCAATCTTGGAGAAACCTCCAGTGGAGGTATAATGAACAGATGATTTCTGTGCTGTGGAGTGGGGGTCTGGAACCTGGAAGGTGCTCAACAAATCTTTGTGAGCTCGGGGGTCAGATGGATGGAGAGATGAATAAAGTGTACATTTCACGGCTTGGGCTGCCACCGTGGTAACCATGGCCAACAGTGAGATAATCCAGGAACACCTTTTAATTTCTAACTCAGCTGCATCAGAGACAGCAGACAACCTTGAGGGTCAGCCAGGAGTGGCTTTATAGCCAAAGTTATCCTGCCCAAGCACACCTCTTCCCAAGTAACCCCTGTCAGTAAATGAAATGCCCATCATCTCCCCCCGACTCCCTAACTCTGGAGGTCATCCCAGCTCCAGGGCACCTCCTGGCCTCAGATGAGGCTGTCCTTAGGCTTGTGTTTGGCTTCCATCCTTCCTCTATATCTCTGGCTCCTTCCCCCTCCTCCCCTCCTCTAGCGGTCATCCCCCAGGGAACTTCCTCACAAACATTCTGCACCCTGAACTCCCTCTCAGAACCCACTTTCTGGGAATGAACCTGTGACCCATTGGCTCACCTGAGTGGAAGGTCTAGATGCGATAGGCCACAGTTGGGCAGAAGGTGAAGCTAGATGTGATCCCTGCTCTGCAGGCCTTACAATCTAGCAGGGGAGCATGTGCTTAGTTACTCAGCCATGTCCGACTCTTTGTGACCCCATGGACTGTAGCCCACCAGGCTCCTCTGTGTATGGAATTTTTCCAGGCAAGAATACTGGAGTAGGTAGCCATCTCCTACTCCAGGGGAATCTTCCCATCCTAGGGATCGAACCTGTGACTCTTGCATCTCCTGCATTGGCAGGGGGATTCTTTACCACTAGTGCCACCTGGGAAGCCCAGTGGAGAAGAGAGACCTTAAATATGGCAGATTCAATAGAGTAATTATGATGAGACAGAGACACTAAGGAAAGAAAGAGTGGGATGAGGGTTTACAATAGGTTGGGGCTTGTCTCAGGGTGCAGGGGCCCTCCCCAAGCAGGAGACCAGCAAGGTGACTTTATAGATTGAGTAAGGAGGAGCCAGGTGGGAGACACCCTGCCCAGGCAGATGGGGCCACACATGATAGGAAGGAGCTGATGTGCTGAGACGACCCAAAGGCCATGGCTGCAATGGTCTTTTTTTTTTTTTTTTGACATGTATATACTATTAAATAAATATATTTATTTTTAATGCATTTTTGGCTGCACTGTGTCTTAATTGCTGCATGTAGGTCTTCTCTAGTTCCTAGGTACATGGGCTTCTCCCTGCAGTGGCTTCGCTTATGCAGTACAGGCTCTAAGTCCATGTGCTTCAGTAGGTGTGGCTCATGGGCTTGGCTGCTCCACTCTACGTGAGGTCTTCCCAGGTATCGAGGTCGACCAGGGATCGAACCCCTATCCCCTGCATTGGCCCGCAGATTCTTAACTACTGTGCCACCAGGGAAGTCCAGCAGCAACATTTTGATGTAAAGAAAGAGCTTTAGGACTTCGGTGCAGTGGCTAAGACTCCGAGCTCCCATGCAGGGGGTGCCCTGGTCAGGGAATTAGATCCCATATGCTACGACTAAGGATCCTGCTTATCCAACTAAGATGCAATCAGCCAAATGAGATTTTTTTTTTTAAGCAACATTGTTTTGTGGGCTCTTCTTTTCTTTACCTCATCACTCCAATACCTCCATCTCCATGTGGCCTGTTGAATGTCCGAGACTTCTTTTTCTATCTCTGACTCCTCTCTCCTCAGAGAGGCTGCCTTCCTCACATACCCCCGGCCCCCTTTTCTCCTTCAGAATTAGTCTATGATGATCTCCTTGGACTTTTAACGAATCCAAAAAATGAACAACAATACGTGTTCCTTCTCAGATCATCTGGCATCTAAGGGCCTTTGATGCAATAACTCAATTGCAGGTGTGTGGAAGGATTATGCAGAGAGGAAACAGCGGAGGCAGAGACTGGAGCCAAGCGGAGAAAGAAAAACCTTTGCTTAAATGCCACGCCAAAGGGGGTGAAGTTCAGGAGCCAGGTCCTGGCAGGAGAGAGATGGACCTGAACCAGGAAATAGGTCAATCAGAGGCTCAATTATCGGAGTGCCGGAAAGTGGAGTGTGAGGCCGAGTCAGCTGGAAGGTGGTTGATTTGTGGTTGAGGTGCTTTTTATAGTCCTGCCCTGTCTCCACTGGGGAGCTGCAGCCTGAGGCCCTGACTGTCTGCAGGTGTGAGTAATGCTGAGCATGGCAGGCCCTGGGGAGGCGGGAGAGGGGAGGCAAGGGGAAGAAGGGGAGCTTTCTGGAGCCAGCAACCACACCTGTCTACGTTTTTCAAAGCTTTATCACCTTTGCAATTTAAGCAGTTTCATTTCCACTGAGATTAAAAGTAAGTGTGAGCAATTAGATAAATTATGCCTGATTTACTACTCCCTAAGGAAGTATGAGAGACTAACCTTGAACTTCATCCCACCCATCAAATATCTTGATCACAGTTGCCTTCTTTGGATCTTAAGAGTTTTGAATTTTCATTTGTTTTTATTTGGGTATACTTTTTTTTTCCTACTTAATATTTTTGACAAGAATCCATGCATTTTTTGTCAAAATGGGTTTTTTTTTGTTTATTTGTTTTTATCTTGCAAACTTTCAGTTCAATGACCTGTTCTCACCTGAATATTTTAGGATGGAAACATTACCTTCCATTTTCTTGTGCTGTAGTGGCGAGAGGTCAGGGGTCTCTTTTTCTCTCTTCAGACCCTTCTGCCAGCAGTTCTCCCCATCTGTGCAGGCTTCTCTCACCCCCAGCCTCTGCAGCTCCAACCTCCTGCCGCTGGGTGTCCCCCCTGGGGCTTCCATACTGTAGGTGGTACCCAGAGGTGTAGCTTCATCAACCCTGAATGTACTGCACTCTGCTGGAATCACCTCCTCCTTGTCTGGGTTGTGATTACTAATGAGCTATGATATCAATGTAATGGGGCTAGAGCAGCCTTTGGCAGTTTTGTATTATTTATTTGGGGATTAGGTTTCTAAATTGTATTTGAATAGTAATACAATTATTTCTGCTATTTAACTTTATTATTTGTTCTTTATTCATAGGTAACAAAAGGGGGTTTTGGTTCATGAAACTTTGTTTCAGTTTGTGTGTGTGTATGCAATGGTGAATAAGACAGGTATAGGCCAGGAAGGAATGTTTTTCTTCAAATTTTTAAACTGTGACCTATGGTAAGGAAGCATTTTATACTGTAACATTTCTTAAAAGAAAGAAAAACATTTTATAATAAAAAAACACATTATACTGTATATACGCATATACATATAGTTTTGAAAGCATATGTGATAATTGATTTTGATATATATGACTTATGCAAGATAGATATTTTAAACTCATATCTGTATGATTAAGTGTAGACTGAGTAATGAAGTGATCAGCAAAGGTCATACAGCTTGTAAGTATTGGTGCTCAGGGCTCGAACCCAGGATTCTTGTCCAGTAATCTTTCTCACGCATATAATTTCATATGCATGAGAGTCATATAAAATATACCAAGTCAAAGCAGGATGAGTTCCTATATCCAATCTCTCTCTCTCTCTCTATATATATATATATATATATGTATACACACATACACACATATATATAATTGTCATATTATGTGCCATATTATTCAAAAATTTAACTACACAACTGTGGAATGAGAAGATATGTGACCACACTGGAACTTGGGAAAGCAACTCAAGGTGTCAGGCAAATAGAACCATATTTCTTGTTAGAAGGCAAATTTTTATGTCCACCAAGACAAGCTCATTCTTTTGCTTCTGGACTTCATTAACAGAAGTATAATGTCCCAAAGGAGAGAAGTGATTATCTGATATACTTCTAAGAGCAAGAGTATTTCGTTCTGGGCAGCACACTTTGAAACCAAAGACAAAAGAGATGGTTTTTAGAAGAAAATGCCCTGAGGGATGAGAGGGTTCAGGACCAACCCATGCCAGAGAAGATGGGAGATGGGTGGAGGGGCAGTCAGGCTGTGGGGGGAGATGCGCAGGCTGTCCCTGTGGAGGAGGCTGTGTGACTCTGTGGGCGGGACTCTTGCACGGGGCAATCGTGGTAGATCTGTGTGGCGTTGGCCTGTGTGGTGTCTTCTTCCTTTCTTCTTGTCACAGAACCCACGTCTTGTTCATGGAACCGTCCCTCCCCTTCTCTTGGCCCTCATGTGTTGGCGGATGACTCCATCCCTTCATCCAGGTGATTGTATGATTCTGGCCTAAGAGAATCAGCCTACCCCCTCTTCCCTGCCCACAGTGACTGATCCAAGAGTCAGCTTGTGACCCAGATCCGTTCAATGAGAAGTACATTTTGAACTTCTAGGGAGTTGCTGAGGAAAAGCTTCTCCCCCCACTGGATGTGAGGCTGCACAGATGTGTCTAAAAGTGAGGTCGTGACAAAGCCACACACAACCAAGAGAAGGGGTGACAGGAAGCCCTGGCTCACTCCTCCAGGGCCCCTGGGGCCAGCCATGCCTGATGTCCTCTAGACCTGCCAGTTAGGAGGGCCAGCAGGCCACACTTTTGTTCCCTGGAAGGCGAACTCTGAGGCAGAGCTTAGGGTATAGGGTGTTCATTAAGGAGTGTCCTAGGGATGAATGTTTTGAGGAAGGGAGCAGAGGCGGGGACTCAAGTCAAATGCAGTTCTGACGACAGCTTCGGCCAAGCCCAGGGTGAGACCTAGGTGGCGATGACCCAGACATCTGTGCCCCGGAATCGATTAGTCATTGGCTGTGGGTTGTCCCAAGAAGACAGTTCCAGGGAAGCAGTCCCTGAAGGGGTTGCCAGTTAAAGCTTGCCTGCTGGCAGCTGTCCAGAAGCTGGTGCTAAAAGTCCTTTGTCTGGGTGGCACATCAGAGGCTTACTGCACGGAGGATTCCTTATTTATTTGTTAATTTATTTTTTGCTAATGACAGGTTCAGTTTTGCTTTTCTGTCACTGGCCATTAAAGAATATAATAGGAAACATTTTTCTAAAATTCAGAGCTGTCCATATATGTAAAGGGCTGACTTTGGGGGGGGGGTAGTTGGCTCCCTGTCACCAGAGGTGTTCAGACCACTTTGAAAGGGAAGCTTCATCTGCTGGAGGGAAATGTGAGCTGGATGACCTTCCAGGCTAAGATTACATGACTCCAGGTTCTCTGGAAAACAAGCTGAAAGAGATTCTGGTTATTTGTACTGCACGGACACGTGGACACCACGTGGACACCACATGGATATCCGGAGCACCTCATACCAAATCATAGCAAATCAGACTTCTCCTAGCTAATCTTGCTTGACTGCAGACTTAGAGGAATCTATTTGTGAAATATTGCTTGTTTTGCTAAAGAAAGGAAAGACACTTTCTTTCTTTGTCATAAGAAGGAATCCTAAAGGAGCATCTTTTTTAAAAATAATTTATATATTTTTTGGCTGTGCTGGGTCTTCATGGCTGCGCTGGGGCTTCATGGCTTGCAGGCTTTTCTCTGGTTGTGGCGAGTGGGGGCTACTTTTTGTCGCAGTGCGTGGGTCTCTCATTGCAGTGGCTTCTCTCGTTGCAGAGCGCAGACTCTAGGGCCCGTGCACTTCAGTGCTGGTGGCACGTGGGCTCAGTAGTTGTGGTGCCCAGGCTCTAGAGCATAGGCTCGACTGTTGTGGCACATGGCTTAGTGGCTCCGCAGCATGTGAGCATCTTCCTGGACCAGGGATCGAACCCCCGTCTTCTGCATTGGCAGATGGATTCTTTACCACTTGAGGCATCAGGGAAGCCCCTAAAGGACCATCTTAACTGACTCTACCACAGACAGAGATTTTCACTTGTCACACCCCAGAAGCCAGGTGCCATCCTGAATTAACATGATCTTGGAGCCACTCATCAAGTTTTCCTCCCTCTATTTCTGTCCGTTTCTGAGTTCATATTTGTCCTTGTCTCGAGCCTCTGGCCTCTTGAGTCACTGCATGGCTACCCAAGTCATCCTGCACCGGCTGCTTGCTAGGCTGCCTGTCCTTTGCTGCCAAGCCCTCAGCCTCACACACCCCTCTGGGCCTCCCTGCTGTGAACACTGTTTAGGTCCTTAGGCTCCTGAGCTCCGGGCATCCAGCTCATGTCTAACTGGTGGAACATCCACTCCCTGATGTGGCTTCCTCTGCTCCGGCTCCTTCTCCAGCCCTGCAGTCTGAGCTTCAGCTGAGTGTCTGCAACTTTGGCAGAGAGAAGAGAATGCATCCTATATGTGGAATGAGGAAAGGGCTCTAGGCTAGGTGCCTGGAGAACCAGAGTTTGAGCCCCCATGGGCTGCGACACTCATGTGGATCACTCTGTGTCCTTGAGCTCTAAGTCCTGTAAAGCAGGTCTGACCCACCTCACAAAGCTATGGTGAGAATTACCATAATCCTGCCACCCAGGATTGTACTTTTACCACATGTTGGGCATTCAGTTTAGCACTTACTGTCCTTCTTAATTCTCCCAAAACAACACTTTGAGGATGGCACTTGTATCTCAGTTTTACACCTGAGAAAATGGAAGCTCAGGGAGGCTAAGCAATCTACCCAAGGTCACACAGCAAGGCTAAAATTTGAGCCCTAGTCTGTCAATTATAAAACTCTCGCCACTGACACACCTCCCTATAAGGTGTTCAGTTCAGTCACTCAGTCATGTCCGGCTCTTTGTGACCCCAATGAGGACCACAGAAATGCTTTATAGTAGTAAGAAATCTTTTCTGCACATCGGTATTTATTATTATTTCTAAATCACCCATGAATCTCTATGGGTCTCAAAGGCACAAGGACCCTCTATTAGGGATGGTGCTGACACGTTTGTGGGCAGATTGCAGAGAGAACCATATGCAGGTAACAATCATTCACATCTCTAATTTCTTCAGCCTCAAGAAATACACAGTTAGAAAAAGAGAGGTTTGGGAGGCGGGGAAGACTTTTTGCTACTGAAATAGACTGGAACATTTGAACCCAGAGCTTGATCCCAAGATCAACTTTGAAATAACAAAGCTTGGCTGGGATCAAAATGATTAGTATCTTTGCACTGTACAAATATGCCCCTGGCTACCACAGCCCTCACCCTGCGATAAGACCTCTCCGGGAACCATAACCTGTGGTCCTGTGTGGGGCTGGAAGCCCTACCACCTCCATGCTGGTTGCAGCCCTGGCCCGGGAACAGAAAAGCAGATGCTGGGAGAACATTTGATCCCACTCATCCAAACACTGCATTCATGGCTGGCTGGAAAGATGAGGGCTGGAGTTGCTGGATGAGCTGCTGGAGATCGGCAACTCCCAGCTGCTGTGCCAGCTATAGACTCCCAGTCTCTCAGCTCCCAGGCGGATGGAGCTGTGGGCTGCTCTGCGGGCTCGCCAAGCCCAGAAAGGAGCGATGGGAGGGTGGGTGCTGCTGTTGCTGTTACCTCTTAGAGGAGGAAAACCTGATTCAAAAATTAAAAAAAACTCCCCTTGGGACTAATTCAGCTCAAGGTTTGAAGACTTCCTAGCTTGTCCTGTGAACCTCAAAACCAAGAACTACAAATTAAAATTTTGATAGGCCATTTTGTTTCAAAAGGTCACTTAAGCACCCAGAATTTTTCAATTACATGAATATATTCTCTGGGTTCTGCAATAGCTCAGACAGTGTTTTAACTATTTTTTCTACTGTGAGTTTTTATTTTTTCCCCTAGAAATTGTTTTTATTTGACCTATCCAAGTCTTAAGTTTCTTAATTCAAAAGCTTCATCAAAAAACCCCACAAATCCCAGAGTTTTGGCAGCTTCTGCCTGTCATGGACTACCTAGCTGACACCGGGAGGTGGCGCCAGAGAGGCAGTACCCGGCAGGAAGGATCTTCGGAGGAGGCTCCTGACATGAAATCATGAATCTTCAGTTTCCAAGTGGCACTGCTTAATTTTTCAGGCGCCCTGCATTCCTCATATGTCAGCAGCCTGGCCGCTCTTGTTCCTCACAGTGTAACGAGGTGACCTGGGGTTTGGTCACCTGGAGTCCATCGGGAAGAGAGATCGGGTTCTTTGCTGTTCCAGATACGCTGCTCATGTCCTTTTGAAAGGCGACAGGTCAGTGCAAATGGGCTGCAAAAGCGCCGGCCTTTGTCTTGTCACTATCACCGCCCCAGTCTGCACTACTCCTTGCTCCTTACTAGTTTATGGAAAATATTTATGGAGGTCTCACTCAGGTGGAGTCTAAATGCTTTTACAGATCAGTCCAAAACTTCCTAACCCAACACAGAAGAGCTACAGGTAGCTGAAGCTTTGAGCCCTTCATCCCTGGCAGTGAGAAGATTCATTGATTTATGCCGCTAGAACTTGTGTGTTACGTTAATACATCACACAAATACTATGTATTTTCTCTGGGTATTATGATGTGAAAACGTTGAGAAACACTGGACTTATTCACCCTTTACAACTAATGGGGTAGCGCTATTAATATTTCCATTGTACAGAATTGCTTAGTGCCCAAGGCCTCGTAGCTAATAAACAGCCCAGCGAGAATTTGAGCCCAGACAGCCCACCCTTAGAAGTTTCATGCTTTGGACTCCAGATCAGAAGTTCTCAACCCTGGTTGTATAATATAAGCTGAGGAATTAAAAAAATACCAAAGCCGAGAAGCTTTCACACAAGACAAGCCTAAGGAGGTTTGATGACTAAATGTAATGAGGGGTCCTAGGTGGGATCCTGGGACAAACAAAGGACATTAGGGAGAAGCTGAGGAAATTTAAATCAAGTATGGGCTTTAGTTAATAATAACGCATCAGGATTGGTCCATTAGTTGTGACAAATGTACCATGCTGATGTAAGGTGTTAATGGTAGGGGAAACTCGGCATGGTGCTTATAGGAATGCTGTCAAGGGCTTCCCTCGCGGCTCAGATGGTGAAGGATCTGCCTGCAGTGTGGGAGACCTGGGGTCAATCCCTGGGTCGGGAGGATCTCCTGGAGGAGGGCATAGCAACCCACTCCAGTATTCTTGCCTGGAGAATCCCTATGGACAGAGGAGCCTGGTGGGCTACAGTCCATGGGGTTGCAGAGTCGGACACGACTGAGTGACTAAGCACAGCACATTACCTTCATAATAATTCTGTCAGTCTAAAACTGTTCTAAAATAAAAAGTTTACTGTTAAAAAAATAAAACCTAACAAACAAGGCCTGAGGCCTCACCTCAGAAAAGTTAAATCAGAACCACTGGTGGTGAGGCCCAGACATCTGTGCTTTTTAAAAAGCTCTCCAGAAGATCAAATGTTCATCCAAGGTTGGGAATCCCTACACCGCTTTCTTGACACAGCCTCGAAGCAGCTGGAGTGCAGAGGTCTTGTCTTGCTAATTTTCATTCCTCTAGCACCCAGCTTGGGCTTCCCTGGTGGCTCAGATGGTAAAGAATCTTCCTGCAAAGTGGGAGACCTGGGTTCAATCCCTGGATTGGGAAGATCCCCTGGAGGAGGGCATGGCAACCCACTCCAGTATTCTTGTCTGGAGAGTCCCCACGGACCAAGGAGCTTGGCAGGCTACAGTCCATGGGGTCACAAAGAGTCAGACACAACTGAGTGACTAAGCACAGCACAGCACCCAGCTAGAGTCTGGTCCAAGTTAAGCATTCAGTACATGTTTGATGAATGAGTGCTTAACTATTTCAGCCTTTCCTTAATTCAGCCCTGAGATAATCAACTTGGAAGAGAAGAGATTAAATGGAAACATTTAATGTTGTCAGGCAACAAGTCTATCGCTGGATACTGATTATTTACTATGAGCAAGCTGGTAGGTACTGCCACGGTTGGAAGTGTGAATGAGAGGCGATGCCTTTTCCTCAAGGTATATTCTATAGGGAAAAGCTGACCCTGTGGGGTAGTGGTTAAGCAAGCAGGATCTGGAACCAGATGAAAGTGAAAGTGTTAGTGGCTCAGTTGTGTTTGACTCTTTGCCACCCCATGGCCTGTAGCCGGCCAGGCTCCTCTGTCCATGGAATTCTCCAGGCAGGAATACTGGAGTGGGTTGCCACTCTTCTCCAGAGGGTCTTCCTGACCCCAGGGATCAAACCCAGTTCTCCTGCATTGCAGGTGGATTCTTTGCCATCTGAGCCACTACATGCTTCAGATGCTCTAGGTTCAAATCCCAGTTTCTCTGTCTGGTAGCTGTATGATCCTGGGCATTTTCCTAATTATGTTGGAATGATGGGATATATGAAAATGAAGCAGAAACCAATGCTGTTGCTGTGTGAACTGGAAACTCAGGAGAAGAAATCAGCAAAATGGGGCACACTGAGCAGTTTTGCTGTCATTGGTTTGTTTTGCACAAGATAATTCCTGTCGTCAGAATTCCACCTGTGCCCTAGTTGTGGCTCACCTACACAAAGGATGGGAACCTATGTCATAATGACCTGAACAGCAGGATCCTGACGGCTTCCTGACCTCAGGCAGGGAGGACAAAGGAGAAGTGAGGTCTAGAGTAATGAAGAAGTGGGCTCCTCCTGGGCCTGCTGGACTCTGCCAGAGCCATTGCTCCTCTCCTGGGGAAACCTGGTTAAATGCCCAGTGCTAATGCTGACAGAGGATGAACTCTGCACCTGGAACTTTCCTAAGGGCTTTACTTACTTTGTTGTTGTTGTTTAGTTGCTAAGTTGTATCCGACTCTTTTGCCACGCTATCGCAAAAGACTGTAGCCTGCCAGGCTCCTCTGTCTGTGGGATTTCCCAGGCAAGAATACTGGAGTGAGTTGCCATTTCCCTTTCCAGGGGACCTTCCTGACCTAGGGATAGAACCCACATCTTCTGCACTGGCAGGCAGATTCTTTATCACTGAGCCACCAGGGAAGCCTGCTTTACTTGCTAGGGATCATTAATGTCCACAGCATCCACATGACACAATCCTTTCCTTTTTGTCACTCCTATTTTATTTACAGAACCCTAGAGGGAGGTAACCCACCTAAAGTCCCCCAGCTAGTAAGTGGCATATCAGCATTCAACATGGAGGTTCACAGCTCACGTGTCTAACCACCACCAGATACCTGGCAAGGAGAAGGCAGCCTGGTTTTGCATCAAAAGTGCCAGCTTCAGAATGATACAGAGCAAGGATCTGCTCAGGCTCTCTGACCTTGGGAGTGGCACTTCACCTTTATAGGCTTTGATTGCCTCACCTACAAAGTGGGAGTCACACCAGGGTTGTTCTGAGGACTGAGATCATATGTTGAGCCATCTTCTTCCTCTTTTTCTCCCTTGTCAAGCTTTTTCCTCCTCCAACCCCATCTTTATCCACCTCTGTTTAACTTCCATATTTCTTTACTTTTGCTTTTCAGAGTTAGGGACGAAAAGCTAAGATCTAACACATCTTGATCTACTCTTCTAATGGAGTAAGAATTCGGGATGAATTATTAAATATATATGCATGTGTATTTTATAAACACGTGCAAATACATATGTGCAAAGACACATTATGTGTGTGGGCTGGTGGGGGGGGTGGTGAGATCAATAGATATATAAGCCCTTTGAAAGCCTGAGTTGAAGACCCAGCTTTATCTCTTACGAAAGATCCTTGATTCTGGTACGGCACAGTGGATGCTGGAAAGAAAAGGCAGTCACCTACTTAGCAACATGAGCCTAAAGTGCAAGAAATGTGGCAGGAACCATGCTTTCAACAACAATGCAAAAATGGGAGCGCTCAGTTTGGCTGAAGGAGTAGGGCAGGCTTCTCAGAGGAGACTGCATTGACGCTGCATTAAAGGGCAGGCAGAGGACACCAGCCAGTGACGTGGAGAAGACTTCAGTAAAGGGAAGAGAAGGTGCACACCGTGAAAGTTTTTGGTCAAGTGCCCCTGTGAGAGGGCCTGGTGAGCTGCAGCCTGGAAATGAACATCGGCCGGACACACTGCCTGTGCTATTTCCTTCAGTCATCTGGACAACTCACATTAATATGCCCATTTCACAGAGGAGGGAACTGAGCTTCAGAGAGGTTCAGTCATTTGCCTAAACCACACAGTTAAGAAACAGAAGCACCAAGATACAGCTGGTGCCACACAGTTTTCCACTTGAATATGTAAAGGTGAGGGAGAGGGCCGACACGCAAAGAGAGATCAAGAAGACAGGAGGCTGAGTTTTAGTGCTCAGCGTCTTCTGTAACCCCCGGCTGTTATGGGTTCAAGTGAGATTATGCATTTGTATACGCTTTATCTGAAAAGTGCATTGCAGATACGGATGGTGTCAGAACATGGGAATGATGTTATTATTGAATTGAACCTAAGTTCCAGTGCAATAATGCAAACCAGAGGCTTTCAGACTCCTCAAAACTGGCGAGCAGTAAAAAGTGCATGACCTTTGGCATTAGACAGACCTGGGTTCCAGGGCTTGCTCCACTTTACCACTCGCCAGCTGTGAGGCCCTGGGCACATGCATTCTTTGGGTCTTAGCTCCCTTACCTGTGAGATGGAGAAGCTGTGCCCAGTGTGCTTTGAGGTCGTCTCTTGGCCCCACATGGTGTGGTTGTGGGTCTGCCCTCAACCATTCAGCACAGCCGGGCTCAGATTCACCTTCAAGTTGCCCTCCAGTGGCCCCAAAGAAAGCCAGGAAATCTCAGAAAAGGACACACAAGTTGACTACAACTTAAAAAAAATAAAACCCAAACCTTAATTGTTCTATTTGATTTTAAAATTAGTGTATGCAAAAATCAGAAGATATTGAAAAACATAAAAATATAAAGCCTAGAAATAAAATTTTGAGGATCCAGAAAAATCTAAAAATGAATATAGAGTTCATCTCATCTGAAACACTATTAACTTTTTGGTGTGTGTCACCAAATTTTTTAAATTAAGTATTTAAAATCTAGAAACTCTTCTTATATATAATCTCTCATTAGTTAAATATAAGGGTTACTCTCATATAGAAATCATTTTTTAAAAATTCTAGTTGGATTCATTTAACCAGTCAAAATTGTTTTGAAAAAGTAGTTGACCATTTTTGGTGTCAAGATCAATCGTTTTATTGTTAATGTGTTTGTCAAATGGAAAGTGATAATCTTATTAGGTATATAACTATTCTTAAAACTCTTTACAACCTTTTCAAAATCGGTCAAATATAAATTGGTCAATTAAACTTGACTTTACATCTTCAGCTTTAGAAGATAGACATGCTAATCTCAATATTGATGGATTGCTGTTTGAAAAGCTCACTCTCTCTATAGCATTCTATTCACTAAGAAAAACTGATGCAAGATAGCACTTTGGGGAGGGGATATCTGGTGTATCAAACCTGCAGAGCCAAGCTGTCAGTGTCTGTCTAGAGCCTTCTGTCAGGAGCTGGAATTCTGCAGCTGTCTTCTCTTCATTCCATAAATGATCCAGCTCATCCAGGCTCAGTTTAGCCCATTGCGGGAAGGAGCCTTTGATGGGTAAACCCCCGAGTCTACACTGGAGGCTAGGGTTAAGAAATGCAAAAGGAGGTTTATGAGTATTTACTTAACCCAAGCTCTCATCCTTACTTCTCCATGTATCAGTCAGGAGAAGCCAGGTCCTGCTGTGATAACAAGCCTCCCCAGTCTCAGTGTCTTAACACAATAACAATTTATTTCGCACTTAATGCTGTCATTGGTAGGTGGTGGACTCTGCTTATTTTAGTCCCTCATTGATGCAGGAAGCAGCAGCTTCATTTCAACATGTGCTTCTAAGAAAGGTGGCAAATTCTTGAAGCTTCCATCTGGAAGTGCTATAGACAACTCCCACTCACATTTTATCAAATAAAGCAAGTCACATGACTACACCTAATTTCAAACGGGGGCCGGGAAGTGGACTCCTGCCATCTGATGGCCATTTTAGCATGAAACCAGCTGTGTGACCTCAGGCAATTCAATTATGCTCTGAAGGTATCTGTAAAATAGGGGATATACTCACTGGTTCACTATTCATTCATAGGAACACAAACATTGGAGTTTGCTTACATGACTTCATTCTCAGCTAAATTACATACTACCCATATAATCTTAGTATCTCTGGACCTCAGTTTGCTTATCTGTAAAATGGGAATGATAATAGTATCCAGCTCATAGCATGGTTGTACCAGTACAATGCATGTATTACATAAGTTACATAGAGCAGATAGTGCTGAAAATAGTTCCAGACATATCATAAGTGTGCTGTGCTTGTTAATTTTATTATTCATGTACCATTTAAGGAATATTTATTCAGAATCTTCCCCAGTTATCTGAATGCTCTTCTGAGGACTAAAGGAAAAACAGATGTAAATTCACAGTGCAGACGATGGGGTTTTCACAGGAAAGTCTAATAGGAAGAAGTGACATTTTGGTAGGACTTGGATTTGTTTTTGCTTCCATTTACTGAGCTCCTAGTATGTGCTACTGTGCTCAGTCAATTCAGTTGTGTCCAACTGATTGCCATCTATGGACTGTAGCCTGCCAGGCCCCTCTGTCCACGGCAAGAATACTGGAGTGGGCTGCCATGCCCTCCTCCAAGGGATCTTCTGACCCAGGAATCAGATCCTTATCTCTTGTGTCTCCTGCATTTCAGGCAGGTTCTTTACCCACTGAGCCACTTGGGAAGTCCACTATGTGTTAGGCTGTATGCTAAATGCTTTCATAGCAAGCACTTACTGTGTGCTAAGCTCTACACTAAATGCTTTCATAGTAACCCTAAGAGGTAGGTTTACAGGTGAGGAAATTATGGTTTCCGGATGCTAGGTCACCTGTCCCAGGTCCCACAGATGGTGACTGGTGGGACCTTTCCAGGAGATAGAGCCAGGCTATGTCTGCCTCATATGATGATTTTATCCTTTCTCCTGCATATCCTATTAAGGATCATCTGTTCACTGCTTAACCTGCTGGTTTCTCTACTAGACTGAAAGGTTCTTAAAAACAGAGGTGTTTCCCTTAATTCTTGGTGTTCTTATGTTGCCCAGCACCGTACCAGCCACATCATGGGGTGACCATGAGAAGGAGGAGGAGGAGGAGGAGAGAGAATTAAACCAAAGATCAGTGTGTTGGATTAAATCCCCCCCACCTGGCTGGTAATCTTCAGAATGTCACTTCTCCTCTTGAAGCTCCCATTTCTTAACTGTTACATCAGTTCCATGGGCCTTTCCATCTATAAAGGCTTCATGAGCCCCAGTCTTCAAACACTTATCAACTTAATAGATACTTATTGACTTGACAAGAAGACATGACCATACTTTAAAGACTTTTTATCATCAATTTTAGGTCATGTGGCTTTTCTTTGCCATACTTCAAAGTCAGAGAAAACGCGATATTATCTAAGACACATCACATCTTCCTTTACCTGAGCACAAATTTTCCATTTGCCTCAGGTTCTGCCAAAAAAAAAGGGGGGGGGGTGGGAAGGAGAGAAAGGGGACATAGCCAAGACTGTGGAGCTCATGAGCCCTCCTGCCATGTGTCCAGAAGGAATTTCTCAAAGGCAGGCCCTCGCTGGGTAAGAGCGTAGACCCAGCCTGACCTCTGGAGGAAAGGTCCCCTTGAGACAATGTTGCAGGGTCATGCAGGCTTGCCAGGACTGCAGAACAATGGGTTCTGGACACCCCCCTTCCAGTCCTTCCTGCAGACACCAGCCTGTAGAAAACACACTTTGGGAGCCGCTGGTCAGGGGAACGCGGTACGTGCAGCTGAGCCCGGGAACAGCTGTGGTGGTGCAGCAAACAGACTCTTTCTGAGGGGAAGTGGTGAGGAATCGGCTGGACTCACGGCCACCCCAAATGCTGGGGCTCCACTCGCCATTCTTCCTCTTCCTCACTCACATAATAAGAGCTACTGCTGTCAAGCACCTACGCAGGGTGGGGACTGCTCAGCATCGTGCAGACCTTAATTTCTTTAATCTCATGTCAGCCTTTTAAAAATAGGTACGTTTCCCCCTATTCAACGGAGAGGACCCCAAAGCTCAGAAAAGCTGCATCACTGGCCATTGTTACATTGGAAAGACTGTGACCAGGACCCATCCTCCAAGTCCATCCCTGAGGTTTCTTACAGATGAGAGATCACCTCCAGACCTCGCCTCTTTCACCTGGGCAGCTGGGCTCATTCTGCTGGCCTTCTGCCCATCCACCCACAGGGAGGCTGGGAGGACCCTGGACTGCCAGCGACTTCCTGCCCTGGCTGGCTGCAGACGTGTGTACAGAAACACGACTTCCTGGGAAACTTCAGTGGCCCTAGTTTTCCATGGGCTGAGTCATTGCAGCTTATCCTGGTGTTCTTAGCTGAAACAGTCAGAGGAAAGTAGCTGGAAACTCCCCTAGGTTTTACCCGCAAAGAATTTGTTGAAGACAATTCAGCCACATTCCTCAGGTTTCTCAGACCTCACCTTGCCCCGGGGAAGATGAGAAAGGCTGGGAAGATGCATGGGGGTGAAAATGAGCCTTGGAATTAAGAAGGGCTTTCGGTGCCAGGCCAGGGAGCTGGTTCCTCCTAAAACACAGCCCAGCTAGCTGTGAGGGCCCAGAGAGAGTGAGCCTGTGAGCACTGCGGTCCTGTGGAGAGCTTGGTCCCTGCTCCATGCTACCCACCTTGTCAGCTAGTGCCCAGTGCCTCATCTGGGCAAGGAACTGAGTTAGGTACCAGAGATAGTAAAGAGACCAGAGGTTAAGGGGCTGTTAGGCAGATCTGGATCAAAGTTTGGATGTGCTGCTTGTTGGCTGTGTGACCTAGGGCAGGTTATTTGGCTTCTCTGAGTCTTATTTTCCTATTTGTCATTTATCAAACCTCATGAGTTTGTTGTGAGGATTAAATGAGTAATGTATATGCTCAGCACAGTACCTGACACATCATAAGATTCAAGTAATAGTAGCTATTTTATTATTGCTAAGTACAAAATCATGTCAGACTTTAGTGAATTCAGTGCAGGTCCATGACATGCACAGAGCACCTGGTTTGTGTCCGGAGCCATGCTTGGCTCTGGGGAGGTGGGCAGGTGGAAACCCCTGGCTTCCAGGGGCTCACAGGAGACAGTTCATCAATAAGTCACTAGGATACAGTGAGGGAACCGTAGCAGCAGAGATACCCAAGGAATGTTGTTGTTGTAGCTGTTCAGTCACTAAGTCATGCCCAACTCTCGGTGACCCACAGGCTACAGCACGCCGAACTCCCCTGTCCTTTACTATCTCCTGGAATTTGCTCAAATTTATGTCCATTCAGTCAGTGATGCTGTCTAACTATCTCATCCTCTGCCACTCCTTCTCATTTTGCCTTCAACCTTTCCCAGCATCAGGGTCTTTTCCAATGAATTGGCTCTTCTCCTCAAGTGGCCAAAGTATTGGCGCTTCAGCTTCAGCATCTAGGGCTATTGAGAGGGCAGAGACACAGAAGAGGGGTTAGTACAGGTTTCTGGAGAAGGTGATACCTGAACTGTGTACCAAGGAGAGTAGGAGTTAGCCAGGTGAAGAGATGGAGGGCTGACAGGCCAGAGCAGGGAGCAGGGCATTCCAGAAGAGGCAACAGCTTGAGCAAAGGCAGGCGCAATAGTCAAGGTATAGTGTGAAGGACCTCAAGGGAGGTGAAAGGATCCAAGGCAAAAGAACTCAGGGCTTGACGTAGAAGAGCTGGGTTCAAGATCCACGTCCTTCCCTTCCTAACTATTAACGTTGGGCAAGTCCTTCCCCTCAGAGACTGAATTTCCCCGTCAGTAAAGCAGAGATTGCACTAGCTACTTAACAGGGCTGACTCCAGTCACAAATGCTGCTGTGTTTACACACTGACAGGTATGTTTGCAGCTGTGTCTCTTGCACTCAGCAGGGCGCCGGGTCACTTGAGCACTCCAAGACCTTTGAGCACTCGAAAGGGCATCAACTAGCTTAGCTAGCAGGGTACTCGGTGTGCACTAGGCAGCATGGTAAGCACTGTAGACGTCTCCTAGACCTGCGCCTCCATTTTCTCCTTGCAAATAGGTTCACCAATACCACGTTTGAAATTGAGAGAAAAGTGAAAGTCGGTCACTAAGTTGTGTCCGACTCTGTGTAGCCCACCAGGCTCCTCTGCCTATGAGATTTCCCAGGCAAGAATACTAGAGTGGGGTGCCATTTCCTTCTCCAATATATGAGCTAATATATGATACTTGGTTTTCTCTTTCTGGCTTCCTTCACTCCGTGTAACAGCCTCTAGGTTCATCCACCTCACTAGGACTGACTTGAAGTCATTCATTCTTTTACGGCTGAGTAATATTCCCTTGTAAAGGGGAGAGTGGCACCAATGAAGAAGGTGGCATAGACATATATACAGTACTGTACGTGAAATAGCCAGTAAGAAGCTTCTGCATAACAGAGGGAGCCCAGCCAGGGGATGATCTAGAAGCGTGGGATGAAGGGATGGAGGGAGGCTCAAGAGGGAGGGGATATATGTATAATTATGGCTGATTATGTTGTTGTGGGGTAGAAAACATGACAACATTGTAAAACAATTTTCCTTCAGTTAAAAACTAAATGAAAACAAAACAGAACAAAATCCCCCCCAAACATCATAGGAGTCTTATGCAGTCAGGTTTCACACCCCAGAAGCTGAGCACCATCTTGATCCTCTCCTGAGTGTGCCCAAGCTGGCTGAGGGGGTTCCCAGTCCTTGGAAAATCCAGGGTAAACCTGGATGAGTTGGTCACTCAACAAATGCAACAAAGGAATTTACCCAAATATAATCCTGCTTCAGGCTGGTGGCCAGGCTGGAATTTGAACCCAGGCCTGTTTGCCCTTAGTACCCAAGTTTTTAGCCACTGCATTATTACTTAACCGATAAATGATGTCCTTTCAAAACAGAGGGATCGCAGAACTCTGATTCATTACCAAACAGACAGATTAATCTTCCCTGTCTCTAAACTTACTAACTCTCCTTCCGCACAATGGGCCTGGCATTCAGTCTTGGGATATGACGCCCATATTTCGAATACTTCAAATATTGTCCTGTGAATAGACTGTAAACAGAGAGGGGAATGGAGGTTGCAGAGGAAAGGGGGGATGGGATGAAGCCACAGCCACTAGCACCTGTCCTCCTGGGACCACGGCCGAGTAGTCTCAGGCTCTCTGCCCTGGTCACCTCGCTTCTCTCCAGAGCTGGAGGCGTCAGATGCAAATACTTGGCAGGCCCACCCTGGGAGCCTTACAGTTGGACGGCAGCTGTGAAATGAGAGTTCAGGAGGGAGAGCGAGCTGAGTGGGGAGCAGAAGCCATCGGGACCTTTGCTTTCTTTTCCAAAGCACATTTGAAACCAGCAGTGCGCTGGTGCGAGGCTGGCGGCCCACAGCGCAGGATGAACTGGATGCCTGCTGGGCGACAGGCAGGAATTATGACACAAGGGCAAAGTATTATTTACTCCCTGGGAACAGGTGCTGCCCGGGACTCGCAGTCCTCTCTTGCCTGACTTCCCTGCCCACATGTCCTCGGAGGCAGCTCCCTCCAGCACCCCACACAGTCCCAGCCCTCAGTGATGCTGGCTGCTTCTCCTGCCCCTGCCCCTGGCTGCGTGCAGCTCACAGGCGCCCGGAGGATGCCATCGCTGGCCGGCTCCCGCCTGGGGACATGAGCTTGCTGGAACCAGCTCGTTTTACATAAGCTGTTGCTGAAGATGTCAGGTGATAACGACTTTCGGCTCCAGTTAACCGGCAGTCGCCCTGTTTGTGCCCACGCAGATGCATCAGGCAAAGGGAAAGTCATGGAGAAGCAAAGGAGAAAATAATCCTCCACCAAGTGTCTTTGTGAACTGGCAAGTTCACCTCTGGAAAATTGTCCTAGGCTGAACCAAGATCAATTTTTATTTTTTTTTTAATGAGAGGGGAAACAAACAATCAGTCAGGCAAACTCCAACTACCACCAGCTGGTTTTTCCTCCCCTGATTATGTGTTATTTCCTTAAAGCACCAGTTGGTAAACATACAAGACTCTTCTGTTGATTCACAAAACAATACAGAAGGCAGTTAAGATTTCTTTGCACAGTTTGATTAAGGACAAATACAGAAGGGAAGTGAGTGAACAGAAGGCCTGGAGGTCTTGTTTGGCTCATGAACAGGACCACATGCTGTGTACACCCTATGCCCTCCTTTGCAAACCGCATGACCCTCAAAACACATTGGTGCCAACTGTGAACCAGCTCCAGGGATTCAGAGAAAGAAAAGTGCTCTCAACCTGGCAGAGGAAGGAAGACAAATATACAGATAATCGCAACACATGGCCCAGGGTGGTGGGGGCCATGAGTGAGGAAAAACATACGCTGTGGATTAAGAAGAGGATGAGGTTGCATGGGGTTGAGGAGCTCTGGAGAAGATGGCCACATGGTTTCCTAGTTCAGACCCTCATGCTCTCTACCGGAACAAGAAACTGCGTCTTCAACAGCGTTCTACTTCCAGGCTTGCCCCCACTCCAACACACCTTGCATTTTGCTGCCAGGGGTGTCTTTCTAACTTAAAAACTGGACACAATCCTCTTTTCATTTAAAACCCTATATTGGCTCTGATCAGTTTAGGATAAAGGCTAATTATCATCATTTAGCCTCTATCTCCCTCCCCAGCCTCATCTCTCAAACTCATCTTTTCAGACCAGTTTTTACTCCAGCAGTGCTGAGCCCTATATCATTTGCCCTTCCTTAGATTGCCTTCCTAAATTGAACTTCTATTCATCTGTCAAAACCCACCTTCCATATGACTTCCTCATAGTATTAGTCATTCTGTCTTCTGTGTTGTCTTGTTTGTATTATAATTATGTGACTTAAAAATGCTTTACTTTCCCGCCAATGTCTATCAAAAGATTGGAGCTTCTCAGGGTAAGAGTCATATATAGTTCAAAGTTGTATTCCTGGCACCTAGCACAATGCCTGGCACTTAGTCATGCTCAACACATGTTAGTACCTTTCCTCTCCACCAAAGGAAAGTTGATGCCCTACTTGGGGTTGGCCATACCTAAGGTACTCAGTGTCTATCTTCTCCCTTCCTGGGGCTTTCCTTTGCAGTCCTCACCACACCTTTTCCAAAACTTTATGTTCCCTCCATCTTTGTTCCCTCCCTAGCACCTTCCTCCCCCTGCCAGGGGGACAAAAAAAAAAAAGGCCTGGTCTCAGGTCTCAAGGGAAGATAATTAAAACTCTTCTAGTAATTTAGTTTGATTTGTTCTGTTCCAGCTTACAGCCTGGCCCTCATTAGAGAGGTATTAAAGGACTTCTCAATCTGGTGGGCCAACGAAGAGGGCCCAAAAGAAAAGTGATTAATCTTAATTAATCTTCTGTGTCTCTCAGTGTCCCAGCGCTTTTGGTCCCACAACAACCCAGTGGACAGGATATTGTTATTTCCATCTTACAGATTAAGACACTAACACTCAGAGACAGCGAGGGACTGTCCACAGGTCACTCACCTGATAAATGATATAGCCAGGATTTCAATCCAGATTGCCTGATCCCAAAGGGCTTTCCCCTCTCACTGCTATGTGGAGGGAGTCTGTGGAGCTGGGGTGTCTGACATTTCCCAGTCACTCCCAGTCACTCTCTACACACCAAAATCGAAAGCCACGGTCCTGATCATTTCTCCACCCTGCAGATCCAAGAGGCCCCTGCCTGGTTCAGCCAGCTCAGGTTAATCTTCCCATTTTCTGATCTTCTTATCTCTTGCTGTGCTGTCTGGCTAGGAGTGTATTTTGTATTAAGCTATTTCTTGTGTATACATATTTTTATCCCAACCCAAAGACTGGAAACATGACTTAGGTTCCCCAGAAAAAAATCTCAGACAATGGCAGTCACAGGGCAAGAAGCTCACCAATAAATCCTTTCATTCCACAGCTGTATCGATTCATAGACGCAGAGCCTTCGGTTACACCTTCAACTCCTTTTGTGATCTTGGACAAGTCACTTGCCTTTCTTTCAACTTCAGTTTCTTCATCTCTAAAGCAAGAGGTTGGACTAGAAAAATCTTATAATAATATTTAACACTTATATAGCATTCACTACGTGCCAGGCATTGTTCTAAGTGCTTTTCACCTACTAACTTGATTAATCCTCAAGGCAACCTAGGAGAGAGGACCCTGTCATGATCTCATGTTCTAGGTACAGGAAACCAAAGCACAGAGAGGTTAAGTAACTTTCCCAAGGTCACAGAGCCAAGAAGTGGCAAAGCCTGGACTCAAAATCAAGCAATCTGGTTCCAAAGTCAGTGCTGTAACCATTATACCATACTTCCTTTCTTAGATTTCCTTTTAAAATGTAAACGCCTCTCTTGCTCATTTCATAGCCATTTACTGACTCTGTACTCAATACCAGTCACAGATACAAATTGTGGTGGGCACCAGAATACAAAATTCCATAAACCCTGCCATTGGGGCCCCCTGGTATGATAAAGAGAGGGAGCTGAGTGACCCTGAGCCATCTAGCTGTTCTGGAGATCTGAGCTGGCTATGGTAAGGCACAGCTGTCATATGCACCCCAAAAGTGACCATAAGTTGCGTTTTTCAGTACTGTGTTTATTTTCTTGTGATGTACATTTTAACTCAGAGATCTTTGTCAGGAAGCAGGATTAAGCACTGCTAAAATGGCACCCCACTCCAGTACTCTTGCCTGGAAAATCCCATGGATGGAGGAGCCTGGTAGGTTGCAGTCCATGGGGTCACAAAGAGTCGGATACAACTGAGCAACTTCACTTTCACTTTCCTGCCTTGGAGAAGGAAATGGCAACCCACTCCAGTGTTCTTTCCTGGAGAATCCCAGGGACGGGGGAGCCTGGTGGGCTGCTATCTATGGGGTTGCACAGAGCTGGACACAACTGAAGCGACTTAGCAGCAGCAGCAGCAGCAGTCTATGGACTCCTTGTTCTGGCATCTCTACAGTGGCTTGTTGGGCCCAACTGCTCAGGCCTCATTCAAGGGCCCCTCCTAATGGAGTCCAGATTCTCCTGTCACCTCCTTCCCCAGAGTCACTCTCCACACGATTCCCCTAGTCTGGACTGAAGACTCTCTTGCCCTCCTAGCCTTAGTCTCTGCCCATCTTGGTTCCACTCATCCTTCTAGGCTCATCACAGAATCCACCTCTGTGAAGCCTCTTTCGATTCCCTAGATGTAATCATGCCTTTGTCACCCTTCTGTGCAGAGTTCACATTCCTCACAGGCAAAAACATGTTTTATAGGCAATTTTCCAAAGCATGCAACACAGCAGTTCCTGGTACAGAGTAGAAACTCGGAGGCACAGTGGAAGGTACAATTAACTTGGCTACAAAGTCCTAATTTCTAGTCTCTTCTCTATTAGATACTTGTATGACACACAGCAAGTCAATAACTTTTTTTTTTTTTAGTGTTTGTTTCTTCTGATCACTGAAGAACACAGAGAAGTGTAAAGAAGGTCTAAATTATCCATAAGTCCCACCATCCAATGATAGCCACTATTGTTATTTTGGTATATTTCCTTCTTATTTCTTCTCTATGCATGGAACACACATGGAAATAAATATATTGTAAATATGATTTTTTAAACTTTTCAATTAATATTTTAGGAACATTGTCCTTGATTAAAAATCTTTTCTACAGAAGTAACTTTATAAATTTTTTTGAGGTATAAGTTACTTATAATAAATGCACCTGGGCTTCCCTGGTGGGTCAGTAAAGAATCTGCCTGCCATTGTAGAAGACACGGGTTTGATCCCTGGTCCAGGAAGAGCCCACATTCCGTGGGACAACTAAGCCCATGGGCCACAACTACTGAGCCTGTGCTCTGAGCCCAGGAACCACAGCTACTGAGCCCATGTCCCGCCAGCTACAGAAACCCATGTGGCTAGAGCCTTTGCTCTGCAACAAGAGAAGCCACTGCAATGGGAAGGCTGTGTTCTGCAACTAGAGAGTAGCCCCTGCTCACAGCAGCTAGAGAAAGCCCATACAGCCCATACAAAGACCCAGCACAGCCAAAAATATATAAATATAATTTTTTTAAATGCACCCATTTTAAGTGGATAACTTGATGCATTCGGGAAACTGTGTGCACTCATGTAATCATCACCACAGCCAAGACATAGTTGTCCCACGGCATGCGGGATCTTCCTGGACCAGGAATCTCCATCATTCTCAAAAATTCCTGAAGACCCTGTTTGACGTCAGTCCTCATATTCCTCCCAAGCCCAGGCAAACACTGATTGCTTCTACAGATTGAATTTAATGATCAAAATAATATTCCATCATGTGGCATTCCCTAATTTGGCCATTTCCTGATCACTGGACATAAGGGTGGTCTCTAGTTTTCCCCTGCAATAAATGACAGCTCAGTGAGTAATCTTTGGTCACTCCTCTGATGATTTCCTTGGGATAAATGCTCAAATCTGAAATCATTGAATCACAGAGTATGCACAGTTTTAAGGCTTATGATAAATATTTGAGCAAGTTGCTTTTAATCTTGCCGAGGCTGTTTCCTCATTCGTTAAAAAAAAGGAGGGGGGGCGGATTAAAAATTCAAGCCTTGAGGAGTTGTCAAGATTACATGATATCAGGTATAAGACACTTTGAGTAACTGGTAAAACTAATCCACAAATACATGGGGGAGCTGAGTAGGAGAGAGTGCAATGGAGATGGCTCTGGATTTGTCAATCAGTCAGATGGCTCTGGATTTGAATCCTGACTCTGCCTTTTTTCTAGCTGTTGAACTTGAGTTAGCTATTTAACTCAAGCCTCCATGTTCTCACTTGTCAAATGGGAGTAACAGGTTCTGTTCTCCAAAGGTTGTTATGAAGGGTAAGTGAAATACTCCATGTAAAGAGCTTGGAATAATTCCTAGCTCATGGCTGCTCAATAATTTGCAGTGATTAGTTCCAGTCGGGGTTCTTGGTTTCAAATAAATAGGTACCAAGTCTGGGTAACTTAAGGAAAATAGGAAGCTATTGAAAGGATTTTGGGTTGTTCACAGGACCAACAAGAAGGCTGAAGAATCAGGTGTGGAAAGTGGGTAGGAATGAAGGTAGATTAGGCAGCTGAGAACACAGTCCAAGTCTAGCCCCAGGAACTGTCTGGTTATGAGGCCCACTGCTGAGGCTGCTACCAGACTTCCAAACTGTGAGGCTGTGATTGTCTCGAACTTTCCCCCTGTCTTTATACCACTTGCTCCAGATTGAAAGTCCCAGATGGAGACACCAAATAGCTGAGTCCAATGTATAGATCAGAGCTCTGGCTGCCAGGGAGTGGGTTGAAAGATGCCTCTTTTCTTTCAGCTTTTGTTTAAAGAGAAAGGTCTCTGCTTTTTCCCTAAACCCACAGAATAAGAGAGTTCCCTAATGTAAGAAGCAGGGTCAGGTACTATGGGGCTGACAGTAAGAGTCTGTCACACTACTAGTTTTCATGTTATGCAGACTAAATAAATATCTAGTGAATTGCATTTATTCCGTAGGGCTAAATATATGCTAAATGCTGTAGGGCAAGCATGATTTTAAAGAAACTTCTTGATGGATGCTCTGATAAAAGATACAGCAAATTTGCATATTCAGATGGTGTCATACTGGGGTTTCTTCCCATGGGAACAGGTCTGCACAAGGTTCTAGTGGTTTGGAGGTGTGTTTGCCTGCGTGCATGCACGCACATGCATGCACCCAGTGGGGACTGGGAATGGAGAGGACTGAGGGAAAAGGTAGTCTCTCTCATTTCTTTAAGATGAGCACTCTTGATCAAATCTTCAAATCCATTATTTACTTCCTTTTGGTTTGATTTGATGTAACTTTTTTTTACTAAAACTCAAGTTCAGTCACCTATGATGAGACAGACAGTCCACCTGGCCATAGATAAGCATGACCTGAGGGGCTTCCCTAGTAGCTCAGATGGTAAAAAATCTGCCTGCCAGTGCAGGAGATGCACGTTTGATCCTTGGGTCGGGAAGATCCCCTGGAGAAGGGAATGGCAACCCACTCCAGTGTTTTTGCCTGAAGAACTCCACCACAGAGGAGCCTGGTGGTCTATAGTCCACGCGGTCACAAATATTTAGACATGACTGAGTGGCTAACACAGACACACAAGCCTAACCTGCGGGCTGGTCTGATTTCAGTGGGGATCAGTTGAATATTGACTGATTCTTGTTATTTATCTTTTTTAAAGCTATGACTTATTGAACCTATCTTCCCTGGTGGCTCAGATGGTAAAGCATCTGCCTAAAACATGGGAGACCCAGGTTCAGTTCCTTGGTCGGGAAGATCTCCTGGAGAAGGAAATGGCAACTCACTCCAGTATACTAGCCTGGAAAATCCCATGGACGGAGGAGCCTGGTAGGCTATAGTCCATGGGGTTGCAAGAGTTGGACATGACTGAGCAACTTCACTTTCACTTTCAATGGGTATTACTTTTTAAAATTCTTATGATCACCCCATGATGAGAGAACTGAGGCTCAGAGGATAAAGATAAATATTTTTTAAGATCACACAGCTAGTGAGTGAAAATTTGGGGATGTGGAACCAGTTCTGTCTGCTGTTGAATCCAAAGCTCTTTGCTATACGTCCAGCAAAACAAACAGTGTGCTTATGACTGAGCATCTGCAGACAGGGCTGCAGTGTAAACAGACATGCTGGCTGGATGGACACGGCATGAGGATGGAGAATAGAGCTGGGTTTCCTGGGAGATGAAGTCTCCAACAGTCATCTCAGGCGTCCAGAGCAAGTTTCCTGAGCGCTCCTCCCCCATCCTTTCAGGTAACTAATATTACTAGTTTTTACATTTTCTGCCAGGTTCTTTCTATGCATTCACAAATCAAGGTAACTGTTCATATATCCTTCTCTTGATGACACAAATAGTACCATACTATGTACATTATTCTCCCATTTAACTTGTTCACTCAATGCCTTGAAGATCTTTCCATTAAGAGAATATATAATTCTACTTCATTTTTTAACAGTTGCATAATTCTCTGAGGGTGGCCATTGTATGAATATACCATAATTTACATAACACTCTCTATTAATAAAGATTTGAGAAGATTCTCTGACTGGCCCCCATTCCTTGAGACAGATACTTTTTTCCTCATTTTTTTTTTTTTTGACATGGAGCATTTTAAAAGTCTTTATTGAATTTATGACAATATTGCTTCCTTTTTATATTTTGTTCTTTTGGTCAAGAAGCATGTGGAATTTTAGCTCCCTGGCCAGGGATCAAACCCACACCTCTTACACTGGAAGGCAAATCTTAACCAGGGAAGTCCTCTGCTGTCATTCTTCATGCATTTCAACCACTGTACTTATCATTCTGAAGAGTAATTATTTACACACTTGCACTTTTTCTACCAGACTGTGAGCTCCTTGAAAGCAGGGACTACATTTTCTGTGTCTCCAGCCCAGTACCTGGCACATGGAAGGATCAATAAATATCTGTTAAACTGAGCTGAATCTATATGCCGAACACTCCACCAGCCCCTTCAAGAATGTAAAAGCTTTGTTACTCTCTGTCTTGTGCCAAATCATAGGTATGAAATACATACAATGTGTATATTCTCACAGAGGAGCTAAACAATCCTTGAAATCAACCATGATTAGGAGGGACATAGATGAGGTTCTTTTCTGTCTTAGTCTAAAGAAAAATTGCTATTTACTCTTAGTGCTGTTATAACAAAGCACCATAGCCTGCTTGGCTGAAACAACAGAAATTTATTGTTATAACTCTAGAGGCTAGAAATTCAAAGTCAAGATTTTGCAGGATGGGCTCCTTCTGAGGGCAGAAGGATCTGTTCCAGGCCTCTCTCCTCGGCTTGAGATGACTGCCTTCTCTCTACGTCTTTTCACATGTTCTTCCCTCAGTGCCTGTCTGTGTCCAAATTTTCCCATTTTAGAGGGACACTGGATTGGTACCCACCTGAATGACTTCATTTTAACTTGATTACCTCTGTACAGATCCCATCTCCAAATAAGGTCACATTCTGAGGAACTGAGGGTTAGGACTTCAGTATATAAACTGGGGGGAGGGGAGAGACAAAATTCAACCCATCACAGTTCTAATTTTGAAAATTATTTAAAAGATCATATCAAGGAATTATGATCAGCAAGAGTCTTCTGGGACTATAAAAATGAATAATAATAATAATTTAAAAAACCCCACCAGTCTTTGAGTCTGTGATTTACAGATGATGGAGTGTGGTAAAACGTTCCTTTCCCGGCAGGGATCTGTGAGTTGAGTCACTCCTCCCCCATTCAAGGCCCACAGCACCTGGAGCCCAAGTTTTCTCCACCCTCGAAAGCAGGAAGTATTCTACTCACGGCTAATTGCACTGCCTGCCCTTCCCCACGGTATTGAAAATATTTCTTTGATGATGTCAAATCTGTACTCCTGTGACTGATAAAACTTTTCAGTTTCACTCTGGTTCTCCAAGTACTTTTTCAGATCAGGAGAAATCTGACAGACTAGCTATGTGTCATCAGTATGCGTGCTTTATTTAGGATGAGGCTCTACGGTGGAGCCTAGCTTTGGGTCTAAGGGGGACTCCTGGCCTGGGTGCCTGTCATGGGCCCCTCCTTGGTGGCCGTGTGCTCACTGGGCTTCTCTCTGACCAGCTTCAAAGAAGATGTAATCATCTCTTATTCATTTGTGTCTCTCATTGGACTCTCTGTCTTATTCACTGTGTCTCATTAATAGCTGGTGCTGAGTAGCTGAGCTTTCTGGACTAGTGAGCAAATCCCAAACTGCTTGTGTGAGGAGACCCTGCCTCCTGAGACAGTATATGGCTTTGGCAAATGACCATCTGAGGGGAAGGGGCCCAGAGAGCAAGTGTGGTAGAATGCAAGTTGGAAATAACGTTGCACATGAGGGTGTATGATTGGGAGATCGCAGAGGGGAAGGCAGGAAGAAACGGCCATAGAAGTCTCCCAAAGGGGGCCAGTTGATCCATCTACCCACCCATCTACCCATCCATCCATCCATCCGTCTATCCATCCACCCATTCATTTATCCACCTACCTATCCATCCATCTCCCCATCCACCCATCCATCAACTATTGCTAAGCACCTCCTAGGTGGTAGACACTATACCTGGCACTAGGAATGATACAGTGAATAAAACAAGGCCCCTGCTTTTTTGTGTAGACACAAACAAAACTCAAAGTAATGCAAAGGTGCTGTGGCTGGATGTATACTGTAAAGTATAGTGATGAAACCCAAAGCAGGGAAAGGAGTGTGCTCTTTCAGATTGAGTCCCAAGGAAAGGCTTGTGAGGCAAGGCTGGGCCAGTGTATTAAAGCGATAGGAGGGGGCCAGTGAGGTGGGAACAAAGCAAGTCAGCAATGAATGGTGATGGCGTAAAGACCTGACTCTTGCAGGGTTTTAAAATTTCTGTTAAGCTAACATTTATTAAGAGCTTACCATGTATTCAACTTTAAGGACTTCAAATATATTAATTCATTTCTTACACAAAAATTTAGATAGGTATTGTTATCATCCCTAGTTTATGAATGAAGAAATTGAGGTACAGAAAGATGAAATAGCTTGCCCAAATGCACAGCTAGGAAGTGATGGAGCCCAGGTTCACACACTCCAGGCATGCTGCATAACCACCACCTGCTCTGAGGATCACAGCATCCACTTCAGTTAGAGCAGCAATAAGCCCACCACCCCTTCACCTGCTCCTCTCCAGCACTGCAAGGAGCAGCTAGTATTCCTTCATTCCTCAAAATAGTGGGGGTGTCTGCTAACCTCACTAAGTAGATGCAGGAGTGCTGGGTGCATGGCAGGAAATAGTGAGGAGGAAGGCAGGACGGTGGAGAGGTGACGACTGGGTGGTTAGAACCGCAAAGGAGAGAAGCGCAGGATGTTATGAGCACACAGAGGAGGACCACGGAGCTGTCTTGGGGTGAGTCAGGAGTCACAGAAGCCTTCCTAGAGAAAGTGACCCAGAGCCAGGTCATCCCATGCCCCAGGGGATAGAGCATGAAAAGCCTTTCTTTCACCTCCTCTCTCCTGCAGAGAACCTTATCTGCAACAAATGTCCCATCAGTACCTACCACTTACCAACAATCTGCCTTTAACTTTCCACTAATTACAATTATTTTCCCTCCCCAACTGTGTTTGCTTTCTTCCTACCCTTTGCCCTACCTCCTACCTCCTTCTGGGATCTCTCGTGTTGAAACCCCTAAAAAGTGACCCAAAGCAGAGGAACCCTGGAGAGTTACGGAAGGTTGACAGATGCCTCAGGCTTTGGCCAGTGAACGGGGATTGGGGAGGATTTTGATGTGGCAGCATCTTTTACAATGCCCCCACCCCTGAAGTCACAGCATGAAGGCAGGGTGCCGAGGGGGTTGGAAACGCCTTGCCTACTCATCAGGCTGGTCCTGGACAGGAGACAAGCAGGCAGGAAGGAACCATGAGGCCTTGGACGCACAAGAAAGGGAAAACTGACAGCAGGGTCCAGGAACCCCTCAGCCTGGCTGGCCCTGAGGTTTTCTCTGCCAACCATAAATCCTGAGGGTGCTGCAGCCCACAAGCCCTGGCCCTTACTTTCTTCCTCGGGGCAGGGGCGGGGGAGGGGGGGGGAAGGTGAGGAAGTGGATCACTCTTAGAAGACTGTTATGATTTCAAAGGAAAAAGGAGCTGTTTTTGATGTCTGCCCAGAGATAGAGCCAGGTCCCAGGGGGCTGCATTTGTGGTTCCGGTAAAAAGAGTCGTGTTGACACGGAATTCTTGGACTGGCCTCATTTCATTAAAAACAAGCTGCCAAACCAAATGGGAAACGGAGTTTAGCAGAGAAGTATGTGCTTGCTTCCCTCCCCCCTCCAAACTTGGCTCCGACTCCAAGCAGCATACAACTTAGGTTCTGGGACCAAAGTCCCAGCATCAGGGAATTATGCTGACCGGTCCCTGGGTTCACAGGACATGCAGTTTGCTCTCCCCATGAGCTGTTTCCCAGCAGGGTCAGCCTGTGCCCATGGCCTGTCACTTCTCAAACTTCCTGTTCTTTAGTGAAAGAAAAAAATGCTAGGCAGAGAGATGATTGGAACTAGACCAGCTGCCCTAAGTAGGTGTTCCAGAGTCCATAGATCTCTAAAGAAGTTTCAGACTTCTAATTCTTACTCACTGTATCCTGGGATGGGGGACCTGCCGCTTTTCACACTCCAGTACTCTTGCCTGGAAAATTCCATGGATGGAGGAGCCGAGTGGGCTATAGTCCATGGGGTTGCAAAGAGTCGGACACGACTGAGCAACTTCTCTTCACTTCCATGGTTAAAAGTTAGGCCAGTTACCTACGCGCCAATCATGGAAGATGGAAGGTTGATTCCATCCCTACCTTGCCACCTACTGGCTCTGTGACCTTGGGTAACTTTCTTAACCTTTCTGTGCCTTGGTTCCTTCAGCTGTTGAATGGAGATAAAAGATCTATCTTACGAAGTTTTTGTGAAGTTTAAATAAAAACATGCAGATAAAATGCTAAGGTATGGTGTTCACACACAGAAGAACTAAATAAATTGTACTGGTGGCCATTTTTCTTAATTACTAATATCAAAGTATGTTCTTAGTTAAGTTTCTTTTGAATATAAAAAGCTAAAATAAGAACCAAAATCTACTCTAACTAGCTCATGAAAAAGGTAGTGATGGGAGAGGTGTTGGATGGAAATTATAAAGGTACGAATGATCTCATGGAATACAGTGCAGGAGATATACACAGCCAAGCTTCACATTAGCTGGAACTAGGAATTGAAAACCTGGCACTAAGATGCTTTATTCTTTATCTTAGTGGGTCTTCTAGACCAGAGCTGTCCAATAGGGCTGCCTGAAATGATAGAGATGTTCTATATCACGGGAATGCCCTGGCAGACAGTGGTTAGGACTCTGTACTTTCGCTGCCAAAGGTGCAAGTTCCATCCCTGGTCAGTGAACTAAGATCCTGCAAAATGTGCAATGCACCTGAGAAACTGAATCTTTCATTTTTAATGTTACTTAAAGAAATTAATTTAAATTTAAATAAATTGACTTAAATCAGTTAGTTTAAATTCTTATATAAATAGGCTTCCCAAGTGGTGCTAGTGGTAAACAATCTACCTGCCAATACAGGAGACACGAGAGACTCAGATTCAATCCCTGGGTTGGGAAGATCCCCTGGAGAAGGAAATGGTAACCCACTCCAGTATTCTTGCCTGGGAAATCTCATGGACAGCAGCGTCACTCACCTTCTCATTCCAGGTTGCAAGTTAAAGGTTACTCTACATAAGAAACCCTTCCAGGTGAAGGCTTCACACCTGACCATCAGGTCATGGATTCTTACACTTTCTCAGCAAGGGCCAGGTGGGGCTCTCTGGGAGGGGCTGTGTCGAGCAGGCAGTTCGAGGGTGCTGTGCCTTTTGTGCGAGGATGGCAATGATCCAATGGTTGGCGTTGACACCTCAAGTATGACCATGCCTTTCCCGGGCTCCTGGGGGTGATTCAGGCTTTTGTGAAGAAAGTCCAGAAATCCTATGTTAACTAGTGAATCTGGAAGGAAGCAGATAAAATGTGAGTCACACTCTGCCTAGTGTGAGCTGCTGGTCTACACCTAAGTCTGGGTGCACCTAGGATGATGAAGAAAGACAAACCTCTGAAGACTTGGAAATAACAGGTTTAAAAAGAATGTTTTTACCTGAAACTATCACAACATTGTTAATCACCTATACCCCAATACAAAATAAAAAGTTCAAAAGGAAAAACAAAAAGAATGTTTTTGTTTTCTTCCAGGTTCCTAGAGACACGAACTGTAGCCTAACCCTGGGAAGAGAGAACAATGGCAGACTTGGGAACTCCGTGTCACTGTGAGCTCTTGGCTTTGCCCTGCTGATTTAGCTTGACAGGCCCTCTTGGTCAAGCAACTGACCAGGGCCGGCAAACAGCTGCTATGTCTGGGCTTTGTTTTGAGGCCTTTTAATTGGTTTGCCTGATTCTTTGAATAAATGGAGTCAATGGGTTGTTTAACTTATTAATCAAACATCAAATATTATTAAAGGGACAGCTACATGCCCCAAACTGTGCTCGGCTTTGTGGAAGGATATAGAAATCAAATCCCCATTGAAAACTGGGGTTTAACTCCCACCTCTCTCGGTCATCGCGAGGGAGTGGAGATTGTGATGACAGACAGCAGAGAAGTGGGGCTAGAACAGGAGGCGGCTGTGGCTTTTCATTGTTGTTTCTAATCCTGCCAAAGTCTGCCCTCCACACGGCAGCCACAACCATTGGTCATATAGATTCACTGAGGTTTGTTCTTGTTTAGTCGCTAAAGTCATGTCCGACTCTTTTGCGACCACGTGGATGTTAGCCCACCAGGCTCCTCTGTCCTTGGGATTTCCCAGGCAAGAATACTGGAGTGGGAGGCCATTTCCTACTCCAGGGGATTTTCCTAAGCCAGGGGTCCAATGTGTGTCCCCTGTATTGGCAGGCAGATTCTTTACCACTGAGCTATCTGGGAAGCTCAGAGAGATAAATAGATAGAATGACTCAATTTTTGTTAAAAGTAGGAAAAAACCTAAAATGCTCTGATGACTTCCCATTGTACTTAAAATAAAATCCAAGCTCTAACTTGCAAGCCCCCTGCTCTGACCCCCCTCCCCACTCCCTGACCCCATCTCCTGTGACTCTTTCCTAGGCTCACTCCACCCCAAACCCCAACCACATGGGCCTCCAACTGCACCTCCACATTAAGCTCCATCTCACCTTAGGGCCTTTGCAAAGGCAGGTCCCTTCTTTTCCTGGATTTTTTTTTTTTTTTTTTTTGCATGGCTGGCTCATCTTGTTATTCACAACACATCCTCAGAGAGGTCTTTCTCGATCGTCCAATTTCAAGTATCTCCCTTCACTCCTATCACTCTTGATTGTACTTGTCTTGCTTTCTTTTCATTGTAGCATTTGCTTTTCGCTACCTGACATTCTCCTGGTTGTTGTTGTTGGCTGAATTTCTGTCTTCCCCACTCAGAAGAGCCTCTTCAATAAAAGAAGTCATTCAAGTGGGACTTTGTCTCATTTGCCTTATGTATTTGCAACTCCCAGTTCTGCGCAAAGCACAGCTGGGTCCTCAGTTATTGTTGGTGAATAAATAATTGACTTAGTGAGAGAAGTAGTTCTGCAAAGATCCGGGTTGTATGTTGTGTTTAATTGTATGATCTAACTAAGGGATTAGCTTTCTTGGCTGCAGGTTTTGGATCTTTCTGGGCTTCAGTTCCCTCTGCTGGCTGTAGTGTTTACCCTATCACCTTCCTAATTCACTAAAAAAATTATTTGTTTAGTTATTTGGCTGTGCTGTGTTGTAGTGGTGGCTTGTGAAATCTAGTTACTTGACTAGGGATCAAACCTAAGCCCCCTGCATTGGGAGCATGGTGTCTTACCCACTGGACCACTAAGACCACTGGACCCGAAATCCCTCACTTTTTAAAAATGCTTGAAAAGACTGATTCTGGATTGAGTTCAAATCCATGGGTAGCCACATACCCTCTCTTAAATATCTAGTTGCCCTTGAAACTTTAGCATTTGGATGTTTGCAACGAAGATCAGCATCTTCCACGTTCCTTTTTAAAACGACTCCTTCTTTCCCTGTCCCAGCCTTGGAGAGTGACAGCTGGAAATCTGGTCATAGCTCTCTATGCCTGCTTCGCCCTGTACTTTCGTGTTGAGTCAGATTCTACCTCTTATCATTTGAACCTGCACAAATCTGCTTTTGGGTCCCCATCCCTGGTACCCCACCTTTTATTTCTTGTTTTAATTACTGAAATAGTCTCCTTGCCTCCATCTTTTCTGACTCCATCCTCCATACCACAAACACATCAGTTAAAATTTGAATCACAAAACCTTTCCTTCTGTGGTTCCCTCTTGTCCTTGAATGCAAGCTGAAACTCCTGAATGTGACCTAAAGGCCATAGCATTGTTACTTCACTGGCCTTGCTTCTTGCAACCTCTCTCTCCCAATTCACCCTCAACTGTCACCTCTTCTCCAAACAGTACGTTTTTCTCATTTTCAGTCCCGTCTTTATGCTGTTCTTTCAAGAATATTCTTAACTTTGTCTTTGCCTGATTGCCTAACAGCTCCTTCAGTTTTGCCTGCATGTCAGGACTTCAGGTCTCCAGCTCTGAGATGCGTATCCCCTCTCAGGACACCGTAAGTAACTGGTACTTCTAGAACCACTGCTAATATTAATGAAATTAAGGTGAGTATTAGTTAGAATATGACAGTTGCTAGGAGCTGAAACAAGATAGAAGTGTATCTCTTTCTCATTATTAGACTGGAGGTTGGGGCTAGGCAGCAGGACATGTCTATCCTCAGGTGGTAGCCCTTGTTGGCCTGGTCCCAGTTGGCTCACCACCACATCTGACGTTCCAGCCATCCAGCCTGGAACTATAGACCAAATCTATAGGTCTATAGATTGAGGTGGTTACTGTAGACTGAATCTTTGTTTTTCCTCCATATTTGTATGTTGAAACCCCAATCCACAATGTGGTGGGATTTGAGATGGGGCCTTTGGGAGGTAATTAGTTCATAAAAGTAGAGCCTTCATGATGGGATTAGTGCCTTTATAAGAAGAGACATCTCATATCTTTCTCCCCAATTCCCTCCTCCTACTCTCTTCTATTCCCACTCATCCTGCCATGTAAAGGTACAATGAAAAGATGGTTGCAATGTATAAATCAGGAAGAGGGCCTTGACTAAGAACCCAGCTATGCTGGCCTCCTGCTCTCATACTTTCAGGCTCCAGAGCTATGGGAAATAAAGATTTGTTGTTAACCCACCCAACCCTTGGCATTCTCTTATGGCAGCAGAGTTAACTAAGATAGTGTCCGAGGGAAAGACAGCCAGCACCTTCTCCCCCTGGCTCTAAGGTGTCACCTGGAGAGAAGTAGATAATTAGAGCAGAGAGGAAGACACATAGTACAACTTGCCAATATTTCTAGAGCCCTGTGCTGTCAATGCCTTTTCTCTTTTGATCCTCTTCACCACCTTATAAGGGTAAGTACTGTTATTAGCCTCCCCCCTATTTTTAAAACAATGTTTTATCAACAAGCTGACTTTGCAAATCTGAGAAATAACATGAAGGGCCAGTCAGCCTGGCACACCATGTGATAGCAGTTCTTTCTCAGAAAAGTTTTCATGAGATGTGCACATGACTTTTATGATTGTTAACAAACACAACAAGGAATTCCAGCACTTTCTGTTCTTGTGTGGCTATAATTTAAAGTTGAGTTTTAGTAAATAAGTTTATATGCGCAGGTAGTTAAAGAGTCAAAATCTTCTACATATTTTGATATTAAGAGATGGTCATTACGTCCCTGTTCCCTGTTCTTTCCCCAAACCTACACAGTACAGTTTCCCATGGTTCAGAGACAACCACTGTCAATACTTCAGCTGACTTTCTTTTGTGATTCACCTCCATATCTCTCAAAAACATGCTTATGTTGCTACTTTGTGATTTCTTGGTTTCAGGCATCATTTACTGGCTTTCTTCCATGGGAAGACGAGGATTTAGCTGACATCAACCCACCACCCCACGTGCAACACACACATGCACACACACTCTCTCCCTGTTCTCCTATCTTCCCAATATAGCTGCAACTTAATTTTAGCCAGGTCAGCATTTTCACAACTGTGTCATCTAACACACTAGATTTTTTTATTTTCCTGCACAATTTTTAATTTCCCATGGAGTCATTTTCTTGTTTTTTTTTTTTTTTTTTTTCCGAGCTTGCTTGATTTTTCTGTGTACTTAGCTCTAATCCAACCTCAAACCTGTCTGGTCGTTGCATAAATCTTCTCTGAGAAATTTTGAATACATGTGGGATTCTATCAATGCTTTCATTTTTCTGTCAGTGCTTTCATTTTGAAGCAATCTCTCTGAGAGCCTTCTGACCGGCTCTGACCTGAGCAGGTGGCCTCTGAGCCTGGTACACAGCGGTCATCCTAGGATGCTTCACCGTCATCCTGGGCCTTCTTGTGCCTCTCTTAGGTTAAAGCTTCTTATTTCTGGGTCCTATGCTTTCCTCTTTCTTAATGTTTCCTTTTGCGGTGTGGGAAAGAGGACATGGGAGTTTTTTGTTTGTTTTAACCATATGCACAGATGTTTGATTTGCCATCTTTCACAGAAATCCGTAGCCTCATGTCAGAGGTGAAGCAATTGCAATTCAGGAATATTAAGCAACTTGGAAATTATCCAGTCAGTGTAGGAAGCTATTCCCCCTGTCAGAGCACCCTTCACGCTGTGTTTTCTTATCTATTTTTCCTTCTGAGCCGAGGGATCCCTTAAGGAAAGAGCTGAATCTGTCTTGTTCTTTTATCCATCTCATGTGGCGGGCCCATCCTAAGCACTCAGCTAATGTTTCTGAAGAGAGTTTATGAGGTCTGGGTTTGGAGAACATTGTTTATTCCACCCCATGTGTTTTGATTCTAATATCTGAAACCCAAATTATCTGTGCTTGAGGTAGTTAATTTTCACCCTCACCACTTGTGTCTGTTCTCATCTCAGGAGAAAGATAGATGTCTTGTCTGTAGCTGAAAGTACTCAACAATTTCCAGGGGAAAGTCTTGCTCCTGTCTTGTTCCTGAATCACACAACCCTCTTCCAGAGTTTATTTGTGTGAGATATACAATAGCATAATGACAAATTATTTTTTTCCTGAGAGAACAACAATTACTCAACTGAAAGCAATGCTGTATTTATGACATTTTTCCCCTTGTTTTTAGGATACTCATGGAAACTTGATAAAACAAAGGATTTATTTTTGTTAGGTTAAATCTGTGTATCAAGCCCCATGTACTGGCTACCCATTAAGTCTGACCATCTCAACTAGGGGGAAAAAACACTCTTTGATTAATAAAAACAACCTGAAACAGATCCCTTGAGCTGGGTAACTCTGTATTATGTTAAAACGTAATGTAACAAACACGGCCCAATGCCCTCCCCAGAACCCACACCTACCACAGCTAAAAATAGCCCTTGGTCTTTCCCTGAAGCTCAAAAACAGGAACAGCAAAACTTGTTTGCCTTATTATGTGTTCTGCACAGGGATCCAAGCCCTTTCACGTCCTGGCTCTTAACACGTGTGAGCAAATTCTAAATCGGCTGGTTGCAAATCGGAAGGCCAACAATAGGAAGTGAATTTTGCACAAACATGGCTTCCCGGGTCCTTAAACAATGCCCTGCTCACCCTGGGTTCCTGGATGAGGATAATAACCAGAGGCACCAGCTAGAGGAGGCCACTCTGAACACTGGCCAGGCTCTGTGGGCACGGGGCAGGCACTCACGTGTATTAACCCTTTTACTCCTTACCATCTGTGAGGGTAAGTCCTGTTATTATCCCCAATTTATAAATAAAAGAGTCAAGGCCTTAGGTGACAAAGGAACTTGTTATTCACCCAACTTGATAGAGGAGTGGTATCCACACCCAGAGCCAAAGAATTGATGCTTTTGAACTGTGGTGTTGGAGAAGACTCGAGAGTTCCTTGGACTGCAAGGAGATCCAACCAGTCCATTCTGAAGGAGATCAACCTTGGGATTTCTTTGGACGGAATGAAGCTAAAGCTGAAACTCCAGTACTTTGGCCACTTCATGCGAAGAGTTGACTCATTGGAAAAGACTCTGATGCTGGGAGGCATTGGGGGCAGGAGGAGAAGGGGACGACAGAGGATGAGATGGCTGGATGGCATCACTGACTCAATGGACCTGAGTCTGAGTGAACTCTGGGAGTTGGTGATGGACAGGGAGGCCTGACGTGCTGCAGTTCATGGGGTCGCAGAGTTGGACACGACTGAGCGACTGAACTGAACTGAACTGATCCACAGCCAGCTGGGTTTGACTATTGAGGTCAAACCAAGAGCCCTCACCTGAGCTCCCATAATGCCATGGCCACTTCGAAGTAGGGGAAGATGAAGGAATATCTTTCTTACCCCAACTAACCCTAACTGCTATTGACCCATGAAGAAAAAGGTAGAAACTATATGGTCTTGAAATCAGGTGGGACTATGAAATTGTTTATCCTTGAATATCTTTCCTTCTGTAGCAGATCTAACTAGTGCCCACCAACTCCATGGGAAAATCACAGGCTTAGGAATTAGCTAGGCCTGGCTTCACCTCTTAGCTCTCCTATATGTTAATTCTGTGATATTGGACAACATCAATATTGATAACTACAAATAGATAATGAGTGTACTCCATGTGCCAGGCACTGGCTAAACTCTTCTCCATGCATTAAGTGCGTGCTAAGTCACTTTAGTCATGTCTGACTTTTTACAGTACTATGAACCCTAGCCTGCTAGGCTCCTGTCCATCATATTCTCTAGGTGAGAATACTGGAGTGGGTTGCCATGCCTTCCTCCAGGGGATCTTCCCGACTCAGGGATTGAACCCGTGTCTCTTAGGCCTTCTGCATCTCAATGCAATATCTTCTCCATTACCCATGACAACCTCTGAAGCAAGTCATTGCCCTCATTTTGCAGTTGAAGACCCTGAGACTTGAGGAGATAAAGTAAGGGGGTCAAGTTAGTATGGTAGTCAAAAGCATAAACTATGAAATAAAACATCCTTGGTTCAGTTCCTGCTTCCTACTGTGTGACTTTGGGCCAGTTACTTAACCTCTCTGAACCTGTTTCTCCGAAAGTAAATAGGGGTACATAATGATACGTACCACATAGTGTTGTTATGAGAATGAGAGAAACTTTTGTAATGGGTGCTAAATAATAGTTCCTTGAAACTTTTCCCCTTTCTAGAAGATCCCAATCCTTCTAAGCTCTAATTATTTGAAAAGCCTTTTTTTTTTTAACATTCAAAAAATACTACTGGACTTCTGTCCAGTGGTTAAGAGTCCACCTGCCAATGCAAGGGGACACAGGTTCAATCCTTGGTTGGTTTGGGAAGATTCCACATGCCTCGGGGCAACTAAGCCCAATGCGCAGCAACTACTGAGTTCATGCTCTGGAACCTGTGCTATGCTCTGGAACCTGTGCTCTGCAACGAGAGAAGTCACCACAATGAGAAACCCATGCACTGCAACTAGAGAGTAGCCCCTGCTCTCCACAATCAGAGAATGCCTTCGAACAGCAACAAAGACCCAGTGCAGTCAAAAATGAATCGATCAATTTAAAAAACTGGAAAAAAAATACCATTTCCCTCCTATTATTAATACAGTGAGAATCTAAGTTTGATGCAGGAACACCAAGAAAACAATAAACTGAATTTTTTAAAAATCTGAAACATGGTAAAAGTTGAGAATCTTTTTCTTGCATATTGTTTTTCTTACAACATGATAAGGTTATCATACCATTGTGCCATTATTTGTACTGTCATAAATGTCAACCCACTCCAGTATTCTTGCCCAGAAAATACTGTGGATGGAGGAACCTGATAGGCTACTGTCCATGGGGTCGCAAAAAGTCAGACATGACTGAGCAACTTCACTTTACAATGCACTGATTTTAATTACGAGTAGTATATATTCTTACTGCAATAAATATTCTGTATATAAATTCTGAAAGAGATGGGAATACTAGACCACCTGACCTGCCTCTTGAGAAACCTATATGCAGGTCAGGAAGCAACAGTTAGAACTGGACATGGAACAGACTAGTTCCAAATAGAAAAAGGAGTACATCAAGGCTCTATATTGTCACCCTGCTTATTTAACTTCTGTGCAGAGTACATCATGAGAAACGCTGGGCTGGAAGAAGCACAAGCTGGAATCAAGATTGCTGGGAGAAATATCAATAACCTCAGATATGCAGATGACATCACCCTTATGGCAGAAAGTGAAGAGGAACGAAAAAGCCTCTTGATGAAAGTGAAAGAGGAGAGTGAAAAAGTTGGCTTTAAGCTCAACATTCAGAAAACTAAGATCATGGCATGTGGTCCCATCACTTCATGGGAAATAGATGGGGAAACAGTGGAAACAGGGTCAGACTTTATTTTTGGAGGCTCCAAAATCACTGTAGATGGTGACTGCAGCCATGAAATTAAAAGACGCTTCCTCCTCGGAAGGAAAGTTATGACCAACCTAGATAGTATATTAAAAAGCAGAGACATTACTTTGCCAACAAAGGTCCATCTAGTCAAGGCTATGGTTTTTCCATTGGTCATGTATGGATGTGAGAGTTGGACTGTGAAGAAAGCTGAGCACCGAAGAATTGATGCTTTTGAACTGTGGTATTGGAGAAGACTCTTGAGAGTCCCTTGGACTGCAAGGAGAGCCAACCAGTCCATTCTAAAGGAGATATTTCCTGGGTATTCTTTGGAAGGAATGATGCTAAAGCTGAAACTCCAGTACTTTGGCCGTCTCATGCGAAGAGTTGACTCATTGGAAAAGACTCTGATTCTGGGAGGGATTGGGGGCAGGAGGAGAAGGTGATGACAGAGGATGAGATGGCTGGATGGCATCACCTACTCGATGGACGTGAGACTGAGTGAACTTTGGGAGTTGGTGATGGACAGGGAGGTCTGGCGTGCCACAATTCATGGCGTCACAAACAGTCATACACGGCTGAGTGAATGAAATGAACTGAACTGAACTGATATCTTTTATTGAGGTATAATTGACATACAACATTATGTTATTTCCAGTGTACAACATAATGATTCTGTATTTGTATATATTGTGGGATGACTACCAAAATAATATCTGTTAACATCTGTCACTCCAGTACTCTTGCCTGGAAAATCCCGTGGATGGAGGAGCCTGGTGGGCTACAGTCCACGGGGTCAAGAAGAGTCAGACACGACTGAGCGACTTCACTTTCACTTTTCACTTTCATGCGTTGGAGAAGGAAATGGCAACCCACTCCAGTGTTCTTGCCTGGAGAATCCCAGGGACTGGGGAGCCTGGTGGGCTGCCGTCTATGGGGTCACAGAGAGTCGGACATGACTGAAGTGACTTAGCAGCAGCAGCAGCAGCAGCAACATCTGTCACTATACATAGTTAGAGTTATTTTTCCCTTGTAGTGACTATCTCTATAATATGCTTTCTTAACTGCTTTCAAATATGTAATATGCTATTATTAACTAGAGTCACCATGCTGTACATTATATCCCCATGACATTTATATTATAACTAGAAGTTGTACCATTTGACTCACATTTCACCAATCCCTGACCCCCATCTCTGGCAACCACCAATCTCTTCTCTCTTATCTATGAGCTTACATTTTTATTTTTTGTTTTTAGATTCCACATGCAAGAGAGATCATACAGTATTTATCTGTCTGACTTATTTCACTTAACATAATGCCCTCAAAGTCCATCCATGTTGTCACAAATGGCAAGATTTTATTCTCCTTTATGACTGAATAATATATATATCCCATTTTCCTTATCCATTCGTCAATGGACAACTTACGATATCGTGACTATTCTGAGTAATGCTGCAATGAGCATGGAGTGCACATATCTTTTTAAGCTACTGTTTTCCTTTTCTTTGGATAAATACCCAGAAGTGGATTTACTGTATAGTAGTTCTATTTTCAATATTTTGAGGAAACCCCATGCCACTTACCATGGAGGCTGCACCAATTTACATTCCCATTAACAGTGTACAGGTTTCCCTTTTCTCCTCACAGACACTTGTTATTCCTTTTCTGTTTGATGATAGCTGTTCTAACAATTGTGAGGCAATATCTCATTGTGGTTTGTATTTGCAATTCCCTGATGATTACTAGTGTTGAACACCTTTTCACATACCTGTTGACCATTTGTATGACTTCGGAAGAATGTCTATTTTGATCCTCTGCCCATTTTTATTTGGATTGTTTGTGTTTTTCTGCTAATATGATCTGCATTGCTTTCCTCCCATTCAGTAGGTGTCCTTTGCATTTTGGTCATGGTTTCCTTTGACATGCAGAAACTTTTCAGTTTTATGTGTCCTGCTTGTTTATTTTTGCTTTTAATGCCTTTGCTTTTGGTGTCAGATCCAAAAAACCCATTGCCAAGACCAGTGTCAAAGGGCTTACCTACTTTATCTTCTTTCAGGAAGTTTTTGGTTTCAGGTCTTACATTCCAATCTTTAATCCATTTTGCCTTATTGTTGTGTGTGGTGTGAGACAGTGGTCTGGTTTCATCCTGTTGCATATTGCTGCCCAGTTTTCCCAGCACCGTTTATTGAAGAAACTGTCCTTTCCCTATTCCATATTTTTAGCTCCTTTGTTGTAAATTAACTGACCATTTATGTGTACATTTATTTCTGGGCTCTGTTTCTCTTTCATTCATCTATGCCTGTTTTTATGGCAACACCATGCTTTTTTGATTACTAGAGCTGTGTAATACAGTTTGAAATCAGGGAGCATGATGCCTTGTTCTTCTTTCTCAAGATTGCTTTGGGTATTTGGGAAATTTTGTGGTACCATGCAAATTTTAGAATTGTTTACTCTGTTGATGTGGAAAATGTCATTGGAATTTTGATAGGGAATGCGTTGAATTGTAGATTGTTTTGGGTAGTATGGACATTTTAACAACAATAATTCTTTCAATCCATGAGCATGGAATATCTTTTCATTTATTTGTGTCTTTTTCAATTTCAAAATGCCTTATATATAGTTATTAGTGTATAAGTGTTTCACTTCCTTGTTTAAATTTACACTTAGATATTGTTATTCTTTTTGATGTAATTATAAATGAAATTGTTTTCTTAATTTCTCTTTCTGATAGTTCATTAGTGGTATATAGAAACACAAAAATTTTCTGTATGTGGATTATATTAGTTTTAACAATTTTTTGGTGGAATCTTTATGGTTTTCTACATATAACATCATGTTATCTACAAATAGTAACAGTTTTACTTCTTCCTTTCCAATTTGACTGCCTTTTATTTCTTTTCCTTAACAAATTGCTCTGGCTAGGACTTCCAGTACTATGTTGAATAAAAGTTATGGGAGTGGGCATCATTATCTTGTTCCTGATCTTAGAGGAAAAACTTTCAGCTTTTCACTGTTGAGTATGATGTTAGCTGTAAGCTGTGGGCTTGTCATATATGGTCTTTATTATGTTGAAGTACATTCCCTCTATACCCACTTTGTTGAGAGTTTTTATCAAGAATGAATGGTGAGTTTTGTCAAATGATTTTTTTTGCATCTATTGAGATAATCAAATATTTTTTCATGCTTCATTTTGTTAATATGGTATATTAAGTAGATTAATTAATGTATTTTGAACCACATTAGCTTTCCTAGAATAAACCCCATTTAATCATGGTTATGATCTTTTCAATGTACTGTTGAATTTTTTTTGCTAATTTTTTTGAGGATTTTTGTATTTATGTTCATTGGGAATATTGACCTGTAATTTTCTTTTCTTGTGTCCTTAACTGGCTTGGTATCAGGGTTATACTGGCCTCATGAAATGAGTTTGGAAATATTCCCTCCTCCTCTATTTTTTGCAAGGGTTTTAGGATTGGTACTAAGTCTTTTAATATTTGGTAGGATTCACCAGTAAAGCTGTCTAGTCCTGGACTTTTATTTGTTGCTCTTAGTTGCTCAGTCATGTCCGACTCTGCAAACCCACCAGGCTCCTCTGTCCATGGGATTCTCCAGCAAGAATACTGGAGTGGATTGCCATTCTCTTCTTCAGGGACTCTTTCCAACCCAGGGATCCAACCCAGGTCTCCTGCATTTGCTGGTTGAGAAGTTTTAATTTACTCATTTGCAGGCCTTTTCATATTTCGTCTGATTTTTTCTCTTGACTGCTCATGCTTCCCTCTCACAGTACATCTAACTACTGGTGCAGATTCTGGACTTTGGAATGTAAAACACATAGTTTGCAACTCATTCATTCAACTAGTATGCTTTTGAGTATCAGGTACTCTTCTAGGTTAGTGAACAGGAAAAGGTATAGATTATAGTGTATGTGTGACAGGTGTGGGGAGAGGGAAGCAGATGGTAAATGTTATAAATAGAAAAATGTTAAGTGGTCTTTTTTTTCTTCAACAATTCTGATGAAAAGATAACAAAACGGTGTGATATAAATGACATGTGTATGGTGGTAGGATGATTTTTTAGGTTGGATGTTGAGGAAGGGCCTCTCTAAAGATGCTGTACTTCACCTGAAACTTGAGAAGGATCCACACATACAGAGATCTACGGGAAGAACATTCTAGGCAGAGTAGGGCTAGAGCTAAGGTCCTAAGACTGGAACAACCTCCCAAGTACAAAGGTCAACAAGTGGTACAAAGTGAGCAAGGGGAAGAGTAGGCAGGGAACCCATCATGCAGGACTCTGTGAGCTGGGACCAGAGGGTTGATTTTACTCTAAGTCAGATGGAAAGACACTGGAAGATTTAAGGTGCAAATGCTTTACTTTTCGAAGATAATTTGGTAGGAGTGCGGAAAATTGATTATAGGAGGAGGGGCAAGAGAAGAGGCAGAGAGCATAATTAGGAATGTTTTTGCAATAGTCAAGTTGAAACACGCTGCAGACTTGATTGGGCATGTTATCAGTCATCGTGGAGAGAATGGACACTGGGAATATTTTGGAGAAGAAAGGGGAAAGCACCAGCTCATGGGGATAGGGAGGGGAGGAAATTAGGGCAACTCTTGTTTTTGGTCTGAGTAACTAAGTGCGTGATACTGTCATTTACCACAATTGAGAAGCTTGGTGAAGTCCATGGTGGCAGGGGATGAAGGACTGTGCCTTGACCATGTTAAATTTGAAGGTCTATTTGTTATCCATATGGAAGTGTCAAGAAGGCAGTGGGATATGAGTCTCAGAATCAGCCAAGAAGTTAGTTCTAGAAATAGAGGTTCAGGAAACAGACTTAAACTGGTATTTGAACCATGATATTGAATTGGATCATCAAAGGGGAGAATGAGTAAAGAAAAGAACTCCAACATTAAAATCAAAGAGGAGAAAGCCAGCAAATGAAATGAAGGAAGAGCTACCAGTGAAGTGAGGATAAAACCAGGAAAGTTTGCTGTCACAGAAACTACAAAAGAAAAAAAAAAAAAATTTTTTTTTTCCAGGAAAGAGGGCCTGGTAAAGAGAAATGTGCTGCAGATTCTAGTAAGAGCAAAGTGACCACTGGGTTTGGTTATCTAGAGGTCACCAGCCACTTTGCCAAGAGCCATCTCAAGAGCTCAGAAGGAATGGGGGCAGGGGAGAAGAGCATTTGAGGTAGGACGGAGCAGACAGCAGCTGTGGAGAACCACTTCTAAGTGAAGTAGAATAGAGCTTGGGACTGGAGTTGGAGGGGAATGGGAAGCTAAAAAATGTTTTTGGTTTTTGTTGTTGTGTTTTTGTTTTTCGAGAACCTTGATTCTTAACCCTCTGTAGGGGAGTGGGGAGGAAAGGCAAGTGCAGTGAGCCAATAGAAAGGAAGAAAATGCTGCAGGAAAGAGAGGAGATACTTACAGAAGTACTGCCGGAGAGAAGGCAAGAGGGGATTCCCCCTGGGCATGAGGGGCGGGGTGGGCTGATCTGGGATGGGCTGATCCCCCTGGGCATGAGGAGAGGAGTGGGCTGATCCGGATGGGCTGACCTGAGATTGGAGCATGGATGTGCCCTCCAAGGAAACAGGAGGAAATGTGCAGAACATGAGCACAGATCGGGTTAGGTTGGTTGTTGCTGTTCAGTCACTAGGTCATGTCCGACTCTTTTTGACCCCATGGACCGTGGCATGCCAGGCTTCTGTGTTCTTCACTATCTCCTGAAGTTACTCAAACCCATGTCCATTGAGTTGGTGGTACCAGCCAACCATCTCATCTTCTGTCACTCCCTTCTCCTCCTGCCATCAATCTTTCCCAGCATCAGGGTCTTTACTGATGAGTTGACTCTTCACAACAGGTGGCCAAAGTATTGGTGCTTCAGCTTCAGCATCAGTGCTTTCAAGTAATATTTAGGGTTGCTGCTGCTACTGCTGCTAAGTCGCTTCAGTCGTGTCCGACTCTGTGCGACCCCATAGACGGCAGCCCACCAGGCTCCCCCGTCCCTGGGATTCTCCAGGCAAGAACACTAGAGTGGGTTGCCATTTCCTTCTCCAATGCATGAAAGTGAAAGGTGAAAGTGAAGTCGCTTAGTCGTGTCTGACTCTTCGCGGCCCCATGGACTGCAGCCTACCAGGCTCCTCTGTCCATGGGATTTTCCAGGCAAGAGTACTGGAGTGGGGTGCCAGTTCCTTCTCCAATATTTAGGGTTAAGTTGGAAGTTTTATCAATGAGAAGATGAGGCAGTTTCTATGTGATTGGAGTGTTTCTCTTTTTTTCTCACTGAACTACAAGTCAAAGCTATCATCTGAGATTGAAGGGAGGAGCAATATAGGAAGTTTGAGGAAATGAACAAAAGTGAGCAATAGTTTTGGAAAGAGTTGGGAAGTGGAGATACTGGATAAGTGTTTGCCAGTCAGTGGTGAGACCCCACGTGAGATTTGTGTCCATAAATGTGAAAGGAATCCCGTTGTCATAATCTGTGGATTCGTCAAGAACCCACAGCTGCTTGGGTGCTGGAAGGTTGGTGTTTGGCAGGTAAGACTGTTGGGGGCAGTTTGCAGGAAAGTGGTTGTAACAGAGAACCATTAGGCTGAGGGAGGCAAGAGTGGGGTAACTGATGAGAAAGTTCCAAGGTTAATAATCATGGAAGGTCTCTATGAGGTTGAAAACTTACAGGACTAGAGGATTAGATCACGTAAGCTAAAACACAGAGACTGGGATATTTGATGCTGAAATTTCAGAGATGACACAATTAGTGTGGTTCACAATGTCAAAGGATAGAATTGAGGAAGATGATAGCTAAGTAGGATGGAAGAAAGGGTCATTAGTGTGAGTTGGCTGAAGCGGCCAAAGTATTGGATGGATAAGCCATAGGAATTTTGAAGTAACCAAGGATGGTAACAGTTGAATGAACTGTAATAGAAAGGGTGAGACACGATGGACTGAGGGTAGTAGTCCAGAAGAACCGGGTGTAGGCGGGGGAGGGGGGGTAAAGTCTACTGAAATAAAACTCCATGGAAGAGAGGTAAAAGGAGAACGGAATAAAATGATTTGGAAGTGGCCATGGGAAACAAGGCACATACTCATCCTATCTCCTGGTTGTGTGACATGGGCAGGGTATGAGAGAAAGAAAAAAGTCATTTGCTTTTAGGTAGCAGCAATGGAAGCAAATGTTAGGGCAAATTCAGACACTAGACACGACAAGAGGTGAGAGAAAGATTGTAAGCAGGGATTAAGGATAAAGGAGGGGAGGCTGCTGAAAGGATGGGCAGGGTGGCAATTGGTCAGACTAATAGGTGTGCAGAGGACGTGGAGCTAAGGTCAGTGTGTTGGTGATTGACTTAGAAGGTATCTTGATCTTCTGTAAGTGACTGAGGTAAAAAGGAGGTGAGAAATTGTGGGAATAATGATGATCTTCTAAAAAAGAATCTGTTTTTGTAGCAGGAAATTTAGTGAAATCTATTCATTTCACTTCTCTAATTAAAACCTTTCAAAAAGGGGAGTGGAAAGGAGGCTCAGAAGGGAGGGGATATATGTATACTTTTTGGCTGACTCTTGTTGTACAGCAGAAACCAACACAACATTGTGAAGTAATTACTTTCCAATTAAAAGTAAAAAAAAAACCAAAACACTTTAGTAGCTCTCACTGCCCTCAGGATCAAGTTCAGGCTCCTCAGCACTAAGAACAAAGTCCTGCCTCCCCAGCCTTCCCTCTGAGTCTGCAGCATTTGACTGAACCTGACTGACTTGTTTTTTTTTTTTTTTTTTTTGCTTTTCTGAATTCTCAGGCAGCACAGTACAGAGGTTCAGCACAAAGACTATAGTTCTGGACAATCTGGGCTCAAACCCTGGCTCCACCCCTTTCTAGCTTGACCTTGGGCAAGTTATTTAACTGCTCTGTGCCTCCATTTTCTCATCTGCAAGATGGAGCAAATCATAGTACCTACCCCAGAGGGCTGTGTGCATGCAAAGCTCTTATATCTCTGTCACATGACTGGTTATAATAGCTGTTCCCTCTGCATGTGACTCCCTTGACCTGGAGACCTCACGGCCTCCTGCTGCCTCCAGCCCCACTCTCTCTTCTCCTTTCATCCACCTTCAAGGGTCACCTCACTTCCTTTCCTTGGCTCCCTCGAGTGGTTACTGGCTCTACCCCCGTAATCCTGTGGCTGCCTGTTCCACTGTGATACCTCTGTGCCCTTGTCTGCCTGGCACACGCAGGGGCTCATGAAGGTTTGTGGGGTGATGGAATGTATGTGTGGCTCCTCCAGAGGGAGAGATCATAGGCCCCCAGTTGAAGGGGTGAAGGGTTTGCAGATATTCATGGTGCGTGAGTGACAGGGTGTCTCAGCTCAGATTCGCCAGGGTACATCTGGGGTAAGCTCTTCCCCTGGGTATTTACTTGTGTAAGGAGACTTCTTGGATTTCCATTGTCCTCTCTTTTAAAAATTGTATTTTAGTTTAGTTTTTTTTTTTTTTTAAAGATGCTACCCCCCTGCCCAACCCTAAATTTTGAAAATCACTCATCTTATTGCTCTTTAAATTCTCCTCTAGCTCAAAGGTTTATCATTAGTTCATCAGCATTAAGTTTTTGAGTACTGGGGACACTGAGGGATAGCATTTGTTTCTTTAGGATCTATGGATTCAAATATTGACAAAAAGTCTTTTATGGCATCAGTAGCACAATCAAAAGGAAATGGATTTATCCCTGGCTCAGTGGACATGAATCTGAGCAAACATAGTGAAGGACAAGGAAGTCTGGCACGCTGTAGTCCATGGAGTCACAAAGGGTTGGATACAAACTAGTGCCTGAACAACAGCAACAAACTATGGTAAATGCTCGTAAGAAACATTAAGTTTTTAGCTCCCAGACAATGGTGTGTGTGTGTGTGTGTCTGTGTCTGTGTATTCACAGCCTGCTTATAACACCCTGAGATGGCTAAGAGTGATAGCCTTTGGGCTGGGAACCTGGAGCCGGGCCTACCCTGAGTTAATACAAACTGAAGCTCTCTGTTCACCAAAATGGGAATAAAGGCCAATGGCTTATTCCAGGGGCCTGACAATGAGAATGTCAGCTGTCTTTAAAAATTTGGCTCAGACCAAGCAACTCACTCCTGACCTCTGATGCTGTAGACGTGCTACTCATCACCCTGGCGGCAGCTTGTTGTAACAGGCGTGGAAGAGTCCAGAAGCACTGTAGCCCAAGTGCAGACAGGCACTGTCTGAGCAACAATGTTACTCGGAGGGAGAACTTGAAGATGAAGCACTTGGAATGAGGTCTAGGAATCTCTTACCACCGGGCCTAAGCCAGTCTGTTGGCTTAACAACTGTCAGTTTCTTTTCATAAATATCAGCAGCCCCCAGTGATCACAGGTAGATGGAGTCACAGTGGGGGCGTACACTTGATCCCCCTCACCTTGCTACCTGGGGGTATGCTACTAAGGAAGTGGGTCTTAGATCAAATTCTGTCAGACTTGTATCAGCAAGTTAGGCAGAAAAAAAAATTACAATCATTCTTCTTAAGTCTAAGAGGTAGGAAGGGTGAATCCCACAAGCACATTTCATGTACATGCACATTAAAATTTGCTGATTCGTCTACCTTGTTCTGCAAACACGGAACTGTATAGTCCTTCTAGATAAGCTACTTGGAGCACTGCTCTTTCTCCAACAGCAAATAATTATTTTTAACATTCCTAATGTTAATTAAGAACCCCCTGGGGACTTCTCTGGTGCTCCAATGGTTAAGAATCCACCTGACAAGGCAGGGGACACAGGTTCTGTCCCCTGGTCTGGGAAGATTCCATATGCCATGGGGTAACTAAGCCCGTGCACCACAACCCCTGAAGCCCGCATGCCCTGGAGCTCATGCTCTGCAACAAGAGACGCCGCCACAGTGAGAAGCCTGCACACTGCAACTAGAGAGTAGCCCCTGCTCCCTGAAACTACAGAAAGTCCGTGCACAGCAATAAAGACCCCGTGCAACCAAAAATAAATAAAATTATAAAAAAATAAATCCCTGGTATAGATCTCTGTTTGAAAAGTTTAAGCAGTCTCCACTAAAGTGTGGATTTCTAAATAGGATACTGAATATTTAGCTCCCTGGAGGGTATAGATTAAAGTTAGAACACACACATTAATTCCACTTTGTATACAAACATGTTTTTAGGCCATTGTCAGATATACACATAATACAATCACAAAGATGAAGGGGCCCAACCGACTTTCTAGTCTAGTTGGTTTTGTTCATTTACCCAGGTGCTGTTCTGGGCACTGGGGTTAGAGTGGTGAATAGGAAATAAAGTGTCTGACATAAGTGAACTTACATTCCAGTGGGAAAGGCTAATAATAAATAAATGAAATAGAAGTACGTCATCTAATGTCTGGTGGTGAAAGTGAAAGTGAAGTCGTTCAGTCATGTCCGACTCTTTGCGACCCCATGGACTTTAGCCCACCAGGCTCCTCCATCCATGGGATTCTCCAGGCAAGTGTACTGGAGTGGGTTGCCATTTCCTTCTCCAGGGGATCTTCCCACCCAGGGATCGAACCCAGGTCTGCCACATTGTAGGCAGACGCTTTACCATCTGAGCTACCAGGGAAGTCCAATGTCTGGTGGTAATAACCCTTATAAAGGGAAATAAAGCAGTGTCAGGGGCTAGAAGAGATAATAGTCTTTTAATATAGTGTATTCTTGTTGTTGTTCAGTTGCTTAGCCATGTCCAACTTTTTGTGACCCCACGGACTGCAGCACACCTGGATTCCCTGTCCTTCACCATATTCCAGAGCTTGTCCAAACTCATGGCCACTGAGTCGGTGATGCCATCCAGCCATCTCTCTCATTAGTGGTTAGTGGTTATGGTGTTGGACAGCAGAGAGCTGGGGAGTGAATGGACAGTGGCCTTATTTTAGACAAAGTGTCCAGAGACAGCCTCTTCTCTTAGGAAGTGACATTCAAATGCAGATTGGAAATGAAGTGAAAGGCAAGCCATGTAGATATCTGGAGAGGAAAAATATGAAGAACAAAGGCTGTGAGTTAGGGAATAAATTTTGCCTGACAGACAAACTATAAGAAGCCATGTGACTTAGCTGCCCTGTGCCTTTTGCCCTTTCCCTTCCCTTCCTGCTCCTTGGAATGCAGATACAGAGCCTGGAGGGGTGGCAGTCATCTTTCAATCCTGAGGACAAGAATAGTCTCTGGAGTTACACTGCACAGATCAGATCCCAGGTCTGCTATTGCTAAACTGTTTCATTGCTTCTCCAACTACCTGTGGCAAAGGATCAGTTGTTTTCCCCCAGTATACTGTTGGTCAAAGCTTTTGTAAAATAGAAAGAAGTGAAGAACAGTCACCCCTCTGTATTTGTGGGTTCTGCATCTCTAGATTCAACCAAACATGAACCAAATATATTGGAAAAAATATTCCAGAAAGTTCCCCAAAAGCAAAATTTGAATTACAGCATACCAACAGCTAGCATTTACATTATATTTACAACTACTTACATAGCATTTGCATGTATTAGATATCTAGAAATGATTTATGGGAGGATGTGTGTAGGTTATATGCAACCATAATGCCATTTTATATAAGACACGTGAACAACTATGGATTATGGTATCCTTGGAGGTCTTAGAGCCAGTTCTCCTCAAAGACAGAGGAATTCAGTAAAAATGAGATGAACTAGAAAGATAGAAATTCATTTAAAATGAGAAAAAATATATGAAACGAATAGCCAGTCCAGGTTTGATGCATGATATTGGATGCTTGGGGCTGGTGCACTGAGATGACCCAGAGGGATGGTACGGGGAGGGAGGAGGGAGGGGGGTTCAGGATGGGGAACATGTGTATACATGTGGTGGATTCATGTTGATGTATGGCAAAACCAATACAATATTGTAAAGTAATTAACCTCCAGTTAAAATAAATAAATCTATTTAAAAAATAAAAAAGAAAAAGAAAAAAAATAAAATGAGATAAAATAAAAATAAATGAATATATGAAATATAAGACCAACTTTTAAAAATAATATTACTCAACAGACATATAATTGCTGTATCAGATTGCTACAATACACTAATACTCTTTCTGTACTTACTTTGCAGCAGGCCACTGACAAGCAATTAGGGCCAAGGACAATCCTCTGAGTAGTCTTAAGTTATAGGACCCAAGATAAGTTGAATAATCCATCAAAGTCTCAGTCTCCTCATCTGAAAAAGGGAGTTATAATAGTACCTCCTTCATAGGCTACTTTTTGCCATGCCTTGGCTATGAAAGCTAGCCAAGCAATGTCAGTAAATATCAGCTATTACTAGTTTTCATACGTTTGTCTCTCCAGCTGGCTGTAAAGCTCCCCCCTGATGACAAGGTCAACCATGGCCTGACTATATAAATCCAGCTCTCTGAGGTGCCTGAAAAGTAGATATTCAATAAATCACTGTCAAATTCTTGAAAAGTACTTGGAAATCCTCAGGTGAAAGACATTTGGAAATAACAACCCTACAGTTTTCATTCCTTGCATTTATTCATTTACTAATCAATCCATTCATCTACCCTGTCCCAATGTAGCATAATGGATGGCAGCTCAAGTCTAGTTTCTTCCACCTACGAATTTGGGCAAGTCACTTTTCCTCTCTAAACTTCAGTTTTCATACCTAAAAAGTGAACATAATAACACTCTATTGAGTTGTTGTAAAGATTAAATGAGATCATATATGGCCAACACCAGGGCTCCATAAATGAAATCTATTGTTCTTGCTCTGCAGAGAGACAGTGCAGAGAGTCAGTGCAGCTGGCTGAGCTGGGTGCTGCCTGGGGTGCAGGCCTGGCATTTCTGGCTGGGTGAGCATTGCTGAAACTTTTATTGGCAGCGCTGAAAGATGCCAGCAGCTGGTAGCAACCTGGCACCAGTGTCTGGCGGAGACATTAAAAATGAGACCTCACCCCATCAGACCCTGTTCTTGCCCAACCCTGCCCGGAGGCTAGTTCCAAACACTCCCTGGACCTGTGGGCTGTGGGTGGTGAGAGGTGTCTGCTTTGTAGTTGGCAATTGTACCCAAAGTTCTCCCTGCTTAAAAACAAAAAAACCAAACAACCACCAACAATAAACCTCTCTGTGTGGCCTGCCACGCTGGATGAAAGTCTTGCAATGCTCGGCACTTCTTTAGAGGTAAAGGTATAGAAACCCTCTCTTAAGTGCCGTCTGAGGTAGATTCTAAGGTATTTGGGCCTTAACCTCTTCATTCCATACAGTTGATGTGCCAGACTTAATCTTCTCTACTCCTCCTGGTAGATTCATTTCTTTCCTTTTTCTTTCTTTTTTTAAAAATAAAATTGTGGTAAGATACACATAGCATAAAATTTACCTTCTTGGCTGTTTTTAAGTGTGCAGTCTCACGTTGTTGTGGATGTCTTTTTTCAGCTTGCAAAACTGATCTCTATACCCACTGAACAACATCCCATTCTCTGCCCCCCCTGCACCTGGCAACCACTCCTCCACTTTCTGTCTCTATGAACTTGACTACTTTAAGTACCTTATATAAATGGGATTATATGGGATTAGTTTTTTGTGACTGGCTTATTTCACTTGGCATTAGGGACTTCCCTGGTGGCTCAGACATCTGCCTATAGTGCAGGAGACCTGGGTTTGATCCCTGGGTTGGGAAGATCCCCTGGAGAAGGAAATGGCAGCCCACTCTAGTATTGTTGCCTGGAAAATCCCATAGACAGAGGAGCCTGGCAGGCTGCAGTCCATGAGGTCGCAAAGAGTCGGACACGACTGAGTGACTTCACTTTCACTTTCAGTGTCTTCAGGTTTCATCCATGTTGGAGTATGTGTCAGAATTTTTTTCCTTTTTGAGGCTGAATAATATTCCATTATGTGTATCGGTCACAGTTTGTTTATCCATCCATCCTTGATGGATGCTTGGGTTGTTTTGACCTCTTGACTCTTGTGAATAATGCTGCTATGAACCTAGGTGTACAGATATCTTTTTGAGAGCCTGCTTTCAATTCTTTGGGGTATATACTCAGAAGTGGAAATGCTGGATCATATATGGTCATTCTACTTTTAATTTTTTAAGGAAATGCCAAACTGTCCTCCATAGCGCTGCCCCATTCCCACGGCCAGCGCACAAGAATTCCACGTTCTCCACATCCTTGCCTATAGTTGTTCTTTTTTCCTTCCCCACCCCCTTTTTTTTCTAAATAGTAGCCATCCCAAAGAGTGTGAGGTAATATCTCATTTGGTTTTGATTTACTGGTTTGTTTTCTTAAATTGCCATTTTGCAAACAGGAAACCAAGACTTCGAAATATGAGGTAACTTGCCTGAGGTTGTTCAGCTAACGGGTGGAGATGAGCCTGCACCACTCAGTGTTCTTGGGGCTGCTCTGAGCCACAGCAGCTGAAGCCCACAGGCCTAGCATGTGGGCCCTGCTGTACCCGAGCACCCAGCTCTGCAGAAAAACCCTCGCACCACCTCTCCCATCCTGTACATAGCCACCTGACATCTGTCAGCATGGTGGGTGGGCGAGCATGGCTGTATGCTCTGAGTCGTGGCTCTGCTCCTCGCCCCCCCTCCCTAGCTGTCGAATTGCTGGCAAGTCAGGAATTCTCCCGTGGTACATGTTCTGCATATGCAAAAAGTACTTGGTAAGAGTTCCACTTTGTCAGGTTCCTGCAGGAAAACTTCAGGGAATGCTGCTTGCCCTGAGCCCAGGTGTAGAAGGCTGCCAGGAACCCCAGTCAGGGACGCTGCCCTCCTGCAGGTCACTGCCGTGGGGGAGACAGCCATTAGCTAAATATTTACACAAACATGTGCTCTGCCGCAGGACTGATAAGTGAGTGCCCAGAAGGAGCGAGGCCAGTGAGAACCAGTCCTATTCACAGTCACAGGACAAACTCTTCCCCCATATCCAAGCCAACCAGGTTCCCATTTACATAACAGGTGAAACTCTGGATAACATGCCATGTAACTGAAGGGGAAAGGTTACAAAATTTACTGCAGCATTTGTACTTTAAAATTCTTGGCTGATTTGGGGTATTCTAAACAAATCCCCTTTAATTCTTAAAGTAGATTCAATCGTCTTTTTCTTTTAGGCAGATAAACTTGTGAGCAGGTTTTAGGCTTTTTTTTTTTTAATTAAAAAATGTTCTCAAGTCTTTTAAGAGAAGAAGAAAGACACTGGGGGAAGATGTGAGAGTTTATGGAGGTTATTGTCTGATATACACGTCAGCTGTGTGAGGGCAGAGGTGTGTCTGTGGTTCATCATAGTACACCCAAGATACACAATGCCCAATCCCCCTGGCCCATAATAGATAATTCAACAAGTTTTTGTTGAATGAGAGAGTTCAATCCAGTCAATATTTCAAGCAGCTATTATATTCCAGGCACCACTATGACTGATGAACATTCATTTTCTTTTACTATTATTTTACTTTTTTCTTATTTATTATTTAATTTTTGGCTGTGCTGGCTCATCATTGCTGTGTGCGGGCTTTGTCTAGTTCTGGTGCGTGGGCTTCTCACTGTGGTGGCTTCTCTTGCTGCAGAGCGCAGTGTTAGTAGCTGTGTCACAGGGCTTAGTTGCCCTGAGGCATGTGGGATCTTCCTGGAGCAGGGATTGAACCCATGTCTCCTGCACTGGCAGGCAGATTCTTAACCACTGGACCACGAGGGAAGTCCTGATTAACATTAATTTAAAAATGCACTTATTTGCGTCCAGTGTGAACAAATCTAAGCTTTGCAGCTCTGAGGTAAGAAGTATTATTTATCCCCACTTGGGCCAAGGATGAATCAGAGCCTCGAGGGTATTGAATGTGTGGCCTAAATTCTCCCACCTAGTAAGTGGCAGTCAGGATTGACCTTGTGTCCCTCATGGAACTCACTTGACCTCTGTGTATCATTAACCCCTGTTCAGACACATCAGTCCATGTTGAGAAACAAAGGATAATGGTTGTGTCTTTTCCTTTTCTCAGTCAGTTGAGAGAGGTGCACACGTTTTTTCCTGCACCCATGAAAAGTCACAGAATTCTAGGGCTGAAGGAAAACATGGAAGGTTTTTCTATGAGTGCTTGCTGCAGGGTTAGGCAGAATTTGCAGAAACCCCTCCCAGGAGCTCTAACCAGCTTTCTGGTGAGTCCAGGGGGTGGAGCCCACCCTGGACGGGCCTCCCTGCGGTCACTGCTGGCCTCGCTAATTAGATCTCTTTTCATCTACTGAGCTCCAAGAGCTTTTACCCACATTAACTTGTTAATCTTAGCCCCATCCTTCTGATGCAGATGACAAGCATAATTAGGTCTAGTCAGGAGACAAAACAGAGCCAGGAGAAAAACACCGGGTCGCTTACTCCTCCTACTCTCTGGCTCACTGTCTCTTCTGCTGACAAGTGTTTTTGGTTTGCCTTGAATTGGCTTCTGCCCTGCTTTTCTGTATCCCAATTCTGAAAATAAAGCATAGCTGGGTTTGGATCTTAATGCACAAGTTTGGATGTGCAAAAATATCACATTGCTCTCTTTTCAGCTTTAAGTTCGCCTCGGTCTAACTTCAACCCTCCAACCCTCTGGGTGGATGAGAGACACTATCTCAGCGTGTGTTGGTGCGGGCTGCTCCTCACATCCCCCAGAAGCAGCGTTAATTCTAGGGCCCTTCTTAGTGGTCCTGCCTATAGTCTTGGATCCACACTGGCAGTGACTGAGATGTCCTGGACCTCTGCCTGGAGGTGCCAGTGCTCTGGTGAATGAGAATTTAGGCCTGGTCAGCCATGCCAGCTGCCCAGTGGCCACTCTTTGTGGTGCTGCAAGGGGATAGGACTTGGCAGCACTCAGATCTCTATCACCTCTTTTACCTCAGAGAATCTACCCCTGCCATGTAAGGCCCTCCAAGTTCTCCTGCCCTGACAAGATGCACTGCACAATCTCCTCAGTGAATGCTTTTTTAAGAAGAATTATCTCTTTTTAATTGAAGGATAATTACTTTACAATATTGAGTTGGTTTCTGCCATACATCAACATGAATCAGCCATAGGTATATGTATGCCCCTCCCTCTTGAACCTTTCTAGGTTGTTACCGAGCTGTGGTTTGAGTTCCCTGAGTCATACAGCAAATTCCCATTGGCTGTCTATTTTATATATGGTGGTATATATGTTTTGACTCTTACAAAAGCCGGGAGGAAAAATTCTGTCTTAGCAGCTTTGGTGGAACAGATGACCCTTAGTCAGGGCATGCACGGGTCAGGTTGGGAAGATAAGGGGACACAGACCTAGATTTCTCCTTCTCTTTTACAACAGAAACAGGAAAGCACAATTAACATGACTGAAATTTCCCTACTTTCAAAGCAATGTCCTCAAAGAGGAAACAAGGTGTATTAGTTCACCTGGGCTGTCAGAACAAAACACCACAGATGGGGGTGGGGTGGGGTGGGAGGTTGGTGCTGAGCAACAGAAGTCATTTTCCCACAGTTCTGGAGGCTGGAAGTCCAAGATCAGGGTGTGAGTGTGTTTAGTTTCCTGAGGCCTCTCTCCTTGATGCGCACGTGGCTGCCTCCCTATGTCTTCCAGGGTTCTTCTTTCCTGTGCCTGCACATCCCTGATTTTTTTTTCTATGTCCAAATTTCCACTTCTTATCAGGACATCTGTCATACTGGATTAGGGCCCTCCCTCATGGTCACAGTTTAGCTTCATTACCTCTTTAAAGACCTAATCTCCAAATATAGTCGTATTCTCCAGGTACTGGGGCCGCAACATATGCATTTTCAGGGGACATAATTCAGCCCTTAACACAAGGGTTAACTACCTCCTTTGCGCTTTGTCAGACTGTCACCTTGTCAGGCTTTGGCATCTTCAGAACTGAATTCAAATCCCTGCTTTCATGTTTCCCAGCTCAGTGGCTTTAGGCAGCTTATTTAGTGTATCTGGAAGGCAGTGTCCCGATCTCTAAAATGGAGATAATAATAGTATCAACTTTGGAAAGTGCTTCAGGGATGAAATGAGACAGTAAAATAGTCAGCATAGTGACTGGAACATAGTTAGTGCTCCATATGGAAAACGTTCCCCATCACTCCCTCCCTGATGAGTCCTAGTAACTCTGCCTTTGAAGTCTCAGCACAGAAGCCACTTTCTCCAGGAAGTCCTCCCTGATGTTCCAAGCTTGGGTTGGGAGCACCTCCTTGATATTTCTCTGATCATTACACTTAGCACACTGAGCTGGTGTGCTAAGGTCAGCTGTAGGATTTGGATTCCTCGGTGCAGGGACTCTGCATGAAGCAGATCCCCAGGCTCATCTGTCTCCCTCACAGCTGCTGGCAGAGGCTGGCATCTTGGTTTGTATCACCTACTGGGTGCTAAGAACATGTGACAGGAAAGAAGGGAGGGAAGGCTGGCTGGCTGGATGTGGGGCAGTGAGGATACTTAAGAGCAGTGTTCTCCAGTCCGCACCACTGACCTTTTGGGCAGATAATTCTTGTTGTGGGGGGACTGCCCTGTGCACTGTGAGAGGATGAGTAGCATCCCTGGTCTCTACACCCTGGGTGCTAGTAGCACCACCACTCTCAAGAGCTGTGATGAGCAAACGTGTCTCCAGATGCTGCCTAAAGTGTCCTTGGTAGGGAAGGGGGCAGAGGAAAACATAATCCCATTTGGAAACCGCTGCTCTATCATTCTTATTATTGCATGTGTGCACTCTTAGTCAGTCATGCCCGGCTCTTTGAGACCCTTTGACTGTAGCCCACCAGGCTCCTATCCATTCGATTTCCTAGGCAAGAATACAGGAGTGGGTTGCCATTTCCTTCTCCAGGGAATCTTCCTGACCCCGGGATCGAATCCATGTCTCCTGTGTCTCCTGTAGTGCAGGCAGATTCTTTACACACTGAGCCATATTTATCTATTTGGCTGCACTGCATCTATCTTGCTTGCATCATGCAGGATCTCTTTTTTTGTGGTTTGTAGGCTCAGTAGTTGTGGCGTATATGTTGGTTGCCCCGTGGCATGTGGGATCTTAGTTTTCTGTCCAGGGATCGAACCCATGTCCCCTGCATTGAAAGATAGATCCTTAACCATTGGACCACCAGAGAAGTGCCCAAGAACCACTGCTTTAGAGTGACTAAGGCTTTGGCCAGTGGTCCTCAAATCACTGCACTGGAATCTTAGAAACACAAATCGCTGGGCCTCTGCTAGGGTTGGAATGTTCTCCTCAAAGTTCTTATGCTGAAACCTAACCCTCTTGGTATTGGAGGTGGGGCCTTTGGGAGGCAATTAGGTCCTGAGAGCAGAATGGGATTCGCGCTTTCATAAAAGAGACCCCAGTGAACTCCCTTGGTACTTCCACCATGTGAGGATGAAATAAAATGTGTGTGACCCTCACTCGACCATGACGGCATCCAGATCTCAGACTTGCAGCCTCCAGAAGTGAGAAACCAATCCCTGTTGTTTATAAGCCACCCAGGCTCTGGTATTTTGCTCTAGCAGCCTGAAAGGACTAAGATGGCCACATCCCCAGAATTTCTGACTCAACCTGTCTTGGGTGGGGTCTGAGAATTTGCATTCCTAACATGGTGCTGCTGGTCTGGGGCCACTTAGGAACCACTGCCCTAGAGGTGGCAAAGCACTGGTCTTGAGAAACATGTGCTGATCACCTTCTGGCCTGTGAGTAGAGCTGGCAGGGGAAAGAGAAAGCCTCAGACTTGGACCCTCGGGAACACATTTACATAAGATTCCCCTCAGGCTGCAGGCTGGGCAGGGATTGCAGGGACAGAGAGAGAGAAAGAGAGCTTCTGAAGCTCAGGTCAGCTGGGCTGGGCTGAGGGGTGAGAGCGGCTCCAACTCCATCCCCACCCCCACCCCCACCCATCTTACTCACAGAGTCCAGCATTCACCGCATTATTTAATAGATTTAGTGAGCACCAGCCAGGTGGCAGGCACTCTTTGGGTGTGGAAATACATGAAGGACATAATAGGAAAAAGATTCCTTGCCCTCACTGAGCTTACTTCTGATGTGATGAGACAGCAAATAATGATAGCAAATTTGTGCGACGTGCTAAAAAGTAACATGTTCCATGGAAACACCAAATGAAAATAAGTGGGGCTGCAAGTGGGAAGCAGAAGCAGGAAGGTGGGCAGCAGTGGGTGCTGGGAATGTCCAATCACTGGTTTTCTGGGTGGAAAAAGTCCTGATTCATTGCAATGGCCACTTTCAATGGTAGAAATATTCTTGCTCTGGCAGATTGAATGCTACGAATGTGACATCATTAAACATGAAATCGGGAAGAAACGCAGAGCAGTGCAATGGAATGCAGTATTTCTACCAAACCAAGTAGATGTAAATAACCTTGAGTACTCCAGTACCCTCACCTAAAAAATCCCATGGACGGAAGAGCCTGGGGTCCATGGGGTTGCAAAGAGTCGGACACAACTGAGCGACTTCACTTTCACTTTCCACTTTCATGCATCTCCAATGCAACTCCAAGGTAATGGCAACCCACTCCAGTGTTCTTGCTTGGAGAATCCCAGGGACGGTGGAGCCTGGTAGGCTGCCGTCTATGGGGTCGCACAGAGTCGGACACAACTGAAGTGACTTAGCAGCAGCAGAGATAATAGTAATGTGTAAAATAATTAAGAAGTGAAGACTCCTCAGTTCAGTTCAGTCATTCACTTGTGTCCAACTCTTTGTGACCCCATGGACTGCAACACGCCAGGCTTCCGTATCCATCACCAACGCCCGAAGCTTGCTCAAACTCATGTCCATCGAGTTGGTGATGCCATCCAACCATCTCATCCTCTATTGCCCGCTTCTCTTCCTGCCTTCAATCTTTCCCAGCATCAGGGTCTTTCCAAAGAGTCATTTCTTCACATCAGGTGGCCAAATTATTAGAGTTTCAGCTTCAGCATCAGTCCTTCCAATGAATATTCACAAGGGTCTTCTCCAACCCCACAGTTCAAAAGCATCTATTCTTCAGCACTCAGGTTTCTTTATAGTCCAACTCTCACATCCATATATGACTACTGGAAAAACCATAGCTTTGACTATATGGACCTTTGTTGGCAAAGTAATGTCTCTGTTTTTTAATATACTGTCTAGGATAGTCATAGCTTTTCTTCCAAGTAGTAAGCGTCTTCTAATTTCGTGGCTGCAGTCACCATCTGCAGTGATTTTGAAGCCCTCAAAAATAAAGTCTCTCACTGTTTCCATTGTTTCCCCATTTATTTGCCATGAAGTGATGGGACCGGACACCATGATCTTGGTTTTCTGCATGTTGAGTTTTAAGCCAATGTTTTCACTTTCTTCTCTCACTTTCATTAAGAGGCTCTTTAGTTCTTCTCTTTCTGCCATAAGGGTGGTGTCATCTGCATATCTGAGGTTATTGATATTTCTCCCAACAATCTTGATTCCAGCTTGTGCTTAATCCAGCCTGGCATTTGCTTCCCTGGTGGCTCAGAGGTTAACACGTCTGCCTCCAATGTGGGAGACCCGGGTTTGATCCCTGGGTCAGGAAGATACCCTGGAGAAGGAAATGGCAATCCACTCCAGTATTCTTGCCTGGAGAATCCTATGGATGGAGAAGCCTAGTAGGGTACAGTCCACGGGGTCGCAAAGAGTCAGACATGACTGAGTGACTTCACCTCACCCTGCATATAAGTTAAATAAGCAGGGTGACAATATGCAGCCTTGATGTACTCCTTTCCCAATTTGGAACCAGTCTGTTGTTCCATGTCCAGTTTTAACTGTTGCTTCTTGACCTGCATACAGATTTCTCAGGAGGCAGTTAAGGTGGTATGGTATTCCCACCTCTTGAAGAATTTTCCGCAGTTTGTTGTGATCCACACAGTCAAAGGCATTGGTGTAGTTAATAAAGCTGAAGTAGATGTTTTTCTGGAACTCTCTTGCTTTATCTATGATCCAACAGATGTTGGCAATTTGATCTTTGGTTTCTCTGCCTTTTCTAAATCCAACTTGAATATCTGGAAGTTCTCAGTTCACGTACTATTGAAGTCTGACTTGGAGAATTTTGAGCATCACTTTGCTAGTGGGTGAGATGAGTGCAGTTTTACAGTAGTTTGAGCATTCTTTGGCATTGCCTTTCTTTGGGATTGGAATCAAAACTGACCTTTTCCAGTCCTGTGGCTGCTGCTGAGTTTTCCAAATTTGCTGGCATATTGAGTGCTGCACTTTCATAGCATCATCTTTAAGGATTTTAAATAGCTCAACTGGAATTCCATTACCTCCGCTAGCTTTGTTCGTAGTGATGCTTCCTAAGGCCCACTTGACTTCACACTCCAGGATGTCTGGCTCTAGGTGAGTGATCACACCATCGTGATTATCCAGGTCATGAAGATCTTTTTTGTATAGTTCTTCTGTGTATTCTTGCCACCTCTTCTTAATATTTTCTGCTTCTCTTCGGGCCATACCATTTCTGTCCTTTATTGAGCCCATCTTTGCATGAAATGTTCCCTTGGTGTCTCTAATTTTCTTGAAGAGATCTCTAGTCTTTCCCATTCTATTGTTTTCCTCTATTTCTTTGCATTGATCACTGAGGAAGGATTTCTTATCTCTCCTACTGTTCCTGGGAACTCTGCATTCATTTGGGTATATCTTTCCTTTTCTCCTTTGCCCTTAGCTTCTCTTCTTTTCTCAGCTATTCATAAGCCCTCCTCAAACAACCATTTTGCCTTTTTACATTTCTTTTTCTTGGGGATGGCCTTGATCCCCGCCTCCTGTACACTTCACGAACCTCCATCCATAGTTCTTCTGGCACTCTATCAGATCTAATCTGGAATCTATTTCTCACTTCCACTGTACAATCATAAGGGATTTGATTTAGGTCATACCTGAATGGTCGAGTGGTTTTTCCCTATTTTCTTCAACTTAAGTCTGAATCTGTCAATAAGGAGTTCATGATCTGAGCCACAGTCAGCTCCTGGTCTTGTTTTTGCTGATTGTGTAGAGCTTCTCCATCTTTGGCTGCACAGAATATAATCAATCTGATTTCAGTATTGACCATCTCGTGATGTCCATGTGTAGAATCTTCTCTTGTGTTGTTGAAAGAGTGTGTTTGTTATGACAAGAGGTGCTTTATATATAGAATGATTCCTATATGTAAAGCAGATAAACAACAAGGACCTAGTATGGAGCACAGGAAAATATATTCAAATCTTGTAATAACTATAATGTGTGTGTACTTGCTCAGTCATGTCCAACTCTTTGTGACCCAATGGATTATAGCCCACCAGGCTCTTTCATCCATAGGATTTCCCAGGCAAGAATACTGGAATGAATTGCCATTTTCTCCTCCAGGGGATCTTCCCACCTGGGTATCAAACCCTTGTCTCCTGCCTCTCCTGCACTGTAAGCAGATTCTTTATCTCTGGGGCACCAGGGAAGCCCTTAATAACCTATAATGGAAAAGAGTAAAAAAGAATGTGTGTGTGTATATATATATATATACAGACACAAACACATATGTACACATATGTGATACTATTCGTTGGTATAAATGCACAAAACAAGTGATGAGTTCAGGATTTTAAAATCTTGATTTCTACTACAATTCATTTCAGTTTAGTTCAGTCACTCAGTCATGTCAGACTCTTTGCAACCCCATGAACCGCAGTACACCAGGCCTCCCTGTCCATCACCAACTCCCAGAGTCCCCCCAAACCCATGTCCATTGAGTCGGTGATGCCATCCAACCATCTCATCCCCTGTTGTCCCCTTCTCCTCCTGCCCTCAATCTTTCCCAGCATCAGGGTCTTTTTCAATGAGTCAGCTCTTTGCATCAGGTGGCCAAAGTATTGGAGTTTCTGCTTCAACATCAGTCCTTCCAATGAACAGCCAGGACTGATCTCCTTTAGGATGGACTGGTTGGATCTCCTTGCAGTCCAAGGGACTCTCAAGAGTCTTCTCCAACACCACAGTTCAAAAGCATCAATTCTTCGGCGTTCAGCTTTCTTCACAGTCCAACTCTCACATCCATACATGACCACAGGAAAACCCATAGCCTTGACTAGACGGAACTTTGTTGGCAAAGTAATGTCTCTGCTTTTGAATATGCTATCTAGGTTGGTCATAACTTTCCTTCCAAGGAGTAAGAGTCTTTTAATTTCATGACTGCAGTCACCATCTGCAGTGATTTTGGAGCCCCCAAAAATAAAGTCTGGCACAGTTTCCCCATCTATTTGCCATGGAGTGATGGGACCAGATGCCATGATCTTCGTTTTCTGAATGTTGAGCTTTAAGCCAACTTTTTCACTCTCCTCTTTCACTTTCATCAAGAGGCTCTTTAGTTCTTCACTTTCTGCCATAAGGGTGGTGTCGTCTGCATATCTGAGGTTATTGATATTTCTCCCAGCAATCTTGCTTCCAGCTTGTGCTTCTTCCAACCCTGTGTTTCTCATGATGTACTCTGCATATAAGTTAAATAAGCAAGGTGACAGTATACAGCCTTGATGTACTCCTTTCCCAATTTGGGACCAGTCTGTTGTTCCATGTCCAATTCATTTAGCTGTACATTTATATGATTTAATTCTCATTAATTATCATGTATACTTCCCAGCTTGCAAATTTCCTTAAAACTCAGCTCGCAGGAGCAGTGACTTGCCCATTCCAGCATGCCACTGGTGGTTTGGGAGGGCCTGGTTGAAAATAACGACATTTGAACAGAAACCTGAAAGAGGTGAGGGAGAAGGTGTGTGGATAGGAAGTGAGCACTCTACTTCCTTCCTAGGAAAAGCAGCCTCTTGGGCCTGGGGTGTCCATGTGGCCACGGCCCTGCAGATGCTGTTCCCGTGGCGTCTGTCCTCCCCGGTGTGCCTAGTGACAGTCTTTGGGGCCAGACTCACAGACGACCTCTTGGGTAAAGTTCCTTATTTCTCTCAGGCCTCCTTAAATCCTCTCTGGAAACACAGGGGACTCTGAAGGTGGTATTAATAAATCAGTGACCACAAGCAAACAAATGATTTCCCTCAATTTAAACCCAGTTGTTTTACCCATTTCATGAGTATTCCTCCCACATGTATCTCCCTGTGGAGCCCTTTTTTGGGTATATGAAATATCAGGCTCATAGCTGATGTTTTGTACGGGCTTAGCCATTGGAGAAGGCAATGGCACCCCACTCCAGTACTCTTGCCTGGTAAATCCCATGGACAGAGGAGCGTGGTAGGCTGCAGTCCATGGGGTCACAGAGAGTCAGACACGACTAAGCAACTTCACTTTCACTTTTCACTTTCATGCATTGGAGAAGGAAATGGCAACCCACTCCAGTGTTCTTGCCTGGAGAATCCCACGGTAGGGGGGAGTCTGGTGGGCTGCCATCTATGGGGTCGCTCAGAGTCAGACACGACTGAAGCGACTTAGCAGCAGCAGCAGCAGCAGCGGTAGCAGCAGCAGCCATTGAGTGGATAGTGCTGATCTTAACCTGGGGTGGCTTAAGGCATGAGTGGGATTTAGTGATGGCCCTTCTGTAGGTTTACTGAAGTCCACAGGCACAGCCCCTGGAGCTGTGGTAATGCTGGTAGCTTGACCGCCTCTCCCTCTCTGCACAGCTGAGGCACAGGAGAGCCCAGTCAAGCTGGCCACAGTCATAACCACAGTTATTCCCAGCAGCAGACACTGCCTAGCAGGCCACAGGCTTGGGGCTTTATTTAGGCACGTTCCTTAATCCTCATAGCAATTGGCAGGTGGGAATTCTTATCCCCATCTTACCTATGAGCAAAATGCTTGCAGAAGATAAGTAAGTCACCCAGGGTCACCTGGGTAGTAAGTGGCAAAGCTTTCACTTTGCTGTATAAGTTGAGTAAGAACTGGTTCCAGGTAGCAAGGAGGCCAGCCATGTCAAATATTAACTATAATAATACAGGGCTAAGTGCTCATTAGAACTGCCAGCCACACTTGGGACCAAGGGCAAAGAAACTTGTGATTCCACCTGGGGCACGTGGCCAGCATCACCTCAACCATCGTGGCTTCAGCACTCACTGAGCTGGAACCTCTGGGTAGGGGGCGGTGCTCTGGGCCCTCTTATTGGGAGCAGAGGTGTTTGTGGAACCTCAAGAGAGAGGTTTTTTGTGTAGCTGGCTCAGGATCTACCCCAAGAGCTTTGGGGCAGTGCAGTGTATTCATTTATTTATTCACTGAAACAAGCTGGGATAATATTTTTTAAATATTAACTTATTTTTTCTCCTTTCCTGGTATTTCTCCCTTGAGTCAATAGACCAGTCTGCGGCCATACCTGGGAGGGTAGGCAGAGAGGCAGAGGGAGGAAGCTTACAGTCCTGTTTCTGGCTTTGCTTTCCAAACCCGAGTTCTTAAGTGAGCAGAGAAGACTAGGGTATCCCTGAAAAGTGCAGAAAGTGCACTAAATAGAGAAAAGATTCCTCCAATCCTGCTGGCTTTGGAGAGGTAGAGGGGGAAGTTAATGATTGGCTGAGGTGTGATGGTCTCAGTTGAGGGGTCTGGGGGACCACAGGTCCTCAGAAAGCTCTGGGGAGCCCAGGAGCAGTGCTTTGCCTCCTTCCCAGGGAGGGAATGGAGAACCCATGAGGGAGCGACTGCAGAGATGAAGCCTCAGACAGACTCAGAGAGACTTCTGTGTTCCAGGCTGGAATGGAGGAAACATGGTGGCCAGGCTTGGGGAGGTAGGGAGGCCCACCAGACCTCAGTTGCGGGGGGAGGTCATTAGGATGGAAATGAAGCCTGTGTGGACTGCTGCCGTAGGACCAACCAGGTCTCATGAAAGGCCTGACGGATCACTAAAACAAGAGCTAGCTCCCATGTGTCTGCTCCAAGTCCTGGCACAATGTGATTCACTGAAATTTAACCACAGTATTATGGAAAAGGAGAGGGAAGCCCTTGATTGATTGCTTCAGTTACCATCACCCCGGGGATACAGTGGCTCAAAATTGAAGTGTAGAGTCATAAACTGCAGGAAGTATTTACCAAACCACTAAGATTCTAGGCCCCAGGAGAGGTGCTGAGGGATGAGAGTAAGGGGAAAGAAGTGAGAAAATGGGGGCCTGTTCATGGCCCCTCAGTCTCCATTCCTGAAGTAGAAGTGATACCAGAGCTTAACTTGCACACAGGGTCCTCCCAAACATAGTAACTACCGATGCTGATCAGGCACTTAACTCTGTGCTCATCTTTGCACAGGGGATACCCTCTGTCTCATTTTAGTCAGCTTACTGCTTTCCTGGTGGCTCAGAGGGTAAAGAATCTGCCTGCAATGTAAGAGACCTGGGTTCAATCCCTGGGTCAGGAAGATCCCAGAAGGAAGGCTACCCACTCCAGTACTCTTGCCTGGAGAATTCCATGGAGAGAGGAGCCTGTCTGGATGTCCATGGACTATAGTCCATGGTATCACAAAGAGTCGGACACAACTGAGTGACTACACAGCTGAGCGACTAACAGTTTCACTTTTCACTGGGGCTTAGAGTCTTTGTTAAGACCACCTAGTCAGTGAAGTAGCTGAACTGGGCTTCAGACCTAGACGGCAGTGATAGGCTATGTTGTATGCCCCTTCCTGCAAAGATGTTGATGGTCCTAACTCCCAGTGCCTGTGACTGTGATCTGATTTGGAGAGAGGGTCTTTACAGAGGTAATCAAGCTAAAATGAGTCCTCAGGGTGGGCCTGGTCCAAATGCCTCTGAACATATAAGGGGGGGAAGTAGCACCCAGACACAGCCAGGGACACGTGGAGAGGGCCACGTGACCTTGAAGACAGAGAACAGGGTTCCGTATCTACAAACGAAAGGGCACCAAGGATTGCCAGCCACCCGCCAGGAGCCAGGAGCGCGGCATGGAACGGATTCTCCCACACAGGCCTGAAAAGGGGCCCACCCTGCCAACACTTTGATTTTGGACTCCAGCCTCCTGAAGCTTCAATGGCTAAGCTGCCCGGTATGTGGTACTTTGTTACAGCAGCCCTAGGATACTGATGCGGTGGTTGACTCAAGAGCTGGTGACTTAAAACACCCTCGTTTACAATCACTTACCTGTACCCTGTGCTCCTACCCTAGCTGGACCCTGGGGAACAGATTCTGTCTCTTTTCTTTCTGCCTTATTGACCCTTCCTCATCACCTCCCACCTCCTTTGCACTATTTTCTCCATGTTTTTAACATTTAAAAAACTTTTTATTGGAGTATAGTTGATTTACAATGTTGTGCCAGTTTCTGCTGTATAGCAAAATAAATCATTGTACATACACATATATCCACTCTGCTTAAGATTCTTTACCCATATAGGTCATTACAGAGTACTGAGGAGAGTTCCCTGTGCTATACAATAGGTTCTTATTAGTTATCTGTTTTTAATTGAAGTCTCCATATTTTTAGTTGAAGTCATCTCTAGTCTTTAGTATCAAAAACTTAATTGAAGTGCCTTGTGTTTGTACCTTTGTAGGTTACTGGGGATTCCAGAAACATACCTTGCACTCTCAGACCTCTGGAGTGTATTTCTTACCTTTCCTTGCCTGACATGCTCTCCACTGCACACCAGTGACCACCTGGAAAACCTTTATCATCCTTCCAGGGTGAGTTCTTTCAATCTGCTTCCATAGATCCACTCCTTCTGAGATACGGATAGACCTAGAAACTGTCATATAGAGTGAAGTGAAGTCAGAAAAAGAAAAACAAATATCATATATTTGTGCATATATGTTGAATCTAGAAAACTGACGCAGATGAATCCATTTGCAAAGCAGAAACAGAGACACAGACATAGAAAACAAGTACGTGGACACCAAGTGGGGAACGGGATGCGTGGGATGAATTTGGAGACTGGGATTGACACATGTTGTTGTTGTTCAGTTGCTAAGTCATGTCCAACTCTTTGTGACCCCCCGGACTGCAGCATGCCAGGCTCCTCTGTCCTTCACTGTCTCCTGGAGTTTGCTTAAACTCATGTCCATTGGGTTGGTGATGCTGTCCAACCAGCTCATCCTCTACTGCCCTCTCTCCTTTGGCTTTTGCCTAGAAAGGGCCTACTGAGGACTTTATACTAATATCACAAGGTACTCTACTCAGTGCTCTGTGGTGACCTAAAAGGGAAGGAAATTCAAAAAAGCTGATTCACTTTGCTGTACAGCAGAAACTAACACAACTTTGTAAAGCAATTATACTTCAGTAAAAAATTTTTTAAAAATCCACCACCACCACCAAGAAACCCCCCAAACCCACCCCTTCAGTCAGATTGACTGTCTCCTTCCTGTAAGAACAGCAGCATAGAAACATTTTCCCACTCAGAATCATTGTTGGCATGGACGCGGCTCTCATCTTTGAATGCCTGAACGATCCTGAATGCCTCTCGAAGGTCCAGGAATAGTAGGTGTTTTAAAACTTCCCCACATTCCAAGACAAATGAATCTGTAGACTTCCACCTGGAGTTCCTCACTCTTTCTTCCTCTTCTGGTTTCTCAAATTTGCCTTCCCATAAAAAAGAAATGTCTTCAAATTACTCTGTGCTTGGCACATATCTGTCTTATTAGCAGATTTTCAATCTGGGCAAGAAAAGTTTATCCCACTTCCTTCCTCTCCCCTTCCTGTATTTTAACAAGGTTTTGTCATCTCCTTGAGCCAGCCTCAGCAGAGATGATTTGGCTAGGTGAGCATTTTATTTTGGCATCTGCAGATGGTGTTGGTTGGAGCCTTCTGTCCATATACTGTAAAAGAATACAAACAGAATGAAAACATTCAGTCTGAAGCGGTGGATCCTTTCCAGCTCCAGATTAAGGCAGAGACCCAGCTCCTCCGGGATAGAGAACAGGCTAGCTCACCAAGAGCAGAGGAGTGGGGAGCAAGGCTGACGGTGACCACTGCTACCCAATGGGACACCTGCCCCCGACGGCCACAAGGGTGTGGAGGAGCTACTGGCCTGGCCTTTTGCAGGGGCTGTGCTGAGAGCTCTTCTCCTTTTTGGGAAAAAAAATCAACATCCTGTGAAGAAACCTCAATCTGGACAGGTTTTCCTTGAGAAGAATCCATTTTGACGTCAGCCTCTCCCTGCTGGCTTTCTGCCTCAGACCTTTGAAAGTTCAGGCCACTCCACACTGCTGTAGCTGCTTCTCTGAGAAGACTCATAGCTCTAAATTTTACAAGAGCTGACCCTAGAACCCTATGCTTGCCTGACTGCAGGGAACGGTGGTGACTTCAATGGTGGTGGTGATTTAGTGGCTAAGTCGTATTTGATTCCTGCGACCCAATGGACTGTAGCCTGCCAGGCTCCTCTGTCCATGGAGATTCTCCAGGCAAGAATATTGAAGTGGGTTGCCATTCATCAGCATAGCCCAGTGGGCCTTCAGGCACAATTCGTTATAACAAATGTTTATGGAGTTCCCAGAGCATGCTTAAAGCATGGGGTAAACTCAGGTAGGGGAGGGGGTCATGGGAGACTTTTTTTTTTTAATTTTTTTAAACAATTCTATTCCAGATAGGTAATAGTCAGTACTGATAAGACAGCAAGACCCTAAAGCACATAGCTTTCATTTAATGTTTATTTTATATTGGAGTATAGTTTATTTATAATATTGTTTTAGCTTCAAATGTACAGCAAAGTGATATAGTTATGCATACATCTATTTTTTTCAGATTCTTTTCCCATATAGGTTACTACAGAAGAGTATTGAGTGGCATTCTCTATGCTATACAGTAGGTCCTTGTTGATTAGCTAATCCCAGCATCCTAATGTATGTTAATCCAAGCATCCTAATTCATCCTTCCTCCCAACCTTTCCCTTTTAGTAAATAAATGTAAGTTGGTTTTCTGTTTTGTAAATAATTTCATTTGTATCAGTTTTTAAGATTCCACATATAAATATCATATGATATTTGTCTTTCTCTGACTTACTTTACTTAATATGATAATCTCTAGGTCCATTCGTGTTGCTGAAAATGGCATTATTTCCTTCTTTTTTATGGCTATATAATAGATTATATGGCACATAGCTTTCATAAGGTAAAAGTTGAGTTCTGCTTCAGTTACTAGTCCATAGGGAGATTGGCTGCCGCTCTCATTGTTTATCTTCTTTCTTAGGAACCCACCCAAACCTCTGTCTCCCAGTCAGATGAGGAAGAAAGAAAGTGCTTGCCCATTTTTCCATTCACATCCCACTAGCCAAATATTGATAACATGGCCAGTCTCTAGTTGCAAGGGACATTGAGAAATGTAGTCTTCAGTGGAGCACCTATGTGCCTAGCTAAATGTAAAACGGCTCCTTTACTGAAGAACAAATATTGATACACACATTCTAGCCTCTGTCGACCTTTCTTGCCCTTACTCACCCAAACAGTAATTATTTATTGCATGTCAGCCATATATTTGGCACTGTTTTTATGGAGTTGCTTACAACCCACTGATGTGTATGGGCATATACTCAGCTAAAAAGTCGCACACACTGTCCTGTGTTCCTTAATAAGTAGATGAAATGCTATGAATCTTCAGAGAAGGAAAGACTCATTCTGACCAGAGAGATTCATCAATGTGTTCAACGTACTAACTAAGCACTGTGGTTGGCCACCTCTAAGATTGCCCCATACCTGCTGGTATTCGCATCCTTGTTCAGTCCCCTCCCCCTGAGTGTGGGCTGGGCCTAGTGACACAGCTCTAACAAATAGAACACAGCAAAAGTGATGGAATGTTTTTTCTGAGCTTAGGGTACAGAGAAACAGTGAGTCCCATCTTGCTCACATGCTTTAATTCGGGCTCTTTCTCTCTCTTGAGCTATTACTCTGGGGAGTTCAGCTGCTATGCTTGAGTAACTCTGTGGAGAGACTCATGTGGCAAGGGAATAATATCATCAGGCATGCCAAGAGGCACCTAAAGCCTGCTGAACAGCCATGTGATTGAGCTTGGAAGTCAACTTTCTGAGGCCTGCCAGCAGCTTCATGAGCGAGCTTGGAATCAGAGCCTCCTGCTGTAACCCTTGTGAGGACCACAGCCTGACTGATACCTTGACTGCAGGTTCAGGAGAGACCCTGGGCCACAATCACCCAACTAAGCTGCACCTGCATCTGAATTCCTAACCCACAGAAACTGAGATCATTAATATTGTTGCTTTAAGCTGCTTAGTTTTAAGGCAATTTGTTAGGCAACAATAAAGAACTGATCTACTATTTTTCAAGTAGTATGCTAGACCGTTAGAACGTGAAAAATAACTGACGCCTAGTCACTGTATTTGGGGAGCGGGGAGACAGGTATGTGTACAGTTGTGGTCCATATAGTGCAAGGTGGTAAGCAGAATGGTGGAGATGTGCTGAGTATGAGAGAGGAGTGCACAGGAAGGGCTCCTTCTCCAGAGGAGTAAAGTCCTCCTGGAGAAGTCCATGCTTGCAAGGACAACTGGGGGAGAGATCATTCTGTGGAGAGGGCACGTGGGTAATGCCTGGAGGTGAACTAGTGTGCTGTCTGCATGGGAATCAAGAACTATAGTTTGTGGGCACAGCAGGAAGTGGAGAAAGATGCGGCTGGAGAAGTGATGAGATATGAGTCTAGTCTTGTGCCAGCAATTTATTTTTGAATAATCCAATTATGAAATCCTGCTTTGAGTGAAAGGAAGTAAAAACAAAAGCATTAATAAAGGAACTAACATGCTCTTCTCAACAGTCCAATACCTGAATTTTAAGAAGCCGAATTCAATTATCTATAGAACACAGACAAGTGTAATTTGCTTCATTGTTTTTCTCATAAAATTGAGCAGAGAACTGTTGACATGTTTCTGTGGAATAATAGTGGTTCTTACTGAGAAACCAGCTCAGGTGACATTTAATGCTTTTGCAAGTGGGAAATTGGCCCTTTCAGCTTTAGGATTTTATGAATTTATATTTTGAAAATCTGAGGAGTGGTCTGCATAGATGTTTTTCTTTCTTTTCTCTCCCTTTCTCTTTTGTTCTTCCCTTCCCTTCCTCTCTCATTCCTTTTTTCTTTCCTTCCTTTCTCCTTCTTACACTCCATCTCTTTGATTTTCAGTATGTTGAAGGTTCTAAGCACCAGCCTTGCAAGGGATGAAAAGGGAACAAAAGCATACCTCTCTCCCCTGCCTGGAGAGTTAGCACTAAAGTCCGTGGAAGATTCTTTGGATCACTACGGCTCATGAGTGAGTCTAATGATTAAGCAGGTAACAAAATTATCTGAATCAAGATGGCTATAAAACAGAGCTTGTAGATAGTGGTTGATACAGAATCAGAAGAAATAAGACTATTTAAATTAACTTTTAAACAATTACAGTCCAATAATAATTAATAAAAAGGTAAATAAATTAACTTTTAAAATTAAAATGTTTAATGATACCATTTCAAAATGTCTTTCTGTGTCTGGAGTCCATCACTTCCAACATGAAATAAAATGGTCAGGTGCCCTTATATCTGAATTGCACAACTCACGCTCCATGGAGTAGGAGTTTGGATTTTTAGTAGCCTCCTTAGCACAAAACATCACCTGCTCTGTTAGATTTTGCTAGAGGTTGCATAATCCCCTTCCAGATCTAATCGGGCTCTCTTCTCATCATGTCATCAACTTATTCCCTCCACTGAGCTCCAGGTAAGAGTGGCTTGTACCACTACTGCTACCTGTGGGAATGACAGTAAAATTACCCACTGAAAAGGCAAAAGCCTCAGAATGGACACAGCACTGGACAGCATCCTGGAGTCTGCCTTGTATGCCAGGCGCCATCCTTTTTGTAGGGGGGTCTGGGGTACCAAGACTTCCCATGTGGCTCACTGGTAAAGAATCTGCCTGCAGTGTAGGAGTTGCAGGAGACTTGGGTGTGATCCCTGGTTCAGGGAAGATCCCTGGGAGGAGGAAATGGCAACCCACTCCAATACTCTTGCCTGGAGAATCCCATGGAGAGAGGAGCCTGCAGGCTACAGTCCATGGGGTTGCAAAGAGTCAACATGACTGAGCAACTGGGCACCCCTGCACTCTGGGGATTCCAGAGGAAGAATGAGGTGGCAAGAGGTTCTTTAGGGGCCTTGGGGTTCCTTGGAGGCTCAGATTCCAAAAGGCTGAATAATTGTTTTAATGCTTGTTTTCCCCACCAGACTGACCAATTTGGAAGTAAAGGCTCAATCTTTCTCATCTTTTCTCTCTACTGCCTAACTTGATATTGGCCCATAGTCATTGGGGGAGCGTTAGTTACTCAGTCATGTCTGACTCTTTGCAATCCCATGGACTGTAGACTGCCAGGCTCCTCTCTCCATGAGACTCTCCAGGGAAGAATCCTGGAGTGGGTTGCCATTCCTTTCTCCAGGGGATCTTCCCAACCTAGGCATTGAACCCAGACCTCCTGCATTGTAGGCAGATTCTTTACTGTCTGAGCCACTAGGGAAGCCGGGCCCATAGTAGTTTCTTGATAAATATTTGTTGGGCAAAATTGAAATACACCTGTTTATTGAAGACCTTGGTGTCTACTGAGGCTCTGCCTTGAGTTAACTGCACTAGGTACTCTGAGAGATCATATAAGAGAAATAAGAGTTGGCTTTTCCTTTGATGAGTTTTTAGTCGAGTTACTGGGCTCTGGTAGAAACTGTCTCATACAGCCTGAAATCCCAGTGCTGGTATGGTGCTTGGGACAAAGCAGGCACTCAGGAAACATTTGTCAATTAACTGTAACTTCTTGTATCTGGGCTAGTGGACTGGCTCCAGATTGGTCCTTCATGTGCTTCCCGCCCCCCCAACCCCCTCCAAATCTGCCAGCCCAGCAACTCAGTCCAGAAGAATTACTCCCAATGACCCATCAAACTATATGATGGTTAGCCAGGAACAAAAGCCACTAGGAAAATAAAGCATCAATTTCCATCTGGGTGTTTCAAAAGGAACTGAGGTATTAAAATAAGGTCACAGTTGTCCCAATCAGATCATCTTTTCAAAGAAATTGCAGGCTTGTGAGCCAACAGCAACCACATACACCTTTGGAGTCATCAGAACCAGTGTTCTCAACACTGAAAGCAAAATCAAGTAAACAAGGTTGTGTCGTGGACTTCCTTGACCCAGACTTTCAGGAAGGAGCTGACACACTGCCCAGACTCGCGCTCACCCACATAGCTCTGAAGCCAAACAAACTCGTGTTTTCCCAGCTGTATGATGCACTCAGTTCACAAAGTGACTGGCTAGAAAACAAGGAAAAGAAAAAAACCTGTGCCTAGTTCAGACCACGCAAGGAAAGTAGAATTGCTTCAGTTGGCTTTTATTTTTTTTCATGAAGTATCAAGAAATATAAAGATGGAGGAAGTTAGATCTATGGCTTTTAGTTACTAAAAAGGAAATAAAATATTTTTTCCTTTTATAGATCTGATCATGCTATTACTCTGCTTAAAAACTTCAATGACTTTATAACTTTCAAATTTTGATAGCCCTTACAGATCTTTTATGACTTGTTTAAAACAACATTTCTAGCCGCATCGGCCCACATTTCCTCCCACTTAAAGCTGTTTTTGAGCTTTGCCAGGCTTCTGCTATATTAAATACTTCGTGTGCTTTCTTGCCCGCATGCTTTTGTTCATGCTATTCCTTCTGCTTATTACACCTTTCCTTGCCTTATTCATTAAGGAAATGCCAACTTATATTTTAAGACTCACCCTAAAGCAGAATTAGCTGCTCTTTCATATGTCTTCCCATAGGATTTGCTTTGTGGGTACCTCTTATTGTATTCAGTCCTTGTATCATTAATTCATTCATTCAACAAAATTCATTGTTTTCGTATTTTGTATCAGATACTCTTCTAAGCACTGAGGATCCAGGTATAAAAGTCCCTAACTAGTGGGGGACTCAGATGAGCAAATTAATTGTTGCAAGACAGAACTGTAAGTTCTTTGGCAAATGTAAATACAAGATGCTTTGGGAGATCAGAGAGGGTCACATACCTGAGTCTGATGGGTGGAAGGGAAGCTGGAAGGCTTCCTGGAGGAGTTGGCACATGAAGAGCTAAAGGACAAGGAGTTTTTGTATCCATCTCCTTATGTTTCACAGAGCACTCTTTGAAGAAAGAGATCAATCACAGATCATATCAAATTAGGTCATTTATTCCATATATTTTTGAATACTTTGCTAGGAGACAGACAGATGGAGAGAAGGGGATCAGGGAGATGTTGCTGCTAAATCACTTCAGTCGTGTCTGAATCTGTGTGACCCCATAGACGGCAGCCCACCAGGCTCCCCCGTCCCTGGGATTCTCCAGGCAAGAACACTGGAGTGGGTTGCCATTTCCATCTCCAATGCATGAAAGTAAAAAGTGAAAGTGAAGTCACTCAGTCGTGTCCGACTCTTAGCGACCTCATGGACTGCAGCCCACCAGGCTCCTCCATCCATTGGATTTTCCAGGCAAGAGTACTGGAGTGGGTTGCCATTGCCTTCTACAGGGAGATGTTAGAGGAAACCAAATATGACCTGCAGGTTTCTAGTCTAAGTGAACAGACAGGTGGAGAATCAGTGCTGCTGTGTGCAGTTGCGCAGGTTGTAGGCTCACAGTGAGCAAGGTAACGCTGCAGGAGGAGCAAATTTGTTGAAGAAGAGTCCTATTCTTCATACCAAAGTAACTACGAATAACACTTAGTACATGATGTTGGACTGGACTGGAATGAGAGAATTGTTTTGTTGTTTTGATTTCTTAAAGGCAGGCCTTCTGTCCTCTTGGGTGGACTGGGAAGTTTACTTTCCTGCTCTATTCTCTTGGCTCCTTATTGTCAAATGTCTGGAGCCTCAACTGTGAGTTAGTCAGATCTTTTCCACACTTCCCCGTCCTTAGATCATTTTGACACCTCTACCAGAGGGAATCTTAGGACTTTTGGCTTAAACGAAGCTTGAAAATTAGTTGCAAAACTTAATAACTTATTCAGTTATGAGTATTAGTTAATAACCAATAAATTAAACTATTATGAATAATATATCGGGTTGGCCAAAAAGTCTGTTCAGTTTTTCTGTAATGTGGGAAAACTCGAACGACCCTTTTGGCTTTCCTAATATTAATAACGTCTCTCCTGATTATTAACCAAAAGTTGGCTTTAGTTATTAGAATTGATTTAAGCTACAATTTGATTTTACAATAGTTGTGCTAAACTAAAGCTTTATTTTCTTTACTTTTATATCATTTTCCCTTTTATATAGTGGAAAAAGTCTAAGCAGGACTTTGGATCACCAAAAATTCTTTACCAAAACAAGTATTCCTTAAAATTTTTTTAGTGCATCCTTAATACATTCTAAGGAATTTCTTTCTTCTGAGAAGTTTGACTCTAAAACATCCTTTGGGTTACCATTTGACTTCTTGTTACATTTAGACAGAAATGTAAATCTTTTAATAAACAAACTACTTTAAAGTGAATCCAGGCCTTCCAATAAAATCCAATCTTCATTATTCTTGACTGCTATTCTTTGACTTTTCCATCTTTCTCTAGATCTACTCGGTCCCAACATATGTATCCCATAAAAGTAGACAATACAGTCTACAAAAGACAGCTGGGACAGGGCAGTTAGCTCTTATCCCTTGGCACTGCCTATTTTTCCTACTCAACTCTAAACTGACAACTTATTTTTCTTTTTGTTATGAATTCTATCCCTTTCTTTGGTATTTTGTTCTCCAAATGTATTTTCCTTTCAAGCTACTTGATTGTAGATTATATTATCTTCTTGTCCTCACAGTTTAGATGATATCTTATTAATAGATTAATAACTTTAGACTCCAAGCAGCTGTCTTTTGCAGTTAAGTGGGAGATGGACATGAGTTTAGCCTTGCGTTATCTACATGTACATGCGCAATATGCAATGTAGTGATTATAATTAGCCTTTTAAAGAAGAAATGGTTGTAGAAACACTATTTCCACAATGTCATTTTTAATTACTTTGCATTTTTTCTATTCATGAAAGCAGATTACCTAAGGCAATGATCTTCAAATTTCTGCCTGTATGCACCTCCAAAAATTTTGAAAGCTGTATACCTATATCCACTTCTAAAGTAAACTACTAGAAAGTTTCATGATAAGTTTAAATAGTTGCGAAGGATATGATTTCTGATATAAATATTGCCATCTAAAAATAAAGCTCCTACATTACTCTCTTAAATGTTTCCCAAGGAATTCTAAATACCGCAGCTACTTGACACCGGCTGTGACAACTTGATATTCACCATCATCTAGTTTCAGTCAGTCAGTCAGTTCAGTCGCTCAGTCGTGTCCGACTCTTTGCGACCCCATGAATCGCAGCACGCCAAGCCTCCCTGTCCGTCACCAACTCCTGGAGTTCACTCAGACTCGCGTTCATCGAGTCAGTGATGTCACCCAGCCATCTCATCCTCTGTCGTCCCCTTCTCCTCCTGCCCTCAATCCCTCCCAGCATCAAAGTCTTTTCCAATGAGTCAGCTCTTTGCACGAGGTGGCCAAAGTACTGGAGTTTCAGCTTTAGCATCATTCCTTCCAAAGAAATCCCGGGGCTGATCTCCTTCAGAATGGACTGGTTGGATCTCCTTGCAGTCCAAGGGACTCGCAAGAGTCTTCTCCAACACCACAGTTCAAACGCATCAGTTCTTCAGTGCTCAGCTTTCTTCACAGTCCAACTCTTACATCCATACATGCCCACAAGAAAAACCATAGCCTTGGCTAGACGGACCTTAGTAGGCAAAGTAATGTCTCTGCTTTTGAATATGCTATCTAGGTTGGTCATAACTTTTTTCTAGTTTAAAAGTATATAAACGGGGTTTTGTTGATATACACAGTCACCATTTTTCTCCTTTCCACTTTCCCACAGAATCTTACTATAAAATGATGCTTTAATGCTTAAAGACCTCTACTGGTCGCTCCCCCCATACTTTTGTATACACACACACAAACACACAAATATAAGCTGAGAGCTGCAAAGTGTTGCAAAATTTTTTTCTCTGTACTTAGTTATCATTAGCACATAATCAGACAAACAACAGGCATATATTACAAATTCATTATGATACATAATTATTAAACATAAAAGTAAATTTTTATTGGAGTTGCATTCATTCATAAGCTGAGTAGCTCTTTTTCTCAATTGTTATTTTTGTTGTTGTTGTTGTTGTTGTTTGTTTTCAGAGAAAAATACTTTACTGAATCATTCAAATTCGCAGTTGTTTTTTGTATCCATGGGTGAGTTATTTATTGCTAGAATGAAGCAGGGTGCAGCATCCATTCTATTCCTATTTATTATTTTTACAGATTTTATTTCATAATTTATTGAGAAATTGTGTTCAAGTAAATAAATAGGTGAGGATAGATCTAAAATCATTGCCACTCACATCTGCTCTATTTCAAGGATATAAGACAAAGATCACATGGTCATTCATTATTAAAAATGACTTTTATGATTTATCACCTGACAATTCAATTAGGGTACCCTTCAGCTCTGCTGAAAGCAAAGAATTGGGAACCACATGGTTTGCAAAAGGATGACCCAGCCATTAGAATCCAATTAAACAGCCATATTCGGAATCATCCCTTTGCAGCACAGAGCTTTCTACAACTTTAATGCAAGGCATCAGGGTAACTTCTGATCAGGTGGGAGATGCACCTTTCTTTTGTGAGGTGGGAAGATGGACATGATGACAAGATGGGAGGGATAGAGGAACCATAATGAGGAGTCCTCAGACATATTAACTTTTGGAAAGAGTACTTATGGTAGACGAGGATCAGAAATTGCATCTTTAAAAAAAATTTTTTTTTACATGTATTCTTTTGAAAGCCCTCAGATAGTACACTGACTTGAAATCACTGTTAAAAGGTCTCTGCCAGGTACCACTAGTTGTTCACTTGACAATAGAACATGTTCTTTTCTCAGAATACCTACTAATACCTGGAAGAACCAAAGTTTCTTAGAATAATCCCTGGGAAATGATACCCTAGAGTTTTAGTTAATTAGTCTTATCTCCCCAGTTAGATAACAAAATCTAAATCTGTGAGCTGTAAGTTGTTATAGATGCAGGAGAACAGAGATGATGATAAATTGATTCAGTCAGTTCAGTTCAGTTGCTCATTTGTGTCCAACTCTGCAACTGCATGAAGCGCAGCACGCCAAGCCTCCCTGTCCATCACCAATTCCCAGAGTCCACCCAAACCCATGTCCATTGAGTTGGTGATGCCATCCAACCATCTCATCCTCTGTCATCCCCTTCTCCTCCTGCCCCCAATCTTTCCCAGCATCAGGGTCTTTTCTAATGAATCAGCTCTTCACATCAGGTGGCCAAAGTATTGGAGTTTCAGCTTCAACATCAGTCCTATCAATGAACACCCAGGACTGATCTCCTTTAGGATGGACTGGTTGGATATCCCTGCAGTCCAGGGGACTCTCAAGAGTCTACTCCAACACCACAGTTCAAAAGCATCAATTCTTCGGCACTCAGTTTTCTTTATAGTCCAACTCTCAGATCCTTTGTTGGCAAAGTAATGTCTCTGCTTTTTAATATGCTGTCTAGGTTGGTCATAACTTTCCTTCTAAGGAGCAAGTGTCTTTTAATTTCATGGCTGCAATCACCATCTGCAGTGATTTTGGAGCCTAGAAAAATAGTCAGCCACTGTTTCCGCTGTTTCCCCATCTATTTGCCATGAAGTGATGGGACCAGATGCCATGATCTTCGTTTTCTGAATGTTGAACTTCAAGCCAACTTTTTCACTCTTCTCTTTCACTTTTATCAAGAGGCTCTTTAGTTCTTCACTTTCTGCCGTAAGGGTGGTATCATCTGCATATCTGAGGTTATTGATATTTCTCCCAGCAATCTTGATTCAAGCTTGTGCTTCCTCCAGCCCAGATTAATTGATTATTGATTTTAATTGTGTTTGCTTCACATAGCAGAAACCCCACCAAACACTGGCAAATACCAGTAAGGAGGTATTTGTCTCACACAAATAAGTTTCTGGGCAGGTAGCCATGGACTGAAATAGAAGTTCAATGATGTCATCAAGTACCCAGTGCTTTCTGTCTTGCCACCCCATTATCCTTTGTTTATGATCGTTGTCTTGTTACCTCATGACTGTAAGATGGCTGCTCTACTGTTACCCTCGTAGCTGAGTTCCAGGCAAGAAGGTGGGAGAGGGAGAGAATAGGAAGGACTTGCTATTAGGAAGTCCTGCCTTCTTATCTGGAAAAGTCAAGAGCTTCTACCAATGGCCCATTGGCCATAACTGGGTTTTATGGCCACCTAATTACAGAAGAGCTGGGAGTTTGAGCATCATTCCCTTCTCTGTTCTCTCTAGTAGAGGAAGAGAAGAGCTTTTGAGTGAACCAACATGCTGGGTCTGTCACATCCTTCTATTCTGAGCCAGATACTTTACATTCAAGAATGTGCTATGACACTTTAATGACATAGGTTTTATCCCCATTTTTCAGATAGGGAAACTGAGGCTTACTACGGCTAAAGTAACATTCCCAGGTATCATAACTAATTGGTGACAAATTAATTGGTGACCACAGTCTGTGCTTTTCACCTCCGACCACTATACAGGCTGCAGCTGTTTTGCTTGGCTTGCTGAATCATTCTATCCATCTCATAGTGCTAGACCTGAATGGTTCTGCTGGTGTGGAAACTCCCAAAGCCTGTATCAAGTGCAAAGTGGGGTGGGGTGAGAGGCTAGGTCAGAAAGACTGAGCATCCCCCCACCCCTGCCCCAATTTGCTTGATCTCAGTAAGAATGGATCAAAGAGGGAAGAGCAGGAGCTAGGAAGCAGCCACTCTAAGCCTGGAGGCAGGACACCAGCGAGAGTTCCTTTGCTGACTCTGATCCTGCTTTTAGGGCCCTCTTGACTCTGCAGGCCTCAAGCTCTTCACCTTGCTCTTTGATGTGTATCTGTGGTATGTGACAAGTGGCCAGACTGCAGGGCTGGGATCTAGTGGGAAATGGGTGTGACTGTCCAGCCACAGGTTCCAATGCCCTGAAGGCAAATGTCTCCGCAGGCTCTCTGGGCAGGGGAGGGCATGGCTAAGCCTCCAGTTAGTTCTCAGCTTCTCAGCCCCTCAGCCCCAGGGCTGGACTCTACCTGTCCCCTCCTCCACCTTCGCTCTCCTAGCTACTGGTCCCCCCACTCATCCCCGCCCCAGGAATCACTTTCCTCTCAGGGTCTCTGGGCTGTTGTGACTGTCACATGCCCGTGAAGCATAACGTTCCAGAAACTCCACCCCACAACACAGACTTTCCAAAATGTCCAGAACTGAACTGCTTCTCGCCAGTGCTACCTATCCTTTTGGTCCCAGACTCCATTGTCTCCTGCTTGGTTCCCCGAACCTGCCTTCTGGTTTCCCTGAAGCTTCGCTGCCCTACAGTCTATCCTCCACGGGGCAACCAGAGGCGTTCCATTCAAGCTTCACACTCTTTGCTCCAATCCTCCAGTGGCTTTCCTTCCCTCAAAGTTTTGACAGATGGCCTCTAAGGCCCTACACAACGTGCAGGCTGCTCCTCTCCCCCAGCTGCTTCTCAGACTTCACATCATAGAACAGTCTCTCCTCCTCAAGACACTTTCCCACCTCTCGGCCATCGTACAGACTGTTACCTCTGCTGAGACCATGCTTCTTAGGTGGTCAAATGGCTCCTTCACCTCCTTTAAGGCTTTGCTCAGTTGCCACCTTCTCAGTGAAACCTACTGTGAATATCTTGTTTAAAAATGCTTCCCCCAACCCCACCATTGCCTGTCCACCTTACTCTGCTCTCCTTTCTCACATCACACATGCCACCTACTTGTATAGCATGTAACTTGTTTATTATGCTTATAGACTGTCTCCCTACAAGGAGCAGAAACAGTATTGCTCGCCAGATATTCCATTTGCTCCCCCAGATTTCTTGCCTCTGTGTCATTAGGTGAGGTCATGTGATGAGAGTCCCTGAGGCAAAGTGGGGTGGGGATTTCCTGCAGTGCTGTCCAGCCCAGGGCAAGTTCTCACCTCTCCTCTTCCACCGCCATAGCAACCAAGGGACCTCAGACTGAGACAGTGAAGCCTCTGGGCCCCTGAGTCACTGCCTGAAGGACAGGTGCCCTAGAGAATCACAGTGGACTTTGTGTGAAAGAGAAATAAACGAAGCATTGTTTAGTTAAGCCACTGATGCTTTGCACACTCTCCTGGTTAGTACATCTTGTTAAAATATAAGGTCCACAAGAACAAGATTTTGGTCTGTTTTTTTCTCTGATGTCTTCTTGGTACCTGGCTAAATCCTGGCTGATTATGGCCCCATAGCAAATTTGTTGAATGAACGAAAGTATCTCTGGACTTCAGATCAGCACTGCTGACCCAGCTTGGTTTCTAACTTCCTCTGGAGCATAGTTACTTCCCAGGCGCTAACCATGAGAGCTCCTGACAAGGAGGAATTGGATCACAGTCATCCTTGCATCATCCTCAGTTACTTGCATGAGGTTCCATAAATATTATACTTACTAAATGCTAGTGCAAACTTTTCCTGTGATCCTCGGGTGTGAAGACCACAGTGGGAAGAGGCAACGGCCAATTCTAGCTCATGTGCTTCCCCATTCTCAGTACATCATCTTGTTTATCAAGGAGTTTTTGGTCTGGTCTCCTGCAGCCCCTCACTCTCTGACCTAAAATCTGTTCTCTCCTCTCTGTTATCCTCATCCTATTTGAGGGCAATCCCTGTGATTCTGCAGGTGGTACTATTCCTTCTAGTTTCTTACCTCCTGTTCATACCACAGCCCACTGATTTCTGGACTCTGATGCCACAGTTCTATTGAACTTCTTTCTGATGTTGCTCACTACCTCCTGAATCCAAGACATGGTGGAATTTCTAAGGGCCTGTGGTGACTTAGAGACCTTCAAACCAATCCCCTTGCTGCCCCTTTGGCTCCCTTGGAACCACAGTTTGCCCGCCTGTTTCCTTCCATCTCTCTAACCATTCTTTCTCTTCCATGGGCTCCTCTTCCTCTGCCTCCTCCTGACATGTTCCCCAGGCTGCTGTCCTCAGCTCACTGCTCTTGGCACTCAAAACACTTTCTCCCTGGTTTCAGCTACCTTCTATACCGTGATAATTCCCAAATCTTGATCACCAGCCCCAGCCTCTCTCCAGAGCTTTGGGTGATTCCTGTAGCCACCCACTGGACAATGTCTCCTGGACGGGATGCCTCTTTGCACCATCTCACAGCCCTTTGGCCTCACCTCAGAGTCTTGAAGCAGCTCTGGCAGGCATCCTGCCCTGGCTTTGATTCAGTTCACATAGTAACTTACCTGAGCAAGTAGCTTTCACCTTGCTTCCTGCCTTGGGGTTTCTCTGTAGCTCCTGAACACCTAGACATCCATCCCAGGCACCTTTGGAAGCGCCTGATATTTATGGAAGTGCAAACCAAACGTGGGGACATGGGACAAGCATAACACTGCATGAATAAGCTCTGGACCAATGAGGTACAAGAACCAGCAGATAACACTTCTCCCTTTTGTCTCTTCAGTGGACAATCCTGAGATGCAGTGTAAGTTCCTCAGGAGGCCCCACAAAGATCCAGTGCTAGTGTTCCATGGAGAAGCTGACATGATACATATCCTTGATTGACTTTCCATCCTGCCTTATATTATCCTCCCTACCCTCTCACTCCTGTTCCCTGGGATAAACTTCCCAGATAAACAGCCAGCACATTAATCTGTGCCCGGGCCTTGCTTTGGAGGAATCCAGGTTCACATATCCTTTGGGAATCTTTATCTCAAACCATCTAAATCCTAACTCATAGCCCTTCCCCTGGTGGCTCAGACGGTAAAGAATCTGCCTGCAATGCAGGAGACCTGGGTTTGATCCCTGGGTTAGGAAGGTCTCCTGGAGAAGGAAATGGCTACTAACTCCAATATTCTTGCCTGGAGAATCCCATGGACAGAGGAACCCAGTGAGCTACATATAGTCCATGGGGTCAAAAAGAGTCAGACACAACTGAGCGACTTTCACTTCAGTCTTTCTCCCAGCCCCACTCGTCTTTCTGCACTCGTTCACCTCAGCCATCAAGGCTGCAAACTGGAGACCTAACCTGACTTTCCCTTTATGCCCTCCACCTGCCCCTTCATTGCTTCCCTACAACCATTGTTTAAGGCCCCATCATCTCACCTAAGGTGCTGCCTCCTTTTAGTCTTCCCTACCTCTCCTCCAACTCTCTCAAAACCATCCCTCACCTGATCTCCAAACTGAAATACACAAATCTTGCCATAGCATTTGATTGATCAAATCTCACCGGCATTTCCAAAGGTAAACTGAAATCCAAGTACCCTAACCTGGGCAGGGGCCTTCTGAGATCTGCTGCTCATCTGCCTCTCCAGCATCCCGTCTGAATTGCTTCTGCTTTCCAGCATAGTCCCCAGTTGCACACTCAACAGAGAGAAAGAAAAGAGCCATACTGAACAGGTGGCCCATTGTGTCCCCATGGGGAACATCCCAACCACCCAGCCACTGTGCAGACAAAGCAGAGCTCTTCTCTAGAACCAACAATCACACGGTCTGTCTAGGCTTAGAGCTTCACAGTATACTGATCACAGGACACAATGTGTGCGGAGATGGGTGAGGACCAAAGAGAGCATAGAGGTGGAATCAGAACACTGGAGTTCAGGGCTGCCCCACCTGTTCACTGTGCGGCCCTTTGTAAATTGCCTGGTTTCTGCATTCGCAAAGCAGGAAGATACTATCTCATTGCCATAGGGTGTGCAAAGTACATATAATATTAATGGAGATGATGATGGCTAACACTCACTTACTGTAACCGTGTGAGGAAATGGAAGTAGAAGAAGGCAACTTTGAGCAGGTCTTTGCTCTGCTAACAATTTAGCAATGCTCTCTGAGTAAGTCATTTCCCCTGTCTTGACCTCAGCCTCACCCTGGAAACAATGGGGTTGAACTAGTTCAGGACTTTTGGACTGGGCAGTTTCTAAATCCTTTACAACTATAAAATTCTGAGTTTATGAATCGAGCATGCTGAGCTATTGCTTGTCCCAAAGTGGGCTGAGCAGCCATCTCTCTTTAGCTCTGATGTGCCTGCTGGGCACACACAGTGCGTTGAAGGTGACCTCAGCAGCCCTTACATCAGCCTCGCCTGGGTGTCAGGGAGAAAAGGACCAATTGTGTTCAGTGCCAGGCAGTTAGAGACTCTACATATCTTGCAATTTTTTCTTTGGTCCAGTCTGGTAACAATGAGAATAATTCTGTTCAAAAATGCAATCAAGTTTTTTGGCGTGAACTGTGCTCTTCAAATCCATGGAATTTACTCTCATATCACTGCCAAGTTGGACAGATTCTTGTCAGAGCCAAATCAAGTTTGAGTCAATTCCAAGGCCAGTTATCTCTTGAATGGTGGCCCATCTCCCTTTTCACCCATCGTGACCTCCATGCATCTTCCTGAGGGTCTGGGGGTGATAGTGGCACACTGCCCCTAGCACCCTCTGAATGGTGACTTTGCCGTAATTGGAGTTTTCTTTTCTCTTTTTTGGTTATTATTTTCCAGTTCGAGGTGAAAATGTGATGGAGTAAACATGTTCTGGATATTTTCTCCTTTCACTTACCGCTGCAATTTATACCCTGCCCCTCATTTTGGATTAATTTCTTTTCATAGCTGTTCATATTAGCATGATTTTCAGTAACCTAATATTTCCTACATAATTGAAGCAGTCAGAACAACAAATCCCGTAGTGGGTGTGATTTGAAAGACACTTATCTGAGCATGGCGAGAGTAGTCAGCATGCCTCCACACCAAAGAAATTGTAAAGCCAGGCAGAAGGATTGTCCTTTTTTATCCCCAAAGCTAGGGGTTCCTGGAAGGGAGGTTCTGGGTACATTTTCCTCAGTGAGAGAGCTGAGGACTGAGAATCTAGGAGAATGCTTGACCTTCATCTGGTCCTTGACATCTCATTCCTTTGGCATCTAATTGCGTGCATGTGTGCTAAGTTGCATGTGTCCAACTCTCTGCAGCCTTGTGGACTGTAGCCCGCCAGCCTCCTCTGTCCATGGGATTCTCCAGGCAAGAATACTGGAGTGGGTTTCCATGCCCTCTTCCAGTTAGCATCTAATTAGATGTTATCAATTACCTGATTGTTGATAGGGTAGGGGATATTGAAGATGGAGACTTTCTCTCATGATTCCCATGTCTAAATGAGTGCTAAGAACTTAAAAGCACATTATTCATTGATTCCATAAGTAATTGTTGGGTGTTTACTGTGTTTGTCCCAGGCCCTGTACTAGACCCTGGAGACACAGTGAGAAACAGACATAATCCTTTCTCCACAGGGTAGTCCCAGTCTAGCACATTAGTTGTATACCAGGTGGATATGAACAGTGTCCAGTGAGTTCTGTAGGATCTAGCCCACTCGGCTCCCTTATTCCCAGCATTATTATGAGTGTAATAAAATAATTATTCAAGAAACTACTTGTTAGTGCTGGTCTTTCCTTTTAGAGAAAACATCACATAATGATTTCACTACAACAGCAATCTCTAACAGGATATCTAGCGCTTAGTAAATGCTCCAGGAACATTTGTGATGTAAAGAATATAGGGAGGCGAGGAGAAGGTAGGATGAAAAAGAGAGAATGAGAGGAGAGAGGAAAAAGGTGGATTAGTGTCCTGGAAGCTGGGTGAAGTGACCCTGTGAAGAAACGCAGGGCATGTGGAAGGAAACTCGTGTTGAGAAAGAAAGGAAGTGGTTGAAAGTGAGAGGAGGTCAAGGCAGTGAGAGCCAAGCTGTACAGGAAGGGGGAAGTTTCATTTGGGAAAATTCTGTGGCAGAATGTCTGGAAGCTGCTGTGCTGGAGGCCCTGGGCTGAGAGGCACTCTGAGTGCAGGGAGCCAGGCCTCTACCTTGGATCAGGCATGACTGTGAACCCAGACCTGTGGCTGAAGCAGTGCCAAGTGGGGCTGAGGACTCAGGACTCTGGACTCAGGCTGACCTGATTCGTTTCCAGTCTTTGCTGCCAAGAATCCAGAGTTAAGTTCCGCTAAAGGGCTGTTTGGGTGAGGGGGTTGTGCCAGGGGAGCTGTGGCCAGCACCTTCCGTCGGAGACAGCCCTGATGCCCTTCATAAAGATGCATTTAATCTTAGCCAATTGCACCATATGAACCATGATTCTGGTTTACTGTTTCTCATCCCAAGCAATAATAGCACTGTAATTATATTTTTTCTCACTGTTTTATAACATAGATGCCTTCTCTTTCAACTTGAACTTTGGTCTTACTGACAAAAATCATGTTTTCCAAACAAACACTGGGATAAATGGTCTGACAGTCACAAGTGACATATAGGGAAAAAAATAGACAGAATTTATGGCATGTATAATACATGTCAGGCCTTGTGCTAAGAGCTCTATTGCATTATTTCATTTGATCTTTGCAACAACCCTCCGAAGCAGGTACTATTGTTTTCCCTGGTCAGTGGGGAAGGAAACAGATCCAGCTAGCTGAGGTCCCCTCTCTCCAGTCTCTCAAACACAAGTGGTGGAAACAGGCCTCACATGCACGGCTGACTCTGGATCAGGCCTGTACACCCCAGCCCAAGGCACGCCAAGGGGAGGCAGGCACTCCTGAATGGCTGTGAGCTACAATTTTAGGTAAAAAGTAGACAGATTTTTACCTTGATAATCTTTTTTTTTTTTTTTTCCTTTTGGTTGTACTGGATCTTCATTGCAGCACACAGGTTTCTTTTGAGGCTTGCTGGCTCCAGAGCACACAGGCTCAGTAGTCGCAGTGTACAGGCTTAGCTGCCCTGTGGCATGTAGAATCTTAGTTACCTGACCAGAGATTGAACCTGCATCTCCTGCATTAGAATAAGGATTCTTAACCACTGGACCACCAGTTGTTACTGTTGTTCAAAGTTGCATCTGACTCTTTGCGATCTCGTGGACTGCAGCACAGCAGGCTTCCCTGTCCTTCACTATCTCCCAGAGTTTGCTCAAACTCGTGTCCAGTGAGTCAGTGATGCCATCCAACCATCTCATCCTCTGTTGCTCCCTTCTCCTCCTGCCCTCAGTCTTTCCCTGGACCACCAGGGAAGTCCCTAAATCTGTTTTTAAGGCTTTCTCTTTTATTTTTGACAAGTGACCTTCATTTTTCATTTACTGTTATGCAGTTTTACTTCTTTAAGTTTAAAAGTGAATTTAAAAAAGAAAAACCTTCTGTGAGTAATGGTGGATATATGAAGAAGGAAGGAAGAGTGAAGAGAGACCCGGGGGACAGTCTAGAATCTACAGGCTGCCCTCAAGGCTCTGTTTTGATCTTTGTCATTGGACTCTGTGACTGTTGGCCGACACTCACAGGCCATGGTGCTGGGGCTTGTGGCATCCCATGGGACTTTCCTAATCTCTCTTGCCCCCATGGGTCTGTCTTGTCTCTGGGTTCTGGCCACACCCCTTCTTGACAGGGTAAATACCAGGAATTAGGTAAAAGATGGTTTGGCAAAAGTAAGAAAAGGAATTGTCTTCAATTCCTTTGCTCAGGACAAGGGCATGCTGAGAAGGGACACCAAAGAGGAAGATCTCCACCACCCTCAGCATAGGACCTGGGACCATCTGGAGAGGCCGTTGAGTCAGTACACACATGTGAGACGGGTCTGGGAGAGAAAGTGTTGGTGGTTTACCAGAGGGCTGCAGTGTCAGAGATTTCCTGCTATGTCACAGCAAAGGGGACTTGCTCCAGGCTTTGTGGACCTAGGACCCTGACCCTTTTTTACCCTTTCCTTGGGCACAGGCCTCATCCTTAATAGGCATTCAGTAAATTTAATGTGGACTCACTCCCTGCACATTTCACTTGGAAACCCTTTTGCAAGGAAGAGGACATTCCATATAGAAGGCCACAATTAAGGTTGATTGGGTGCCCAGCACTATTCCTCCATGACCAAAAACTGGATTAGCAGAAGTCTATGTCTCAATGATTGCTAGAAGTTTCTTTTGCATGATCCAGTTCACCATGGCCATTCCCTGGTTGAATTGAAAATCAGGTCTTGGACCTGTAAGGCTCTAATCAGTTCTTGAAAGGAAAAGTATAAACCCATCTCTTGACTTGTCCCTGCCCCTATCCTACCTTCACTCTCAAATTGCTGCCTAGGTCAAAACACTGCTTTTGTGTGGTCCACTCAAAAGTAATCACCCTCTCACGTGAAATATTCTTAAGCTGTGACGTTTAACAACAGGCCAATAATGTCAAGTCACTTGTTTACTAATATGAAAGCAGTGTGCCCCTGACATTTATTTTCAAGGTAAAGAAGGCAAGGATCTGAGCAAATATTTTTGAGTGGATAATTCCCGCTGCTGTATTATTAATGGTACTACACTTAAAGATGAAGGCTTTATACTCATTTGAGTTTAAATTTCTGTTCCGCTAAGGTGCTGTGGCAATTTGGGACATTTACTTCAACTTTCTGAGTCCCTATTTCTTCATAAGGCTGAGTTTCTTGTGTTTCAGGGAGCAGAGATTGCTCCATCTGCACTCTAGTAATGAGCCTCTGATGATGCCTGACAGGCAAGGCAGGTATCTCATGCAAAACTGAGAGGAAGAACCACCCTATGACTGGGCATCAGAGATAGGAACTGCATGCCAGTGCAGGAATGTAGGGATCTTTTCTTTAGTGCCTATCATTCATTTGGCTAAGCTATTGCCCAAGAGTTGGCTTCTTCTTTAAAAAAATTTTTTTTAAATTATTTTTTGTTTGCACCATGCAACATGTGGCACTTCCCTGACCAAGTATCCAACCTATACCCCCTGCAGTGGAAGCAAGGAATCTTACCCACTGGGCCCCCAAGGAAGTTCAAGACTGGCTTCTTGAATCTGCTTCTCTTCCCTCTGAACCAGTTTTTCCAGCTTGTACTTCTTTGTACCTATGCCTTACTTATGCCCTCAGCTTACTCAGACCCATGATGACCTCACAGGCCTTTCAGTTTTCAACTTCAGTTTTGCAGTTAACTGAGTTGTTTTATACATCCCAACTTGAAGTGTCTCAAAGCAAGAATCTAATTGTACAAGGCTTTTGTGTTATGATATCCTCAAAACTGATGGCTGGCTAATGGATTTGTTGCTGTTGGGCCCACGGCTCAGCCCTGATCTAATCAGAAGTGTGTGTGTGTGTGTGTGTGTGTGTGTGTTTGAGGATAATCACATCAGGTAGATCAGAGCCACTGCAGACACCCTCATTCAAAGAAGATGGTAGGTAGGGAGTTTCCCTTATGAAGGATGACAGGCATGGTGATTAGCAAATGTGGTTAAAAAAAAAAAGCTCATAAGTTTGTTGTGATGATCAAATGAGATGAAACTTGTAGAGGACCTAGCTCAGAGCTAGGGTATAGACCAAATGCTCAAAAAATGGTAGCTATTATTACATGATTGTTATTGTTATGATTATAATTATAATCTACTAGTGGTACAGACTTAGTTCCAAAAGTACAGGGTAATTTATAGACCTCTAATAGAAAATGTACCTGGGGATTATTTTTCTTAAATATATTTAGGTCAACATTGCTAAAGGGCAAGAAGAAAAGTGGGACCTCTATATGTACAACATCAAGAATAAAAATCTCCCTGGAGTAAACATTACAAAATATCTTTTAAAACCACAAATATGGTCCCATGCTGATGCTAAGTCACTTCAGTCGTGTCCGACTCTGTGAGACCCCATAGACGGTAGCCCACCAGGCTCTGCCATCCCTGGGATTCCCCAGGCAAGAACACTGGAGTGGGTTGCCATTTCCTTCTTCAATGCAGGAAAGTGAAAGTGAAGTCGCTCAGTCGTGTCTGACATTTCGTGACCCGATGGACTGCAGTCTACCAGGCTCCTCTGTCCATGGGATTTTCCAGGCAAGAGTACTGGAGTGGGGTGCCATAAGCCTATCTAAATTCTTTTACTGACTTCCCATTTTTCTTAAAGATAAATATTGGTCTGCACCCCCTGACACATGCATGTGCGCGCTTGCGCATGCGGACACGCACACACACACACACACACACACACACATTGCCCAGCTTCACTCAGTACCGTGAACATCCTGGTGGGTACTGCAGCCAACCCTGGCAGGATCCCAGGGCCCCACCACATACACTTGATCACGTTCCACAAAGAACCTTATGACATGATCTTCTCCCTCTCCCTCCCTAGCCCCTTTCCTAGTTAGTTTCAGCTCCCCTTACGGCTCTCTGCTAAGATTTCAGGAGAACTTTTCTTTGGAAAAGATCTTTTGTGACAATGCATTCAGAAAGCAAGCACTTTTTTTTCCTTGAGCCCATTGTTTCACTAAAGGGACTCTCTGAGGTCTGTGCTGCTCCTCCCACTAGACCATGAACTCACAAGGGAGGACTGTGTCTGTTTTTGTTCATCTTTCTGTCTCCCAAAACCTATGGTGCCTAGAACATGCAGATACTCAGGGAAGATCTGTTGAATAAATGAGTTCAATGTTATCCAATGCAACTAAATTGTTGCCTTTCTCAGAAATTATGACAATACTTGAAGGTAAAAATAACGCAATTAAGTCTTTCTTTTTTAGTGTAAAGCACACATGCAGAACTCACAAAAATTGACTCTGTTCTTTGTCCAAAGGAAATAACAGTACACTTTTAAAAACTATTATTATACAGCCCACATTCATTGACCAGAATGCAATAAATTTAGAAATTAACAAACAGGGAGCAAGAAAAAAATCTATACTCCTAGAATATAAAAACACACTTCTAAAGATCTCTTGGTTTAAAGAGGAAATAAGCTGCTTGGAACAGGACCACAGTGAAAACAGCACTCATCAAAACCAATGGGATACGGCCAAAGCAGTTTTCAGAGGAAAATGCTAGCCCTACATGTACTTGCTAGAACATAAAGAAGATTGAAAAAGAAAAAAAATGAAGCCAAAGTAAGTAGTAAGAAATGAATTGAGTAAGGTAGAAGAAGAAAATAATGAAATGGAGAAAATTCATCGAATTTGATCAATAAAGCCTCAGGTTTGCTTTTTTAAGGTAAAAAAATTATTTGGCTAGAATAATTGATGAAGAATAGAATATACTTAATAGGTAATATCAACCATGAAGAGGTAGAAAATATACACATACAGAGGGTACTTTTAAAAATGTATATATTTTTAAGGCTTCAGAAACCTTTACTGGTTTTTGTTTGTTTGTTTGCGCCATATCACACATTGGGCATGTGAGATCTTAATTCCATGACCAGGAATCAAACCGCATCCTCTGCTTTGGAAGCTCAAAGTCTGAACCACAGGACCACCAGGGAAATCTTAGAAGGTACTATGTAAAGGCAACATTATCAACAACTTATACTAATGAACATGTGACCCATATGAAATGGACGATTTTCTAGGAATATATAAGTAAACAAAATTTGTCCAAGTTGTCAAAAACATTAAATCAATCACCATGGATGAAACTGAACTGTTGAAAATGTACCTTCTTAAAACAAAAGTGGAAATTGTTCCTGAGTAGTGGAGGCCACTTGAAGCACTGTGTCCAAGAGGGAGGAGAAATTAAAGCTTTATTGAAGAAAAAAAAGTACCTTCTTCCAGCCCCAGCAAAGGGCATCAGGATCAAAAAGCCCTTATGGGCATCTTCTTTTCCTTGGCTCTTACCTATATCCAGGAAGCATCAGTAGATGTATGGGATCGGTTTAGGGAGGAAATCAGGAGGAGGGAAAGAGTGCCTACAGGACACGAGACCCATCTAAAAGGAACTGTATAATGGTCAGGTTAGACTGCTTTTTAACAAGATAACACGTATGTATGTTTCACTGTGCTGCGTCTTCGGTGCTACACAGGCTTTTCTCTAGTTGTGGCACGCGGGCTTCTCCCTGCAGTGGCTTCTCTGCCTCTTTGTGTGGAACATGCGTCTGGGGCATGTGGGCTTCAGCAGCTGTAGCACGTGGACTCAAGAGTTGCAGCTCTCAGGCTCTAGAGCACAGGCTGAATGGTTGTGGCCTACGGGCTTAGTTGCTCCTCAACATGAGGGATCTTTCCGCATCAGGGATGGAACCCGTGTGTCCTGCATTGGCAGGCAGACTCCTTACCACTGAGCCACCAGAGAGGCCCTGCTGCTGCTGCTGCTAAGTCGCTTCAGTCGTGTCCGACTCTGTGCGACCCCATAGACAGCAGCCCACCAGGCTCCCCCGTCCCTGGGATTCTCCAGGCAAGAACACTGGAGTGGGGTGCAGACTACTCTTTAATGCAGACCCACTTCTGAGCAAATCTTTCCTCCCTCTCATCAGTGGACACAATTTGGTGAGGAACACCACATCAGCATGGAGATGACTTGTTTCTTTGAATATATGGGTTATGAAGTGAGCATTTTGTGTTACCCTCTGCTTTTTATTTTTCTCTCATGAAAGTACATAGTGAAATCTCAAAGTTCAAAGAGAGAAAAGTAGTAAGTTCTTCCAAGAAGCAAAATGCTGATTTCATAAAACCAAATTTCAGGAAGCTGTTGCATTTTGAAAATGGGCTCCAAGGAACATTGATGATCTTTTACCCCAAGAGCCACACCTCAAAAGGGAAGTGGGGAGTAGTCATGGAGACTGGAAAGCCCTGAGTATTCCCTGGGTGGGGTGGGGAGCTGACTTGTACCAGGGAAAATAAAACTTTTGTATTTGTTGTCCTCTTTGTGGTGATGATTAGTGTGTGTTAATCTTATTAAAGAAAGAGAAGTTTCAGAATGAGCTTGAACAACTTCCACCCCGATTGGAATAATAATAATAATGATTGGAGTAATGATTAGTGTACGTGTTGCATCCATTATCACACTATGCGTTATATTATTGCATGTAACAATAGCACCTATCATTATCTCCAGTTTTACAGATGGGGAAACAAAGGCTTAAAGATGGGTTGTTTGCCAGTACGGTCACCAATTCCTCTCCTCCCAGTAAGCACGTGGCTCTCCTCCCACCAAGTGATACAGTTTTGTTTCCCCTTCCCTTGAGTCTTTTTTTAAAAATAAATATTTGTTTATTTGGCTGCGTCAGGCCCTAGTTGCATCATGTGGGATCGTTCCTTCCTGCAGAAGAACTCTCTAGTTCTGGCACTCAAGGTTAATTGCTCCTCAACACATGGGATCTTAGTTCCCCGACCAGGGATCGAACCTGTGTCCAGTGTCTCCTGCATTGCAAGGTGAATGCTTAACCATTTGGTCACCGGGAAAGTCCTGCCCTTCCCTTGAATCTTTCCTGGCCTGTGGCTATTTTCTTGGTTAGAATAGATTGGAAGTGATACTGTGCTGATGCTGGCCCTTGTTCTAAGACAGAAGGTAATGTGCATTTTTGTTCTCTTGGAAGCCAATTGCTATGGAAATAAACCTAACTGTGCTGTTGAAAGAAAGAGGCCTCATAGAAAAGGGGGCCAGTTTTTACGAGAAGCTAAGAAGACAAAGATCTGTCTAGTCAAAGCTATGTTTTTCCAGTAGTCATGTATGAATGTGAGAACTGGACCATAAAGAAAGCTGAGCACTGAAGAACTGATGCTTTTGAATTGTGGTGTTGGAGAAGACTCTTGTGAGTCCCTTGGACTGCAAGGAGATCCAACCAGTCCATCCTAAAGGAAATCAGTTCTGAATATTCATTGGAAGGACTGATGCTGAAGCTGAAACTTCAATACTTTGGCCAGTTGATGCGAAGAACTGACTCATTTGAAAAGACTCTGATGCTGGGAAAGATTGAAGGCAGGAGGAGAAGGGAACGACACAGGATGAGATGGTTGGATGGCATCACCGACTCGATGGACATGAGTTTAAGTAAGCTCCGGGAGTTGGTAATGGACAGGGAAACCCGGCGTGCAGTCTATGGGGTCGCAAAGAGTTGAATACGACTGAGCAACTGAAATGAAATGAACTGAAGAAGAAAGAAAAGCCCAGCCAGTCCCCAGCAATTCCAGCCACCTCAGCTGAGATGTCAGGAATCTGAAAGAGGTCTTCTTGGTCCTTCAACCCTATCCAAGCTCACCGATTAGTGCAGCCATATGAGAGATCCTAGTGAACACCATGTGGAGTACAAGAAGTGACCCAGTGGACCCACAGAATTGAAATGAATAATAAAATGGTTATTGTTTCAAGCCACTAAATCTTGGAGTGTTTTGTTATACAGCAATAAAAATGTGAAACAAGAGGTTATCATCATGTCCAAGGTCATGTAAGTAGCAAGGCCAGGACTTAAGGTCAGGTCTTTTTGACTCCATTGTCTGAGGTTTGAACAGCTGAATGACACTAAAATAAGGAGCAACATGAGCAAAGTTTATAAATCATGAGAGATATGGAAATTATTAGCAGAGATCTACTCAATCACAGTCCATGAGAGCTGACAGAAGAATGAGGAAGAGAAGAAAAAAAATTAAAAGTGGAAATGAGCTTCTAGAAGTTAGGAAAAACACTTTTTTATAGTAAACATTTTTGAAGTACAGTTGATTTACAATATTAGTTTCAGGTATACACCAGTGATTCAATATTTTATAGATTATACTCCATTTAAAGTTATTATAAATATTGCCTATATTCCCAGTGCTGTACAATATATCCTTGTAGCTTACTTATTTTGTACGTAGTACTTTGTACCTCTTAATCCTCTATCCCTATCTTGCCCCTCCCTCTTCCCTCTTCCCACTGGTACCACTAGTTATCCCATGAACTGCAGCATGCCAGGCTTCTCTGTCCATTACCAACTCCCGGAGCTTATCCAAACTCATGTCTGTCGAGTCAGTGATGCCATCTAACCATCTCATCCTCTGTCAACCCCTTCTCCTACCACCTTCAATCTTTCCCAGCAACAGTCTCTTCAAATGAGTCAGTTCTTTGCATCAGGTGATCAAAGTATTAGAGTTTCTATATATTTGTGAATTCATCAAGTATTTATTGAGTATCTATAATGCACGGCAGACAATGACTGCAGCCATGAAAATAAAAGATGTTTGCTCCTTGGAAGAAAAGCTATGACAAACCTAGACAGTATATTAAAAAGCAGAGATACCACTTTGCCAACAAAGTTCCACATAGTCAAGGCTATGGTTTTTCCAATAGTCATGTACGGATGTGAGAGATGGACCATAAAGAAGGCTGAGCACTGAAGAATTGACGCTTTTGAATTATGGTGCTGGGCAAGATTCTTAAAAGTCTCTCAGACAGCAAGGAGATCAAACCAGTCAATCCTAAAGGAAATCAACCCTGAATATTCACTGGGAGGACTGATGCTAAAGCTGATGCTTTAATACTTGGCCACCTGATGTGAAGAGCCAACTCATCAGAAAAGATCCTGATGCTGGGAAGATTGAAGGACAAAGGAGAAGAGGGTGGCAGAAGGTGAGATGTTTAGATAGCATCATTGACTCAGTGGCATGAGTTTGGGCAAACTCTGGGAGATAGTGAAGGACAGGGAAGCCTGGCATGCTGCAGTCCATGGGGTCACAAAAAGTTGAACACAACTTAGAGAAGAAACAACAACAAAGGCAGAGAGTGGTGGTGGTGATTTAGTCGCAAAGCCGTTGTCCGACTCTGTGACCCCATGGACTGCAGCGTGCCATGCGGTTTCCCAGGCAAGCATACTGGAGTGGATTGACATTTCCTTTCTCCAAGGCAGAGAGTACTGAGGGGAATAAACCCAGGCAGACTGGGGTGGAATCATGGTGAGGGCTCATCCTGGATCAGCACTGGATGGATGAGATTCCTCACATTCTTTGTATCATTCAATTTTCCCAATAACCCAGGGAGGTAAGTGGCAGTATACCATGTGATGGCAAGAAGTAAATTTAAGGAGTTGATTGCCCATTGGATGTGTCATAAGCATGATTTGTGACAATGTTACAAATTGATTCAAAACTTTTAGTAAAGGTAAGTATGTCAGATACAGAATGAATATTTAAGGAAATAGAAATGTTAGCGGGAGACTAGCTTTAAAAATTAATTCCATAGAAGAAATTAATGTTACTATACCAAAAAATTTTTTAATATAATTTTATGTATTTATTTTATTTTTGCCTGTGCTGGGTCTTCACTGCTGTGTAAGCTTTTCTCTAGTTGTGGTGTGCGGGCTTCTCATTACAATAGCTTCTCCTGTTGCAGAGTGTGGGCTCGAGGGTGCTTGGGCTTCAGCAGTTGCAGCTCCCGAGCTCTAGAGCGCAGGCTCAATAGTTGCGGTGCATGGGCTTAGTTGCTTTGCTGTAGGTGGGATCTTCCCAGGTCAGGGATCGAACTGTGTGTCCTACATTGGCAGGCAGATTCTTTACCACTGAGTCACCAGGGAAACCCCCCAAATTTCTTTTAAAATTTGTTATTTTTTTCCCATTACAAAAATAGTAAGCAATTATGTATGTAATTTTTGAAACATAGAATATACAGAAGAAATTAAAATCCATGCATAATCTCACCCCCAGGGATACGCTGTTAATTTCAGTATGTATCCTATCAGTCTTCTTTCCCCCTGCATTTACAGCTATTCCTCTGAATGAAAAACATCTGCCACCTATATTTTAATATCTTGAGTTTCACATCTTAGCATAAAGGGAAACGTTTTCTCATATCATGAAATATTCTTTAAAACTTGGTCTGTAATGACTTGCTATGATATGGATAGTCTCAAATTTTATCACGCCTCTCTTATTCAACATTTAGAGGGTTTGCATTTTTTTTTCTTTAAATGACAGTGCAGTATCCACCCACGCATATAAATCTTGACCATATAACTGATAATTTCATTAGAATAGATTCCTAGAAGTACATTAATGCCACTGTTAGAGACAAAGTTATTCAGAGAGATTTTGATTTTGAACCCAAGATGGCAAGTGAACTATTTTATATGAAAATGCATCTGTGGATTATGCTCTTAAAAAATTATCTATGCCTCTCTTTGCCTCAGATAGTTCATGTAAATTTGTACACAATTTATTTCTAATTCAGCTAAATAAGTAATGTATGTATAGTTCAATAAATCCATACAGTTCAGTAATTTATGTATAGTATACCAGTAAATCTGTATGTATTAGTTTATCTTGGCAACTGACATTGCCTAGTACATAGCAAGTATCCAAAAAGTATTTGTTGAATGTATGTCTATTGAATGAAATCTTTCATAGATAAAGATATTTCCAGCATCAACATGAGGATGTAAAATTGAAATCGCAAAATTACAGCACTTTTGCTTCGGTGTACAATTCACAGGCCCAGCTGGCTTTGTGCATGTTTCACGGGAAAAGTGCCGTTATGTGATGATTGCCATCTGGGAGAATGGACTCAGTGGAGTTCGAACAAATCATCTGGCAGAGAGTCTGATGAAACCCTGCTCCCCAGGCCACGGGAGTGCTGCGCGTCTCTGGCAAGCAGCGTGGGTGGCCGCAGTTTCTTGGTCATCCTCCAGCTGTGTGCACACAGCCTGCGTTACTCCTGTCTGTTTTGTGTCACCAGAGCCCTGGGGATGGCAAGAAATCTGCCCAGAAGTGTAAAACCACCCTTTTACTGAAAGAACTTTCAGAATGAGAATGTTCATTGAGATGACTGGAGATTTCGGAAAAGAGATACAGGAACAGCAAAATATAAAACGAAAGGGTCCTCCGAGATTTGGTGTACTAGATCACTGACTTTTCTCTATTAGAGAAGGCTCTGTTCCCCACAAGCTACTGCCTTTACAGAACCTCAACACAGATATTCTTCCCTGTCCTCTGAGTTTGCAGAGCTCACTCCCAGGAGGAAAGTCTCCGTCCTTAGGTGGATAGGAGAATGTGGGGAGCAAGCACAGAGTGGGATAAAGGAGGTGATGGTTAGTAAAGAAAGAAGGAGTGGGAATCCAGGGAACTGGAGACTCCATTTCAAGTTGTTTTGAGTGACCTTGGTCAAGTCTCTGAATTCATGCACCTAGCTAACTTTTGAATGAGCAGCACCATCAAAGGGAAATCTAAAGGAAGTCACACATAGGATTTAAAATTTTCTAGCTCTGACTATAGAAAACTAAAAAGAAACAAGTGGCATTAATTTAATGTATTTTACTTAGCTCATCATGTTAAAAATGTTGGGTTGGCCAAAAAGTTCATTCAAGATTTTTTGTAAGATGTTCTGTAAAAACTTGAATGAACTTTTGGGCCAATCCTATATTACTATTTCACTGTGCAATCAATAGAAAGAGTTATTTATAATAGCTTTTCATTCTTTTTTCCATATTAAGTCTTCAAAATCTGGTGTATGTTTTATATTAGGGTACATCTCAATTCAGATGCTAAGTTCTCATTTTTTTGTTGTTGCTCCCTTGCTCTGTCATGTTTGAGTCTTTGTGACCCCGTGGACTGCACCATACCAGGCTTCCCTGTCCTTCACTATCTCCCAGGATTTGCTCAGATTCATGTCCATTGAGTTCATGATGCTATCTAACCATCTCATCTTCTGCCACGCTCTTTTCCTTTGGCCTTCAGTCTTTCCCAGATCAGGGTCTTTTCCAAAGAGTCGACTGTTAACATCAAGTGGCCAACGTATTAAAGCTTTAGCTTTAGCATCAGTCCTTCCAATGAATATTCAGGGTTGATTTCCTTTAGGATTGACTGGTTTGATCTCCTTGCTGTCCAACGGACTCTCACATGTTTTCTCTAGCACCACAATTTGAAAGCATCAATTCTTCAGTGCTCAGCCTTCTTCATGGTCTAGCTCTCTCATCTGTACATGACTACTGGAAAAACCATAGCTTTGACTACACAGACCTTTGCTGTTAAAGTGATGTCTTTGCTTTTTAACACACTGTCTAGGTTTGTTATAGGTTTTCTTCCAAAGAGCAAGTGTCTTTTAATTTCATGTCTGCAGTCACCGTCTGCAGTGATTTTAGAGCCCAAGAAAATAAAGTCTTATTTGAAGTAGTCAATCTATATCTAGTTTTCATAAAATTTGCAGTTGGAAAAGTAGATTCACATACCTGAATTGTTCCACGCATACTTAAAAGTTTTCCAGTAACTGAATCAAGTTTTAAGGTTAAATTAAGTAAAGTCTAAATACAGTTAAACATTAATTCCTCCATCTCATTTCAAATTAGCCATATTTCAAATGCGTGGCACTGTATTGGACCACACAATTCTAGAATTCCTCTAGATTTTAGTTCAGTAGAGAACTCAGGCAAAAAAACTATTGCAATATGAGAAGCCCTGTTCTCTAAAGCAGTTGAGTCTAGAGATTGGTTGGTTGCTTTGTAAGCAGTCTAGTGAAGGAAGGTGTTGTGAAAGTGATAACTAACTTCAGTTTTTCTCAAACTTAAAGCATATCAAAGCAGATTTGTTCATCAGTGCTGTAGGGTATAGCCAAAAGGTTTTCTCTGAATAAAGTTTTATTGATTTGAGTTTTGAGATATCAGCCTTCTTGTATAAGTCAGACCTATTATGCAGGAACAATAATTTCCAAGAAATGGGAAAAAATTCAGAGCCTGCTAACGAAGGCCAAGGTCAAGGGCTGGCCATAGCCACTGGAGCAGAGACATGGGCAGAGACCCTTAATGCTGCTGAATTACTGTATTTATACACCATTTCCATCCCCATCTCTGCCAAAGAGAACTCTGGTTTTATTCAGAAAGTGAGTAGAGCTCCCTTGATCTCATGGAAGCTGGGCGTCTACCCCAGAACAAGAGAATGAGTCGTGAGTGGCTTAAATCTTTCCCAGTGATTGGCTATAGAGGTAGGCATATGGTTCAGTTCTGGGCAAGGAGATTTCAGGGAAAATCTGCTGAAGAGCTTCAATCAAAGACTTCTTTCTTGGATGGAAAGACAGAACTTTGGGAGGATAACATCCTTGGCCTTTGCCACCCGCCTTTTTTTTTCCCTATTTTTTGGCCACTCCATGCAGCATGTAGGATGTTAAATCCCCAACCAAGGACTGTAAACCATCCTCCCCCTGTCCTCTGCCCACCCTGCAATGGAAGCGCAGTGTCTTAGCCACTGGACTGCCAGGGAAGTCCTCCTTGCCCCTCTCTTCATGCCTGGAATGACATTCTGTGGGAGTCATAGCTGCTATTATGTGACCATAGGGAAATCAGCTGAATGACATGCAAAACAATTTCACTGACAAGGGCAGAGCGAAACAAACAAATAAAACTTGGGCCACTCAGGATATATGTGGGCAGCTAAAGCAACTGTGGACTTCTTGCTTTGCGTGATAATTAAACATCTTTACTGTTGAAGCCACTGTTAATCAAGCATCCCGTTATGGGAAGCTGAATGCATTCTAAACATGTATTCTTATTCTCCAGGTCACAGAATATATGTTCCAGGTGGGCTCCATGGTAAAGATACCATACGGAATCTGAAACCCATGCCTGACCAATCATCCCAACAACCAGATAGCAGGTGTTTGTCGTTATTCTCTTATTCTAGATCTTGGAAGACAGTTAGGATGTCCTTTGTTGATTTTAACATGAGACATCTCTTCTATAGTTTGTCATATATCATGAGATCTCAGTAAATCATCACTAAGCATAAAGATTCATCATTTCCTTTACAATTTTACCTATTCTTTAAGGTCCCTTGAGACTCACCTTCTCTAGAAAACCTTTGTGATTAACTCCAGCCCCCAGGGATGCTTCGTCATGGGGACTCACAGTACTTCTTCAGTTGATAATTATATTCTCTGGCAGCACCTTTTGTGTCCTTTATCTTAACTTTATATGTGTCTAGCTATCTTAAGGACATGCACTATGTGTTAGACTTCTTTGTATCTCTCATAGCATCTAGCAGCAGGCAGGCACTTGGCTGGTGTTCAAAAAAAATCTGTAAAATAGGTCAGTGAAAGAATGAAAGAGCAAGGCCAGGTATTTTCACTTTTTTGATCATGGAGTGGTACAATAATTACCTTAAATAGTATAAGCCAGTTGTGAATGGATGGTCTAGTTGATTATTATTACATTTTACACAGAACTGATTCTTACATGGATTCTTACATTTAACTCAAATATTTGATATAATATTTATCCCTATTTCTTAAGAACTCTGCCAATTTTGTATTCATGATTAACCATTTGAGTCATGCTCTAATTTTTTCCCCTATATTTCTTTCACTTATAATGCAAAGAACTTATTCTAAGTCTTTTTCCACTCCTTTCTTGAAACTCTTTCTTCTCACATTTCTGCCACCCAGGGACAAGGAGCCTTCAGGTATTCCTTGTGAACTATGCCCTACTACCCCATCCACCTCCCAAACTTGACAGCCTCTAAAGGCCTGGACAGAGAGGAAAAGCCTGACTGTAACACCTGGCATTAGATCAAAATGGGACCAAAGTTAGTATGGGGTGTTCTGGTTGAAGAAACAAGAATTGAAACAGTCTGAATCCCCAGGGAGTGCTGATGGTACAAACACAGGAAGCCAAGGGCCTACAGGAGTTTCTAGAGGCAAACAGAAAGGTCAAAGTTCAATAGCTCTGGAAAGAAGTAGAAGCAAGTTGGAAATGGAGCAAGGAGTGTCCTGGGCATTTCAAAGAGAGCCTGGAGAGGCCTCACTTTCCATATCAGTCAAAGCCACATGGTGCTCACAGAAGAACGAGGGGACAATTCCTCTTCATCTTGTTCCTTTCCCAGCCCCATGTCTTTGTAGGTAACTTTATCTGGATATTTTGTGTATTAAACAATGCTTATTCCCTCCATACCCTCTGATGATTGGATTGTCTCAGAGGCAGCAGGCCACTTGCCAGGCTGCCTTCGCATTTCCAGTTGAAGGACACTGTCACTTTGGACAGGTCCAAGGACTTCTGCAGGACAGTAGTTTCCCGAAGCTACCTGCTGTCTGGAAAAACTCTTATATGCCTGCGCTCAACAGGAAGTAGGAAAGGAGTGGGAAAAAAAAAAAAAGGAGAAAGGCTATAAAATGTGGACAGCAAAATGCTCATGCAAGAGACTGCTTAGAAAAGCAAACAGATCTGTATCTTGTCCTAAAACAGCAGCAATGTCCAGAGGGCGGCCAGAAGCCCAGTGGAGCAAGTAAAGGATAACAGACAGCAAGCAGCAGGCAGCAACTGACAGATTTCTCAGAGCAGGCAGTGGGGAGCCTGAGCAATTATCCAGGGATGAAGCTGAGACCCACAGAGCAGGGAAAGAGATGGAACGAGGCCAACAAAGACTTCAGGGCAAATGGGGGCATCAGAGGGAAATATGTACAAAGCTTCCTATTTGGCACAAGATACCAGACAAAGAAAGTTCCAGATCAGAATGAGAAATCGGGTCCTCTCAGAGGAAGGGCGGGGGAGGAAGGGAGGAGGATGGGAATGGATTTTCCAGTACAATTGCTTAGAAAACTTCTGATTTTCTTTTTTTTTTTCTTTTTACAAAGATGAGCTCAAAATGAGATCACTGGGGACATTGTCTCTGCAGCCCACAGCTGCCACAGTAAAGCAGGAAGAGCAAGGGCTTCTAAAAGTGCAAAGTCACTGCCTTGACTCACTAGGGGACTCCCCGAGGTCTTAGATATCTGTGGCTGGTGGCCCTGGATGGGGCTATCAGCTGCAGTGACGGAGCAATGAGGCAGGCACAAGGGGAGAACTCTGGTTCTTGAATACAGCCAGGAGGACCTTGACCTATGCGACAAGTTTTCACTGATTAGGAAGACAGTCAGTTTAGAGGCAGAGAGGACTGTCCTCAAAAGGCAGGCTCTGGGGGACATCGCAGTTGATCTGATGGGATAAGATAACATCACATTGTCGATGTATGTGACAGTGACTCTCCTTATTTGTACCAGGAAGCCTCTGTGAAAGCCTGGGTCTGTTTAGGTATGCAGTGCTCAGCACTTCTTTGGCATGTAGCCTCCCTTGACCTTCTGCCACATCCTCTGGCCAGTTTCCAGACCTGGATGGTTTCCATGATCCATTTTCTCCACCTTGCCCTGGATCCCCGAGCCCACCACGTGACCTGGCCTGCCACATTTCCGTCTGCCTTGCAGATACCCTGCCATCCTTCTGATGATTTCTCGTCTGTTTCTGAGCATACTTGCCAGCAGTTTTCTTCACTCCCTGCCCTCAGATGAACTTGACTTTTAAAAAAAGGAATTCCTCATACTTTCTTCCCCCTGTCCCCCAACGCGCGTCATTGGGTCCTTTCTTTGTCTCTGGCCTTAGTTCATCTTCCTCCATCATCTCCCAGTTGCATTTCCTGCACAACTGCTGTGAATCCTTTCTTTCCTCAAGCTCCAACCTCACTTTCATCTCCACTCCTGCTCTGGTCAGCAAATGACATCACCTCTACTTAAGGAATTAGGTCATTTGACAGCCTCTTCTTTCCAGAGTCCTGTATGACTTTCCTCCTTGTTTTCCGTTGGTTCCCGGCCACATCAACTCCTCCACTGTAGCCAGAATCCCATCCATGCCTGTCTCCTCTTGATGCTTACATGGTCACTCATTTCCCCAGACACCTACATTTCTCATCATTCTTTTTAACCCTCTTCTTCTCTTTTGCATGGAAGAGAGGTTTTCCACCCTAACTGTGCTTCAGATCACCAAAACCACCTTAAAAGAAGTATAGATACACCCCAAAGATTTGAAAACAGGGTCTTGAAGAGGTATTTGCACACCCACGTTCACAACAGCATTATTCACAATAGTAAAGGTCGAAGCAACCTAAGAGTCCCTCTAAGGTTGAGTGGACAAACAGAATGCGCATTATGCACAATGGAATATTACTCAGCCTTAGAAAGGCAGGAAATTCTAACACAAACTGAATAACATGGATGGACTTTGAAGATCTCACGCTGAGTGAAATCAGCCAGTTACGGAAGGACAAATACTGTGAATGAATCTGCTTAGAAGAGGTACTTAGAAGAGTCAAACTAGTAGAGACAGAAAGTAGAATGGTGGTTGCCTGGGGCTGCAGGAGGGGGAAATGGAGGGTTATTGGTGGTCACTGTGTGCTGAATTTTAGTTTCACAATATATTGTGAGTTCTGGAGAGGGATGGTAGTGATGTCTGCACAGCCAACAGGGCTGTACACTTAAAAATGGTTAAAACGGTACGTTTTTATCCTATGTATATTTCATGATAATTTTTTTTTAAAAAAGAGATAAAAGGAAGGATGACCTTTCTCTAGCCCAGATCCCCTACATCAGGGTCTCCAGGTGAAGAATGCTTTTCACCCATCCAGCAGACAATGACTCTGTGCCAGACTCTGTGCTAGGTGCTGGGGCTCCAGACATGCACACACCACCCCTCCTTACAGAGCTCTCGGCCAGTGAAGTAAATTAGCACAGGATGGGCACATGCAAAGCATGTGTGGGAGATGAGAAGGCAGCTCTCAGCCTGGGGTCAGAGGGTGGAAGTGAGCAGCACAGAAGGATTCTGAGAGGCTGTGCTGAGTGACCTCCACTTCCTTTCACCCTATCCCCCCTTTTCCTCCCTCTCTGCAACTGAACTGTCTGCTCACTCTACAAAAACACTGGGCAGGTTTAAATGCCCCCACTTCTCCTCTCATTCCCATGTAGGTACTCATGTTTTTGAGGGTTTATAATGAGTTCCTAACTGACAACCACTGGCATATTCCCTGTGGCAGAGATGATGCTATGGGTTGCCCGGTCACTCAGGAACAGGTGTTTTCTCTTCTTGCACTTCCTGTTAGCTTTGGGGCCATGTGTCTGGGTTCTGGCAAACAGAGTGTAAGAAGAAGTGATGCCAACCATTCCACTCTGAAGTCAGGCCCTCAAAAAATTCCCCCACCCCCGTGGTCCAGCCCCCTCTTCACCTTTCTTGGCATCAACAGCAACTCCTGCTTTACATGGACAAACCACAGCACCCATCCTGCTGTGAGTGAAAAACAAACCTTACAGAGTTAAACCAACTGAGAACTGGGGGTTTTTCTGTTGCAGCTGCTGGCTTTAAATACCCTGATAGTTTTCCATTTCTGTTCATTTGTTCAGACAACAATATTCTGGACTAGTGTGCCTGGCATACAGCTGTGAGTCTTCTCACTGCCTTATTTTCTCTTCAGGATACAACTGGGGACCATCCTCCTGACGTCTGCTCTTGGAGCCCTGGTCACAGGGCTTTCTGCTGGATTTCCTCTCCTTTTCATGGTCTTCTTCATTCTCTTCCTCTCCACACTCAAAAGACAAAAGGTTTTCCCAAACATTTTCTTGTCCTGCTTTCTTTCTTTCTTCCTTACTCTGTCTTCCACTCCCAATTTCTTTCCTTCATTCTCTAAGGGGCATGGCATGTGGGATTTTGCTTCCCCAAAGTGGAAGTCGCTCAGTCATGTCTGACTCTTTGCAACCCCATGGAACAGACCATGGAATTCTCCAGGCCAGAATACTGGAATGGGGAGCCATGCCCTCCTGCAGGGGATTTTCCAATCCAGGGATCGAACCCAGGTCTCCCAAATTGCAGGCAGATTCTTTACCAGATGAGCCATCAGGGAAGCCCAAGAATACCAGAGTGGATAGCCTATCCCTTCTCCAGTGGATCTTCCCAACCCAGGAATCGAACCAGGGTCACCTGCATTGTAGGTAGATTCTTTACCAGCTGAGCTACCAGGGAAGCAGGGATCAGACCCACATCCCATGCACTGGAATTGTGCAGCCTTAATCACTAGACTGCCGAGGAAGTCCCTCCCAAGTGTTTTGTCCTTGATGTCTCTCCCAGATCTGATGTCTGTGATTGAAGAGGGCATGGAAGGAAAACTGGGTGGGAAGAGACCGGGCTGCTTGCTGTGCAGCTTGCGGAAAGTGCTGGTCGCTGCTGAGCTCTGGAGCAAAGAGTGCTTGTCAGAGTACTTGCTGAACAGGAATAACCTGGCTCTTGTACCTTTGATCAAACTCTGACACTGGCGGAGAGCAGCCCAGGGAGTCTCACTTCCACGTGTGCACCCTGGGAACAGGGCAGCTGGGGGCTCTCATCTGCGCCCCCCTCACATCCTGTGCTCGTGGAGGGAGGCCCGAAATGCGCTCCCCTGGGTGCTGCCTCCTCTGCTCACTCTGTCCCTCACTTGCACGATTCCTCCCCCGGGGAGGCCCCCTGGTTCCAGTGTGCCCACTAGCACTTGACACCCTACAAGGGTTCAGTGCGGGACTCAGACATTCTGTGAGAGAGTACTTTGACACGTGGCTCAGTGCAAACTTAGCCTTCTCTGTGAAGCCATTCTCCCACATGCACCCCTTCCATAAAACTTGTACTTTGTTCAGTCACTAAGTCGTGTCCAACTCCTTGCAACCTCATAGACTGCAGCACGCCAGGCTTCCCTGTCCTTCACCATCTCCTGGAGTGAAAACTAAGACTTGTGTACCCACTGCCATCTCAGCACTTGTTAAATTGCTTGAAAATAATTAAGTCTGTTCTCTCCAATGGTGTGTGAGCATGACACATATTTGTCTTTGCATCCCTATAGCTTGCATCCCTATAACTTTATGAGGCATACAATAGGTGCTCAATTGTTTGCTGGATGAATTATACAGAATTGATAACTGGGCTGACATCATAAAGTGTGGAAAACTGAATAAACTGGGAGAAAGGAGTTGTGTTCTAGCCCTAGCTCCGACACAACTAGCTTCATGAACTTGAGCAAGCTACTTGACCCTCATTTTCTTGTCTATGAAAAGAAAGGGACCTTAATTAAGCACCCACTTTAAAGTAGGCATTTCACACGTGGTAACTCATGTAATGGGAGTTACCTAGCCACTCCAAGGACAAGGTTATTTTGAGCATCAGCAAAAACCTTGGGTGTGAAAGCATTAATCTCAAACTCTCAAGCTCTGTCCAAATGTAAGCTGTATTTTTACCACCTTTGGGCCCACAAATCCCAAATCTTTATTTCTCCCCTTGCCTGTATCTGCAGCTCCAGGCTTGCACATCAGATTGTTTATTTATTTATTTTTGGCTGCACTGGGTCTTTGCTGCTGTGTGTGGGTTTTCCCTCGTTGCGGCAAGAGAGGACTACTGTTCATGGCGGGACTCAGGCTTCTCACTTTGGTGACGTCTCTTGTACAGCACGGGCTCAGTAGTGGTGGTGCACAGGCTTAGTTGCCCTGAGGCATGTGGAATCTTCCAGAACCAAGGGTCAAACCTGCGTCCCTGGTATGGGCAGGTAATTCTTAACCACTGGACCACCAGGGAAGTCCTGCACACCAAATGAAAGACTCCCCTTGCTCACGGAAACCTACCAGCAAATATCTTGTTCTAATATTTAGTTCTCACCATGTTAGGCACTAGCCATCTCTTCTGGCCTCACTTTACACCATTTCCCTATGAGGCAGACCCTTTATAGGCATCGAAGGGCCCAGCTCCACAAGCAAGCCAGCTCCTATACAGACTCTAAGCTTTTGCTGGCAATTGCCCTCTGCTTTGGGAAGACTATCTCTCACTGCCTGTAGAAATCTTGCCATATTTAAAAGCCAGTCTCACCCATGGCTGATTCATGTCTACGTATGGCAAAAACCACTATAATATTATACAGTAATTAGCCTCCAATTAAAATAAATAAATTAATTAAAGAAAAAAAAGCCAGTCTCAAATCGCTCTACCAAAAAGTCTTTTGTGCCTACTCCTTTCTGAGTGATCTCCCTTTATTCTTATTTCTGCAGTTCCCGGCTAGTAGCACTGTTCTTTCTGCTACTACCATTACTGTTATTAGCCTGTAGTTAAAAGACCACCTGGGCTTGCATCCCTTGACTCTACCAAGTATTAGTCATACATAAGAATCTTCCCACCTCACAGGGTTGCTATGAAGAAACAAATGCAATACTACAGACAATCTACTTAGTATTGTTCTTATTTTGTGGTTTGTTTTCGTTTGTTTTTAACATTTATTTTACTTTCGGCTGTGTTGGGTCTTAGTTGCAGCACATGGGACCTTTCGTTGTAGCGCGCAGGCTACCCTAGTCGTTGGAGTGTAGGTTTAGAAGTTGCAGCGTACAGACTACTCTAAGGCAGGCGGGATCTTGGTTTCCCCATCAGGGGTTGAACCTGTGTCCCTTGCGTTAGAAGGCAGATTCTTAACCACTGGACTACTAGGGAAGTCCCTCTGCTTAGCACTGTTATAGCACAATTCCCATGATGACCCTGAGAAATAGATGCTGCTGTAGTCTTCATTTTACAGATGAGAAAACAGCCGCCTGCCCTTTAAATGTGGTATTCAATTAACAAGATAATTTCATGCAGCAGGTCCCCAAATCATAAATTTAGTTGGTTTATATAGACTTCAAATTCAACTCCAAATTGTTGTTTAATCACTAAGTCACAGACTTATTTATTTCATTCTCCATTTATTGAATGTGTACGATGTCAACCAGGCAGAAAGACAAAGTGCAAGTTATATACTAAGCAGGAGATAGTGTTATAGTATATCATATAATGTATATATGCACATATGTATAGACTATATTATGGTATAATATGAAGAGTGGGAATATAACCGAAGGAGAAATCATCTGATTGATTTAGTACACATCGAAAGCACCACATATAAATGCCTCAAAGAAAACACTACCCAAGAAAACATTCTCTTTAGCAGAGGCCTAGCTGGAAACATTAGATTAGGAAGCAGAATGTTCAGAAGAGGCCTTCCTCACCCTCCATGGATTGCAAAATGCTGTAAACAGACTAGCAATGTTTTTGACTGCAAATCCAGGACAAGGAGACTGCCAGGAAGACAGCTGCCTCCTCTGCTGACTCTTACTCATTACTGAGCACTTCTCGCCACCAGACCACAATCATGGGCATAAATAACCCTCAGCCCATGGAGGCAGAGTGTGGCTGAAGTGGGTACACGATGCAGAAGGAAGATGTATATATACCAGGCACTGTATTTCATGATAGACTCCTCACTACACTCTCCAGATGCCCATTTCAAACACTCTCCTCCAAAATCCTACTCCTCCCCACTTCTGCTGGTAGTCTTAATCATACTTCATTGAGAAAAGAGAAACTTTCAGAAGGAAATTGCTTCATCTTCCAGTCAGTAAGTTCCTAAGCCTAACTGAATCTGTGCCCATCTTCTTCCCTCTTGTTACCATGAAGGAAAAGGCCTTCCTATGACCAAGGTCCAGTCCTTCCACTTAGCTCCAGCAGCCATTCTCTCTTGCCCTCCCAAGGACTTTGCTCCTTCTCTGTTCCCTTTTTTCATCATTGTTCTCTCCGTTTCTAATGAGTCATTCTCACTCGTGTAAAAGCATGCTCTAGTGTTTCCTATATTTAAAAATAAACAAACAACAACAAAAAGCTTTGACATCACATTCTTCTGCAGCCACTGCTTCATTTCTCTGAAGTGGTCTGCATGTGTCTGCACTTCATGTCCCCTATTCACTCATACATCTATTGTTTTTAATTAGAACTTAGTATGCAGAGAAACTATTAAAAAATCACCAACATTCAATGTTCTTATATACAACTCTCATATTCTGTCTCCCTGCATCCCTTCCAAAGGCAACCACTATCTGAATTTTGTTTTTATCATTCCCTTGGTTTTTTCTTTGTCAGGTATATTATAAAATAATTTGTGCAATGAAATTCACATAACTTAAGAGTACAATTCAGTGCATTTTGCTTACTATATACCAGCATGTACCCATCACCATAATCATAATCTGGCATACTTCTTTAACCCCCCAAAGTTCTCTTTTTCCTCTGCAGTCAATCTCTACCCCTACCCTCATCCTCTAACCACCACTGATTTCTGTAATACAGTCTTGCTCTTTCTAGATTTTTTTATAAAGGGAATCATACAATATGGTTGTTTTTTGTTTGGCAGTTAGCATAATTTTTTTGAGATTCATCCATATTGTTTTATATATATATATAGTTTATTCCTTATGCTGAATAGTATCTTATTGCATGGCTATACCTCAGTGTTATCCACTCACCAATTGAGGGACATCTGAATGGTTTCCAGGTTTTGGCTATTCTGATGAATGCTGTTTTGCACATTCAGATATAGGTCTTTGTGTGAACATATATTTTCAATTCTCTTGGGTAAATACCCAAGGAGGAAATTTCTAGATTCTATGGAAAGTATATGTTCAATTTCATAAGGAACTACCCAGCTTTTCTCAAAGCAGTTGCACCATTTTTTCAGCCCGCCAGTAATATGTGAGTCCAGTTGCTCCATATCACCATTAACACTTGGTATGGCCTGTCTTTTCAACTTTAGCCATTCCAGTGAGTGTCTTGTGTGTGTGTCTTTACAATATTCATTTATTTATTTATTTTTGCTGCATTGGGTCTTGTTGAAGTATGCAGGATCTTTCATTGCAGTACCTGGACCTCGTTTTAGTTGTGGTGCACAGGCTCCAGAGCTTGTGGGCTCTGTAGTTGCTAGCACACGAGCTCTCTAGTTGAGGAACAGACTCGGTAGTTGCAGCTTATGGGTTCTAGAGCACAGGCTCAGTAGTTGTGGCTCATGGGCTTAGTTGCCCCATGGCATGTGAAATCTTCCTGTAGCAGGGATGGCACCCACGTTTCCTTCATTAGCAGGCAGATTCTTTTTTTTTTTTTAATTTTTATTTTTACTTTATTTTACTTTACAATACTGTATTGGTTTTGCCATACATTGATATGAATCCACCACGGGTGTACATGCGTTCCCAAACATGAACCCCCCTCCCACCTCCCTCCCCATAACATCTCTCTGGGTCATCCCCGTGCACCAGCCCCAAGCATGCTGTATCCTGCGTCGGACATAGACTGGCGATTCGATTCTTACCTGATAGTATACATGTTACAATGCCATTCTCCCAAATCATCCCACCCTCTCCCTCTCCCTCTGAGTCCAAAAGTCCGTTATACACATCTGTGTCTTTTTTGCTGTCTTGCATACAAGGTCGTCATTGCCATCTTTCTAAATTCCATATATATGTGTTAGTATACTGTATTGGTGTTTTTCTTCCTGGCTTACTTCATTCTACAATCGGCTCCTGTTTCATCCATCTCATCAGAACTGATTCAAATGAATTCTTTTTAATGGCTGAGTAATACTCCATTGTGTATATGTACCACAGCTTTATTATCCATTCATCTGCTGATGGACATCTAGGTTGTTTCCATGTCCTGGCTATTATAAACAGTGCTGTGATGAACACTGGGGTACATGTGTCTCTTTCAATTCTGGTTTCCTCGGTGTATATGCCCAGCAGTGGGATTGCTGGGTCATAAGGTAGTTCTATTTGCAATTTTTTAAGGAATCTCCATACTGTTCTCCAAAGTGGCTGTACTAGTTTGCATTCTCACCAACAGTGTAGGAGGGTTCCCTTTTCTCCACACCCTCTCCAGCATTTATTGCTTGCAGATTTTTGGATCGCAGACATTCTGACTGGTGTGAAGTGGTACCTCATTGTGGTTTTAATTTGCATTTCTCTAATAATGAGTGATGTTGAGCATCTTTTCATGTGTTTGTTAGCCATCCGTATGTCTTCTTTGGAGAAATGTCTATTTAGTTCTTTGGCCCATTTTTTGATTGGATCATTTATTTTTCTGGAATTGAGCTGCATAAGTTGCTTGTATATTTTTGAGATTAGTTGTTTGTCAGTTGCTTCATTTGCTATTATTTTCTCCCATTCAGAAGGCTGTCTTTTCACCTTGCTTATATTTTCCTTTGTTGTGCAGAAGCTTTTAATTTTAATTAGATCCCATTTGTTTATTTTTGCTTTTATTTCCAGTATTCTGGGAGGTGAATCATAGAGGATCCTGCTGTGATTTATGTCGGAGAGTGTTTTGCCTATGTTCTCCTCTAGGAGTTTTATAGTTTCTGGTCTTACATTTAGATCTTTAATCCATTTTGAGTTTATTTTTGTGTGCAGTGTTAGAAAGTGATCTAGTTTCATTTTAATTAATTGAATTTTTATTTTGCGGTCTTCTGGGTCTTCATTGCTGTGCAGGCTTTTCTCTGATTGCAGTGCGCAGTTTCCTATTGTTGCAGAGTGCATGCTCTATGGCAGGTGGGCTTCAGTAGCTGCTGCGTGTGGATGCAGTAGTTGTGGTTTCCAGGCTCTTTAGTTGTGGTGCACGGGCTTAGTTGCTCTGAGCCATGTGGGATCCTCCCTGACCAGGGATCGAACCCATGTCTCCAGCATTGGCAGATGGATTCTTTACCACTGAGCCACCAGGGAAGCTCTGGCAGGCAGATTCTTAATGACTGGGCCATCAGAGAAGTCCTGGTGCTCTGCTTTTAAATGTGCTTCTCAGCCAACACACAACTCAGACAGCAGAGAGTGAAAGCCTTGCTGGCTTGAGGTTTCTGAGCATAATCTCTGCCCAAATCACTGGTGTACCAATGTGCTATGAAGATATGGAAGAGACTTTGGGCAGCTAAGCACTCCTCTTCAGGAAGCAAAACAAAACAGCAGGGTTCCGAGCAGAACCTTCAATGGCTACATAGTCTAGGGAAGTGGTCTTTGCAATTTTGAATAGACAAGTCAGTTACCTATTGAAACTAAAGAAGAAGAAGAAAACAGAATCTAAAATCACTACACATATTATCTACAATCTTTGCTTTTTAACAAAAAATATTATGAGATACACAAGGAAACATAAAAGTATGACCCATACACGGGAAATGAAAATCAATCAATAAAAACTGATTCCAGATGGACCTGGGTGTTGGATTTAGCACACACACAAAAATATCAAAAGTGATATGTAAGTATGTCTGTGCTATGCCTTACTTAGTCAACTCAGTTGTGTCCAATGCTTTATGATCCCATAGGCTGTAGCCCACCAGGCTCCTCTGTCCACGGGGATTCTCTAGGCAAGAATATTGGAGTGGGTTGCCATGCCCCACTCCAGGGGGGCAACCCAGGGATTGAACCTAGGTCTCCCCCATTGCAGGCAGATTCTTTACCATCTGAGCCACCTGGGAAGCCCCAAGTATGTCTAAGGAACTTAAAAAATATATGTATTCAAATAATTAAGAAGAAAGATGTTAAAAATGGGTGAACAAATAGGGAAACACACCAGAGAAACAGATCCTATTAAAAAGATTCAAGTGGGAATTCTAGAGAATGCTGAAATCCTAGAGAAATGCTGAGATGTATCATATTGAAAGGAAAAATATATTAGATGAGCTCAACAGATTTGACCTGACCAAAGAAAATCAGTGAGTTTTTAAAATATAAATTATAAATCTGAAGAATATAAAGAAAAAAGATTGAAAAAAATGAACAGAATCTCAGAGACTTGTCTGGATCACATGAAGCAGTGTATCCTACATCTAGTTGAATTTCCAGGAGAGAAAAGAGAAAGAGGCACAAAATATACATGAATAAACAAAGGGTAAAAATAATGTAATTAATGGTTAACTTTGCATCAGAAACAATTGAAGTCAGAAAACACTGATGATTCAAATGCTAAAAGAAAACTCTCTCAACCAAGAATTCTATATCTAGACTATTTTTCAGAAATGAAGACAAAATAAAGACTATTCCAAATAAACAATCTGATAGAATTTGTTGTTAGCATATTTGCACTGTAAGAAATGATAAAGGAAGACCATCAGGCTAAAGGGAAATGACAGCAGATGGTAACTCAAATCCATAAGAATGAATGAAAAACATGGGAATTGCTAAATACGTGCACCCATAAGGAAGATTATATTTTCTGCTTTATTCGCTTAATTTCTTTAAAAGGCATATGACTTTCAAGAGAGCATTTTAACATTTCACTCTGGGTTTTACAACATATAAATATGTAATACCTAGCAACAATAGGGCAAAAGGGAGAACAATGTTACTAGACTCGTGATGTATGATGTGTGTGTGCTAAGTGCTTCAGTTGTGTCTGACTCTGCAACCCTGTGGACTGCAGTAGTACATAAATGTTTTCTTGAGGTAGATGATGGATACTATTGTTGTTGTTTAGTCATTAAGTCATGTCTAACTTTTGTGACACCTTGAACTGTAGCCCACCAGGCTTCTCTGTCCATGGGATTTCCCAGGCAAGAGTACTGGGGTAGGTTGCTATTTCCTTCTCCAGGGGATCTTCCCAGCCCAGGGATCGAACCCAAGTCTCCTGCATTTTTTACCACTGAGGCAGCAGGGATGCCCCAGTATATCTTCAGAAGAACTACTAAAAAATAAGGCAAAGAATAGAGCTATCAAATTAACAAGGATTAAAATAGAATACAAAAGTATAGGAAAATTCTCTTTTCTCCATACCGTTCTAGCATTTATTGTTTATAGATTATTTGATGATGGCCTTTCAGACTGGTGTGAGGTAATACCTAATTGTATTTTTTGTTTTTCGTTTAAAAAAATGTATTTATTTTTATTTCTGATTGTGCTGCACACAGGCTTTCTCTAGCTGTGTTGTGCAGGATTCTTGCTAGGGTGGCTTCTCTTGTTGCACAGCACAGGCTCTAGGGTCCATGGGCTCTGTAATTGTGGCACTCTGGTTTAGCTGCTCCACGGCATGTGGAATCTTCCTGGACCAGGGATTGAACCCATGTCCCCTGCATTGGAAGGTAGATTATCATCCATTGTATCACCAGGGAAATCTCATCATTGTAGTTTGGATTTGCATTTCTCTAATAATTAGTGATGTTGACCATCTTTTTATGTGCCTCTGTATATCTTCTTTGGAGAAATGTTGATTTAGGTCTAAATGGGAAGGAAATCCAAAAAAGAGCAGATATATGTAGACATATAGCTGATTCACTTTGCTGTACAGCAGAATAACACATTATAAAGCAATTATACCTCAGGAATTTTTTTAAAAAGGAATACAAAAAATAATTTATAAGCATAAAAAGCAGTACAGGAGAAATAGAGGAGCAACAACAATGACAAAAAGGTGAGATGAATAGAAAAAAATAGCAAAACAGCCTACCTCATCCAAACGTATTAATAATTACATTGAATATGAATGGACTCCAATGGAGCAGGCAATGGCAACCCACTCCAGTACTCTTGCCTGGAAAATCCCACAGGCGGAGGAGCCTGGTAGGCTGCAGTCCATGGGGTTGCTAAGAGTTGGGCACGACTGAGCGACTTCACTTTCGCTTTTCACTTTCATGCATTGGAGAAGGAAATGGCAACCCACTCCAGTGTTCTTGCCTGGAGAATCCCAGGGGCCGGGGACGCTGGTGGGCTGCCGTCTATGGGGTCGCACAGAGTCAGACACGACTGAAGCAAATTAGCAGCAGCAGCAAACACTCCAAACAAAAGTCAGATATTGTCAGATAGGATTTTAAAAAGCAAGATTCAATATATGTTTCCTACCAAAGATGGCTTTAAATTCAATGACACAACTGCAATCAGGACATTTTTCACTTTGGATATTATAATTTTCATCTGCAGAAGTTCCATTTGGCTTTCTTCTTTCATATCTCAAGTTCTCTTTCAATATGGCTACATGGCATTTCTTCTACCATCTGAATATATGGAGCATATTTATAGTAGCTGATTTTTAATGTCCTTATCAGTTAGTTCAATCATTGATATAATTTTTGTGTATGTTTCTATTGGTTTATTTTTGTCTAGGTTCTGATTCACTATTTTCCTGCTTCTTTGCATGCCTTGTAGTGTTTTTTGTTTTTGTTTTTTTTAATCAGATACCAGACATTGTGAATTTATCTTGTTCATTGCTAGATTTTTTTGTGTTCCTTTAAATACCATTATATTTTTTCTGACACAGAGTTGTTGGATCACACTTGGATCTTTTCAAACTTCTTTTTACACTTTTTCTTTGGAGTCCACAGCAGCCTTTAGCATGGTTTTAGGCCCATTGCTGAGATGTTTGACTTTTAAGTTTCCTACCTGATGTCTCATATATTATGAGATCTTTCCATTCTGACTGTGGGAACAAGAACTTTGCTCAGTCCTATACTACGGCTATTCTTTTCTGAGAGATCTTTCCCTGACCTCGGGTAAGTCTATCTCATTCAAGCATAGATAAGCACTCAGTCATAAACATTTGGTTGACCCTTCTACAGATTTCTGGAGCTCTTTCTTCCTAGCTCCCTCATCTGCAGTACTCTGCCTGGCAAATTTTGACTGTCTTATTCTCCCCTAACTCCAGTCTCTGCTTCTGACTCAGCAAGAAACACTGGACTCTGTTTGGGTTCCCGCTTTCTATGCTACCCCCTGGCAACTCTTTCCAGAGGGTAAGCTGGTGCCGTTACAAATCTCACCTTATTTGTTTTCCTTCACTCAGGCATTATAGCCCTGCTTTGCTGTTGTCCAGTTTCTGAAAGCTATTGTTTCATATAATTTTCTAATTTCCTATTTATTTAAGGCAAAAGGTAGATTTACTCTTCATTCCAACATCTTGGCTAGAAACAAAAGTTTCAATTTCCTTGCTTTTAAAAAATAGTTTTACAATATAATATGTATACACAATTAATTTTTTGAGTATTCTAAGATTATTTAAATACATGGTAAATAATACTGTAAGTTGTTTTTAAATTATTTTTCTCCACTTAAAGTAGGATTTATAATATTTATTTTTATTGGTTTTAGTAGTTACAATCCACTCATTTTCACCACTGTATAATATTTCATGATGGGACTGTACCAATATTTACTTCTCTTCTGTCAGTGTTTGGATTGTTTTAGTTTTGTGTTATCATGAACAAAGGTTAGTGCTAATAGAAGTATTCTTATGTGTCTGCTAGCAGACAGATGCAAGAATTTCTCTAGCATATATGGCCAGGAGTGGAAGTACTGCATTTGAGTGTAGACAATATCCACTTTATAGGATCATGCCCTCCTTTGTATTTTTCAAACTACTAGGCTGATTTCCGTTTCTCAGCTCCTCTTTACCAGCTCAGAGCCTTTGCACAAATCACTTTCCATACCCAAAATACATTTGCTACTTGCTGTTTACAAAGCATGCTCTTTCCGTGTTTTAGATGTCTGCCCAAGTGTCACCTTTGCAGAGAAGCATGCTCTGACAACCGACTCCAAACGTTTCCCCTCTTTATTCTCTGTTGTACACCTAGTTCATTTATTGCCTCTTTCTTTCACCAGGCTGTAATGTTCATGAGGGCAGGAGCAGTATCTACCTTGTTGAACATTGTTTATCTAGTGCCTTGCTCAAGTGGATATTTTAAAAAATGTTTTCTGGAGAAATGAATGCATTTGTTGTTCAGTTGCTCAGTTGTGTCTGACTCTTTGTAACCCCATGAACTGCAGCACGCCAGGCTTACCTGTCCTTCACTATCTCCTAGAGCTTGCTCAAACTCATGTTCATTGAGTCAGGATGCCATCCAACCATCTCATCCTATCAACTCCTTCTCCTCCCATCTTCAATCTTTCCCTGCATCAGGGTCTTTTCTAATGAGTAGGCTCTTCATATCAGGTGAATGAATACATAAGCAGAAGCAAAAAATGATATTATAATCTTTTTTTACAAATAAGCATGTTGAGGCTCAGGAAGGGTTATGTAACATAGCAACATGAGACAGTGACTGAAGAACCAGGATTCCACTACAGGACTTGTTTTTGAAGGCTTTGGATAACAGCGTTAAACTAACAGAATCTTCCAATTGTTATGAAGGCGATCTCTCTTAGTTCCTGGGACCCCCTACACTATCTAGTGCTCTAGCACTATGGGGAAATTTTGGTGCTAACTAGCATGTTTTCATAGGCTGTTGGGAATCTCTTACTCTGCACATTGAAGACAGGTACCTTATTAATTGTTGCCATATCATAAAAGAGTTTCTGTGGAGAGTAAGGAGTGGGATAACCAGGATCTATTTCACTAATTAAACTTGGACTATTCCACTGACTTAAGATCACCTTTATCTGTGCTTTAAACATAGACCAGAATGTGTTATTATGGATTTCTTGTGTTCAAGAACATGCCCTTTGATCTCAGTGTCCTAGATGTCTAACAGAGTAACTGCCTTACAGTAGATACTCAGTACATATTAGGTGAGTGAGAAGCGGCAGAAGCTAGGTTGTGAGAAGGGGATATCATTTCCCCTTAAGGGCAAAATAATGCCACTGAGACTTATGCATATGCTTTCATATTATATATAGGCTTACCTCAGAATCTCTGCTCAATTCCAGACCAGTGTGTGTGAGTGCTAAATCGCTTTGTGTCTGACTCTTTGTGATGCTATGGACTGTAGCCCACCAGGCTCCTGTGTCCATGGGATTCTCCAGGCAAGAATATTGGAGTGGGTTGCCATGCCCTCCTCCAGGGGATCTTTCCCGACTCAGGGATCAAACGCATTTCTCTGCTGTCTCCTGCATTGGCAGGTGGGTTCTTTACCATTAGCTCCACCTGGGAACCCCTCAGACTACTGTAACAAAGAGAACATCATAAAAAAAGTGAATAACACACATTTTTTAGTTTCCCAGTGCATATAAAAGTTATGTTTACACTATACTGTAATCTATGTGTGCAGAAACATTATATCTAAAAAATATACACGCCTAGTTTAGAAACTTTATCGCTAAAAAATGCTAATCGACATCTGAGCCTTCAGTGAGTTGTAGTAGTAACATCAAAGATAATTGATCACAGATCACCATAACAAATATAAAAATACTGAAAAAGTTTGAAATATTTTCAGAATTACCAAAGTGTGACACAGAGACACAGAGTAGTAAGCAAATACTGTTGGAAAATGGAGCCTATAGACTTGCTCAAGGCAGGGTTGTTTCACAGACTTTCATTTTGTTAAAAAAAAGAAAAAGGAAAGAAAAGAAAACAAACTCAGTGTCTGTAAAGTGCAATAAAATGAAGCACAATAAAATGAGGCGTGCCATATACATATATATGTGTGTGTAGAAAGTAAAGTAATATAATAGCTTGTTCTGAAGACTTACTGTTATGGGAAATAAGCATTATAAATTACAGCAAAATTAAAAATACTTGACAAAACCAGCATATTCTGGCCAGGAAGACTCTTGAAGCTGTGGAAATGTTGGTAGAATTATCTCTTATGGCAGAATTAACTACACCTATACACAGACACAGACACAGACACACACACACACACACACACAAAGTATACTAGAAAAAAAAAATCTAACAAATACAACTCTGGTAGAGACATGAAAGCAAAACAAAAATCTAAGGATAGCAACATAAACCAGTTGTTATTGTTGAAGGGTATTTGGCATCGTGACTAAAAGTAGGGGCAGGAACATCAAACCTGGGTTCAAACCCAGCTCCGCCATTTAGTACTGTAAGAATTCAACAAATTACTGCTCTGAGCTTCCAGCTTCTCCTCTGCAAAGTAAGGACAATAACATCTACTTTGTAAGGTTATCGTAAGGTTAAATGACATAATAGGAGTGTTTTAAACAATCCTGGATACATATTAAATGCTCAGTAAATAAGAGTGCTATCACCATTGTTCTCATAATCATCATTATATCATATTGGTAATTTGACTAACACCCTTTAATGGGTAGCTCATGGAACTGGAGATGTACTTTGTTTGGACAGCACAGAAAGTATTTTTCTATATGCTTGCTATGCCTTCTTTTTCTCTCCTCAATAGACAATAGACTATTGTAAAGTACCTGGACAACTGGATTAATCTGCTATGGTAACAGTTAATGCCAAATGTATTAGAAATAAAAAAAAAAATATTAAGGCCCATTCCATGGGGAGAATACGAAATCTTCATGATCATGGAGCACAGAGGGTCTTGCTCAACAATTAAAACAAGAAAGACTCAGAAAGTTCAGAGAGTGGGAGAAATACTTCTGCACAGTAAGAGGCAAAAAAGCTGGGTAAACATGTGGTTGAATCCTAGCTCTATCTCATTATATATAATGCTTGAAGTTAGATTGTTTTGTGAGCAGTAGTTTCTTCATTGATAAAGTGAGAGTATACCTGCCTATCAAAATTCTGTGAGCATTAGATAGTGTAATCGCTGCTGAATTGCCTGGTGGAGCACCTGGCACATAGTAGACACCGATGAAGAAAAGAGCGATCTCTTCTTTCCTTCCCAAATCTCTCGAGTGTTCTAAAGTCTCAGTGGAAGGAAGCTAAAAAAATTCCTTTCTGAGAATAAGGGGCAGCTGTTGGAAGAGGGAGAATGTGGTCCAAGGCCCTGGAGATCTTCCTGTTTTTATAAAATCTCAAAATGAGGAAGCAACAAATAACAGAGTAGCAAAAAGGAATTGCTGTGTGCTCTCTCTTTGATTTTTTTTTGTTTGTTTTAACTTCCATTTCTATCATCTTAAGGTTTTATTGTAGTCTAGATCCTTCTAGAACAAAATGTCCAGGTAACATGATCATACAAGCTAAATACTGAGTTTTGGAAGCAATGACAAACGTATCATATAGGCATAAATCTTTAGTAGCTGTGCATTTCTTTTAAGATTTTCTTTTATGTGGATCATTTTTGTTTGTCTTTATTGAATTTGTTACAATATTGCTTCTTTATTATGCTTTGGTGTTTTGACCTCAGGGCATGTGAGATCTTAACTCCCCAACCAGGGAGTGAACCTGCATGCCCACAATGAAAGGCAAAGTCTTAACCAGTGGACCACCAGGGAAGTTCCATGGTTATGCATTTTTGTAAAGATTAATAAATTCTGTGAAGCTTCATTTCTTCATTCAACTCATAATTTGAAAATTCATTATGTATTAGAAACTGTCCCAGATCCCAGTAACACAGACATAACACTATCTTTTCAAGTTGTTTGCAGCCCAACTCCTTTCCTCTTACCCTCAACCCTTGAAATGTGATTGCAAAGAATATTTACACAAAGACAAAACTCTCCCATACTGATTTCTGACCATTGTCAGCCTTTATAATGATAGGAAGTCAAAGAAAGGAAATGCCAGAAAGCTACAAAGACAAAACAGACACACAAGAAAGTGTGACATGGTTAGTCAACATGGTAAAGATTTTCAACTTAATCTGGGTATCTTCACTGATTTTTATAATCATTTCTAGGCCATTATCTGAAAAATCTACCTTTTGTCTTTCCACTTAATTAAATCAGAAATGTCACTTACTTCTGTTTTCTTTTTGATCTGTAATGAGAACTCATTCAGCTTGAGTCTCTTGAGATTTGAGATACATGCATTTTCTTATGAGGTGTGCTCTAATCCCACAAGTGGCCTTTGTTAGATTTTCTTGCACTCAAATTCCCTTTGCTCTATCTTTCATGTTGTTGTTCAGTCGCTATGTCATGTTTGACTCTTGTGACCCTGTGGACTGTAACCCACCAGGCTCCTCTGTCTATGGGATTTCCCAGGCAAGAATACTGGAGTGGGTTGCCATTTCCTTCTCCAGGGAATCTCTGCAACCTAGGGAATGAACCCGCACCTCCTGTTTGGCAAGTGGATTCTTTACTCCTGGGACACCAGGGAAGCCCACCCTATGTTTCATAGTTATTTTAAATTAATTTTCCTTGCTACATTGTTTGCTTTATTCTATGCTACCTTAAATCCCTTTGGAATCAAGGAAAGATAAATAGAAATATAGGCCTTTGGCTTTTATACCATACTTATTGAGGATAGTCTTTCTTTGTGTATTCTTTTAGAAACGCAACTCACAAGATTTTTTTAACCTGTCAACAGTTAAAAGATAATGGTTACAATGGCAAATGCTAACTTTACAGAATTTTAATTTATTTTATTAATAAGACTAGTTAGTTTTATTAATAAACAATAGGTCAAGGAATTTGTTTTTTATAATAGCCCAAATTTCAGAGCCCTTTTCACCTTGGTACAAATAAATAACTATTAGAAAAAATTATAAAAACATATATCAATGGATTTATGTTTTAAAGCTGTTTAAATCTGTTTCTTCCAATTGTTTCCATTCTATTTGATTTGTAATGAACAGGATGGTTAAAGGTTCAAAAAGCCCCCTGGAAGTCTTTCTTTTGGGATACATCCAACTCATAGCATGAAATATTATAGCTGCATAAATTATTAACACCACTTTAAACCTCTATTGGAAACTGCAGCATGAACCAGACTGTTTTACTATGTAAACCACACCATGGGAGCATGTTAAGCACCTTTAGATGCTGTTCTAATTCTTTCAGCACTTAGCACAGTGTCTCCGAGCACGATTGGCTCAATTATACATGTTTTATTCACCGAGTTCCAATCGTTTGAGTTCATTTGATCCACTAAATCATTAATAGGGGAAGAGGGGCTCGTAGTCAGTTCAATTCAACAAGCATTTATGGAACACCTATTGTGTAATCCGATCATGTCACTCCCATACTTAAAATCTTGCAATTATTCCCTCTGGTTTTCAGGATAAAGTTCAACCTCTTCATACAGCATACGAGGCCCTACCTAATCTATCAGCAATGGCAGATATGTGACATAGAGGCTCCACTCCATTCTTCTGCTCCCATTACAAATGGAGCTATTGATTGTATCAATTTTCCCCACAGAGACTAGACATGGCTTTAGAATGCTTCTTAATACAATGTTCCAGGTGGCCACTACCAATAGATCAGAGTTGAAACCTATTTGCTAGTCCCGACAATCTACCCTTCTGGTCTCCCAGAATGTCACCAAACACCATTACTTTAGCCACATTGCAAGAAATATAGTTCCCTAAACACAGAGAATTCCACACTTGTCTGCCTTTGCCTCTGCTATTCCCTCTTCCTAGAATAATCTTCTCCTTCTCCAAGTTTGCTAGCTCACACATTCTGAACAATTCAGACCAAGCTTCACATGAAGATCTGTATGCCTTTCTTCTGTACTCTCAAAGAAACCTGCACCAGGGGGACCATGATTGTTAATTGCTTGTCTCCCTGACTAAAATCAAATTCTTTAAGAGGAGGGGTCATGTTTTATTTCACTTTGTAAATATTTCAGGCAGCCAGCACAGGGATTCAAAAAATGTTCAAAAAACAAACATTCTAGCCACTGTACTAGGTTCCGGGAACACAAAAGAGAATAGGGTGTAAGACTAGGAAACAGTTATTGAGTATTCCTATATATCAGGTCCTATTCCAAGCACTTTATGTGGATCATTTTATTCAAACCTCGCAGCAACAACCCTTCAAGAGAGGTGCTGCGAGTATCCTCCTTTTGTGAAATGAGGAAACTAAGACACTGAGAAGTCAACTGGTCTCTCCAAGGTGATTCTCAGCCAGAGTCTGGTTCCAGAGTTTCTAACTATTATGTTCCACTGCCTGGGCCCTGCATGGGCCCTGAACTCCTTAAGGAGTTCAAAGACTAGCAGAGGAAGACAGGCATGTAAATGACTCATCACCATAGAGCATGGAAAGATTATAGTAGTTGTTCATGCAGCATAAAGGGGTAGCACAAAGGAGGGAGGGGTTAATGTGGTTGGGGCAGATGGACAGGTGTTCAGGGAAGGTTTCACTAAAGAAGTGTATTCAAATCAGCTTTGACAGACTAAGAGGAGCACAGGAGATGGAGATGAAGGGAAGGATATGCTAGGCAGAGAGAAGAGTATGTGCAATACACAGAGAGGGGAAGCAATGTGATGTTTGGGCACCAGGACCAGCTATATAATTTGCTGAGCCCAGAGAAAAATGGAAATGTGCAGCCCCTTATTCACAAATTACTAAGAATTTCAAAACAGGTATAGCAGAACATGAAATCAAACAACCCTTGTAAGTGCAGGGCACAGGTTGCATTGTCCATGAAGCCAGACTGCTGGGCACCATAAATGCTTCAGCCTTGCTGGAACAAGAAGTACCTGGGGCAGAAGTACTTTATGAGGCAGGAAATGACACTGCTGAGGTCAGCAGAGGTCAGATCATATGCCCGGCTGAACAGTCTGGACTTTACCCCCTAGTTAACAGGAGGCCAAAGAAGGCATTTCAGCAGGGATGCAACCTGATCAGATTCGTTTACAAAAAGATAACTTCTGTCCTCCTATTGGGAGTGGATGGAAGACCAGCAGGAGCATTAGCAATTATGCAGGTCAGAGAGGCTCAGGTCTTGAACTTGGCCTTTTCAGTGGAGACGTCTGAGAAAGATAGGTCTGAGAGATGAGTAGGAAGCACAGCTGGCAGGAGCTAATGCTAAGGGTGCACAAGGAGCCCATGAGGCAAGAAGACTGGACCAAAGGCTCAGCCAAGGGTGTGGGGTTCAAGAGAACACATCACCCTTGTGCTTGGGCCTACCAGACCCATTGAAAGCCATGCTTGATCCAATTATTTACCATCATTTACATCAGGGACACCCCCAATCCTTGTACAAACTGTAAGAGATAAAGTCCTTGTGCAGATTTCCATTCCTGCAGCTCCCACAAGCAAAGAGGCACATGAAGAGTCTATTTATTTGCTTCTTGATCTCTTTCCAAAGAACCATGGCTTTTTGGGTCACTCAAGTTTTTCCCATGAAATAGAAAAAGAAATGATCCTAAAAACCCTTCTGATGTGATTTCTCAACTGCCAAACTGTTCCCCAAAACTTCCTGAGTTCCCTTTGGTTTTCTGGCACTATTTGAATGTGATCTCCAATATAATATGAATTAAATAATGCCTTATTGTTTAGAAATAGAAGTTCAATGTAAATACAGCAATATCAGTTTCATTTAATGTGAAGACAGTGAATATCCAGATCCTGGGAAGATAATGATGTTTCACAGAACTAATGTATTCACACCACTTCTTCTTAATCTTGGATGCTATTTTCCTTTATTCAGTTTTTCAGCCCATTTGTAGACATTTTCCCAATTATGGTAACTTCCTTTTCACTTCTTTGCTAATAAAACTTAGGGAACCAGAATATCAACAAACACAGACTTAAATAGTCAAAGAATGGGCTTGCTCACAAGTCATAATCATCATTGTTAAATAACTTTTAAAAATGGGAACATTGCAGATTATACTTGGATTTATTCTCTAGTTCTAGGACTGTCACTTAAACATGTTCTTTAATGATCTAAATGCTCCTAAAGAGGGTAGCAATCATCTAACAATATGCAAACCATCAGGCAGCTTGGTGTAGCTGAAAGGTCATGGGCTTTCAGGGAATAAGGGTTGGTACAGGTATGATCTTGGTCAAGTTATTTAATTTCCCTGACCCTGGGTGTTGCCCTGGGTGTGAACCAGAGTTTATCTTTGCATTGAAGGTTAATAGAAGACTGAGTAAGCTCATGAAAGTATAAATAAATTGTCCCAAAGCATACCTTCAATCAAGTGAGGTTCCTGAGTAGCCTATATGTGTGTTTGGTAAGGCAGCTTAAGTGATATTTAATATCTCTTTATTCCCTACCAAACTTTATGTATTAAAATTAATTTATTTTTGGCTGTGCTGCATGATGTGGGATCTCAAGTTCCCCAACCAGGGATTGAACCCAGTTCACTCCTAACCTCTAATCTACCAGGGAATCCCCTCTCTACCTAATGTTAATTGCTTGGTTCTGAGGGTTCCTGAGTAGGTTTCTTCCCTTTGGGTGTAACCAAGTGGGAAGATCCTTCAGATCCCAGTTTAAGAACTTGAATAGGTCACTTGAAGCTAGAATCCACTGTGCCAGGGTGGAACCTGAGACAACTCACCAGCAGCACTTGGAAATTCAGAATCTTTATCCTCGAAACATCTAGGAGCTCTTCTCTTCCCTTCCCTTCCTAGGAACTGCTTTTTAGGCCTCACATTCAGTGCTTCATTAATTTCCCCAGAGGCCTCCCCCTGCCTCCCCCTGCCTCCCTGACCTCTCCATTCCATCAGATCCTAGGCCATAAGTTCTCCTAGAGACCTGTAGCTGTTTCTTTGTAGAGCTTAGCACAATTATAATTGAGCAATTAATTCTGCAATTAGTTGTTTCATGTGCATTTCCTTCAATAGCACGAGGATTCTACTGGAACTCTTTCTTGTTCATCACCTGTTCATCCCCATGCACCCTCTTGCACATTGTTGTTGTTCGGTCGTTCGGTTGTGTCCAACTCTTTGCAACCCCATGGACTGCAGCACATCAGGCTTCCCTGTCCTTCACCATCTCCCTGACTTTGCTCAAACTCATGTCCTTTGAGTCAATGATGCCATCCAACAGTCCCATCCTCTGTCATCCCCTTCTCTTCCTGCCCTCAATCTTTCCCACCATCAGGGTCTTTTCCATTGAGTTGGCACTTTGCATTGGGTGGCCAAAGTATTGGAGCTTCAGCTTCAGCATTGGTCTTTCCAATGAATATCCAGGGTTGGTTTCCTTTAGGATTTACTGGTTTGATCTCCTTGCTGCCCAAGGGACTCTCCAGATTATTCTCCAGTACAGAGTGGGTGCTTAATAACCATGTGTGACTAAATGAATGAGGAGGTGCTGGGTCCTTGTTAACTGATAAACACAAATAGGATCCATAATTATACATGATGATATGGGTTAATTTGCTTGATTTAGTTTGTCCACTTTGAACAAAGGACTAGGCTTTGCACAAGGACATTTGTGATTGGTAACCAGTACAGTGCACTTACTGAATTGCTTTTCTCAGGGAGGGGGTGAATTTGTGCAGATCTATCCATACTTTCCCCCTTAATAACCTTAGAGTCCAGTGGTATATACTTACAAGTTGGTGAGACAAAATGGCCATCTCTCAAAGATGGCATGTCTTCATGGAGTGGCCAAGTGAGGAGGAGAATAGAAATGAGAGAAACACCTTCCAAATCCATGGTGGTGGCACCTTTAACCTTGCCTACAGAATTTGAGTACATCCAAGAGTGACCTCCTGAGGACTCCAAGCAATGGGGTCAGTGCATGGGTGGTGTGTGGTGATCAGTTGCTTCAGTCATGTCAGACTCTTTGTGACCCCATGGACCAGGCTCCTCTGTCCATGGATTTTTCCCAGCAAGAATACTGGAGTGAGTTGCCATGCCCTCCTCCTGGGGACCTTCCCTACCCAGGGATCTAACCTGTGTCTCCTGCATTGCAGGCAGATTCTTTCTGCTGAGCCACAGGGTAAGCCTGCATGGGTGGAGGAGGAAAGCAATTAACAATGAGAAATTACCACACAGAAGACACTGAATCTACTGACACTGATATTTTCCCCCAACTAGAGCTGAAGAGACTGAGGTTCCGAGATCTTCAGTAAACTTTCCAAAGACACCGAACTAGGATGTAAAATAAAGACAACTGATAGAGAGTGAAAAGAAAATACTAGAAAAGGACAAGGAAGAAAATAATGGGGGAAATAGAGAGATACAGGATGGGCCCAGCCTACACAGGCTAAGGTCAGCCTCATTTTTCTAAGAAATTTACGATGGCAACCACTAGCTCTATGACCCATTCAATCTCCCTAATATTCACCCCATGACTGTTAAGAGGCAAAAACTCAAGGTATGTGGAGTCTAGAAGGTGGGACAAAGCACCTCACCTTAAAGCCACTGTTATCAATGATCAATTAGTAGGGATGAAGTATCAGATATCTGAAAAGGATATGAGGATTGGTTAAAGAAAAAGAGGAATGTGGGCAAGATCAAGAAAAATTACCTAAGAGAAGAAAGAGGTTGTGGGCATAAAAATCCTTCCGCCATCACCATTTTGCCCCGCACCAGCCATTCCAAATCACCACTTTTGCACCTCAGGTCTGCAATGGACACGTTTTAGATGCATGGTCTGAGCTCTGCTTAACAGAGATCTGACCCTCACCATGGTCAATCCATGAAGGTGACTTCTTTTGCACATTAAAAGAATTAAATGGTTCCACCATGAACCAAGTGGCTCGTGCCAGAATGTGGAGTCATTCTTGACACCTCTACTTATTTATTCATCACAATCAATCATTTGTTAAGGCTCAGTCCTGCCTCTGAATATGTCTTCACTCCATTTTTTTAAAATTTCCTCTGCTGCCATCCTCCCCGAGGCCCCCAGCTCCCTCTTACACTATTGTAATAGACTCCTGATTGTCTACTCTTGCTTCTGTCCATGTTATTCTTGGTCCAAGATACAGAAGAATATTTTAAAACACAAGTTTGATCATGTCACTCCCCTGCTTAAGACCCTTCAATGGCTCCCTCTTGTTCTTGTGATAAAATCCCCAATCCATCTGACAACCGGCAAGGCCCTACCTGCATCACCTTGGCCAACTCTGCAGCCCCGACTCCTGCCTCTCCGCCTCTCACTGCACTGGCCTTCTCTCGGTCTCCAGACTCACCAAACCCTTTCCTTTTTAACTCCTCACTTGTGTGCCATTCTCTCTGCCTTTAAAACAGTGTTAATATCAATCTTCCTGGCAACAGGTAAGCTCCATGAAGTTAGGGAATATAGCTACCATTTTAAGGGGCCATTGTCTACCATTCTATCTTTAGAGCTTAGCACAATCCATAGCACATAGTAAGATGTCATTAAATATCTTTTGGAAGAGTAAATAAATATTTGTTGGAAGAGTAAATAAATATTTGTTGACTAACAGTCAACAAATAATAGCATCCACTTACTCAGTCTACAAATATTTCTTGAATCAGTAGCTCTGCCAGGTAATATGTAAAGCAGTAAGGATACGCTGAACAAAACAGACATAGTCCCTGACCTGTTAGAGTCTATAGTCCAGCAGACTTTCTCCCTTTCCTATTGTAATGAAATATGGATCTAAGATCTTATAAAATCTTGCATGATAATTTTCCTTTTCTCTGAGTTTTCTTGAACTATATGATTTAGCTCTTAAACTCTCTCTCCTAAGCTCTTGCTCTATTATTTTTCTCATCTCCTCACTGACAAGGTAAGATACTCGAAGGCAGGGGATTGTTTCAACTTTTTTTTTTCTTTTTGGTCATATCTCAGTTTAAACAGAAGTTTCTTGTAAGAAACAAAAATAACTATACAGAGTTTTTAAGTTAAAAAGTGGCATGCACATCTATGATGCTGGAAATCAGAACAGTGGTTTTTATGGGATGTGAATATTGACTGGAAGGGGGTTAGAAGGGCGCTTTCTGGGGCAATGGAATTCTTACATATCATGATTGGGGTTATATCATGATTGGGGTTATGTCTTGATCGGACTTACATTTTGCTTGGGTTACATGAATGTGTACATTTGCCAAAACTCATCAGATTTTATGATCTGTGTGTATCTTTCACTGAAGGTAAAATTTTACCTCAATTACAAATACTTTAAAAGAAAAGCAATATATGCTTATTACATGAAAAGTTATCAAATAAAAGTAAGCAAATATAGGAAAATCAAAATGAACTGTAATCCCATCACTCAAAGAGGAGCATTGATTACACTGTGGTGTATGTCCTTCCAAACTGTTTTATTTTTTACACGTTAGGACACAATATGGGTTCATACAGAATGTAGTGCCTCCTAATTTGCTTTTAAAAAATAGTATACTGAGAACATTCATAAGAGGTTCTTGATAATTACTTCTTATGGAACTAATTTGCTAAACTAAGTAAAAATCAGGATCTTAAATTTCTTTCCAAAACTTTTAAAGCCTATGATAAAGCCATCATCATCACCAACACTTACTGAATGTGAAATGCCATCCCTGAAAAGATTTCTTGACCGAGAATGCTCTTCATGCTATGTGTAAGATTACTAAATCTTAACTACCAGACGATCACTAACAGTCAATCTTTGAGCTGGTTCCAAATTTACAATCAGCTTTAACTATGAACAGTCTAGTGACTAAGTATATTAAACATCATCTTAGAATCCATTCTTCTGTCCTCCTCAGATTATTAAGCTGTTTTAAGATCCAATGCATGGCATGTTACTCATATTTATTGTTTAATTTGTATAGATTCTAATTCAATACAGGGACCCGCATAATTGTATGGCTAGACTATTGTGATCTACAGCCTCGTAAAATTTGCCACAGCATGAGATCATACATGCAAATCTCACATTTATATCAGAAATTCAAACCACATCAAACTTAAGACATAATATCTGAAGTCAACAAAGCCACAGCCCACCTCTAACACTTCCTAAAATCTATTGCTAAATCTAGTCCACTAAGAAGACATCTGGGTAAATATTCTGGTGTGTCCTTTGTTAGTTTCCCAGTGGTGGTACACAGTATTCAGACAGAAGGAGAATTATTTGGAACCACCCAGAAAATTAGAAAAGTAAGGACTAGAAGCAAAGATCTGTGAGAAAGAGAAATGTCTTGAGCTTTACACTTTTGGCAAGCGATAAAAGGCAGCTTTAGTGACAGCAGCCAGATGGAGATCAAATGACAACTGTGAGTTCATAATGGTCTCCAGCGTTCTGGCAAACACAGGGGCAGTAGGGGAAGTGGGAGGGATCAGTTTTACTGGTACTACAAGCCAATCTGGTGCACATCAGCGTTATCTGACGTCAGCTAAAACCAGTTCTGAGGCATTACATCAGGACCAGCTGCTAGATACTGAAAGCACCCTGGCCTGCCTCTGTGTGCTTCCCTAGCTCCTGCTCCTAACATTTACAGGATGCTACTACCGGTTAATTTATGTTCCCTGCAACAGGGAGGACCCAGATGTTGAGGCTGCAGTTGCTGATTTGAAAGGAGTTCACAAATACAGGAAGCTCTCAGAGGATTAAAGAAACATTAAGAGTGTTCTACAGTTTGAGAAACTCATTGTTCTGTATTCACACACACACACACACACACACACACACACACACAGAGGGTTTGAATAACATCAAGCCCTGTTCCTTAGCACGCAGAAGTACATTACTTAGGCTATCAAAATTGCATAAAGATCTAAAGTTCACCAATGAGGGAAAGTTTGCTTCCTCTGTAGTCAGAAGGGAACATGTATATTGGATTCATCTGTGGCTGTATTCAAATTCAGTGGAATTTTTCACAGCATTAGTTGAAGGCAGGGAAGTCCAGTACTTTTACTATCAGCAAGTATGCCCCAAATGTCAGAGAAAATGAAAATGCAACGTTTACTTAGATGAAGAAATTGGAAAAATGGGTGCCAAATAATTAACACTTATGGCATTCTATGTGTGGTGCACTGTAAGCGCTTTACCTACATTACTTCACTTAATCATCATCATAAACTTATGAGATAGGTACTATTGTTACTTAGGAAAGAGACAAAATGGGTTAGGTGATTTGCCCCAGCCTGACTCAAAAGTCTGCATTCTGAATACTAAGCTCTGCTGCTGCATAAACTACAGATGTTCTAGAGGAGGATGGTCTGCTGCTAAAAGAGCTGAGATCTGGGGTCTCTCAGACGTGAATTTGTATCCTGTCTCTGCCCCTTAGCTATGGGTCCTTTGAGCTAGTAACCAAACTCTCCAACAGGCCACAGCTTCTTCAGTAATAACATGAAGATTACAGTATCCACCCCAAAGATGGTTCTGAGAATCAAGTGATATCATATAAATAAAAAGTGCCATGCATATGATAAGCATTTAACAAATCAGTGGTTTTCATTAATAAATCACAAATCTAATTAGAAGTCCTCTCAAACATCTCTGGGAGCCAACTTGCTGTTGCATACAGACTTTAGGAGAAATTTTAAAGGGAAGCACATGGGTTGAAATCTTCTCATCTCAGATTCTTGGAAATTTCTGCTAAGTGTTTTAGGTTAAGAGGAAGTTATTTGCCTCAATAAAAACCTAGAAAAATGTAAAGAGACATTTATCCATGTCACGGACGACAAGAAGTCACTTGAGAAAAAGTTAATTGCAGAGTACTGCTAAAGGACTGTGTTTAACAGCTTCTCACAGCTAGACCCAAAGACTTTAGAATTTACATTGTGGTTGAATTTAAGGCTAATATAGCTTCAGGATCACAGATGGACCTGTTTTGATAGTTTATGTAAAAGATATAGGCCCAAACTTATAACATGGAGTAGAGGGTCCAGTTGCTAGGGATAATGAGAGACACGCCAAATTAACCAAACTTAATTCAAATGGTCATTAAACAATGACCCCACCTGGTTTTCAGTCGTTTTACCATCTGTTGTAGCTGTTTCTTCTCAGACGGGAGAATTCCCACTAGCTCCCAGGTGCAACCTGTTTATTAAGAGACAGTGCCAAATCATACTCCATAGCATTTGGTAACCAGGCAATACATTAAGGTTAACAAGGCAAGCTGCAACCTAATCTCGACTAACCTATTGAAATGGTTGAGATTTTTAAAAATTGATACCACAGCAGAGGGATATGAATGTGTTTTTAATTCTTTAGGCAGATGATCTGGTGATTAAGCTTTTAAGGCCCAGAAAAAACTTTTTTATAGTTTATTTGTTATTATTGATTTATTTTTATTTTGGCTGTGCTGGGTCTTCATTGCGGAGCACGGGCTCTTACTTGTGGCATGTAGGCTTTCTCTGTTTGGGGTGCGGACTCCTCTTGCTGCAGAGTCCAGGCTATAGAGTGTACAGGCTCAAAAGCTGTGGCCTGCAGGCCTCTCTAGTTGTGGTTTACTTGCCCTATAGCATGTGGAATCTTAGTTCTAGGGCCAGGGATTGAACCTGAGTCCTCTGCACTGGAAGGCAGATTCTCAACCACTAGATCACAAGGGAGGGCCCTAGAAAAATAACATTTTTCGTGGTAAATGAAATATTAAATGTCTTTTGGTGGTTGCTGAAAATTACAGAATGATTATTAGAATAACAAATTATTAAGCAAAAAAATCAAAGTTGGAAAGGTGTTATAGAACAAACTTTTTCGTTTCCAACCATGATCAACAAAGACAACGAGTTGAGCTGGGGTGGGGGGCTGTTGATAAGAGGAGGCCCAAGCCCTCAGACTTCTGTTTCTCAGCCCCACCCTCATCTGACTACATCAGCCAGAACACTTCTGCTTTTATTTATCTATGTGTGGGATTATACCTACTACTTCTCTGGGGTAAAGGGAGTTCTCTTCCCCCAAAGGGGAGGGAACTTCTTTCCCATCCCCAAAGAACTCTCCAAAGGGAGTTCTCATCCGCATTACTTAGTAGTAAATGAAGAAACTGAGACATGAAGAGGGTAAATATCCTACCTAAGATCACGTATTGTTCAATCCACCTTCTTATAAGGACATCAAATTAGATTTGTCATGCTGGCTATGTAGGCAAAGTAGCCCCACAGATCTTAATTTTACAGCATCACTTCAAAAGATTTCTAAGATACAGATGTAAGACATAAACAATCAAGTGAATCTATAGACAGGACCTCTTATATTTGATGGTGATGCTTTCCTAAAATAGGGAGGATAGCTTGCCAAGCCGGGGTGATACTCCAGCTGAGAAAGCAAAGTCCCTGACGCATTTCTGCTTAGTGGCCAGTGATACTAACGGGGCCTCCCCCTCCTCTGTCTTAAAGGGGATGAGCTATAGCATATGGCAGAAACCCTTATAGGTCAACACAGAATGGTAAACACAATCCATCACTTTGCCACAAACTGATATGGTCCATGAAGCCCAGGAGTAAAGTGTTCATAATGGACAGTCAGATAACAGTCTGCTTACTGCATTCTTTGGTTACTAAAAATGAGGCTACTTTAGAACTTTACAATATAAAGTCAAACAGAAGCCAGAAAGAGTACTGTCAGACAACCTCCAGACCAGCCCTGAGAAATGGGTGTTTCAAAAGACTGTTTCCCAGACCCTCTTCAAAAGATCACAGCCTTATAGGGTTTAATCATAAATTGTCCTTTTTAATATTTAATATCTTCCAGACCTAGAGACTGACATTTCATTGCCAAAGTAAAGGAAGACCAAAGCAAAAATGTAAGAATGCATATTATTCACAGAATAGATCTTAAAAGCAATTTCAGCGTCTAAGCTCTCCTGGCAGAAATTTCTAATGACTAGAGATGAAACGCTTACAAGTGCTAAAGCCAGAGAAAGAGGTAAGAGTTCAAACAGTAGTAAAGAAGGCTTTTATTTCCCTTTGTGCTTTATTTCTTTTGCTTACAGTCTCCTAAATATTACTCAGTGTTTTCAATTGTATTTCCATTTGTTTTTCTTGTATGTTGCTTCTATAATGAACACTCCATCTCTGCTCTTTTAAACCTCCCACTTCAAAACTCACCTTCATAAAAACCTTTCAAGGTTGTTTTCCTCATCATTATAATCTTTTATGCTACGGTGAAAGAACAAGCCTTGAAACTTGGCAATTAAGTACCTTTTAATCTATTGGGTTTTATATGTGCGCACGATACAGACTGGTAGAGGTCACAAATCCTTAGTTACAGAATGGGCCAGTTTATAGCACCTGAAAAAATATATTTAAAAATTGTTGGGGTGGGGGTGAAGGGTGTACAAAGAAGAATATAAAAATGTAGATAAGGGCACACAAACCTCTGTGATTAAAAAAGTACAATCAACAAAAATAGGATTCAGTCAAAAATGGTTTCTGATATATAAGAGACTAGAAGATGTGTAGCTTTATGTTCTAGTTCATTAATTAAATCTTTAAATCTGTATAACTTATTCATTCAACAATATCTGATTCAATGACTATTTATTCCGGGTCTACCCTGTGCAAGGCACTCTTCTAACTACTTAGGAATCAGTCAGTGACCAAAACAAATCCTACTCCATTGAACTTATACTTGGGGAGCAGAGTGGGTAGGAGAGGGGAGCCAGATAATGATATATAAGTATGTTAAAAGTATTTTTAAAAGAGAGAGAACAGGGTTTAGGGGATCCGTAATGCCAGGAGTGGGCAGGGTAGGCCTCACCGAGAAAGAAGCTTGAAAGGAGTGAGCAATGTGATGGTCAGGAGAAAATATTCATGGCTTTCAGTCAGTACAGGGCTTCCCTCATGACTTAGCTAAGAATCTGCCTGCAATGTGGGAGATGCAAGCTTGACCCCTGGGTCAGGAAAGATCCCCTGGAGAAGGGAATGGCTCCAGTATTCTTCCGAGAACTCCATGGACAGAGAAGCCTGGTGGGCTACAATCCATGGGGTCACAGAGAGTCAGACACGATTGAGCGATGAACACTTTTAGTTAGTACAGAGCCCTGAGGCAGAAGGAAGGTCACTGTGGCTTGGAAGGAATGCATATGATAGAGAGTAGTAAAATATGAGATTCGAGGAGGGATTCAGTACTTTTTTAATAACAGGTTTATTGAGATACAATCTACATTACCTGCAATTTACCCTATATATACTACTCAGTGACTTTTTAATATATTAATACAGTTGTGCACTGCATGGCATGTGGGATCTTAGTTCCCCGACCAGGGATAGAACCCATGTCCCCTGCATTGGAAGCATGGGGTCTTAACCACTGGACTACCAGGAAAGTCACTGGAAGGACTGATGCTGAAGCTCCAATACTTTGGCCATTGGATGCGAAGAGCTGACTCATTGGAAAAGACCCTGATGCTGGGAAAGATTGAAGGCAGGAGGAGAAGGGGGTGACAGAAGATGAAATGGTTGGATGGCTGATGGACATGAGTTTGAGTGAACTCTGGGAGATAGTAAAGGACAGGGAGGACTGATGTGCTGCAGTGCATGGGGCCACAAAGATTCAGACATGACTTAGTGACTGAAGAACCACAGTTGTGCAGTTATCACCGTCATCCGTATTAGAACTTTTCATCAAGGTGGAGAGAGTTTTGCAGGGTCTCTTAGACCTTAGTAAGGACTTTGGCTTTTACTCTAAGTGAAAAGTGGAGCCATTAGTAAGTTTGGGTCAGAGAAGTGACTGTGATCTGACTTGATTTTATAGAAACAGTATATATAGTATTCTATAGTTTATATAGTACTATAGTATTCTATATTTCAGGGTTTCTCTGGTGGCTCAGATGGTAAAGATTCTGCCTGCAATGTGGGAGACACGGGTTCGATCCCTGGGTCAAGAAGATCCCCTGGAGAAGGAAATGGCTGCCCACTCCAGTATCCTTACCTGGAGAATTCCATGGACAGAGGAACCTGGTGGGCTATTCTATAGTATATGTAGTATTATAATATTCCATAGTATACAGAATACTTTGGCTGCTGGAGGTAAGTAGAGGAAGGACAAAAGCAGAGAGAGAAACCAGTTGTTGCAGCTATCCAAGGGGCAGATGGTGGTGGGGTTGTGGTGGAAGCCTGAGAATTGGTTGAATTATTTTATTTTTTGAAGTAAGTCAATAGAGTTTGCTGATGGACCGGATGTGGGTTGTGAAGAAAAGAAGTCAAGGATGACACCATGGCTTGGGGGCTGAGCAATGGGAAGAATAGTTTCCATTAACCTATCCTGCTAAGTCGCTTCAGCCATGTCCGATTCTGTGCGACCCCATAGGCGGAAGCCCACCAGGCTCCCCCATCCCTGGGATTCTCCAGGCAAGAACACTGGAGTGGGTTGCCATTAACCTATAGGAGGACTATTACCAACTTTGGTCATTGTAAGTTTGAGATGCTTATTGTATATCAACACAGAGATGATGAGTAAGCCTGAGGTTCAGAAGAGATGACTGACCAGATTGGAAGTATATTTGGGAGTCATCAGCATATAAATATTTAAGGTCATGAGACTGGATGAGGTCACCAAGAGAGTGAGTATAGACAAAGAAGAACTAAGCTTTTAAGAGTTAGGAAGGATAAACCTTTACAATGAAGGACATGGGTGAAAAGAATCACCTCTTCTATTTCAGAGACAGAAAATTCAGAAACCTGGTCATATTACCAGAACACCAATGGCCAATTACCCATCCAGAACACCTAGCTTCTTCACTTTTGAGCAGTCCACCAAGTAGAGACATTCACAGAGAGAACATTCCTACCATGATAGAAACATCCTGATACACTTAACTCAGTGGGAAGGTGGGGAAATGGGGTGAAGGGGTCCCTGAAAAATGTCCTAGAGAGTCTCTTCATCTGACACCTCAGCTGGATGGCCCCTGCATGGCTGGTGAAACGTGAGCAGCTAATGGCAACACAAGGTGGTCAGCCTGAAGCTCAAAGCAACACCATGCCTCTAGTGCCATGAATATTAATAGCTGAAGAAAATTTCCATAGGGTAAGAATTTATTGAACATACAACAAGATAGTATTAAGGATATTGCATTAGGCTTTGATTCTACATAACAGATTACAAATAACAAGTTACTTAATGGTATAAAACAACACTTAGTATTATCACATAGTTTCTGCAGGTCAGATGTCTGGATGTGGTTTAGCAGGGTGATCGTTTTAGAGTCTCACAAAGCTAAAAATCGGTGTTAACCAGACTACATTCTCATTTGAAGGCTTGACTAGGGAAGGGTATATTGCCAAGCTCCCTCAGGTTGTTGGTAAAATCCATTTTCTTGCAGCTTAATGGAAGTTTGTTCCTTCAAAACCAGCAGTGAGGAAAGAAAGTCTCTGATGCTTCCAGTACTTCTTCAGAGAAGGTTGAGCCCTCTTCTAAAGGGTTCACGTGATTAGGTTAGGCCCACCTAGCATAATCTCCCTTTTATTTATTTTTTTGTTCTTCTTCAAATACTTTTCCCATTTAGGTTATCACAGAATAGTGAGCAGAGTTCCTTGGGCTATACTGTAGATCCTTGTTGGTTATCTATTCTTAATATGTCAGTGTGTACACAGAAACCCCAAACTCTCAGTCTAATCCCTTCTACCAACCTTACCCCTGGTAACCATAAGTTCATTTTCTAAGTCTGTGAGTCTGTTTCTCTTTTGTAGATAAGTTCATTTGTATCATTTTTTTATATTCTGTGTATAAGTGATATCATATGATCTTTGTCTTTCTCTGTCTGACTTACTTCTCCTAGTATAATAATCTCCAGGTCCCTCCAAGTGGCTGCAAATGGCATTATTTCACTCTTTTTTTAATGGCTGAGTAATATTACATTGTATATATGTACCATGTCTTCTTTATCCATTCATCTGAACTTCAGGGCTTCCCTGGTGGCTCAGGTAGTAAAGAATATGCTTGAAATGCAGGAGACCCGGGTTCAATCCCTGGGTTGGAAAGATCCCCTGGAGAAGGAAATGGCAACCCACTCCAGTACTTTTGCCTAGAAAATCCCATGGACAGAGGAGCATGGCATGCTACAGTCCATGGGGTCACAGAGTTGAACAGGACTGAGCAACTACCACATGTCTTTGCTATTGCAACAGTGCTACAGTGAACACTGGGATGCATATATACTTTTGAACCAAGTCTTTCTCCAGATAGATGCCTAGGAGGGGGGTTGTTGGATGATATGGTAGCTCTATTTTTAGCTTTTTACTGTTCTCCATAGTGACTGTATCAGTTTACAGTCAAACTTCCTCCTGATTAACCCAAAGTCAACTAAATACTTATACTAGCAAAGTACTTTCACCTTTGTCATAGAATATAACATAATCATGGGTGTGATAGCTCAACACATATTCTATTGGTTCGAAACAAGAAATGGGTTCTACCCACACGCAAAGGAAAAGGCTTATACAAAGGTTAACATTGGGGTTAGAGATCATTGAGGCCATCTCAGAATTTTCCTACAGATGGTCCAAGAAACTAAACGTTTATGTTAAATTCAAATGGAAATATTGATCTTATGAAATTATACATTTTTAGGTGTAAATTGTCTGAACAGTCTTCTTTGAGAAAAAAATTGAGGGAAATTGAGAGCCTGACTTTAGAAACTAACTTTACCAGACTTATACAAAAAAATACTTCAGGAACCTTAGGATTTTTAACAACAAAATGTAATATAATACAGTTCTAGATAAGTATTAATAGTTAATACATCTGTCATAGACTAATTGATATCCTTCAATGTGAAGAATAATATGTCTAGTACTGAAATAATACGCATCATATTTCCTTCAGATGTTAAAGGGTTGATGAATTTTTGAAAGAGAGAAAATTTATCATTCTATACTACAGAACCAGTAGTAAGAATATATGTATGATAATAATGAAAAAAATAAAAAAGACTTTTAAGATGTAAAGCAGGCAGCAGTGCTAAAATTATTTGACAACTCCTGAATATAAATTTATTTTTATCTAACATCTAAATATAACCATTTAGCATCATTATAAATATTACCAGAAGGTCATTCAGTTCTGTGCAGTTGAAGTACTTGGAATTACCTGGGATAATTTTTTAAATGATTATATATATTGGAATTATATTTTAATACAGATTATTTTTAGAATATATGAAAAATGTACATATACACATATGTACCTATCTAGGGCTATTCCTGTAATTTATCATTGGATACCATCCTCCCCAGGGACAAATAAGCATTTATGAACAGTATCATCTAAATGCATCCTAATATATAACTGCAATCTAGTGGCAGACAAATGCAGCTCCTACTTCCAGTGTGAAACACCAAAATAATCAGTGATGAAACAGTCTAGGCAGACTCAGCAATGAGGCAAAATGGTGTAACATATCTGAGTCAGAAAGTATGACAGATGAATATTTTTGAATACTGGAAGGCTAGGCTTATCTCACAGAGAACAACCCCATAGCACTTGAACAAATCACTTTCCCTTGAAATCAAATAAAGAATGCAGTGTACTTGTTGAGTGAGAAACTGGGCCTATATTAAGAAGTAATCTTTTTATACCGCATTTTTACTTATTATAATTGACCTTGGTGGGGTATTATCAGGGCTGTGGTTCACTTGAATTGGAATAACAATACATGGGTTCTACTGTCCTACAGTTTCCGTTCAGATGACTAAAGTCATGGGACTTTCAGCATAGCTGGCTGATGACAGTGCATAGTATTTTGTCCCCAAACCCAGTTCAAGCATGGGCATAATAATTAGATGGTAAGCCCTTTAAAGGCAGAGGGCCAGGAATTGTACAGTTCTTGGTATATTGTAGGACAGCAAAAAAGTTTTTTTGAACTAAAATTAAATGTGGAATATCTTAGAATTCATGCATTGCACAGGACTGCAGTATTCTGAGATCTTATTGTTCAATTCAGATTCTACTTAACTCAGTGAACACTGGCCATGCTTCCACCAAATGCAGAAATTGTGGTAGGTGCCAAGAATACCACGTTGATGAAGTCACACTCCCTGCTGTCAAGAAACTCACTCGATTTCCTAATTTGCTGTCAGTTTACAGTGATCATACTTCTTCCAAGGAACCTCTAAGAAATACCTAGTGAGTAGAACCTTGGAGTTCCACAGAACAGAGTTCAACAGTCTCCAAATGATGACTCAGGCCAGATTGCATAATTCAGGTTTTGTTTGCAAAACTGAAAATGCTTCAGCACCTACCTAAATTCCAATTTAAAGGAATTCTTTAAAAGACGCTACATGTTGAATTTAAGGTATGGATATGAAACATACATTTCTGGGTAAATGACCCACAGACCAGCACCATTCCTTTAGTCAAAACTTGTCCCTTGCTGACAATGCAGTTAAGAGATGAAGTGCAAAATGGCAGCTCAAATAAATGAGCCAGAAAACCTGACCTATCACTTTTCTTTTCCTCTAAATTAAGATCAAGAAAGCTGAAGAATATTTTGTCTAGAATGATATGAACATACGGGTACAAAAACTCCCTTGTAACTTAGCAGAAAATTACTTCTGTGACCTTTGTCTGTACAGTGACCTTAAAAATGCAAGCATTGTTTTGAAAGCAAGCATATGGGAGTATTTTTTTTTCTTTTTTTTACCACTTTTGGTGACTTCAGTAGGTTTAACACATATTTTTGCATTTATTGCATAAACTCATGATACAAAGAACTTTCAACCGATTCAAACTCTACATTCAATTTTGTTTTTCAAAAATGTAGAACTACTACTTTCTTTCCACCCACAGATTGCCATTATCTCAAAGGTGAAATTTTAGCCTATGACTAAAAGGACCTATAGCGGCAACTTCATGATTCAGCAACTAACATCAATAATTCACAGTGAGATCATAGGCCCCCTGTGGAAGGTAGTGACATACTTGCCTTATGAAAGGAAGCTGAGGGCATATCCAGAGCATTTTGAGTTTAGATGTGTGCCTTGTGTGGGTGTCAGACTTTTGTCTCTTAGCTGGTGCCCTGCAGAAGGATCCTCCTTTGGGAAAGGCTGAGAAAGATGAATTGGGGTTGTGAGGCTAGGATAAAATGGTTATACATGTAGTAACCAGCTCCTCCTGAACTCAGTTTTCCACAGTTACCCTGGGCAGGTGGGAAGTCTTTCTGCTTTCTGCATAAAAGATTCCAACTTGGTTTCCTGCCACCACCAAACACAAATGTGTTGATTTTTCTTTTTTGAGCTTCCAACCCTTGCAAGTTTCCAAAAATAAATCAAACCAGCCATCAGGGCACCGAAATAATACTACTACTAATAAGCAGCTTTGCTTAGACTTACATAAACAACACTTCTGAGGTAAACTTTGCCCCAGAAGTCTGGATACACTCTTTTTATATAACCTGCGTACTAATAATTACTAGACTTGGGTGCATTAACCCTGAAAATAGATGTTAATAGCAGCCCCCCAAAACAAAAGACTTGAAACGACAATAAAAAAAAAAAAAGCGCACCAGCAAGAAAAACACTTGGCAGCCAGCTCCAAGCTGAAGACACCCTCCTTTCCCCACCCCCCTACGAAGATCTCCGCTCCTACCCGCCCCGCCTACCGGGTGAGAGTAGGCTCGGAACCCCGCCCGCCCCCGCCCCCTAGGCTCTTTTTCCTCCTGGCCCCTCCCTCTTCCGCTCCTCTCCGCCTGGTTCCTGGAGCTGAGGTCAAATTGTCTGAACAGGCTGATTTGCATAGCCCAATGGCTGCGCGTATGCAAATGAAGAGGATGGTGGTTGGCTGGGGGTTGGCAGGATAACTCCTGGGAGCGGGGCCTTTGTCCTTCAGTGGCTGTGGGGCAGCTGTGGAGTTAGTGTCGTGGTTAGCGGCGAGTGGGCTGCTGAGAGCCGACTAACGAGCAAGCGAGCGAGCGGGGCGGGAGGGGCGGACGGCGCGGTGGTGGCGGGCGCTGGAGGAGCCTGCAAGGGAGTGTGGAAAGCAGGCGCCCGCGCGCCGCCGGTGGCAGGAGCAGCTCGCACGCCGCTCTCTCTCTGTGGGCGACCTGCAGTTGCAATATGACTTTGGAGGAATTCTCGGCTGGAGAGCAAAAGACCGAAAGGTAAGTCGGCCAGAGCCTCTGCCAGAACTCTGCTTGCCTCCTGCGCGCACTCCGGTGCTGCTGGGCTATGCAAGGTTAATGGGGAGCGAGTGGTTCAAAGTTTGCAGCGGGTACCTCCTATCCCGCCTTTCTTCCTCTGGAACACTCCGGAGGCGCGCGTGGACGGGAAGAGCGTACCCCGCACGCCGGTCGAGCCCCTCGAGGCTTTGCAAACGGCAGACGTGACCGTCCCTGCCCGTGCAGCTCTTGCGGCCGACAGCCTGTGGCTGCACCCAGCGCCAAGGACTAGTAGAGCACTAGGGAAAGGGTGGCGGATGTCACTCTCGGGGCTGCTCACAGGATGCCGGGCCTCTGGGCGTAAGGGTTATGGGGGGAAGGGGATGATATCCCAGGGAGTCCTGGTTTGCAAAAGGTCGAGGGGCGCTATTGCGCTTGCCCTCGGTTGGGAGGGTCGCGGTGCAGGGCGAGGAGGCGGCGACTACCCGGAGGGGCTTAGTGTGACGGGATCCCCTTGCTTCTTCCCGCGTGTAGGATGGATAAGGTGGGGGATGCCCTCGAGGAAGTGCTCAGCAAAGCCCTGAGTCAGCGCACCATCACCGTCGGGGTGTACGAGGCGGCCAAGCTGCTCAACGTGTAAGTGGAGCCCTCGCGTGACCCTCTTGGTTCTCCTGTTCGCCCTAGCCAGAGAAGGTCGCTTTCACTGGTCTCCCCTCGCCCTGCAGCGCCACTTCCTGCCGCGTGCCATCTGTCCCGTGGCTACTTGTCCCAGGGGGAGTGAGCGGACCCGGGCGCGACCCCTGACACCTGGGCGGGGGGTGCAGGCTGCCACGCGGCGGGGCTTGCCTTTGGGCTCACCAGCCCGTTCGTTCCCTGCCCGCAGCGACCCGGATAACGTGGTGCTGTGCCTGCTGGCGGCGGACGAGGACGACGACAGGGACGTGGCTCTGCAGATCCACTTCACCCTGATCCAGGCATTCTGCTGCGAGAATGATATCGACATCCTGCGTGTCAGCAACCCGGGCCGGCTGGCCGAACTCTTGCTCCTGGAGACCGATGCGGGCCCCGCAGCCAGCGAGGGCGCAGAGCAGCCCCCGGACCTGCACTGCGTGCTGGTGACGGTAAGGGAGAAGGGGACTTGCGGGCAGCTCGAGGTTAGAGTCCTGGCAGGAAGTTCGTGAGCGCTGAGAGTCGCCTGACTCCAGATCTGAAATGGGCGAGGGTTAAGAGACGGGAGCCTTTGCCCCATTAAAGCGTGTGGCTGGACTTTCAGCCGGGATGTGCTAGTTTCATCATGGGGATTTTCTCTGGGACAGAACGTGTCTAAGCACGTTGGAGGCTGCCAGAAGCGGAAGAGATCCTTGTGACTCAGCATTGTCAGTCCAGCTACTCCCTACCTACATCTGCACTACCTCCCGTGACTAATTCCTTTAGCAGGGCAGATTAGATAAAGCCAAATAAATTCCTGGCTCACCCTCATTAAGGAGTCAGCTTCATTCTCTGCCAGTCAGAGCTAAAAATAGAAATGGTGTAGGAGACAGACCTCATTAATTCCCTAGAAATACATTAAGAGGATAGAGTGGAAATTTTTTCTTTGTGGTCTTGAAGTTTTTTAAATGCCCCCATGCCCCCTTAAAAACCTTTGAAAGGTAGATAACTTGTATTTACAGAGATAAATGTGATTGTTTTGTGTTTTACATTTTGGAACAGTTTGATCTCCTTAAGTGGCAGCCTCATTATTTTGCTACTCCTGAAAAATACTACTCTCTCTTTTGGGAGGATAACAGGTGGCAGTTTTAGTTAACTGCTCTGCAGCTCTAAACTCCTGGTAGCCCAGCACTGAAGTATTTCTCAGGTGTCCACCAAGGTACAAGTTTGGTAGGACAAGCCTATGAATAATACTCTCAGGTAAAAACTGAATAAATATGAAAACATATATATGACTCAGTTAGTTGCATGTGTTCAGACTTTGCAGAGTATAGCTTTGTAGAGAATTACCCTTAATGATTTTGCAGGAAACCCAACTACCTGGAAAAAATTTTTTAATGGTTTTAAGTGGTCTGTAACACTGCCAAAGTATAGAATGTTCAAGCGTCTTCCCCTCAGAAGTATTGTAATTAGTAGCAAAGTCTGATTTTTTAAAAAATAGTAATTTTGTTTTCTCTAAATTTGTTCCCAGAATCCGCATTCATCACAGTGGAAGGATCCTGCCTTAAGTCAACTTATTTGTTTTTGCCGGGAAAGTCGCTACATGGATCAGTGGGTTCCAGTGATTAATCTCCCTGAACGGTGATGGCATCTGAATGAAAATAACTGAAGCAAATTGCACTGAAGTTTTGAAATACCTTTGTAGTTACTCAAGCAGTTACTCCCTACACTGATGCAAGGATTACAGAAACTGATGTCAAGGGGCTGAGTGAGTTCAACTACATGTTCTGGGAGCCCGGAGATAGATGACTTTGCAGATGGAAAGAGGTGAAAATGAAGAAGGAAGCTGTGTGGAAACAGAAATACAAGTCAAAAGGAACAGAAATTACAAAGAACCATGCAGGAAGGAAAACAAAACTATGTATTAATTTAGGATGGTGGAGTTACATTTAAATAAACCCAATATGCTTTGTTAAAGTTTAAATGTGCAGCCATAGTTTGGGTAATTTTGGTTTTTATGCCCTCAAGTTAAAAAAAAAAAAAGGGTTAATCATATTTTAAAACCATATTTTATTGTATTTTGATGAGATGTTAAATTCTCAAAGTTTTATTATAAATTGTACTAAGTTATTTTATGACATGAAAAGTTATTTATGCTATAAATTTTTGGAAACAATATCTACAATAAACTGGTATGGAATAATTGCATCATTTCTTAATGTGTACTTTTGTTTCTTTAACTTGTACTTTATTTTAAACAAGTTTTCTTTTTCAATATGGAAAAATTAAAACCCATGTGAAATCATGTATATATAGTATATGTGCATCTGTATATATAGATGTGTGTGTATGTATGTATATAAAATATTTTTCTACTCAAAACATTTGGGCTGAACATGGCATGATATTGGTTTTTATTTATTTAGTGGGCATTTTAGTGATGCCTTGCTCTACCCTACGCCAAAAGTCAGAAAAACAAAGGTGATTTAGAAGTTGGGTTGGAATTAGGGAAAAGTGGTGCGGGAAATTACAGTTGCAAAACGGATACAGTTAAATGATAACAAGTGCTCTAATATTATATGCAACATGTTATAGAAGCAGAGGGGAGGGAGTCACCAAAGACCTACCTGCAAGACCAGTGAAGTTTTTCCTGGGAAGAGATCATTTTGTTTGGATCTTAAAACAGGAAAAGGATATTGCTAGCAGCAGCACTAGTTTCTGGGAAGGTGTGGAGGCCTGAAAGACCAAAACCTGTTCAGGGAACCAAGAGTGATTCTGTGTGTGCCTCTGGCGTAGAAAGATAAGGGAGAGATAAGGCTGAAAGGTAGGTGGGATTAGGCCCAGACTGGGAATGGCATTCCATGTCACCCTTAGCATTTGGGCTTTCTTCTGTAAACTTTGGCCCGTCTGCAGACGCCTTCACGCAGGGAGTGACGTGATCAGTGTTTCAGGAAGATAACGCTGGGCACTGAAAGACGGGTTATTGGATAAGCTGCCACAGGTGAGAAGGCCAATTGGAAAGTGACCGCAACCGTCCAAGGCTGTGCATTTTGCAGAAGCACATTCAGGAAACAGGGAGTGGCTTGCTGAAGATTTTGGTGCCATTTTTCTCTTTCTAGAGCTGTGTGCCTTTCAGCTGAATGTGTGTGCTATGGTTCTGAGGGGTTTGTCTAAATTAGATGGGAGAGGGAAAAAAAGAGCAAAAGAAATGAAAGGCTTTAGCAGAACAGTCATCTTTTACTTGGAACAGTCACTTGATAATTAACTGCAACAATCTTTTGGACATCCAGCCAAAGAAAGCAAAAATGCCTACTGAGGAAAGGCCTAATATAGCTTTGGTACTCGGGATTTTTCTTTGCCTACTTCTCAAACCATACCCTCCCCCACAACACCCCATGGCTCCCCGGCCATCTGTCTCCCACCCTTGTCATGACTACATACAATCAGGAAAAAGTAGAAATCAGAGGAGAGAAATGCCAGCTAAGAGTTACAAAAAGCACCAAGTTTCTGCATATCTTAGGAATAACATAGGCACATGAGCCCTTCACCTTGCAATTAAGTTTCTGTTTTTCCACATCTACCAGAAATGTGGAGTTGTAGTCCTTGTTTAGGCTTGTATCTTATTTAAGCTAGTGCCTGATCCAAAATGTAACTGCTATTTAATAGTTGTTTTTTACATTATCAGAAGATGGAAAGCAGAGAGTTTTAAACAGATTTTTTTTCCGTCCCATTAAGTAAAAATACTTCCAATTCTTTCCCAAAACTACTTTATTAAAGACCCTCCTGCAGAGATGAGTAAATTAAACTCGGAAGGCAGAGTGGGGAGGAGCGGCTTATGTATGTTCTTAGTCACTCACTGTGTCAGACTCTGATTTACAAATAATGAATGCAATCTACCTGGCACCTGATAGGTGTCAATACAGTGTGTCTACTACTAAAACTGGAGCGATGGCAATAGGAAAACTTCCAAGGCATCAGAAAAATCTGTTGCTTATAACGCGATATACGTATTCAAAGAGAAGTGTCTTGCATGTGTACTCTTAGTGCTGAGAGATGAAAGTGGTAGTGTGCATCCTTGAGGTTGTTTGCTTTCAGAAAAATCCCAACAATTCACGGGATTTTGAAGTCTCAGTTTTTAAGTATTAACAGTTGTTATTCCTTCCTGATTGAACATAACACAAAAGTAACAGGGCGTTGAAAAATCCACTCTGAAACAATTGAGTTAATTGTAAACAAGTATGCAATTACCAGGGCAGATTCTGCCTCTAAATGTTGCTAGTATTTTTCAGTTGTTGCTTTAAATGCTATTAACCCTGCTTATTACAAGTAGGTGGAAATGTTACAGAGGGGACAGAAGTCCCCTCCTCTTTCTAAGGTGTGTTGTTTGTGGAAAATACCTACTTTTCCCACTGGCAACTTTACCTCAGTGACATAAATGGTATTGACTCCTCCCTCCTGTAGTTCGTCAAGGCCCTCAGTAAATTAAATTTCTATAATGAAAGGACTCATGAAGGTAAGTAATCTCCCATAATACATATTTTATTTCCCAAATGAAGAAAGTGTCATGGCTAGGAAAGAGCTGTTTGTATATTGTTAATTGGAAGTGTTGTCAAAGCATGTTTTGAGACGCCTTGCTATAACCCTTATAAAATCATTGTTTCCTCAATTTTCAACTATATGGGTTCAATTTTATTCTTTGAGATTTGATAGAAGGCTGCAAGCAGTGAGATGTGGTTCCTTTAAATGAATAAAACTCTCAATGGCATGATTTAACACCAGGCCAGTGTCCCTCAAACTGAATTCTTTTTTTTTTTTTCCTTTTTCCTTTTAAACAATCCTTAGATAACCATCAGGATTCCCCCAGTGGCTCAGCAGTTAAGAATCTGCCTGCAATGCAGGAGATGCGGGTTTGATTCCTGGGTCAGGAAGATCCCCCGGAGAAGAGGGTGGCAACCCACTCCAGTGTTCTTGCCTGGAAAATCCCATGGACAGAGGAGCCTAGCAGGCTTCAGTCTATAGAGTTGCAGAGTTGGATATGACTGAAGAGACTTAGCGCATAGCACAATAAACATAAGAAACTGTGTAAAAATGTTGTATTCATGAAGATCATGAAGAAAGAATTTTGTTGTTGTTCAGTCACTCAGTCATGTCCGACTCTTTGAGACCCCATGGACTGCAGCATGGCAGGCTTCCCTGTCCTTCACTATCTCCTAGAGTTTGTTCAAACTTACATCCATTGAGTTGATGAAGCCATCCAACAGTCTCATCCTGTTTGAGTGCTTATTATGAGCAAGGGCTATGCTGGTTATATTGAAGTCTACCAAAAAAAAAAAAAAAAATCAGAAACCTACTCTGACCTCAAAGAGTTTCCAGCCTAGTGAAGTAATGAGACACAAACATCAATAGATAAAATCCAAAGCAGAAGTGCCTAGAGAACTGCTATGAGAATTCAAGGGGTGGAAATTTCTGGAGGGCACATGAGGATGACTTGCAGAAAAAGGTTATGAGTTCTTTGATCAGAAGTTATCATCGTATCTTGCAAACCACACAAATTACTTAACTGATTGAATATTGATTATAATTCTGCTAGGTGCTGCAGAGAATAGACAGAGGCAGCCTCTAAGAGGTAGGGCTTGTCCTTAGAAAGTTTGTTATCAAATAAGGAAATCAATATCAACACATTCACTTCTTTAATGCCATTTACTGAAAGCCCGTCATGCCCTGGGCACTAAGTCCCAGGACCGCAAAAGTGTAAAAACAAGGTCTTTGTCTTTAAGAATGTGTGCAGTTTAGTGTAAAGACTGACACCTGTGATGCAGGGCAATCAGTGACAATGTGCTGTGTTCAAGGCTTAAGTGTTCTTGGGGGGCCGGGAAGGTTGGGAAGATCCAGTCAGACCCAAAGGATGAAGAGACTGGCCAGGGGATGGTGAAGGGACACTTGTTCCTCTAGAGGAGCTGTAGCTCTGGAGGGTATGTTTGAAGCACGATTGGGGTGAGTTTCTGGGACAGCCACAACCCTCACAGAGGGATTTGTTGTTTTGGTTTTGTGCTCAGTCGTGTCTGACTCTTTGCAACTCCATGGACTGTTGTCCACCAGGCTCCTCTGTCTGTGGAATTTTCCAGGCAAGAACACTGGAGTGGGTTGCCATTTTGTTTTCCAGGGGGTCTTCCCAACCGATGTCTCCTGCATTGGCAGGTGGGTTCTTTACCACTCAGCCATGAGGGAACCCTGGAAACTGGTAGCTAAGAGAAATTTGTCCTACACGATGTTTAAAAACATATATTTTTTTAAGTTGTCAACATTTATACATGGAGAAATTTCTTAGAAAAATCTTTATTTCTATTGTCTCTTGGAAGTTTGCTATTTGTGGCAACAGTGGGCCCACAGTCTGCACGGTAGCAATTGGCTGCAGCTGAGGGAGGCTCCTCCATTTTAGACAAGGATTTCCAGTTTACTACAGACCTTACCCTTGCCTATTGTCAACTTAAGCCTCCTGGACTCACTTAGGTTTCCCTTCCTAATCCTTTTAGGCATGTGGGGTCCACCTTTCACTCACCCTCCCCCAATGACAAATATCTCTCATTCTGGGGCTCAGATTCTTCCTGTGTAAAAATAAGGGATTTGTCCTCCAGAATTTCTCACATTTTCCAATAGACAATGAAGACCTAGGGCTGTATGTTAAAAATACAGCTCTAAGACCCTTTCCCAAGAGCTTCAGATTAAATGGGGCTGGGAAAGGCTCAGAATTTATTTTTTTCAACAAGTACTTTAGGTTGTTCTTATTATCAGGGCAGTTTGACAAACATTGCATGCTTTCTTGGAGTTCTTCCACCTGAAACGCAGTAGAATCACGCTTTACAAATCTTGGGGGAAGGGGAGGGGCAGCTTTCACCAGATCAGTCTCTGATGTCAGCCCACCAGGAGCTGAGGGATACAGGTTTCTCTGCAAAGATTAAAGAGACTCTCAGGGAAGAGGTATAACCAGAACAATTTGCTGCCTGTGGACAGAGTTAAAATTTACTAGTTTATTATTCTGTACCAGTCCAAAGAACTAGGGCTTCCCAGGTGGTACGGTTCTATCAAGAATCGGCCTACCGATGCAGGAGATGCAGGTTCTATCTCTGGGTCGGGAAGATCCCCTGGAGTCAGAATTGGCAACCCACTTCAGTATTCTTTCCTGGAAAATATTCCATGGACAGAGGAGCCTGGTGGGCTACAGTCATGGAGTTGCAAAGAATCATATACAACTGAGCACTGAGGAAAATAACTACAAAAGGTGGGATGGTCCACGGACAGGTTGGCCCTTAGGGCTTCCTTGAATTGAGAGAACAACAGACCTGTTATGCACCAGACACAGGGCTGGGCACTTGGACAAGACAAGAAGTTGACAGCATTGTAGAGACAAACTCTTGTACAGAGGACTGCTCAACGTCAGGCACAAGGTAAGGTGCTCGGGAAGTGAGTAGAGTTCCTATTTTTCTTATATCTGTTAAGTACTTTCTGGCTTATAATGTGCTTTCACATTTATTAATCCATTTGGTTCCTTGCCAAAGCTCCTGAGGCTCAGGGGTCAAGAGACTCCTCTAAAGCCACATGGCGAGGAAAGGGAAAATCAAAATTCTACTCTAAACTGTCTCTTAAAGGCCTTCCAGACAGCACAGGTTAGCCTAGGGGAGGCTGAAACTAATTGGATCTAATCTTTTACTTATCCAGTAAGTGGGACAGAGCCCCAGGAAAACTAAAGGGGACAAAAACAGGAGAGAATTCTAAGAATTGTCTTTCATCCTAGAACCTCCTCATGGGAGAAGTGACTTTTGTGTCCCTGGGTGCTTTATGCTGATATACCTTCTACAAATAAGTGTCTGAGGACTTTGCAGGAAAGCAGCAAACTTTCCTGCCATCACCACTTAACACCTGATTACATCACCACAGTATCAAAATAATCACTCTGATAAAAGGCTCACCTAGAGAAAAGCCTTCTGATTTCATTTTAGGCTTCTTTGTATAACTGGACAGAGCTGGCAAGTGATCAAGAATAAGAGTATAGCGGTTAAAACAATAGGCTTTTAAAAATTTTATTTTTGGTTATGCTGGTTCTTTGTTGCTGCCCATGGGTTTTCTCTAGTTGTGTTGAGCGAGGGCTGTTTTCTAGTTGAGATGCACGGGCTTCTCATTGAGGTGCAGAGCATGGCTCTGATGTGTATAGGCTTCAGTAATTGTGGCTCACAGGTTCTAGCTGCTGCTGCTAAGTCCCTTTAGTCGTGTCCAACTCTGTGCAACCCCATAGACGGCAGCCCACCAGGCTCCCCCGTCCCTGGGATTCTCCAGGCAAAAATACTGGAGTGGGTTGCCATTTCCTTCTCCAGTGCATGAAAGTGAAAAGTGAAAGTAGTTGTGTCTGACTCCTAACGACCCCATGGACTGCAGCCCATCAGGCTCCTCCATCCACGGGGTTTTCCAGGCGAGAGTACTGGAGTGGGGTGCCATCGCCTTCTCCATATAGGCTCTACAGCTGTGGTGCATGGGCTTAGCTGCCCTGGGTTGTGTGTGATCTTCCCAGACCAGGGATCAAACCTGTGTCTTCTGCATTGACAGGCAGATTCTTTACCACTGAGCCACCAGGGAAGCATTTGACATTAGGCTTTTATGGCCAGAAAGACCTGAGCTTGAGTCTTGGATCCCAGCTAGGACTTGTGAAAGGTAGTGTCACTTCTCTCAACCTCAGTGATTTCTCCCAGAAAATGGGAAAATAAACAAGGCTTATATCATTGGTTTGTTTATGGGGATTAAACAAAACAATGCATAGAGAGCACTAGGCTCAGTTCCTGGAGATACTGAATATATGTGCCCTAATGATAACTACATTTCCCACCGGTGAGTAATTTCCTATGTATGTATGTATTTTGTATCATTATTCTATGTTTGCAAATTAGAGGGTGACTTCAGTGAAAAAGAAAGCACCTCCCCCCAGTAAACTACATGACAGAATGTGAAAAGACATCATCCAATTAAATTATGTTAATTTCCACTAATCTAGTTTCTCCTCTCCATTTCCATTAACTTAATTTGGTCCTTTATCACTCATTAGGATTATCAAAGCAGAGCAGTTTCTGTTCAAAATCAAAGGTTGAATGCATGCTGTGTGCCAAGTTCTGTGCTGGAACTTGCTATAGAAAGATAATTGTGGTGCAGTTTCGACCTGCAGTCTATGTAGGAGCTGACAGACACAGAATTTTCAAGGTGGTGTAGTGGCCTGGCAAGTCTGGGCATGCGCTGTATGTGTGTGTGTGTGTTTAGGGTGGTGGTGGTGGTGAGGAAGCCTTCCAGGAAAGGGTGATGCTTGACCTGAGTCCTGAAGCATGGTTAAAAGCGAGTCAGGGGAGAAAAATGCTGTGCACGAGGGACTCTTCTAGTCTGTGGTGTTTGCTAGAGGATTAAGTGTTAAGGAAGGAGTGGAGAAAGGTAGGCTAAAAAGGTAGACAGAGACCAGCTCAGAGAGAGCCTTCTGAGGAGCATGACTTTGCCCTGCAGGCAATGAGGGGACACTGAGGATTTTATTCAGAAGAGTAAAGTGGGCTAACAGTGGTCTACGGTTCACTCTTCTTAGATGAATTCAATTACCCGGATCAGTGTGATGGGATCGGAGGGGGGCGTAATGTAAAGGGGCAGCTGTTTGTTGTTCTTGTCTGTCCTGCTCCCCTCCTCCTCCTCCTCCTTTCTGGTTAGCACCCCTCACCTCAGCCTCAAAAGGAAATTTGGAATATAGGCCTGGGTCATCTTCCTGGCCATGGTGATTGGGATGGGGATAGATCATGTGACATCAGCTGGGCCAATCAGAAATCTTCCTGAGACTTCTCTGTCAGAGTAGAGAATCTCTTTACAGGCTGACAAGCTGATCGATGAGTCTAAGATTACTGGCAGGTATTTGCATGCGGCGGAGAGTAAGTTTATTTAAGAGCAAAGGGCAGTCCTATTGAGTGAATTAAGTCAGACAGGGAAGGAGGAATTTCATATGATAGCCCTTATATGTGGAATTTAAAAAGAGATGATATCAATGAACCTACTTAAAAAACAGAAAGAGACTCACAGACTTGGAGAATGAATTTATGGTTGCCAGAGGGAGGGATGAGGGGAAGGGATAGTTGGGGAGTTTGGGAAGGATGTGAACATACTGCTATATTTTGAATGGATAACCAACAAAGACCTACTGTATAGCACATGGATTTCTACTCAGTGGTATGTGGCAGCCTGGATAGGAGGGGAGTTTGGGGGAGAATGGCTACATATCTATTTACGGCTGGGTCCTTCCACTGTTCACCTGAAACTGTCACAACATTTTTTGTTAATCTGCTATACCCCAATACAAAACAAAAAGTTTTTTAAAAAAAGCAAAGGGCAGAGGTGAATCTTGGAAGCAGAGCTCCTGAATCCAGCTATACCTGAAGGGAGGCCCATGGATTCTCAGTATTGAGCATAATTTCATTTTCAGTTAAAAATAGGGTTTTAGTTTTATTTGCAACTAAGAGTGGGGACTGAGAGATTTCCTGGGTGCAAGACTTTCAGGGTCAAAACTGAGACAGTTCCAAGTAAACAGAAAAAGTTGGCCATCCTAATACCAGGGCAGCCATGGAGGCTGGAGTCTACATGGGACACTTTTGCAGTTCAGTCAAGGGGTGACACAGGCCTGGACCTGCAGTTAGGAAAATGAGAGATGGATTTTAGAAGTATATGGGAAATGAAATAGGTGAGACTGGGTAACCAGATGTAAAGAACGAGGGGGAATTCTTGAATGCCTCCTAGGTTTCCAGCTGAGGCAATTTAGAGATAATATGGCTGTCAGTTAAAGTTTCTGGAGGGGAGATGGGTTCAGTCTTGGATGCATTATGTTTCAAATACTTGTGTGACTACCGGTTAGAAGTGTCCAGTAGAATAGATAAGTTGGATGTTTGGACAAAATTGGGCTGGATGTTTTGATCTCAGAATCCTCAGCATATACTAACTGTGAGAGTGGATGAGCTCACCAAGAAGAATGGATAAAGTGAGCAGAGCAGCAGTCAGCCAAGGATAGAAACTTGGGACTCAGGGTGGGATTTTAAAAGGCAGACATAGAGGGGAAATGAGAGTCTTGATGTCACAGCAGCTGGAGGGGCAGAATGGTGAGTTTACAGAAGAGAATAATTCTCACTGTTAGAGGAGTCCCTAAAGCAGAGACTGAAATGTTCCATGGAATTTGGAAATTAAGAGTTCACTGTCCATTTCGTTGGGTGAAATCAGTTTCACTGTGTCGGTGTGAGTAAAACCACGTTGCCTTCAATTGAGAAGATGGGAGGTGGGGAAGAGAAGACACAGAAGGTGGACCACTTTCTGGGGAAATTTTGATGAGAAAGAAGAAAAGAGGAGAAGGGGCTCCAGGAATAGCTAGTGGACTTGCTTCTCACCTGTGAGCCTGATAGAAATTATTTGCTTGGGTGTGATGCAGAAATTTGGATGTGGAAAGGTAGGGAGTTTTAAAAATTCAGGCCAAATGGCCCCAGCATTTTTTCTGTTGGGGAAGGCAGGATTATTTACTTGATGGGAAGGAGATAAATACAGAGAGTTTGAGTAGGGTGATAAAGGTTTGGAATGAAGGAGTTGAACAAAGTTCAATAAAAGAATTATGAAATCCTGGTGGGGGCTTAGAAATAACCACTGTCAGTTTCTCTTCACTAGTTCTTTCTCCTTATTCAGTCTAATTATCTTTAAGGAAACAAAGCTTAACATGTCAAACCCCTGCTTAAGCAACTCTACTAACTCCCTTACCTTGTCTTTATAACCAGTAGAAAAGTCCTGCTTTTGATGACTTGACTCAAGCTTCTTTCCCAACCTCATCAGCTTGTTCCTCCCTGTAGTCCTGCCTCAGAGATCTGTTACCCAGAATTAACAGAAGTCTGATATGCAGACTTCTTTAGAATTTAGCTTGCACACACTGTTTTAGCAGCTGAGAATATCCTTCACTCCAGTGTTCTTGCCTGGAGAATCCCAGGGATGGGGGAGCCTGGTGGGCTGCCATCTATGGGGTGGCACAGAGTTGGACATGACTGAAGCGACTTAGCAGCAGCAGCAGTCTTCACTAACCAACTCCTACTCATCCTTCAAGGCCCAGCTGATACACTGCCTCCCCCATGAAATCTTTTCTGACTCACTCAGGCAGGGCCACTTCTTAGAATAGCATTTACCACATTGCATAGTAATACCCACCCTCTGCCCCTACCCTCCCTATCTTGGGAGATCCTAGTCTTTTCTGGGTTTATTCTAGGGCATACTTAGTGTTAGTAGTTACATACACAATGTTAGTAGGAGCTACCATACTCCTAGTAGGAGCTCAACAAATGAATGAATTCTTCTTTGTCCTGCTTCTAAAAACTAAATTTTAAAATGCTCTGTTACTTACATTTAATGTTTGAGTGGCCTGTTTTTCTTTTTGTAGCTATAACTCATGAGACATTGTTGATACTTCGAAGAAATGTGCTCATTTAATTCTATTAACTGCTTATATACAAAATACCTTTTTACAATTCATTTTTTCTTAAAAATTCTTTCCAGGCCTGATGATGAGTCAGTAGCTGAAGTATCGGGAAGTGATCCTTTAAATATCTTTTAAATATCTATAATTATACACAGCAAACCCACATTCCCTTCAGTGACCCCATACTCTAGACTTTGGCTCTTTCCCTCCTGGTTTACAATTCAAGAAAGAAAATGTGAGGTGACTGAGGGTGAAGATGGTAAAAAAAAAAGGTGATCCAAAATGAATTGCTTTCCTCCTCCAAATTTGTATAAAATTTAAGACTAAAAGAACAATTAACAATTACTTAGCCTGAATCCTTCTTAAACAATCCTTTTTCTTTTTTTTTTTCTGGAAACAGGACCAGAAATCATAAAACTCATAAGGTTACACAGCAAGTTAGTGGCACTCCAACTACAGCCCACGTTTTCTGCTTCCAAGACCTGTTCTTTCTCTTACCTCATACTGACAACTCAAGAAAAATTGCAGTTTTTTAAAAACATGAATGTATGCTCAGTCGTGTCCAACTCTTAGCATCCCTACAGACTGTAGCCCACCAGGCTCTTCTCTCCATGGGATTTTTCAGGTTGCCATTTCCTCCTACAGGGGTTCTTTCCCCAGGGATCCAACCTGTATCTCCTGCACTGGCAGGTGGATTCTTTGCCACTGAGTCACCTGGGAAGCCCTAAAAAAGCATATCAAATGCACTTTTGGATCTTCCTGAACTTCCATTACCTCATGTGTAAAGTAGGGTTAATAACAGTAGTGACTTCATGGGCTTTTAGTGAGAATCAAATGAATTGAGATGCAAAATTTCTGAAAGCTATACCTGGCCATATTAAGTATCTGGAGTCTAGTGTTGTTTATTATTTAAAGTCCAATACATTACATTCTTTTTTCCCCCAAATTTGTTTCCTTTAATGACATCTACATGTCATAGACACCTTTCCATATCAATAGAAAGCTACTGATGTTTTTAAAGGACTACATAGAAATGCACTACATTCTTGATTGCTAAGGAACTAATTTACTCACTTTACCTTACTTAATTTATTCAAAAATTTTTTTGTTACTGACTTGATGTACAGTATTATGTTTCAGGTATACAACATAGTGAATTACAATTTTCAGGGTTATATTCCATTTCTAGTTGTTATAAAATACTGACTATTCCCTACGCTGTACAATATATCCTTGTAGCTTATTTACATAATACATAATGGCTTGTACCTCTTAATCCTCTACTCCTATATTATACCCCCCAACCTGCCCCCCTCTGGTAACCACTAGTTTGTTCTCTGTAAGTCTCTTTCATTTTTGTTATATTCACTTGTTTTAGACTCCTCATATAAGTGACATCATACAGTATTTTTCTCTGACTCTGGATCCACCTGTGTTGTTACAAATGGGAAAATTTCATTCATTTTTATGCTTGAGTAGTAGTTCATTGAATATACTTATATACCACATCTTCTTTATCCATTTACCTGTTAACAGACACAGGTTGCTTCCACATCATAGAATTATAAATAATGCTGCTATGAACATCGGTGGCATGTATCTTTTCAAATTAAGTCTTATCATTTTTTTTTTTTGAATGTATGTCCGGGAGTAGAATCGCTGGATCATATGGTAGTTCTGTTTCTCACTTAATGAGTTTTAAATTTCCCAAAGTTATTTTTTCTCCCCTCTTCACCCCATTCAAACCATTTTACAAATATGAAGACAGAGACCATGGGTTGTAGAATCCAGCTGAGCTAGGTGCGTGGAATTAGAGTCTGCACTTCTTAGCTGTAGGACCCTGCATAATCTGACTTCTCTGAGCCTCAGTTCCTCATCTGTAGGACAGAGTTAAAGTCTACTTTTCTTTTGAGAGTTGTTGTGAGGCTTAAATGGGAGGATACATGCAGAGTGCCCAGTCTGTGTCAATGTTGGGTCCCTCCTTTCCCCAGTGCCTCACACAAAGTTCTATAAATACTACTTGATGTTGTATGAGCTATATTGATATGTACTTCATTGATATCAGAGCTATAATGGTTTATCTAGAACAAAGTGACTCTAATGCACTGGCCTTGGGGAAATGTCTCAAGGTTAAAAGGAGGAAGGATCTACTGCATGTGGATGATTCTTGGAGCACAGTTCTTCAAAGGGATGCTTGCCTTCTGATATACCACAAAGCTTCTTAACCATTTTTGCCATATCCAAGTACAAGCTGTGCTATTATACACCCACATTTTTGAAAATGTAAATTGGCTTTTTATTTGTCTGTTTTAAGAGGAAACTTTATATCACAACTTGTTCAGTGAGTGACTGCTTTAGGCCTGCCTCCCCCCGCCACCCCCACTTCATGTCAATTTACAGATCCACAGGGTGCTTGTGGTGACACTTGGTTGCTCTATGTGAGGACCAGATTATAGGTCTTTTTGTGGCTGGAGCTCCCACTTCTATCATTAAGCCATGTATGTGTGGTGTGTGTGTGTGTGTGTGTGTTTGTAAAGATGGGTGTATGATTGGATCTAGAGACTAGAAATAGCAATTTATACCTAGGTATCTCTGCTGCAGATTTAATTTCCAAGCTCAAGAACTTACCATTATATAGCTCAGCCATTACAATTATTTGCTTTCATAATTGAATAGATTCTCTAGGATTCATAGGGTATAAAAATGCTTCATATGTAAAATTCTCAATATACTTAAAACTTTATGGTGAACTTTTGCTCCTTTGTGCTAAGCGTTTCTCTCTCCATAGTTTTATTTTACAGTGCCAGTAGTCTTCAGACTAATACATAGTCATATAGCATTTCAGGATATTTGGATGACATTTTCTTCCAGTGCAGAGAAATTATTGGTTTCTTAAAAAATTAGTAGCTGAGGTGTGGGTTCCTGAGACCAACTGTCTGTGTTTGCCCAGGGCTGGCTTATAGCTAAAGGGCCTTTAATAGATGTGATTGACTCAGACAAGGGAACAGTAATTGTGGCAGTGTCTGAAGGCAAAGGTTATTTGTTGCTCACAGCGCTAAAGGGGTTGAGAAGCAAGCAGGGCCAGGCCCTGAAATCAAGCTAAAGGCAATACTCATGCCAGGTTATGCAACAGTGGCTAGAGCTTATGGTTGGGTAGGTTCTGCACAGTCAAGAGTCGCAAGCTCAAAGTTTGTAAATGTAGACGTAGAAAAGGAGGCAGAAATACCCTAGCTCCAAGTATGAAGGCTTATGGTGAGTGTCCACGTATATATGTAACAGACCCTTGCCAATGAGAAGCTGACCACAGCCCATGCCCAGGAGAGCTGGGAGATGGCCTGCATCTCCACATTTAGCTCCCCCGTTACCACCAGGCTGGACTTCTTTGTTTATACCGTTTAGATCATGGACCATTTCATCTGCCATATTTACTTAGTCTTCTCACTTCAACTTCATCCTCTCTCCCCTATGCATGTTGTGTTCTTAGTTGCTCAGTCATATCCGACTCTTGCGACCCCATGTACTGTAGCCTGCCAGGCTCCTCTGTCCATGGGGTTACCCAGGCAAAAATACTAGAGTGAGCTGCTGTTCCCTCCTCCAGGGCATCTTCCTGACCCAGGGATTGAACCTGTGTCTCCTGCATTGCAGGTGGTTTCTACCTGCTGAGTCATCAGGGAAGCCTAACCCAAATCCCATCTACCACCTCCCAATACAATCATCTGCCATTGCAAGTCACAGCAACTTCTGGTAATTTGGTTTCAACCATGAAAGTGCTGGTCAGTTGCTGCCTATTTTTCATGACTGCAGTATCTAAATGCTTCAGTCTTTTCCTAGAAAGGGTTGAGTGGCTATCTTTGCCCTGACTCTTGGAGAGTATGTGAGTGCTGGTTTTCTGAAGCAGGGAACATCTCTGTGGCTTGCCTAGCCCAAAACCTTGTTGGCTGCCTTCTTCCTTCCAGCGGCTTTCTGGATGGTGTCATCCCTCCCTTCATCTCTGAGGGAATCCCAGCCCTGGAGGAAGGGACTGGGCAGGAGGCAGGGATACCTTCATCAAACACTTGGTGAGTGTGAGTCATCAAGTCTGATGACCTTTCCATTTGTTATCTGTTTCCATGGTCATTGCCAGGTCTCAGGATGGGAAACAGCCTTCCACACAGTGAATCATTACACTACTCCTCCTTAACAACTTCCACCCTCTTCCTGTGGCTGGGTGGCTAAGGGGGTATGGGAGATGCTCTGCACCTTTGAGCTCACTTTTCTCCTCCTCTTGCAATTCCCTCCCAAGACTGCAGGGTTTCTTTATCTTTCAAGACCTAGCTCAAACACCACCTCCCTTGGAAGCCTTGTCAAGACTTTGCTGTGGTAGAGGCAGCCCTCCTTCCTCTGGACTCTCACAGCACTGCGTTCCCCTGAGTTCAGGCACATTGCCCATGGTATTATTAGTTTATATACGAGTCATTCCCATCTTTTGTTCTACACTGTGAGCTTCTCACAGGCTAGCGTAAGCCTGATTCATTTGAGTATAATCAGAGCTTTAGTTCCATACCTGGCTCTTAACAGGTACTCAGAAAATGTTAACTGAATGAGTGCAGGAAAAAGGCAGGAGAACTGGTCTTCTGTTAGTTTATTGAGCAAAATATGGGTAGGAAGATTCAATGAGCCAGACCCAGTAAAGAGAGCAATGGTGCTTTAATGAAACTGTTTTTCAAATCTGCAAACACATTAGCTGTGAAGTAAATGCTTTTATTCTTTCCAGAGAACAGATTTCCAAACAACGATCACAATATTTAGGTTAATAAGATGCTGGACAGATAAGTAGTCAAAGAATGTCCTAAAACAACAATCCCATCAACTAATATATCAAATGCAAATTTACTGAGACATCAAGAGACTATGTTTATAGTTACATGGCTACAAACAAGACTTTATTACAGTAATCAAGTTCATAAAACTAGAACAAAAAGCCATATAACAAAAAGGCCTTTCATAAGCTATTAAATGAGCACACACAATAGACAAACCGATTTTATATTTGAAGCAGCGTATAGCACCAACATGTTGGCAGGACCAGTAGAGGGGTAGGCCACTGGACGGAACAAGAGGGTATCAGCCATCAGCTACTTCAAGCCCCTTATTTTACAGATGGTGAAATGGAGGCTGAGAGAGACGGAGTGCCTTGTCCAAAGTCACACAACACAGGAGCACAGGATTGGCTAGACAGCGATCCAGGACACCCAGCTCTAGGTAAGTGCTCTATTTTAACATACAGATAACTCTACTTAATTCAATGTATTTTTTTTTTTCTATTAACAGATCTACCATAAAAGTCAATACAGTCATAACACACTCTGGTATTACATTTATTGAGAAAGGACTGACATGTGCTGTGATTCACTTCTTAGGCCTATATAGCTCTTAAAATTCAGTGTAATCACGCAGATGACACTATCTTAGTTGTAAATTGAGACAAAGGCATATGGAGGGAAAGTTTGGCACATCTTCCACTACCTAAACTAACTTTATGCCTCAAAATTACTAAATCATTGGTATAATTTTTTTTTTGGATAGTTGAAAGATTAGTAAAGTACAAAAATAGTCCCAATAGAGAGAAAGCAAATTAGGTCTTTGCTTTAAGGGGTTAGTATGGCACTTTTCATTTTAATAATAAGGAAATGTAAAAACCTGATTCTTTTTAGAAAAAACCTACAGCTTGTGAACCACATGGTATAGAAAGTGTTTCTCTCTGTTTAAAAAAAAAAGTGTGTATTTGTAAAATACTTTGGAGTCATGAAATTCTTGCCATGGTCCTGAGGTGTCAACTGGACAGATTAATGATGAACTAAAGAAGAATCAATGGAAAAAGAGATCATTGTTAATAGAAGCAGAATTAAAGACAAAGTATAGTGAACATATTTAAATAGCCTCATAGATATGAAGCCAGGAAGTTGCATGTACATGAGTGATTGTGTCATTATAGTGGTAGTTTGGAAAAAATAACACACATTGGGCATTTGTCCATCATTATAAACCAGCTGCTGTCTAATAGTTAAACTGTGGCTTTACTAGTAGAATAAAGCCTGATAAATAAAAGTGACTTCTGCATATCAAATATATGTATACATATATTATATTTTTCTCACATAGACGTCTCATAATAAGTAAATCAACACTTAGCTACAATTTTTTCCCCCTTGGGTCCAGCATCAAAGGACTTGATATCACTTTTCTTAAACATGCCCTACACCTGGTTAGGAAGTTATATGATGTTCACACTTGTAGCCTTTACGATATCTGGCTAGCAAAAATAAAAAAAATCTCCCGGGACCTCAAGTCCATTCCTTACCACTACAAGCATACTAACAAATATATAGCAAACCATACTTGTTTTCTAATAGGGAAAAGAACATGTTTTAGTACTAAAGAATAAACTATGCTTCCTACCAAAAAATGTGTATATAACAGTATAATAAAAGTAATTTCATGAAAATATTTTGTAACAAGCTACATTATAAATATTCAAAGAAACATGGTAAAAATCAGAGTGAAAATAAGATTAGTGTTCTGAAACTATCAGTAGAAAAATACACTTATTAAAAAAAAAGAATGTCTCATTAAGTGATGCAGTACATGTAAAGTTGTCTTAATGTATATTTCAAATTTCACCTTTTGAAAGGAAAAACCTTTCTCCACCAACAGGTGCCTATAATATACTTGGAAACTGGGCCCTTTGCAGAACCAAGTGTGGATGACAAGAAGGTAAGGGCAGTGGCATGATTTCCACATGATCCTGGAAGAGGGAGGGCAGTTCACAATGCTGGATAGGTGACTTGCAGAAATACGGAATAGATCTGAGCAGTCTGAAAACAGTACTGTATTTGTTCACCCACAATTAACATAATACTCAATGAAATACTCAAAGCTCAGGTGTTAGATTTAAAAACGGGCTTGCACTGCAGGGCAAGACTGTACAGAACTAGGGAAAACCATTGTAAATAATTCCTTCTTGGGGTTGAATCCTTTCTGAGAATACTTTCAACTTTTCATTAGTAATGTTTAATGAATGGAAGCTGAGTTAAAATATCAAAGGTCTGGTGCATGTTTTGGGCCCATAAATAAATGTTTAGAAATACCCTCTCCTCCTCTTAGTGAACAATATGCCCTCTGCCACAGGAGACAACCTTCTTTGGGGATCCCCACTAGCCATTCTGGGTGTGTGTGGCAGTAATATCCAGGCCCAGAGGAAAATCAAGGAACTGTGAGCCCAAGTAGTGAAACAAGCCCCTCTGATGGTGTGAGGCCCAGGTAGGGATGATGCAGGTGCTGCAGATACTTGAAAAGAGCTTACGTGTCCGATACCTTTACATTCTTTGTATATTTCTTTTCCACCATGATCTACCCACTTGGGGCTGGGGAGGTGGACATTAACTCTGAAGACATGATCTGGCTGCAGAGGAAAGATAAGAGGGAAGGCAGAGAAAGCGAGCTAAATCACAAAGTTAGGCCACGAAGAGCAGCTGGTTTTCACGCATTCCTGCTCTGCTCTGGGCCGGGCTCATGGCTGCTCTCTCTAGTTCCCATCGTTAGATTAGGAATTTCAGGGGTCTACCCCCAATCAGAGGCCATGAGCCCTGTGGCACAGCTGCCCAGGGTGGCCCCAAGGGCCGCCTCCCCTTTCCTAGATAGATTCAGGATCGCTGAAACCTGAAATCCCTTGGTGAAAGAATGCTCATATTATAAAAGGGCTTTTAGTTCAGTTTAAAAATTTTGACTGGCAGGTCAGCACGGTTTTAAGAGGAGAGAGATGACTTCATTACTCAACTACGATGAATATAGGCTGTAGGGTATTCTTTTTGTACAATAACTACAAGAAAAGAGTTTAATTCTACCTACACACAGCTTGAGATAAAGGTATAACTTCTGGAGTTGAACTGATAGTATGGAGGGAGAGACATTTTAATTGGGAAATAAGCTTTGAGATGTGTATATACAAACACACACATATATATACACAAAACATTTCTCACCCACATATACTGTACAGATTGGCACAACTCTATTAAGAATAGACTACGACAAAAATTTTAGGACCAGTTATCCTTGGCATTTTAATCTAGATGACTGCTTAGGTAATTTAGGTTTTAACTGGATCACTGATGTATTTGTTTTCTTTTTAAAGGCCAGACCAACTTTCCTTCAGCAGTAACTAATAGGACACTGTAGTTAACAAATGGAAAACAAGATTATTATTCTGGATTAATTCAGTAAAAGGCATTTTAGAGAAAGAAAAACCTGGAAGGTAAAGACTTCAGAGTCCATAATTCCAAGTTAAGAGCATTTTCGTTATTAGCAGTGGTTACCAAATAAGCTGAAGGTAAATCTTTTCAAGGAGCTGCTCATCATTTGCTTTGTTGAGAAGAGGGGAGGATCCACTTCGCTACTTCTCTATAAGATGGTGCAGGTCTTCTTATCCTTGAAGGGGTTTTCTGAAGTTGGTATCCCCATCAGCAGAGGGTCATTCCTGGCATGTTCCTCACAGTAGGACATGAGGTCTGCTGACGCCTTTGAAACCTGGTGTGTAGACAAACCCAAGGAAACAAAATATTTATAGGGTTCAACTAGAGATGATCATACTAAGTGAAATAAGTCAGAAAGAGACAAATACCACATGCTATCACTTATATGTGGAATCTATATTACGGCACAAATGAGTATCTACAAAACAGATTTATCGATAGAGAACAGACTTGTAGAGGAATGAACTAAGAGTTCAGGGTTGGTAGATACAAACGATTGCATTTAGAATGGAGCAACAATAAGGTCCTAGTGTATATAGCACAGGGAACTATGTTCAATATCCTGTGATAAACCATAATGGCAAAGAATATATATATAAAAAAGAATGTATAAGTTTACAACTAAGTCACTTTGCTGTACCGCAGAGGTTGGTACAACACTCTAAATCAACTGTTTAAATAAAAAAAATTTTTTTTAAAGGAGAATATTTACAAACTCAAAAGGTATTTGCATGCTAACCCACTGGGTGGAAGGCTGTTGGAGAACAAGATAACCAGAGTCTTGAAGTATCAGTCCTAGGTTACCTGTTACATAGAGAGGGCAAAGGTACTTCCAAATGCAGAAATCTGGCAGATAAGCCCTTCCTCAACCAAGTGATCAAACTGACATCAGCTGTCTCTTATGCTGAGGGCAGAAGACATGCCACCAGCCAGCTAGTATTCCTGCTAAAACCTTTAGCCCGAATTTGATCATCAGCAAACAATCTCATTTGCAGTGAGGCCCATTCTGCAAAGTGAGGGGCCTGGAATCTTCAAAACCAGACTGTGTGTTAGATAGCAGCAGCTGATCCTGAGTGTAATAATTGTACTGTGGTTGTGTAGAGGAACATGCCCTTGTACTTAGGAGACAAATGGTGAAGTATTAGGGGTGAAGAGTCATGAGGTCTGCAAATAACTTTCAAGAAATTTCAGGAAAAAATTACGTCAGTTTTGTACGTGTGCAGAGACAGAAAACAAATATGCTACTTGGTGAATCTTGGTAAAGAGTATATGGGTGTCTATTGTTACAACTCTTCTGTAGGTTTAAAATTTCTCAAAATGTTGGGAGGAGGGAAAAAAGAAAAACGTCTGAGTCAAAGGAAGGCTGTATCTTAGCTTCTACCCAATTAAAAAAAAATAAATTAGAATGCAGAGCAGAACAGAGTTAAAGCACTGAAATAAGGGCTCAGAGCCAAATCTCAGGAAGAACAGAGCCATATTTTGGTAGAGTGTCAAGATTTACCACTAAAGACTGGGCTTGGGGAAATAAAAAGAGGGACAAAACCAGCATGGAAAGAAGTAGCACCTTACTTTGGCATGAGTTAAAAATGGAAATACCATGCCTTCTTCAGGGGTCTGGGTAGGAGACCCATTAGAATCATCAGATCAGTGTCCTCAGGCCAGGGGCACAGGCCAGCTGAGCCCTGGCAAATACAGGACAGGCAGCCTCCTGTTTTGAAGACAGGTGACTATCTCCAGGCCCAGAGGAATTTATCAGGTGACTGCTTCAGTATCTAGGAAACAGCATTACTCACAACATTCCAAGGCACTCACTGCTTAGCCCTCTCTGGAGATTTTTGGGGAAATGACTTTTAAGTCAGGTGACCCATCAGATGCCTTCTGGTTTCCTCCAGGTCTCAACTAAGGCTGGCACTATTTGCCCTGGATGCAGACTGTGGTCATCAAAGTTCACACACACTGAAAAAGTGCCTTCTCCTCAAAAGGACACCCGACCGTTGACTTGTTATGCAAGGCTCCCTTGGCTGCAGTGATAACTTCAGAACACTTCATACATTCCAGAGGGCTGACGAGGGTGTTTATATAAAGTCCACCTGGAACCCCTGTCCCCAGGCAGAAAACAGTGCCAGAAGGCTCGGCCGTGTGAGCCCAGGGAACGCAAGTCCTCAGGAAATCCTGTCATTGGTTTTAGGTTTTCTATTCAAACAGACACGCTCACTTCAGACACTTTAGCTTGCCCATGCTATGTAGAAAAGAAAGTTAACATTTGGAAACTCTCCGCTTGCTCAGAGGAAATCATGGCACCTGGCTGAATTATATGGCATTATCTTCTCAGAAATATGGCCTGGCCTCAGGAGAGCAGAGGGAGATGGTGAGGAACACGTCTGGCCCACTCGAGGCTCTTACCTTTATTCTCTCGATGGAAGCTTCCATTCTCAACTGCTGCACAGTCCTCCGTGCCTGGGCGATGTTGTTGGTACTGGCTGTCTTGCTCGACATCTTCAGTTAATGGTTTTCACCTGAAATTTAAGAGAACTTTTTTAAAAAGATGAAGAGCAGTCATCTTTAAATTGTTTAGACATTCGTAATGCTTTGTGTTACTTGAGGGGAAAAGGATGCATTTCCGGTCACCATAGCTTCTTGGAGGCAGTCACCACGAAGTCCCTCGGAAATGGGAGTGGTAGCCTTGGTGTTTAAACTGGTAATACTTCTGAGCACTTTCGTGAATCTTGCCTCTGCAGAAACCCAGTATGTGTGTGCTTAGTTGCTCAGTTGTGTCTCACTCTTGGCGACTTCATGGACTGTAGCTTGCCAGGCTCCTCTGTCCATGTAATTTTCAAAGCAAGAATACTGGAATGGGTTACCATTTCCTTCTCCAGGGGATCTTCCTGACCCAGGGATCTAACCTGCATCTCCTGTGTCTCCTGCATTGGCAGGTGGTTCTTTACTGCTGTGCCAAAAATCCAGTACTAGTAGTTTAATCCTGGTGCCCTATATAGAGCATAAAATAGCCTTTCTTAGGATTTTCTAAGGGAAACACACAAAAACATCTATGGTAATTTCAAGGCCTCCAGCACACATGGGCCACATCCCATGTGCAGGTTAACATAATTACTGCCATGTACCTTAATATAAGGTTTAGATTTCATTTTGTTTTGGCTCTCTTACCCAACTGTTACACTGATGTGAGTCCTGGCAACAGAAAAATGGCAAATGAGAGTGCTTCTGGAAAACTGTACACAAAGGGTGCATTTTTAGGAGATATCAAGATTTGCAATTGTTTGGAGAATGTTAGGCAGATAAGGAACCCCTTATTCAGGAAAAAAGTAGAAACCTTTCAGATGAAAGACTCTCAATGATAAACCTAAAAGTCAAATGGTATACAGCCTCAAGCCTGAAATATTTAATGGAACTTCATCAGTCCCCTCCCTCTCTGCCCTCTCCCCCTGGCCCCCCCAACCCCCACTTTGATCTCTCTGGCTTCATCCTGGTGGCCAGGGTAATCCCACACTTCCACTGCACGTTCCTGGGCTGACTCTCCTCTCGGGTCTGAGCCCGTGGCTTTTAGGCTGCCCTCTGTTTCTGTCTCCCCAGCCACCTGGTGCAAAGCAGAGGAAACTCCTGGACCTTGAGGTTCAACCTGTCTAGTTGTCCCATGTCTGAGTCCAACAGGAAGGCAGGCTAGGGAAAGGCACTGCCCGGTGCCCCTGCCATATATGGCCAGGACCTCTCTCGGTGCGGTGGCACCGGAAGAGATTGCAGAGCTCGCAGGTCTGGCAGCAGTGTGGCAGTTTTATGACTCAGAGCAGGTGGACAGTAGGTGTGTCTCCCCATGCTATGCACGGGGCTCAGCAAAGTCTGGCGCCGGCAGGAAACCCAGGCTGACTCAGCCTTCTGGAGGGGCTGCAAGTGTACAAAGTGTATCTGCTGTAAAGGCTCACACCACACAAGGCTGCAGAAAACAAACACCCGCAGCTCCAGCGGCATCCACCAGAGATCTACTGCACTCAGAATGCTCCGGGTGGCCAAGTTCAAGGACTTGGGTAGGGCTTGAGAGGCAGCTTTGGGTCCAATGCCAAAATACAGCTGTGCTTTTAACTGCCTGCAGAACTTTCAAATCCTAACCAGCAAGCTTCATGCCCCTGGTTTGGAGCCTGCCTTCCAGTTACTAGCTGGGTGAAACTAGGCGGGTTACCCAACTTCTCTGAGCTTGTGTTTTGTCATTTGTAATATAGGGATACTGTGATTTTTGAAGATTCAATTCACTGGTGCACATGTAGTGTTTAGCAAAGGGCCAAAGCACTCCACACACAGTAGCTGCTACTGTATTTATCCTCAGGGGTCCCACCCAGCACAAGTAATGGGAATCTCCTATGTACCTATCTGTGCCCCCCTGGTCAATAGGCCTCTAGGATATTGAATGACCAGTGTGGGTGGGCATTGGCCCTAAAGCAGTTCTGTGGCACTCGGGTGTCATGGCAGAATGGAATGGCTGGAAACAGCCATCTGAGGATTCCTCTAGTGCAAGGGAGCCCAAGCCACGCAGGAAACTGGGAGCAGCCATCACATGGCTGGACATGGTGGCCTTGCCTTGGGCGACTGGGTTACAACACACTTCCCGATGAGCTGCCTCTTCCCCTGATTCCTCAGTCATCCTGCCACACCCAAGGGAGAGGCCAAGGGTCTCCTCCTGGTGACCCTGCTCATACCTAGCGGCCTGACCCAGCTCCTTCCGTGCTCCCAGCAAGCACTTGTTAATAGAACCTTTGAAACGGGTCTAAGGCAGCAGGCAGCCCCTCTGTGAACAGTCTAAGTGCCCAGATTCAAAACCACACTGGTTTTGTTCCCTGGAGCATGTTAAGCTGGGCTCCCCTCCCAGCTGGCGCTGGTTCAGAGGACTGGTCCCCAGCCTCCAGAATGCAAATACGACACCCTTTCTGAGCAGTCTGTGGTTTCCAGGCTGCACCCTCAGGACTTTCTTAATGTTCCCTTCACAGGAAAATAACACCCAGCATTCTCTTCTTCGTCTCAACCTCCAGGGCATAGAGTTTCCAAGGCCTGAGCAAGTTTTCCTGTAACTGTGGAACATTTCACACACGTATCAGGACTGGGTCAGCCGTGGCTCCCACCCACATGGCCATAAGCAAATCATCCACAGTCAGGCTTTATTTATAAAATGCTTGGGTAGGTCCTCCTAAAATTGGTGAGAAACTTTGCATCTGGTACGCAGAGGACTTAACTTCCTGACTGTAATACAGTCAGGATGAAAAAGAGCCAGCGGTTCGCAGTTCCTGCTTGCCAGCTTGGGGCCCTGACAGTCCTCCCCACTTCTGACCTCTGTGTTCTCACTGGCTCCTTCACAGAGAGCCTTCTTCCCATCCCTCAGATGGCTGCCTGTTCCCTTCTATTCCAGACCCCTCTAGAAAAACTTGTTCACTGGGCCACTGGAAAAGTTCATCATCTCTTATGATAACATGCTTCCAATGGAGAAGTCAAATCAAAATTATATTGTTTTAACCCGAGGAGCCTCTTCAAGGAACTTGGGCGGCTGAGCTGCCTGTGTCTGAGAGCAAGGTCATGCATGGGCTGCTTGACGTCGGGCTGGTGGGCGGTGTTTACAGGAGCGGGAGGTCTCCCGAGGACTTCCTCCCCTTTTGCAGCTGCTTTGCATTGCCTCAACAGCTGGGCTGGGGCAGCACCAGACGGACAGACTGGGACACAAACATCTCTGAGTGTCTCTGCACCCTCAGAGGGTTTCTTTGGTCTTCCCTCAATGGCATGGATGTCTGGCTGTTTGTTTGTGCTACTACTTGGATTTAAAAAAAAAAAAAAACAACTTGCTTTATTCTTATTCCAAGAATAGCTTCCAAGACAAATAACACCTGATATTCGTAAGGAACCTCAGAGCGTACATGTACTTTCATCTACATTCATCCGTGAAGCCTCACTCTCAGCCTGAAAGGTATGTTACTTTTTCATCCTTGTTTTATAGATGAGGCAACTAAAATTAGAAAAATGTGCTCCCAGTTCATCCAGCTCAGGGCCTTGAACCAGCTTGTAAGCTTCTGTATCCTCGAAGTCACACTTCCTACTGCTGTATCATGAAAGGATGCAATTCCTATTAATTAGATTCACACACACTCAGGGCATCACTGAACAGTCCATGATGTGGTTCCAATCAAGGGTGACCTTGACACCCCATGACTGGGAGTTGTGGCCTTGCTGATGGCTTCACATTTGTGCAACACTCTTTCTGGTGCAGAAGGCATCTGTTTGTCTGTCTTGTGCTCTGGAAGACAGGTCTCCCCTGTCACATCCATGAGCAAAGTGAGAATATTCTTGCTGCGGCTACTAGGCAAGGACTGAGGTTAGTATCTGAACATCCTGAGTCCCCAGGGGTCCCTCTTACCCAGAAGGGCCCAGGCCTGTGCCTGCGCTGTGCAGAACCACAGGTTGGATAAAACCCTGGCTCTTGCTTCTGCAGCTTGGTTTTCAGTTTTACATGTGGCTGAGAGATTTGAATAAACACAGCATTAGTAGCAAAGTAGCATTTAGCCATTCAAATGCTCTGCATTGGTTCGAATGCTATTATTCATTAGAATTTTCAGCTTCCTAGAAATTCCTAGGAACAAGATGTCACATTAGAGAAATGTGGGCATGTTAATCTTTGTCTAGGGGGGCTGAAGCAGGGAGAGAAGGGTGGGGATGGCAAATGTATCATAGAGCACACTCTGGCAGGAAGGCACCACCAAGCCCCAGAATCTGAATCACAAGTCATCAAGGCCTGGCCAGTAACTGAATCACTGGAGTGAAGCCAACATTCTAAGCAAACACACCCCTTGTGGCTGTAATAAAAGAGCAGGCTGCAAAACACACACACACACACACACGCACGCACGCGGAGAAAAAGCAGGCTTACACACACACAGACACACACACACAGACACACACACACGCGCGCGCGCGTGCGCGCGGAGAAAAAGCAGGCTTCCTCTTACTCCCTTATCCCTCCTTCAGCTATTAATGTCTTACCCCAGCTTTCTTCCTGCACCTCATCTGCTAAAGGGCGACAGCAATCTATCTCACAGGCTTGTTGGGATGACACACAAGAGCACCTAGCACTAACACGCCTGGTACACATGGGTGTTTAAGTGTCAAGGGGACGGAGAGATGAGGAAAGCCTGCAAGGAACAGAGAAGACACACTTTGGGATGGAGAAGAAGAGAACAAAGTGATAGTGATAGTCCTTTCTTTTTAAAAATTTTGTTTGTTTGCAGTGCACGGCATGTGGGATCTTGGTTCCTTGACCAGGGATTAAACCTGTGTCCTCTGCGCAGCAGAGTCTTAACCACCGGACCGCTGGGGAAATCCTGATATTCCTTTCCAAGAGAAGTATATATGTAGGCTCAGAATTAGCAGAGTGAAAAAGAAAGAACAGTTCTCTCTCAAGCTTGATAACAAGACAGAAACCATGCATCCAATGGGAAACGAAGGTAAAAACTCAGCAAAAGAAGAGTTTCAAAGTAATCAGGCAGTAACATCTACTGACAGAGCTTTTGGAGGAATGCAGAGAGCGGACAGTCAAGCCCCTAAGAACTGGTTTTCTATTCTCATAAACACTTATTATTTTCTATCAGAGCCTACAGGCTGAATCCAGACTGCAGATGTGTTTGGTTGGGCCCCACACAGGGTTAACCCGTGTGTGTGTGTGTGTGTGTGTGCGTGTGTGTGCGTGTGTGTGCGTGCATGTGTGTGTGTATGAAACAGAAACATACAGAGAGAAACAATGTGTGTATGTGTTTTAACTGTCAACATTTGAAAAATAAAGGGATTTCATTTTAAAAAGAAAAATCTCTAGAAAAGTCAGAAAATCTTTTAACAGTGGGCTAAATCTTAGTAGGTGCACACACGCCGGATCCTCTGCTTTAGCTTATAGCCCAGCCTTTACACTCTGCCTTGGATGCTCAGCTCCGAGTGTATGCTTGAGGATTAGGCTAGGGGACTTGGGTTCACTCCTGCCCCCGACCCCTCCTACCTTTAGTGCCCTATGTGACACTAGTACCCTTTCTAAACCTCAACTTTCTCATGGGAAAAATGGGGATAATAATACTTCTCTATCTCAAAGGCATCAGATAAGCATGTGAGTCTAGTAAATATAGAGAGAAGCTAGTACCTGCATCCTCTGATTGCAGCCCAAGGGAAGTGCTTTGAGCACCCACAGGCTCATGTTCCCTCTCTTTCGTCTGAGCCCTGCTACTGCAGTGTCATCAGCTGAACTATGTCCCCAGAAGTTTCATAGGCTGGAGTCTTAACTCCCCCAGAATTCAGAATGTGACTGTATCTAGATATAGGGTCCTTAAAGAGGTAATCAAGTTAAGATGAACTCATCAGGTGGGGTCCTCCTAGGAAGTGGGGATTTGGCTACAGCAGGGGACAGAATGGCCATGTGAAGAAACAGGGAGAAGGTGGGCACCTACAAGCCAAAGAGAAAGGTCTCAGGAGGCCAACCCTCCCCAACACATTAACTGCAAACTTCTAGCCTACAGAACTGTAGGCAATTAAATTTCTGTTGTTTAAGCCCCTCAGCCTGTGGCACTTTGTGTTAGCAGCCCAAGCAAACAAATATACCCAGGTGCTCTTGCAGCTAGGGTCTGGACGATGCAGGCTTTGCTGATCTCATGCATTCGAGAGGGATCTGGAAGGTGGAAGTGAGAAAGCCACTTTCTTGCTGCTCGGCTTATTTCTGATGGCTAACCAGGTGGTAGGCAACCTGCTCTTGGCAGAGGTTCTTGGCACCCCAGTGTGCAGTCACTAGTAGCATGATGCTAAGAAGCTGTGTGGCTGCAGCACCCTGCTAATTATGCTGCAGGGCCCCTGGGCACCAGTTCTGTGGTGGTATCTAGAAGTTGTTCGGGGGGTTCCACTGAGAGCCTGTGTCTCCATTCCTTCCATTGACTACACAAGCACACAATCCCCTATATTAAAGCTCATTCTGCTAACACCCCCAAGAGTGCTTTTGGTTTGCTGGACCTAAACCCCAACTGATTCACAACTGTTAATCTATTGTTTTGTAATTTGTAAATAGTTTACAAAGATTAGCTATGATTTCTACTTTCATACTATCGTTGCTGAACACACCAAATTCTACGACTTGAAAAGGAAAGCTAAGGCAGAATTCTTCTTCCCAAACAGAGCTTGCAGGCAAGAAGGCCATGGGTAGCTGAACATGTGACCAGCTGCCTGCATGTCCTGCCCTGCTCCTGTTCAGTTTTGAGAACAAAGGGCAAAAAGAACAAGTTATTGGCCTATGGGGATGGAAAGTAAGACAAAGAGATGAGGAAGGCCTGCGTGGAACAGTGGAAGACATGTTTTGGGATGAGAAGAGATAACAAAGTGATGGTGATATTCCTTTCTATTTTTTTGACTGCACTGTGGGGCATGTGGGGTCTTAGTTCTCTGACCAGGGATTGAACCTGTGACCTCTGCATTGAAAGTGTGGCAGAGTCTTCACCCCTGGACTGCCGGGGAAGTCCCGATATTCCTTTCTAAGAGAAGTATATGTAGGTTCAGAATAAGCAGAGTGAAAAAGAAAGAATAGTCTCTCTCAAGACCTCAACAGAACTCTTCCTTTAAAAGCAGATGTTTTTATACTTGTTAACCCTTTTTAGTCCTTGTCTGGTATATTTGATTAGTTGATTTTACCTGCCATTCAGGGCACCTGTGCTTGAATAATGATGGTGTTACTGTTACTGTCATCATGATAAAATTCAAAAAACGAATACTACTTGTTGAGTACTGAAATATGTGCTAGGTAAGTAAAATCTAAGAATCATTTCCTTTAATCTTCTCAGAGAGAAATTCTCTTATCATTTCTGTTTTATAGACGAACACAGATGGTGAAAAAAGTCCTGCCAAAGATCACACTGAATTACGTAGCAGAGCTGGGACTCAGGGCCACCTGACTTGCAATGTCATCCTCTCCATTGCCACTCTATACTGCATGCCTCTGAACATCGAAAGACACAGGAAGAAACTGAGAGAAAGCAAGGCCAAGCATCAGCCAGAAGCACTGGACAAGGAAGACAAGGCCTCCCGTTCAGGGCCTGATGCCCCTTCAGTTACATGGTCTCCACAGCAATGATAGTAGAAGTGGGGAGTCCAATGGCCTTGAGAGAAGATCAAAGTGAAGAAGAACTGGTCGCTCTTATTTTAAGAGGACTGCCCCAGATTTCAGGTAGGACTATTGCTAAAGACACAGGATGGTTCCCATCCTCCTGCTGTGTCCCAGTGAAGCTGGCAGAGAGCCATGCACCAATGAGCCAGTCCTGGGTAATAAATCAGAGGACAGAGCTGCAGAGCCTGAGCAGCTGGTTCCTAACTTCACTGTGTATCCAGAACACCTGGGGCACTTGCTAAAAAAAATCCAATCCAGTATATCAGAGGCAGGACCCAAGAATCTGTGCTTATAGGCCTCCTAGAGAACTCTGATATAGGTCCTCCTGAGAAACACCAGTGATGATTATCAGAGTCCTACCTCTGGGTTCTACTCACATTTATTTCTGCCTGGGGTCTGAGAACAAGTCAGCTTAAAAGAATGCCACTTCCTACCTATGCTTAACTTTTCAAAGGTCTGAACAAGTCCTGGAAAATTCTAACTCCTTCTCATGACCTTAACCTACAGGATTAACCCTCCCTCAGTTTGAAATAGTTCTTAGTACTTAACATCCTTCTTTGTAACGCAAGTCTAATTTTGTTTTCCTAACAACTACTTCCTTCTGGAAAGTGTCTCGTCCCTGGCATCCGTGATGCTAGGCTGTCCTGTTCTTGCCTGCCCAGTGCTGTTCCTTTCTGCAGCTCTTTTTCCTTCTTCTGACTTTGGTTTTCTCAGGGACTCAGTCCTGGAGGGCTGCAGCAAGAGCCTTTATATTCAGATAAATTTGAATCCTGTCTCCTCATGGACTACTACCCAGAACTGCTTTACTTCTCTGGCCTTCAGTTCCCTCATCTGTAAAATGGGAAGAGATAATAATAGTACATACCTAATAGGAGAAGGCAATGGCACCCCACTCCAGTACTCTTGCCTGGAAACTCCCATGGACGGAGGAGCCTGGTAGGCTGCAGTCCATGGGGTCGCTAGGAGTCAGACAGACTGAACGACTTCCTTTTCACTTTCCACTTTCATGCATTGGAGAAGGAAATGGCAACCCACTCCAGTGTTCTTGCCTGGAGAATCCCAGGAATGGAGGAGCCTGGTGGGCTGCCGTCTATGGGGTCTCACAGAGTCGGACATGACTGACGTGACTTAGCAGTAGCAGTAGCAATAGGGTTGAACCAGGAGGAAATGGGAGAACATATGTAAATTACTCAGCACCTGCCTGACCCACACTGGTCCTCAGTGACGTAGATGTTGACCCTAAAGGACTTTAGCTAAGAGCAACACGCTTCCCATGCATACAACCCTGAACTTTTACCTTAATTCCGGTGTCTAAATAAAAGCCTATTTTGATTTACACTCGAATGCTGCACAGTTGCTTCAAACACAACACATCTAAAATCCAATACAACATTGCCACCTGCCCCAACCTTTCTCAGGTCCCTTTCTCAGCACCACTATTGTTCTGGCCACAGGACATCGTTCCAATTCCTAAAACCGACCTTTGTTTGACAGAAATGTAAGCCACATGCAAGGTTAAATTTTCTAGTAGCCACATGAAAAAAAAGAGAAGAAAGTGAAATTAATTTATTCCAATATGACCAAAATTGAAACAAATTAATATTAAAAAACTGAGCTATTTTACTCTTTTTGGTACTAAATCTTTGAAACTCAGTGTGTGTTTTGCACTTACAGCACATCTTCATTTGAGCCGGACTTTAAGTGCTCACCAGTCACAATGGCTGCCTAACTGGACAGTGCAAAGTTAGACCCTTTAAGAGGGCTTCCCTGCTGGCTCAGACAGTAAAGAATCTGCCTGCAATGCAGGAGACCTGGGTTTGATCAGTGCAAACTTAGATCCTGGCACTTTCTAAATTCTCTTGATTCGTACTTTGACACATTTTGCATTTAAACTTTTCCTCATTTTCCAGTTTCTATTTTACCTGAGTTTTGGCCCCCAGCACCTCAAGTTAGGATTATTGCATCAGTCTTGTAACCATTCATGTTCCTTATTTGCCTCCAATCTAATCTATCCTCACCAGGATATGCTCAGATAAAGTACCATTTTTAGCTTATGTCTCTCTGGCTCAGGAAAGTTGCAGGGACTCCCCAGTACCCCTAGGAAGAGTTCAAAGGGCTTAGCTTTGCAGTCAAGATCCTCCCCAGTACTTCCATCCCATAATAAAAATTCTAATCCTAAAAGCAGCTTATTACTGCCTAGAGCTTACTGTATGGCAGACAGCAGCCTGTAAGCCAATGACTCACAGTACATTATCCTAGTGAATCCTCACAAATGCCTTGTGAGAAATACTATGCATTTTCATCCCCATTTTATAAGTGAAGACGCTGAGGCACAGAGAGGTTAAGTATGTACCTAGTGCCACACAGCTAGCAAGCTGCCTGGCTGGGATCTGAGCTCAGGCAATGTGATTCCAGAGGCCCAGCTAGAACCTCTCCTGCTCTCTACTGCTGTAGCCTCAGGGGTCTGTCACCCCATCCCTGGCTTTGTGGGCTGTGTTTTCAAGTCCCATCTGGAAATCTCCACCCACGTTTTCTGCCTGCTTCTCTTGGCCAGTTTATTTTATCTTTTAAAAACATTTATTTAATTTGGCTGTGTCGGGTCTTAGATGTGACATACAGAATCTCTGTTGGGTCATGCAGGGTCTTTCATTGCAGTGAATGGGCTTCTCTAAGCTGCTGCACATGAGCTGAGTTGTTCCATAGCGTGTAGGATCTTAGTTCCCCGACCAGGGATTGAACAAGCGTTCCCCTGCATTGCAAGGTGTACTCTTAACCACTGGACCACCAGGGAAGTCTGTTGGCCAATTTAAATCCTCTCTTCTTTTAGACTACTTCACATTTCTCTCTCTTCCAGGAAGGGCTCCCTAACTGCTTTTGCTTACAGTGACTAATTCCCCTTATAGATTCCTGCTATTAATATATGTTTGAAACTCAGGGGCTCAAGGACCCCTACGGGATGGCCCATGAATGAGATGGGGAGACAGGAAGAGTTGTGAATGAAGTCCCTAAAGCTATACATAAAATTTGGTATGTGTACCTATGTTTTCTTCTTAAGTGAGGATTTGTAGCTATCATCAAACTGTCAAAAAGCGCCTGCAACCCCATTGACTTCAGTGCTTAACTGCATGTTATTTAATACTTATTGGTAAGTAACTGACTTTGTGTGCATGGAGATTATCTTCCCACTAAACTGTGGGAAGTTTAGCTCAGTAATAATAGTCTAGTAAGTACATTTATTCATCGCTTACTATGTGCCAGCTACTATATCAAGTATTCTCTACAGATAATACTTCACTTAATACTGTCTGCAACTATAAGGTTGGAAGCTTAGGAAGGTTAGATACTTTCTGATCTTCGAAGCTCAGACAGCTAGAAAGTGGTAGAAACAGATTTGAACCCAGAGCTTTTCTGCTTTAAAGCCACACCCTTTACCAGGCAGGTGAGTTCTCTGTGCCTCTCTCTGTTCCTCTCTCAAATTAGGCCTCAATAAATACCTGGTTAGACTAAGACATATGATGTAGCAACCAACACAACATCAGCCAGTGTGAACCTATCACCCCGGGGTGTCAGTGTACCCCGTGTTTGTTTTCCTAGAGACGGGATACACCCTGCTGCTCCTTCCCATGTGTACCCTGCAAAATATTGCCTGTTCCAAGCCAAAGGTTACCCACCTGCTTGGTTCCCTTCACAGCTCCGAGGAGCTGGGGTGGAGTCCCTGGGACTCCGATGCACTCGATTAGGGCCAGTTTCTGGGGCTGTGAACATTAGCCTCCTGCATGGGTTGTCCACTTGAGTGGTGCCTAGATTCTGAGGGCTATGCCACTTTGCACCCTCAAACCATGCCCCACACAGATTTGCAGTCAGTGAAGGTGCGCTAAGGGAACGGCTCTCTGATGTGCAAAGTAGGGGTGCAGGGCTCCCCATCACCTACCCCCACATGCCAGGCCAGGGTCCAGTCACGCAGAGGCACGTGTTTACCATCAAGACTGAGGCTGATCTTTACAAACAAGTTTTACTCTCTGCCTAGCATAGCAAGACAAGATATGAGAAATGATGTGCTTATATCTGCGTGGCTGGCTGAAGTCAGCTGGATGTCCCATTTGTTAATTCTTGAATGAATACATAAATGAACAGATGACTTCCATAACTAGTTAGTACTAAAGACAAAGGCTAACACTAACAGTGTGCTTTTTCTGTGCCAGGTCCTGTGTTCAGGGCTTTATGTCAAGTTATTCTATTTACTCTTTACAACGTCCCTGAAAAGGAAACTACTATTATGTCACTAGTGGTAGTGTAGTGTTAGTTGCTCAGTTGTATCTAACTCTTTGTGACTCCATGAACTGGGGCCTGCCAGGCTCCTCTGTCCATGGAATTCTCCAGGCAAGAATACTAGAGTGGGTTGCCATTCCCTCTCTAGTGGGAAGATCTCCAGGGAATCTTCCTGACCCAGGGATTGAACCTGGGTTTCCCACACTGCGGGCAGATTCTTAACCATCTCAGCCACCAGGAAAGCCCTATGTCCCTAACTAATTTTTAAGTTTTAAAAGAACATATGTGTACAGTCCAGATTTTAAATCCAAAAGAGTATGCAACAAAACCTTGCTGTCCTCCTACTCTAGATTTCACAAGGCAATCACTGTTACTAGTTTCTTGGGTTCTCTTCTGAAGACATCACATGCACATACAAATGTGATTACTCATATATCTGTTTCAAAATATACAAATGGGATTATGTCATATGCATTGCTCTGTACCCTGTTTTTATTTTAATATATTTGGGGGTCATGGTGAAGGTGGTGTTATTAACCCATTTTTCAGATGAGGAAACTGAGGCTTTATAGGGCTGAAATCAACCTTGGTGCTTATAGCCATCACGGCACATACTGCACCTGCCTGCAGGTCCTATACGAGGAGCTCGCTGGGGCTGGAGAAAGGAAATGGGAATGATCAGAGAAGCTGATTAGAAGGCTGAATTCCTGCCTTCCAAGGGCTCACTGCTTTGGGGAGCAAAGGATGCTATCTGAAGTGAGAAAGTCCCCTGAGCAGTGCTTCTCCACCTCTGAGTCAGCAGGTGTGGGCTGGGGGGTTGAGAATTTGCATTTGTGAGAAGTTCCCTGAAGGGCTGATGTTGCTGGTGTGGTGTGGAGAAGCACTAATCTAGGGGCTCCTCGCTGGAGTCAGCCCACCTCTCAGGCTCCTTCCCTTCACAGATGCTGAGCACCTGGGGGTGCAATGAAATGGGCTCTTTGCTATGTTCTTCTGCTGTTTTGGAAATCATTCATTTGCTCCCAAAGACACAGGCACTTCACCTTGAGGAAGTTATTCCTGGCAAGGGACACAGGACCAATCTAAGGAAGGAGGCAGAACATTCCAGATGGCCATTCATCTCTTACCTGTGGTTATGTGGTTGATGGCCTTTTCCTCTTTTTTGTTTTTCTAATTTTGAAAGCATGATAACACATTTACAGGAGACTTGGAAAATACAGAACCAAGTTATATATAGTTCTGCTCTATATTACAGTTATTTTTAAGTAGATGAGATTTTCAGTTGGAGTTTCAATATCAAACTCTCAAAAATTAATTAAAAATATGGAACGCTTCACGAATTTGCATGTCATTCTTGCATGGGGGCCATGCTAATCATCTCTGTATCATTCTAATTTTAGTATATGTGCTGCTGAAGCAAGCACAGTTGATGGCCCTTTTATCCCCAAACCCAGACAACTGGTGCCTTCTTCTTCATCTATGTGACCTATTGGGAGTCCTCCCACCAGCCTTCCTGGGGGATCTGCCTTGCACACTCTCTAGCTCCCCAGGCTGAGCAGGGCTGGACATTGTCTACAATAAGATCTATTACCCAGTATGTTGTCCACAACATAGCCATTCTACCCTTGTTCTTAATGGGCTGACAAAGCAGCAGAACAGAGATATTTAGGATTCTGGTCATAAAGGCCTAGCATCTGATTGACTTTAAACAGAGGGCATGTTTTCTAATATTGCTAAGCAGAGAAGAGTTCACCTACTTGCCCTGAGTGAATTAAAACAACCAAGCAACCAAACACCTAACGGGAGAGTTGAAAGTGAGGCAGCAGGCAAATACTGTTCCATCCACTTTAGATTAAGCAATTTAGTCATTCTGCTTTGAACGGCACAGGGCACAGGAGTGGGTTTGAGAGAGAGAGAGAGAGGCCGTGAAGGGCTGGGACGAGTGTGTGCAGCTCACTGACATTTACAGCCACCAGCTGGGGCTGGGCATGGCTGACAAACAATGAATGTGGGTGTTACACTGGTGATTTAAGGGCTTGTGATTCCAACGAGATGGGCTAAGTACTGAATATGAATAAGGAGTATCAGTGGGCCAAAAGGCATGCCAAGTGCAAGCATTAGGAGCTTAGAGAAGACAGTCAGTGAGGGATTCAGCAAGCAGCCATGCTCGCAGGACACAAGTCTTAACAGGACCAATCCCCTGAGGGTATGAACTGGACGGGTGGTGGCGAAGGAGTGGGGAGACTCTCAGAATGGTTACTGAGGGGAGCGGTGGAGTGGACGTGAAAATGGGACCCACCAAAGGTTACTAAGTAGAATGACAGGCCTGGGGAGTGTTATCAGAAAAACAATCAAACGACCTTATGCAGGATGGAACAGAAGTGGGGAACTGAGAGGGACCGGTAGAACATTTCCGTGGAAGGTCTGGGGGGGCAGGCAATTTGGTATAGATCATATGTTTGATCAGATGGAACTGGGTTCAAATCTGCGCTCCGTGTGTATGCAGAATGAACCACTTAGCCTCACTGAACCTCGAGGTGCTCTATCTGTAAAATGGGGTAACAAGAGTGCCTACCTCACAGGACCATAATGATTAAATTACAGAAAAGAACCTGGCACATGGAAGCCACCCAGAGTTATCTATCAGCATCATTATTGCTCTTAGGGGTCAGAACATAAGAGTTCAAACAGATGGAGGCAATTAGAATGCAAAGGAAAAGCTGGATACAAGAGGTAAGAAATGTGAGAATGAACAAGACTTCTTTCTTTGGGCTGAATGGGGATCAGCTGCCCGGACATGGCGGCTGAGTGCTGGACTCTGGAGGGAGGGCATGGAGAGAAGAGCAGGGCGCACCCTTGGGCCTTCCCCGTGTGGGCAGGGACCAGAAAGGCAGCTTTAAAGGAGCAGAGACGGGGCAGAGTGACACCAACACAAAAGTCAGGGAAGAGACGCAGGAAGGACAAGTTAACGCTGTGTAAATATGTTTAGTTAGTCAGTCATAAATATGTTTAGTTAAAATACATTATATCCAGAAAACACACTGGAAGCAAACATTCCACAATGTAGCTATCACTAGGTGGTAAGGATTTTAGGGGATTTTTAGTATTTTGATGCAGTCTTGCAGTGTGCACATTTTTATTCATTTATCTTACTCTCAATAGCTAATACTTGTACAGCTCCCACACTTGCCAAGTATTGTTCTATGAGCTTTACAGATATTAACTTACTTCATCCTCAAAACGAAGCAAAACAACGCTATGAGGTTCTCACTATTGTTTTTCCTAGTTTAGGATTAAAGGAACCAAGGGAGGCAGATGCTTAGAACACAGACAGCCAAGGTCGGAACGAAGGTAAGTGGAGGCGCCAGCCCTGTGACCCGGCAGCCTGGCTCCAGAGGCTGTGCTCTTAACCACGTGTGATGCTTTTATGATTAAAAAAAAAAAAAAAATCCCAGTAATAGTTATTCACACAACCAAGAGGAGGGGCAGTTATTAGTCACTTCACAGAGGTAAAGAAAGGAGAGAGCAAGCCTAGCTCATGGAACCTGGTGACTGGGGGCCCTGAGTGAGTGGTTTGCACAGTGTGAAGGGAAGGGAGGTGGAAAGATAAGGGGAGACCCATTAATTCAGAAACATGGGTGGTGAGCATGGGGCTTCCCCAGTGGCTCAGCAGTAAAGAATCTGCCTGTGATGCAAAAGATGTAGGAGATACAGGTTCACTCCCCAGGTTGGGAAGATCCCCTGGAGGAGGGCATGGCAACCCACTCCAGGGAGAATCCCGCGGACAGAGGAGCCTGGCAGGCTATAGTCCACAGGGTCACAAAGAGCTGGACACGACTAAAGCGGCTGAGCACACACGCACATGGGTGCAGAGCATAGGGGAATATTTGGAAAAGTGTGCCTGAAAGTCTTCTAATTGGCAGTGAAAAAGGGAATCCAGCTACTGACGCAGCAACAACATGGCTGGGTCTCTCAGCCATCACCCTGACCGAAGGGGAGCCCATCACAGGAGAGCGCCTACTAGTTACATTTACATACAATTCAAGGAAAAATTAACCTCTGGTGACAAACCAGGAGGGTGGGGGGACTGGGTGAGGAGGCAGATGAAGCAAGACTGGCCACTGATGTGTTGCTCACTGTTGAAGCTGGGTGGCAGACACACAGGATGCACCCTACTTTTGTGTATGTTTGAGAATTTCCAGGGTAAAAAGTTAAAAGTAAGATTCTATGATCCAAAACACTTCACAGCCCGTAACACAGTAATTACCAACACTATAAGATGAGCTCTGTCATTAAAGTGTGGGAGATAGGTTAATTAGTATCTACCGTTTCCTCTTCCAGATCACCATCTAGCAAGGATGTCCAATGTCCACAGTGCAGAGGAAGTAATTGCCTTTTGAGGAGGCACAGATGGAATTAAGACAGTCATGATCTGGGCCCTTTGCCAGCTGTATACAGCATTCAGGACCCAGGTCACAGATGCCAAAGGTTAACCTGCCAGGAAGCCCCGGGCCTCTCCGTGCATTCACCGACAAAAAACAAAAGGCCCAACTCTGGTCCGGATACCCATAATGTGTACACGCTACAGACTACATAATAGAATATTTAATTTTTCTTTCTTCCTTCATCTCACATTCTCCCCTGAAACTACAGGCAGGGAACATGCCCAACCTCCAATCAAATGTGTCTGGACTTGATTACTGCTTTGGGGAAAAGCAGTGTCCATCACACTCCTGGAGTAACCAGCAAGATAAACTTTCCATGCTGGTGCTCACAGGTAAAGTACTTCTGTGTTTTGAACCTCAAGGGACCTGAAAGTGTATATATTTTCAAAGGAAAAGAACTGAAGATACAAGGGGTCCGTGAGGAAGCTTCTTGTAGTTATTCTCTATGTAAAAGGATCAGAACTCTTTCAAAGCAAACCTATTGATTCTCTCCTTTTCCAAAAAATGTTACTTGAGGGAAAACATGGGCTAGGAAACCAAGCCACGTCATTTAAGGTCCAAACCTCATTAGCAACATCAATGCAATTTAAAGAAGCTGGCCCCCAAAAGGCACACTTTTACTGCAGCTCAGTTTTGTAAAATTTCAGAATATCTCCGTTCATCTTAAGAGGCAATATAAAATTCCTTAGAAACACGAATTAATTCAAATCCATTAAACTTTTTCTTTCAATGAGATAGAGAACCTTTGAAAAAGATGGTTGAATGAAGCAAAAGATAAATCATGACAGAATGATACTTAAAACCATTGGAAAGATGACACATTTAAATACACAGCATTTTACTACCAAAAGGCAAGAATTTCACAAAACAAGATCATCAAATGGAATGCAGTGGGAAAGGATGCTGCCTGTAAACCCTGAAAAAGAATTTCTATGGCTACTTTCAGTCCCAGATTTTCCAGGCCAGAACTATTTCAAATATTCCGCTCCTCTTAGTGTGCTAGTAGCTTACCAGACCACAGGTCCCAAGAGCTGGCTTTCCAACTACGGTCATCATACTTCTCACAAATATTTGCATCTACTGCACCCACCAGAATCCTCCTTTAATTCTCAATCTGACGGTTGGCCCTTGAGGCCAGCCACCCTGTATTACACAGTTCTTTACTTCCATATGCTGTGCACACAAAATAAATACATACGGATTTGGTTTGTTATGAGACACATGGATGGCCTTGGCAGGAAGTGATGGCTTTGCAATTTTTTCCTCTTCATAATTCAGAAAACAGAAGGGAGAATATATTCCTGGGGCTGGACACAGAACAGGAATTCAATAAATACTTTATCCAATAAAATTGACAAGGGATCTGTGGCTGTATTTTAGGTGAGTGATGATAAGGGCCTGAACTCAATGTATAAAAATAAAAAGTCAGAATTTCTGAGACAAATGGGAATCATGTCACATTAAAAAACATTTCTTCAGATAATACTTCCTTGATGTGTTATCTCCGAATGAAGAGGTTAAGTCAGAGAAACTCACTGTATTAGGCCTGATTCTGTATTAGTTAGAAACTATAACAAACACCTCAAGTATAATATTTTGCGCAATTCCTTTTGTGTCCTGAGCACAGCTCTATTTGACTTTCCGAAGTGATCACTAGTATGTACACTTTCTTCTTTCCTTTAGTTAGGAGAGCGAGGGTGACACGAGGTTGGTTTTAGGCCACCTGGTACCATTGGTTTCAAAAGCAGCTCCTTATCTGGCCTTTGGCCTCACTGGCACTTTCCCCCTTGTATTGAGGGCAAACCTAAGAAAGTACAATTCTGACGCTGCACGCGCTGGAAAGAAGGAAATTCCCCCAGATGGCTCCATCACGTGTGCAGGTCAGCTGCTTACAGTGGAGCAGAGCGGGCTGCTTCCCAAGGACGATTCATGTTACTAGTGGTGCTGGAAGTAACATACACTCTCCAGCAAATATTAGTACCAATACAACGACATTAGTGCCTTTTATTTACTCATGCATTTAACAGTAAAGTTAAACTTTTCTAACACTTAATGAGTCCAGGGAGTAAATTCCTGAGACCGATCACAAGAAATCAGCATTTAGTGGTCTGGAACCAAATACGAGTTTCAGAAGGTTGAACTAGATTCTATCAGAGTTTGTCCTTGGGGTATTTTCAGAAGCTCAGGAGATTCTTTGGAACAATTTCATGCATAATATAAGTCAAATGACACATGTTTACTTACATGTAGAAATTGTGAGACTGATTTTAATAGACTGAGTAAATAAACACATCCAAGTCTTATAAACAGCCATTACCTGTCAGTGCCAACATTTATAAATGAACAAACCCAGCAATCCCATGGTTGTGGGATGTTCATGCCTTCGTTTATAAATGAAAACCATCCCCAGTTAAATTCTAGGAAAATATACCTACGTGTCACATGTAGAAGCTGCTATTTGTTATGTCGTTTCTGCCTTGACCCAGAGTTGAAATCTGGTATTGCATTTCTAATGTGGTAGGTCTGGGGTAATCACAATGCCACCAAGATTGAAATTTATGAAATGCTTTCTCATATACCATCGATACCAGAGAGGGTCAACCAAATACTTCATTTTATTTTAATTTGTATTTATGGACTTGTGTGAACCTCTTGAATTTAACATGCAAATTTATGTGAGTAATAAGTAAGAGATTTTTGCAGATAACTGGAAAAGTATAAGAACCCTCTGCGTTGCAAAACTCCTATTTCTTAGTAGCCTAACGGCTGTTTCCCCTCTTACTATTAATGTAACTTTCAGTTTTAATAATTCCATATACTTCTTAAATAGAGGAAAGTATTAGTTTTTCCTCTCTGAAATACAACCTGTTTAATGACATTTTCTTAGAAGCAGATTATACCTGCCCTTAAGAGGTAGTGTGGAGTGAGACACAGAAGCCACAAAGTGTCTAGAAGTTGGATTTCTAACCGGTTTGCTTTTGGAATCACCTGGGCAGTTCTTTCAATGCACCCCTAAGCTCCAGAATCAGAATTTCAGGATAAGTCCTGGGAAAAGTACATTCTGAAAAAGGTCTGGGGGATCTGCATGTACACTTGGGTGAAAGAGCCAAAGGGACTGGGACACATCAAGACTGTTCAGCACAACACCTGGGACTCCCTGATTTCTCTGCCAAGCTGGTGGCCTCAGGCATGTCACTTCCTCTCTCTAGGTCTCAGCTTCCTCATCCTTAACAAAGGACAACAATATATGTGCTCGGCACCTTTTCTTTGCTTCTCTCTGAGTGGTCTCTCTGTCCTTCTCTTCAGAACTACTCAGATCATTGGCTTAAGTGCTTAATATTTTTATGTTGTCATACTGATTAAGACACTGAATCTAGTACCCAGAGATAATCATGCACTTGGGAGGGGGCTGAGGTCAGCACAGAACTGCTTCTGAAGCCCCAGCAGACTTTTATAAGTGGGGGCCAGTCCAAATAGGGGAGGGTGGGGGTGGAAGCTTCCCTCACCAAGTTGGTTCTAAAGCAAGCAAGCATATGGGAGAGAAAATACTGTTCATGGATGTTTTAAAATAAAGCCATGCTCACAAATACAGTAAGTTCTCTTTTACCCAGAATGTTCTGGGAAAGGCTAGCAGAGAGAACTGAAATTTCTGGTTGAGTTACCATGTGCAAAAGCACACAGCTATAGGTTTTCAGAGATAACAGCACAATAATATACTTAGAACTCTGAACACTACTGATGGTTAAGAAGGCACTTCCGTGGAATGTCATGATTCCAGATAAAGCTGAAGAACTCTTGGAATGAGTCCATTTTTTGGCACAGACACTGCTGGCCTGTCCTGCCCTCCTGACTCTGACTCGGTCTCTGAGCCCTGGCCCGCCCCTGGGCACGCCTTTATGCCTCTGACTGTCCCGCAGTGTCTCCCGGACTGACATCTTTCTGTCTCTGAGTTCTCCAAGCTCAGCTGTCCTTGAAGATTTTGCTGGTGTGTACTTACTTTTCCTTTCTCTGTCCTCCCTCATTCCATCTCCTTCCGAGGGCTTGCAGAAGACTCTTCTATCTGTGTCTGGTTCCGGAGCTGTGTGCAGGACCCCCCCATCCACACAGCTTGCTTGCTCCTTAAACTTGTTAGAAGTTGGGTTCCCCTTTCTCTCCCCAGTAGGGGGGCTCTTCTCTGGGCTTGGCTTCACAACCTCTCTGCTACTAAAACAATCTTTACTACGGTTTATTGTTATTCGGTCGCTAAACCATGTCCGACTCTTTGTAACCCCATGGACTGCAGCACACCAGGCTTCCCTGTCCTTCACTATCTCCTGGAGTTTGCTCAAATTCATGTCCATTGAGTTGGTTATGTTATCCAGCCATCTTATCTTCTGCCACCCCCTTCTCCATTTTTTTTTTTTACTACAGTTACTGGGACTCAAAACTTCAATTCTGTTTCTGAAAGTAGCCCCCTGCATCCTGACATTCAAAGGATTCAAAGGGGTGACCTGTCCTACAGGTTCTATTTTCCTATCTGCACCTTCTTCTACGGTGTCCCTATCATCAGCCTCTGGATCAGGACCTTTCTTGACATGTGTTTGGAGATGATTAAAACCGCTTTGCTTTTCTTGGTTTCCCTGAGCTCTCCCTCAACAGCTGTCCAATTGTGAGACTGCTGGCCATGGACCAGTAATTGTAGATAATGGTAAAAGCTAATTAAACAGATAGGAGCACACCTGCTCTGCTGGAGGGCGGCCGTGAATGAGGAGCTCAGAGCACGACTACCAACTCCAGTCTCCCTTCTCTCTGCTTGGTGGCAGCCCCTCAGGGGACTCTGTAGATTCCCAGGGCTCTTAGAAACAAAACACAACTTGAAACCACCACTCTGAGCCATCAAAGATACCACAGCCAGATAAATCTTCCTAAAATTCTGCTCTAATCTTAGGATGCCCCTCAGAATCATCAGCTGGATGGGGGGAATACAAAATATGGCACTCTTCACTTGGGAAGAATATTTACATGTTGCCATCCCAGTCCAAGGTGTGTACCTAAGAGAACTGTATACACATATCTACCAAAAGAATGCATTAGAATGTTCATAGCCGCCCCCAAATGGAAACTCCCCAAATGACCCAAGCAGGAGAATAACAACTCACTCAGTGACCACGAACAAGCTTCAAACGCATGCAACAACATGGATGAATATCACAAATATAATGTTGCATGAAAGAAACCTACGTGTGTGTGTACATGTGTGTTCATGCTCAGGTGGATCCCACTCTTTGTGACCCTTTGGACTGTAGCCCTCCAGGCTCCTCTACCATAGGATTTTCCAGGCAAGAATACTGGAGTGGGTTGCCATTTGAAAGAAGCCAGACACAAAGAATAAAAAGAAGGACCTGCCTTATGAGGTCACTAAGCACAAACCCAGGTGAAACTAATCTATGCTATTAGACATCAGGCTAGTGGTCACTCCTGAAGGGGAAGGTGGCAAAGGGGACACAGGGGACTTTTCCAATAGCTGGTTACATGTGTGTGGTTAACTTGTGAAAAAAACCATTATGGTTTGGCTCAGTGGCTGTAAGATATTATACTTCAAAAGAGAGGAAAGAAAAAAAAAAAAAAGAAAAATCAACTGCTCCCTATTTAACTGCTGAAGTAAATGCATTTTCATCGTGGCCCAGAAACACTGCACAATATGGCTATAATCTACCTTTTCAGTCTTCAACTAGCTTTTTGCTTTGGGTATTCTTTATTCCCCAAAAGGTCCAAATGCCCTCTGTGAAACAGTGGGTATTTACATTTTTCAGGGAGAGGGTCCATTGCATTAATCAAAGGGGACCCACTACCCAAAAGAGGTGGAGAAAATCACCTGACCTGTAGCCCTTCGAATGGTCCCTAGACTTGAACTCTGACTTCTTCGACCCACTTTGAGATGTCACACGTTTCCAGGTTCTGTCGGGTTACTCCTACCACCAAGTCTCTACTGATCCTTCAGTCAAAAGCTACCCCTAACCCTCCCTCTCACAGGTGTTTATCGGGGAGGGGTGGCTAGCTGTTTATTGGGGAGCTGCTCTGATGCTTTGGGAGGCATTGAGCATGTACAAACAAACTCTCAAGGAGCTTTCCATTCAGCAGAGGGAAAACTGGTATATCCACAAATAACCTAAAGCAGAAAAGCTGCATCAGGAGAGACAGAGGGGTCAGCAAAAAGGGAGTTCCGAAGAGGGAGTGATTCCTTCTGGTTAGGGGAAATCTGGGCAGGCTTCAAGGAGAAGGTGGCACCGTACTGCAGGCATGGGAGCTGGGAGGGTAGGGCATTCCAAACAGAAGGGCAAAGGCTATGAAAGCCCTGGTGCTGTGCAGGGAAAGGCAGGTAGCAGTTAGGTTCACCAGAGCAGCGACACCATGAAGAAGAGCTGGAAGGGGTGTGGGAGAGAGTCAAATGGTAGGCTGTCAGGCTCCGGAGTTGGGATTTTACGCTGGAGGCAACTGTGGCTAAGTTACTTCAGTCGTGTCCGACTCTGTGTGACCCCATAGACGACAGCCCATCAGGCTCCTCTGTCCCTGGGATTCTTCAGGCAAGAACACTGGAGTGAGTTGCCATTTCCTTCTCCAGTGTGTGAAAGTGAAGTCACTCAGTCTTGTCCGACCCACAGCAACCCCATGGACCACAGCTTTCCAGGCTCCTCCGTTCATAGGATTTTCCAGGCAAGAGTACTGGAGTGGGGTGCCATTGCAACTGAGAACCACTGAAAAATTTTAAGCAGGGAATGATATGATCAGTTATGTCTCTCCTGGGTCTGTCAGATGGAGGTGAGTTGTTCCTCTTTTGAGGGTCTGAAACAGTCCTTGCACCTCTCAGGCACTAAATTGCCTCTGGCTTTGTAATGGCATTATCTGTGTGCTTATCTCTTGGTGCTCCCCACCCTCTCTGAACTTAAGCCAGTGAAAGACAGATACGGTTTTAGTCTTATGCATGGTGGCACTCAATAAATATTTACTTAACAAATGAAGGTGCAATATCTCTTTAGTTTCTGAGTGAATGCGGAAAGAGAGTGGGAAGTGAGCAGAAAAAGCCCGTACAGGGCGTAGCATAAATGAGCTGGACAAGTTCAGGTGCGCCATTCAACCCGACGATCTGATGTCTCTGCTAAGTCGCTTCAGTCATGTCTGACTCTGTGCGACCCCATAGACAGCAACCTACCAGGCTGCCCGTCCTTGGGATTCTCCAGGCAAGAACACTGGAGTGGGTTGCCATTTCCTTCTCCAATGCATGAAAGTGAAAAGTGAAAGTGAAGTCGCTCAGTCGTGTCCGACTCTTCGCGATCCCATGGACTGCAGCCTACCAGGCTCCTCCATCCATGGGATTTTCCAGGCAAGAGTACTGGAGTGGGGTGCCATTTCCCTCCGACATCTGGAGGGAAAACCGGTAAACCCTACAGGAAGTATCTGTGAGGAGTGGAGTTCCACTCCAAGTCATTCTTTAACAGATGCTGACAACCAGTTACAGCTACCCTCAGAATAAGGGACTGTTGCATGAGGAGGGTTCAGTTAAATGCTTAGAATGTGGAGTCCAAGAGTCCAGCCTTACTTTGGGCCCTGTTCCCTGACTTCTGGTGGGATCTGGGAAGGTGGGAAAAAGAGACAGATCATTCTGTGAGCAAACTCCAAGAGACGGTGAAGGACAGGGAAGCCTGGTGTGCTGCAGTCCGTGGGGTTGCAGAGTTGGACACAACTGAAGTGATTCAACCTCTCAGGCCCTCATGTTTCTTATCTACAAAGGGGATTCCTAGGACAGCAAGTCCTTTGACTGCTGCAAAAGAAGGGGCTCTGCTTCCCAATCAATGCAGAAAGTGAACGCTGTGTTGGGAGAGAAATCCGTTCAGGCACTGAGCACCAGCACTGCCCACCCCTCCCCCTCTTCCCAGCTCAGCACTACCACTACTAATAACCAAGGGCCAGTTTTTCTTTCAAATAGCCACCTTAAGAAAAAAAAAACAAAACCTGCCACCTTTTACCTTTTGAAGCTCTTTCATGTCTATTATCACACCTCCAACTGCCCTGTAATTAAATTACTTTGTAAGTCTAGCATCTGAGAAAACTGAGGCAAAAGGAAATTTGATTTGTCCAAGGCTCCTCAGAATTGGGAAAGGACCCCAGTTCCTGAATTTGAGACAAGGCTCTCCCTACTCCGTCTCACACTCTCGAATCTTTTCCCCCCGGGCAGGGCTCCAAGCTTTAGGGGAGGAACTTTCTCAGGGAGGGGACTCTGCAGAGGTGACCCAGTGATAACAACGGCCCTCCTGGCGGTCAGTGCCCACTTGTGTTTGAGCTTGGGGAGGACGCCTCCATTCAGTCAGGGCCTGGGTGATTAAAGTGCTTTTTCATGGCCAAGGGCAGTACGGGGGGAGCTGAATCCCTGAGGACCCCAGCAGCCTGGGTGGCTTACCGGAGGGAAGGCGTGGGAAAGGAAAAGCAAAACTTAGCGCACTTGTAACTGCACAGGCTCCAAAGCCACCCACTGCATGGCTGAGCCGAGCCGGCGCTGTGCTGACTAGGACTGGAATTGGCCCATTTTCTGGTCTGGTCTGAGTTTCCCTCCTTCTCACTGCAAAGCCTCCCAGCTCAGGCTGACAACACCCATTATTAACCACTATTATTTAGTCTAGCCCTATTTTTGGAGCTAGCTAGGGGTGTTTCCCTTTTATTATTTTCTTCTTCTTTTAATAACAAAAGAAATATGTTGAAAAATTCAACCTATATGCATGTGAGTAGGATAAAAAGTTAAAACTTTCTAATTTTACTCCAAAAGGGTAACTACTGTTCCTGGTCTGTTTCGTTCCTTCCACACCTTCTCCTGGCCCTTCCAAACATAACCATCACACACATATATGTGGATTTTCAAACAAATGGAACTATATTTATACATAGTTCTGCAAATTTCACTTTTTACTCAATAATAACTATATCATGGACAACCAGCCTTGCTCATACAGAGGACTGGTGCATTTTGCTAATTTGAATTTCTCATTTTAAGGCATTTACAATTTAGAGAAAAATTGCCAAGGGCAACAGCAAGTCATTTAAAAAAATTGTCAAATTCCTGTAATTGCTTTACTTCTCCCCAATGGACTTCTCTCTGATCCTTCCTGGGAGTCAATGCACAAGCAACTTTGGAATGTGCAGGGGAGGGGAAGAGCAGTCTGAACACTATCTGGCTGCTGCAGGACTTTGCACGAGGTGGCTCAGGCTGGCTGGGTGCTGAGACACTAGCACCAGAATCCGAGCCTGCAGAAATTGTAAGGCTTTTCATCCACTGCTGGAGCCCCTTGGAGGAGCTGCTCTGGTGAGTGGCGCGTAACAGGAGGAGCAGCAAATTCAGTCAAAGTGCAATGCTTTCCAATCATCTCCCCCTTCTGGAAATCCAGGCACCAATAGCATGCAAGGGCAGCTGCCTTGCTGAAACCCGGGGAACTTGAGCTCCTTTTTCACCAGCATACTCTCGGTAGATTCTGCTGGGGCCACCCACAAGCGTGTGGCTAACACCAGCATACTCTCGGTAGATTCTGCTGGGGCCACCCACAAGCGTGTGGCTAACACCGATAGCTGTCCCCTGTCCCGGCAAGAGTGCATGCTAATCTTGACTCAAGGGGAGACAGACCCAAGCCCAGCTCTGAGCTGCTATCAGGACCAACCAGATGGTGAAAGGCAGAATCTAGGGCAGCTAGAGAGAGCACTGAGGGGAAGAGGGAGGGTGTACGTCCTCTGTTGTGTTTTCTAAACATCATGAAATAGCATTTTGGCTTTGGCCAGACCCCACAGGTAGCAAGTGTTTTGATTCAATCTTCTGCATTTAGAATGAGTACTTCTCTATGTGCGTAACACTCTTCTAGGTCTTCTAGATGTATTGACTAACTTAGTCCTCACCATCACCCTACAAGAGAGTGCTATTATATTTCCCCATTGTACAGATGGAAAAGTGAGGCAGAGGAAGCAGATATAGCTTACCCACATAGTAGCAGATATGGTACGTAACCCAGGTATTTGGTTCCAAAGCCCACACACTCACACTTGGTTATATACTTTCATATACCAGGGTGGTGCATCTCAAAATGCGTTACCACTTAATAGGTATACAAGGAAATAAGGGTCCACTTCACATCTATTTTGAAAAGCCCTAGTTCAAAAAAAAGTAGACTGAGCAAGAGCAAGACTTCTTCCATGCAGGACTTCTCAGGGTCTTCCCACGCTAAGATGCATTTATGATCTGCAAGAGACATGTGGTTTGCAGCATTTCCTCTAATTATTTGAACACAGTTACGCTTTCCTAGGAACATCTCCTGAGATCAAAGTTCTGCTGACACACTTTCTGTAAATGCTGGCAAGGAACGTCATTAGGAACAGGGCTTAAGTTCTGGCGTTTGCCATTCAACTGCTTTGTGACTCTGGATATTGCTTAACCCGAGCTCAGTCCCCCTTATCTGCAAACTGGGAATAACAATAGACCCTCTACCTCATGGAGCTGTTGTGAGGGTTAAAGGTGTATGTGAAGTTTTTAAAAGGGTGCCTGCCTCTGAGCATTCAATAGATGGGAGCTATTCACTATATAATGAATAATTTAAGAACAAGGGGATTATGAGAATTCCATGAAAAGGAGCAGAGAGTCCCTCAAATATAAATTCTCAGTTGCTCTTCATAAGCAAAAGTTCCTGTCAGAAAAACATGAACAATTTTTACACAAAAGAAAATCATAAAAAGCCATACAGTGCATTACCATCCCAAGAAGAGAAACAAGGGAACATATTTGAATCAAAACCAAACAAAAATCAAAAACCAAAGGAAACCTCAGATAGAAAGTTTCTTTGGCAAAGAGGGTCCTCTGATCCCATCACAGATGCAGCAGATCAAGGACACGGCCAGTTTCCTGAGCACTAAACCAAGCTGTGTCCAGGGCCCTCCTTCACAGGGGCCAGAGCCAGGTGCTAGACCCCACTGTGCTGGGGGCGATGCACGCCGAACACTAATTTTTCCTTTTTTTGGGGGGGGTGTAAATTCTCATAACTGAACTGAAAATGGCTTGGCATCAACAGGATGTCTTCCTGTTCCCGTCTCATGCAGTGACTCACGCCTCTGCCATTTCGCTTGCAGCCACTGTGGGAGAACTCTGCAGGGGAACCCTGACTCCACAAAAGGCACCCCCCGCCCTGCCTTCTGGTCATGGCTGCCAAACACGTGACAGTGGACAAAAACCAAAGCAACCTCTCACCCTGCAAACCCACTCCAAGCTGCAGGAGAAGACTGCTACTCCCCACGGCAAGTGCTGAGGCGAGGGCACGCCCGTGGCTGCGGGACCAGGGCACCTGGAGCCGTGGCTCTCAGTGGGCCAGCTCGGCTCTGAACACCGCCCCGCTTCCTGTTGTGCAACAACTGTAAACGAGCCTGTGCTCAGGCTGGGGCCAGCTGCGCTGAGTGGCGGGGATGTGTGATTAATGGAGCCCCCAGGGCAGCCTACAGGCTCAGACTGTGATGATGCCAGCCCCAGGGCTGGGCCCCCATGGGGCACCTCCTCCTCCATCAGGGAAGCTGTCCAGGTGGCATGGCTGGGCAATTTCCTGGCAAATGCAGCCTGGAGGAAGTTAGGAACCAGGAACATCAGGAGGCAGCCACTGAGTTGGGGGGCACAGTTAAAACCTAGGGGACTGGACTGCCAGCTAAACTCACAATGGTCTCTTTGGGTTACTTCTAACAGACCTCAATTTCCTCATGTGTAAGATGTGAGGGGTTCCTCTCTTTCCCCAGGGCCTGGCCTGTGCAGACATCAAATGGTGTGCTTTCTAATGTTCTCATTAGAAAGGAAGTAGCTCCCTCCTCATCTTGCAGATGTGTAAACGGAGGCCTGAAGGACTGCGTTAGCTTGGCCAGCACAATATATACAGGTAATTGAGTTGTGGAGCCAGGATGTGAACTGAAAATTGTGGATATTCAGATGCGTCCTGTCGTGAAGGTTTCCATGGGCTTCTCAGCTTCCTTAAAATGATGTTTGCAACTCAAATCAAGTTTTAATTTTTCGACATGAGAATTACTTACTTGGTAAATTATCTCCTGCAAATTAAACATTTTACTTTCAGCGACCTTTCCTGGACTACTTATTCTTTAGCATTGCCAAAATGCTAAAATGTTTAGGGAATTGTAAATGGATTTTGAAATTAGCTACAGCAAAGTCTAATTATAATTCTCATATTAAATTACCTGCAAAATAAATCACTAAAATAATTCCACGGTCAAAAATAAATGAGTTCTAAGGCGATACCTCAATTACTGGTCTGAAGAAACTTGGTGCTGAGAGTCAGAACAGAGTTTCAGGCTCACGTTAAGGAGACCGAGGGGTCCATCCAGTCATTAATTAGCTGTGTCACTTATGCAAGTCACTAATCCCACTCCCCTTTCCTTTCTGTATCAGTAAAACAAAAGGCTTGGATTAGATCTGAGTTTCCCAAAGACTTCTTCTAAAGTACACTCACTCACTAAACTTTCTCCCTTGCAAAGACACTTGGTCATTGGAGTTATTGTTTAGGAGAACACGTCACTCTCTCTTATTTTACTAACTGCAACTGCTTGATATACTTGAATAAGAGTAGTGCATTGATGGGCAAGATCTGATTCATTCAGTTTACTGTCACTGGGCGGTCCCTCAACACTCTCCTACCCTTGGCAATAAACCATCTACCTCCCTTACCATCCCCGCCTCCACAATTCTGAACTTTTCCATTAAATTGTCTTCAAAGATTCCTTTCAGTGTCAAGCTTTGATTATATAAAATTACTTCTTAAGAAACGACACACTTTCTATTTTTGGTCTGGAATAATAAAGCAAACTTTCCGTTAGTACTTTTGTTTTGCGTGAGAAACCTGTATGGAGGTCAGGAAGCAACAGTTAGAACTGGACATGGAACAACAGACTGGTTCCAAATAGGAAAAGGAGTACGTCAAGGCTGTATATTGTCAACTTGCTTATTTAACTTTCATGCAGAGTACATCATGAGAAATGCTGGGCTGGAGGAAGCACAAGCTGGAATCAAGATTTCTGGGAGAAATATCAATCACCTCAGATATGCAGATGACACCACCCTTATGGCAGAAAGTGAAGAGGAGCTATAAAGCCTCTTGATGAAAGTAAAGAGGAGAGTGAAAAAGTAGGCTTAAAGCTCCACATTCAGAAAACGAAGATCATGGCATCTGGTCCCATCACTTCATGGGAAATAGATGGGGAAACAGTTGAAGCAGTGTCAGACTTTATTTTTCTGGGCTCCAAAATCCCTGCAGATGGTGATTGCAGCCATGAAATTAAAAGACGCTTACTCCTTGGAAGGAAAGATATGACCAACCTAAACAGCATATTAAAAGGCAGAGACATTACTTTGTTAATGAAGGTTTGTCTAGTCAAGGCTATGGTTTTTCCAGTAGTTATGTATGGATGTGAGAGTTGGATTATAAAGAAAGCTGAGTGCTGAAGGAGTGATGCTTTTAAACTGTGGTGGTGGAGAAGACTCTTGAGAGTCCCTTGGACTGCGAGGAGATCCAACCAGTCCATCCCAAAGGAGATCAGCCCTGGGTGTTCACTGGAAGGACTGATGCTGAAGCTGAAACTTCAATAATTTGGCCACCTGATGCGAAGAGCTGACTCATTTGAAAAGACCCTGATGCTGGGAAAGATTGAAGGCAGGAGGAGAAGGGGACGAAAGAGAATGAGATGGTTGGATGGCATCACCAACTCAATGGACATGGGTTTGGGTAGACTCTGGGAGTTGGTGTTGGACAGGGAGGCCTGGTGTGCTGCAGTTCATGGGGTCGCAAAGAGTCAGACACAACTGAGTGACGGAACTGAACTGATATTAATCATGCAACAGTTTAATGGCCACAGATTAATTTACTCATCACACACACACTGAATGCTTGTGCTGGGCACACTGAGGTCAATGAAACAGACACAGTCTCTGTCCTCACAGAGCTTTGGTCTCTGTCCTCACAGAGCTTTGGTCTCTGTCAAGAATTTCTCGTGATCCTGAGAGCTCCTTCTATTTATGGCCAGCTTCAATGTCTCCCGGACCTCTGGCTTCTAATATACACCTCCCTGCTCAATGTTTACACTTGGTTATCTATGATGCACCTCAAACTTAACATGTATAAAGCAACGCCTGGATTTAGGTACCCTCACATGCCCAAACGCATCCTTTCTCAGTGTTCGCTGCCTCTGAAATGGCAATATCATTCACCCAAATACTCAGGCCCCAAATACCTGGAGCATCTTTGACTCCTTTCCTCTTCTCATAGCCAGCAGTTACTCCCAGAGAAAGCTCTGCTGGCTCCATCCACAGAAAAACATCTTGAGCCCAGTGGCTTCTTATTCACCTCCCCGCTCCCAGCATCGTCCAGGCTACCCTCTTACTCTCCTAGATGCCTGAGACAGCTTTTTCATTGTCCTGTCCTATTTCTTTTTTGCTGCCCTACAGTTTATTTTATAATCATCAGCTGCAGTGACGCTTTCTAGATTTAATCTGATCACACTGTTTTTTTCTGCTCAAAACCCTCTGGTGGTTTTCATCATTCCTGGAGTAATTCCAGGATTTTAGTATAGTTTATGAGATCCTAGATCTGGCCCCTGGCCACTATTCCACTATTCTCTCCCAATCCTTAAGGCCTACTTGCTTTTTCATAAACATGTCAGATGGCTCCTGCCTCAGGGCCTTAACATTTGCTGTTCTCCTAGCCTGGAATGCTCTTCTCTTAGGTATGTGCATGGGTAATGCTTTGCCTTTTTTTTTTTTAGGTTTCTGCTCATATCACCTTTTTAGGCAGGCATTCCTTGAAACAGCCACCACCCTATCCTACCTGTCACTTTCCTTTTATCCCACGCTTCGATTTTCTTCTGAACGTGGGTCACTTCATGACACTGTAGACTAGGTGTGTCTGGTCTGCTTTTGCTGCCAGAATCTGAGCTTCATGAGGACAAGTTGTCTTTTTCAATGCTGTCTGCCCAACTCCTAGAACAGGACCTGGTGTGTACATATTGAATGAATGACTGCGTGATATAATATCGATTCTCTAAATACCATTACCTGTGTTTTATGTACCAGCTTCTGTTTTCACTTTATCTCGAGCCCTTGCACTAACCCTACCAAGTGTATAATATCATAACTATTCCATAGACAAGGAAATGTTGCACAGAAAGTGTATGGAGACTGTCTGCAGTCTCTTGGGCACTGACTGGTGAGGCAGGCGTTGATCCAGGATTTGGGTCTCACAAGTGAGATAAGAAAGCCAAGAAAATGGCAGTGTGTGTCTGGGTAACTTAGCAACTTTGTTGGGTGGGCCTGTGGCTAGTTAGTGGAGTCCTGATGTTCTGTGAGGAGATCACAGGAATTATTCTAGCAGTTCCTGAAGAAGTAGCAGGAACTCCTGAAATAGACTTGGTGGTGACTGGGGGGTCGGGAATTCTGAATCCCTGGCTGCCCTGTGGCTGGACCAGTATTAACCATCCTGCAAGTCCTGTCTCCCTTCAAGTTCTCACTCACATTGGTCTTTTTCTCCCTTATTAAAAAGAAGGGGTTCCAGGTGTGCCACACTCCAAAGGCCACTCTCTGATCACACAGTCAGCTCTCCTCAGGGCTAGAGACAGTCCTCAGGCAGGAGGAAGTAGTCATGGGAGGTGCCTGAAAGGACTACAACCAGCTGGCCTGCTGTGTGCTAGGGCTGGGCACCACCCAGTGAGGACCCGGCCATCAGCCTAGGACTCAGCTGGGCAGGTTCTGAAACTCCGTCTGGGGCCCCGAGGGGATCCTCTCAGGAATGAAATGTGCTAGTCAAACTCAGAGCGACAGATGATACCAGTGGGGACCCTCCTCACTGTACAGGGCAGCCCTCTGTGCGATCAGGTGTCTCAGGGGAGGTGCCAAATGACTGGGTGGTCTCGTGGTGGGGCACACAGTCTAAAGAGAGCTAAGGGATAGCCCAGTCTGGTTGCAGCAAGACCCACAGGCCTCTGTCCCCCCAGCAAGTCTACTTCTTCAGTGACCTTGGATCAGCAGGTCTCTGCCCTGCACAACTGCGATCATTGCTACTGCGAAAAAAAAATCCATGTAGAAGTGACCAGTGTGGTTTAAACCCATGTTGTTCAAGGGTCAGCTGTCTATGTAAATAAACTGAGCAGTCAGAACATGGGAAGATGAATTTATTTGCTACTAGGACTATGAATACACTTGCTATTGCTTGAGCAAGAAGAATAATTAAGAATTTATCAAATAAGAAACAGAAAATATAAACAAACCAATTACCAGTACTGAAATTGAATCAATAATTTAAAACACAAACAAAAAGTCCAGGACCAGATGGCTTCGCAGATGAATTCTACCAAATATTTAGAGAAGAGCTAATACCTATCCTTCTGAAACTACTCCAAAAAATTACAGAGTAAGGGACACTGCTGAACTCATACTATGAGGCCACTAGCACTCTGATACCAAAACCAGAAAAAGGATCACAAAACAAGATAATTACAGCCAACATCACTGATGAATATAGGTGTAAAAATCCTCAGCAAAATATTTGCAAACTGACTCCAACAGTAAATTAAAAATGTTAACTGACTCCAACATATGTCATGATCAAGTGGGATTTATTCCAGGAATACAAGAATTTTTTAGTATCTGCAAATCAATATGCTACACCACATTAACAAACTGAAGAATGAAAATCATATGATCATCTCAATAGACGTAGAAAAAGCTTTTCATGAAATTCAACATCCATTTATGGTAGAAAAAAACTCTGCAGAAAGTGGGCAGAGTAAAAATATCTTGACATATACCCCCCCCCCACATATATATAAAATAACATATATAACAAACCCACAGCTAACATCATATTCAATGGTGAAAAAATGAAAGCTTTTCCTGTAAGATCAGGAACAAGACAAGGAATCCCATTCTCACCACTTTTATTCAACATAATTTTGGAAGTTCTAGCTACAGCAATCAGAAAAAAAAAAAAAAGAAGAAGAAGAAAGAAATAAAGAAAAGCAATCCAAATTGGAAAAGAAGTAAAACTGCCACTGGACAGAGATGACAATGCTTTACACAGAAAATCCTAAAGATGCTACCAGAAAACTAGTAGAGCTCATGAATGAATTTGGTAAAGTTGCTGGATATAAAATTAATGTACATAAATCTGTTGCACTTTTATAAACTAACAACAAAATGTCAGAGAGAGAAATTAAGGAAAAACCCCATTCACTATGATATCAAGAAGAACAAAATATTTAGGAATAAACCTACCTAAAGGAGGCAAAAAAATCTGTACTCTGGAAATATAAGACTCTGATGAAAGAAATCAAAGAGACAAAAAGACAACCCACAGAATGGGAGAAAATATATGCCAACAATGAAACCAATAAGGAATTAATTTCCAAAACATACAAAGAGCTCACAGGTTAATATAAAAAAAAACAACCCAATAAAAAATGGGCAGAAGACCTTAATAGATATTTCTCCAAAGAAAACATATTGATGGCTGACAAGCATATGATAAAATGCTCAATATCACTAATTATTAGAGAAGTACAAATCAAAATTACAATAAGGTACCACCTCACAACAATCAGGATGGTCATCATTAAAAAAAAATCTACAAATAATAAATGCTAGAGAGGGTGTGGAGGAAAAGGAACCCTCCTACACTGTTGGTGGGGATGTAACTGGGACAACAGTATGGAGTTTCCTTAGAAAATTAAAAACAGAGTTACCATCAGTTCAGCTCAGTCAGTCGCTCAGTCGTGTCTGACTCTTTGCGACCCCATGAATCACAGCACACCAGACCTCCCTGTCTATCACCAACTCCCGCAGTTCACTCAAACTCACGTCCATTGAGTCGGTGATGCCATCCAGCCATCTCATCCTCGGTCGTCCCCTTTTCCTCATGCCCCCAATCCCTCCCAGCATCAGAGTCTTTTCCAATGAGTCAACTCTTTGCATGAGATGGCCAAAGTACTGGAGTTTCAGCTTTAACATCATTCCTTCCAAAGAACACCCAGGGTTGATCTCCTTCAGAATGGACTGGCTGGATCTCCTTGCAGTCCAAGGGACTCTCAAGAGTCTTCTCCAACACCACAGTTCAAAAGCATCAATTATCCAGTGCTCAGCTTTCTTCACAGTCCAACTCTCACATCCATACATGACCACAGGAAAAACCATAGCCTTGACTAGATAGACCTTTGTTGGCAAAGTAATGTCTCTGCTTTTGAATATGCTATCTAGGTTGGTCATAACTTTCCTTCCAAGGAGTAAGCGTCTTTTAATTTCATGGCTGCAGTCATCATCTGCAGTGATTTTGGAGCCCAAAAAAATAAAATCTGACACTGTTTCCACTGTTTCCCCATCTATTTCCCATGAAGTGATGGGACCAGATGCCATGATCTTCGTTTTCTGAATGTTGAGCTTTACGCCAACCTTTTCACTCTCCTCTTTCACTTTCTGCTTCTGCAATTCTACTCCTGGGCATAAATCCACATAAAATTATAATTCAAAAAGATGCATGCACCCCTATGTTCACAGTAGCAGTATTTACAATAGCCAAGACATAGAAGCAACCTAAATGTCCATCAACAGACCACTGACTTAAGATGTCTCACACACACACACACACAATGGAATATTACTAACCCATAGAAAAGAATGGAATAATGTCATTTTCAGCACATGGATGGACTTAGAAATGATCATATTAAGTGAAGTCTGATAGAGAAAGAAAAATATCATATGATATCACTTATATGTGGAATATTTAAAAAATGATACAAATGAATTTATTCACAAAACAGAAATAGACTCATAGACATACAAAACAAATATATGGTTACCAAAGGGGATAGTGGGTAGTGGAGGGATAAATTGGGAGTTTAGGATTAACAAATACACACTATTAAATATAAAATAAACAACAAGGACCTACTATATAACACAGGGAACTGTAGTCAATATCTTTTAATAACCTATAATGGAAAGGAATCTGAAAAAGAATAGCTATATAGATATATGCATAAATGAATCACTTTGCTGTGTACCTGAAACTAATACAACGTTGTAAATCAATGATAGTTCAATTTAAAAATGGTTTAAAAACTAAAGTGATTTTCCAAGTTAAAAATAATATAGTAAATAAATATAATTATGTCTCACATACTTCTTCCTCAGTCACCTAGAACAGGGATCTGCAAATTATAGTCTGTGAGCAAAGACCAGCCTGCTGACAATTTTTGCAAATAAAGTTTTACTGGAACATAGGCATGCCCACTTAATGTTTATATATCACCATGGCTGTTTTTGTGCTACAATGATAGAACTGAGTAGTTGTGACAGAGAATGGATGATCTACAAAACCTAAAATGGAACTATCTGGCCTTTCATAGAACAGATTAGCCAACCTCTAATCTAGAGTAAGGGCTTTCCTGGCTCAGGGGTAAAGAATCCACTTGCCAATGCAAGAGATACAAGTTTGATCCCTGGGTTGGGAAGATCTCCTGGAGAAGGAAATGGCAACCCACTACAATGGCAACCCCATGGGCAGAGGAGACTGGCAGGCTATAGTCCATGGGGCCACAAAGAGTCAGACACAACTTAGCAACTAAACAATGACAACTCAATAATCCAGAGTAAAGAAAGATCATGGATTCATTCACAAGACCATCACATAGATAACCGAACAGGTACTTCATGAATATGGATAAATAAATACGGAATTGTCTGTTTTATACTTTTATCCACTAGTTCTTAAAAAGAATAAAATAAAATGAATCATCTCCCCAAATACGTCTTCCCACTGTTTGTTTCTGCTTCAACTTGGATAAGTTGGTCCTGTATTAATCAAATAGTTTATTATCTAATTTGGACCTCAGTTCATTTTTATAAAATACACACTGGGGAAAGGAGACAGAGAAATACTTCTTAGGTTGAAGATTAGTGCTAAGAACTGAAAAAGCATTCCTTATGCTTTTTTGTTTTGTTTTTTGGTTTTCTTTTTAAAGCTTCTCTGGCCTTCTGAAAGAACAAACAAGTCAAGAGTTCCTGGCTATTCTAACTGACTGCACACCTGGACTTCAAGGCCACTACCTTCTCGTGTAAGGTCACTAATAGGCACAGCCAACATGGACCTTCTTTCCAAGCTGTTCCTTATTGCCCTACAAAAAGGCACTGACCCTGGAAGAGAGTTCACCATATTCTAACGGAAGTTCCTACCAGGTTACCTGTGCTGTTAACTGGTTACCTGCCAGTTAAGTCTGGCATCTGCTTCCTTTGTTTGCAAAGAGGGAAAAGATTGGAGTCTAGGTTTTAGGGTTTATTCTCATGTTTTGGAAGGAGCTGGGATTCCCCCACAGAAACCGACCACCAAAGTTACAAATCATTCTTTGACGCCAGCTTTCTCAAGAGTTCGTAATAATTAAACTAGCTTGTTTGACCTGGGAATAAATTGCTGAAAAAAAAAATACTGTTTATCTATGGACAAATTCTGCTATCAATCAAGGAAGCAAAATCTAAGTCAGAAGGCTCATACTAGCATCTGGAGGGCTGGGGCTGGCAGCAGACCTGTTTAATTTGGCCCACAAAAGATTATTTAAAAACAAAACCAGCAACAGAGCCAATATCTAGATATTGGGAGTTTTCACATACAATCCAGATTTCTGATTTTTTTTCAGAGACAGCACGTTCCAACATGGCTGCAGACCTCAGGGTAGAGCCCAGCCTCACCCATGACTATGCTGCCCTGGACTGGCCCTTCAGAATCTGAGTTTGCAATGATGGGGAAAACGTTTAGGAAAACTGCTCTGCTCTTTCAGGCAGTGATGAGACCAATGACAGTCAAAGAATCAATGACAGTCAGGAATCAAAACCCTCAAAGTCCTGACACTGAATTTCAGTTCTTTTTCCTTCTCCACTTGGGGGTGGCATGAATGAAGGGGAACTGGCTAGAGACAGATTCTCCAACCCCTTTTCAGAGATGACTTGAATAAAGATAGTCCAAGGTAGCTCAGCTGGTAAAGAATCCACCTGCAATGTGGAAGACCAGGGTTCAATCCCTGGGACGGGAAGATCCCCTGGAGGAGGGCATGGTAACCCACTCCAGTATTCTTGCCTGGAGAATCCCCATGAACAGAGGAGCCTCGAGGGCTACAGTCCATGAGGTCGTAGAAAGCTGGACATGACTGAGCGACTAAGCACAGCATGGGACAGTCACTAAGACTCATCTACAATAATATGCATTAATAAGCCAACATCAAGAAATGTCTTATCCTCATGACGCATTTCTGTTTATTTTCCTGACTATTCTACAACCACCTTCTTAATCATTTGATAAATAATGTGTTGGACGTCTACTGGAGGCAAACCAGTATATTCTATACTCAATGAATTCAGAAATCTTTTGATGCCTAGGATTTGATAAAGTCAGCTGCGAAGAAAACACCCACACAGACCAGAGGGGAACTAACAGCCCTAACTTTGTGCCAGGCACTGTACTCAGAGCTTTCATTCTCACAATTACTCTAAGAGATAAGATTGATTCTTATCTCAAAAGAGGAATACACTTTAGACCCTTAAATGGTAGGTAGAGTCCAAAGAAACTGAAGAACAATGGTGCAGCACAGTGTGTAAAAAGGGACACATACTACCTGAGAAAAAAGTATTTATTATAAAGTTGTTACAATGAAAATTACTAGCAAATTATACCATTTTGGCTGTTCTCTACATTAAAGAGTGCTATTTTCTACTCTTCGTGACTTGCCATAATTTTTGGTGGTACACGGACACCCATTCTTTAATAATAATGGCTAGTATTTACTTTAATGTTTGTTAGAAAAAAAAAGAATTATACATCACACCAGTGGTTTTACTGATGAAATCGTTTGAGAAAAGACTAAAAAGTGAGTTAGTTTAAAAACAGATTTAAAGAAAAATATTAAACATGACACGTGATATATAGATATGATAAACACTCTTGATGGTGGTATGCAACAATACTGGTGTTTCATACATATTTATATTGGAAGAGTAAGATACAAGCTTTATATTTATTAATTAGAAAGAACAATGCTCAGATTCCTTAGTGCAAAATTCACAGCCACCTAGGATTCCCTAACAATACTGTCTCTGCGCAGAGTGTTACCACTGAAGCTACTTTCTGGAATCTGAAGTAGGGAAGGAGTGGAGGAAGCTGGGTGAAAACAAAATGCTGTCTAGTAATTGAATCCTGGATTTGTAGCATCAAGATTTAGTATGTATTGTACTAAGTACCTGAAGGAGAAGCAAGGTTCTTCCTGACAATGTCAGCTAGGTTGGCAAAACAATGTCAAACCACAGCTAAACAGCACAAAATGCAACACATCTTTGTTAACAAACCATAAAACTGTACCTATGTACAAATGTTTCTATATAGCAGATGGAAGTATTTTTTCTTTTTTTTTTTCACTTTTTATTTTTTATTTAAAAAAAATTTTTTTTTTAAATTTTAAAATCTTTAATTTGCTGCTAACAAGGCCTAAGGCAACAGAATGAGAATGAAACCTAGATAACAGCTGGATTAGATAAAGAGGGTGCAGTTCAGCTCAGTCGCTCAGTGGTATCTGACTCTTTGTGACCCCATGGACTGCAGCACGTCAGGCCTCCCTGTCCATCATCAACTCCTGGAGCTTACTTAAACTCATGTCCATAGAGTCAGTGATGCCATCCAACCATCTCATCCTCTGTCATCCCCTTCTCCTCCTGCATTCAATCTTTCCTAGCATCAGGGTCTTTTCCAATGAGTCAGTTCTTCACATCAGGTGACCAAAGTATTGGAGCTCCAGCATCAGTCCTTGAATACTCAGGACTGATTTCCTTTAGGATTGACTAGTTGGATCTCCTTGCAGTCCAAGGGACTCTCAAGAGTCTTCTCCAACCCCACAGTTCAAAAGCATCAATTCTTCGGGGCTCAGCTTTCTTTATAGTCTAACTCTTATATCCATACATGACTACTGGAAAAACTAGATAAGCAGGGTAACAGGCCGGAATGCCTACGGATATAAGGGCATTGCAAAGTAAGGCCCCAGGGAAAGAAGACATTTAGGTCTCCTCACATCTGTCTATGTCTGGATTTGCTTTTTGACCCCATCACGGAGGAAAAAAGAAAAAAAACCACCACCACCAAAATCCTGAACGTATGACATCTATTGTTTAAACCTCAGAAAACTCAAAGAGCAATGAATAAAGGCTGCTGTCCTGCTTAAAGAATAATTTCATATTTGTATTTATTGATAAACTAAGTTTGTTGTTTTAAAAAACATACTTGGTCATGTCCCGACTCTGTGATCCCATGGATTGGGGCCCGCCAGGTTCCTCCGTCCATGGAATTTTCCAAGCAAGAATACTGGAGTGGGTTGCCATTCCCTTCTCCAGGGGATATTCTGGACCCAGGGAGTGAACCCAAGTCTCCCGCATTGCAGGCAGACGCTTTACCATCTGAACACTAGGGACGACTGCTTTAGGAAACAGGAGCTAATAAGATAGGAAGCAGGCCAGTCACCCAGCTTTTTTCAAACGTTTTGGTTCCTAAGAGATGTGGGAACATCAGTGAGGTGCTAAATAATTTTCTGGAAATATCAGTTCAGTTCAGTTGCTCAGTCGTGTCTGACTCTGCAATCTCAAGGACTGCAGCATGCCAGGCTTCTCAGTCCATCACCAACTGCCAGAGCTTGCTCAAACTCAAAGGCTGGAAATACATCAAGATGGAAAAAAACTGGTATTTATCTGTGATTACTGAAAACAGTTAGTACTGTAATAATGTAAGAAGCCACTTTGGGTGTGTTAGTGTATGTTTGGGTGGGAGGAAGGAAGGAAAGGAGGCAGGTAGGGAGAGGGAGGGAGCTGAACATCCTCAAAGGTCTTTGCTTGAAGGATAGTAATAGGAATAATAATCTGAACAGTTTCAGTTCAGTTCAGTCGCTCAGTCATGTCCAATTCTTTGCGACCCCATGGACTGCAGCACGCCAGGCTTCCTTGTCCATCACCAACTCCTGGAGCCGACTGGGTTCTTAACTAAGCAGCAGGCACTGTGCTAAGTGCTGCACAAGGACTACCCCATTTAATCTTCACACTAATCCCATGGGGGAACTGTGACCATTGGCATTTGATATGAGGAGGAACTCAGGCATGGAAAAACAAGTAGACTGGATCTAATACACTGCGGTACTGGGACCTGATATACAGGAATTGACTACAAACTTTTACTCTTTAACGCTAGTCCGTTAGCTGCCTTCTAAGCAAGATGGGTTCAGGTTAAGCAGGGTTTTGGAACTGCCAACCACTGTATGCAAGTCTAGAGTCCTGAAGTTCTCAGGGTTACCTGTAGTGTTTCTTCACTGTGCCCCACATCCTCCCCAGTACCTCTCTAAATAATTGATTTTCAGATGTGTGAAGAACATTCAAGGGGGGGTTCCCAGGTGGTTCAGTGGCTGGGAATCAGCCGTGCAATGCAGGGGACAGGGGATCAACTCTTGGTCAGGGAACTGAGATCCCACATGCTTTGGAGCAACTAAACCCATGAGTCACAACTAGAGAAGCCCACACCACAATGGAAGATGCTGCAACTAAGGCCCGAAGAAAGAAAATAAATTAAAAAAAAAATAGAACGTTTGTGGGAAGAGGTGCCAATCTGCGGTCTGCTGAGAGAGCTCACGTAACTTAGTGCAGTTTTATGGAAATGGATCAGCAAGGTGAAGTTCCAGCATCACAAATGGGTAACCACTACTCAATGAGCAGCTTCTCTGTCTCATTTCCTTGCTAGTGGCAGTAGTATTAGACTCTTTGTGACCCTATGGACTGTAGCCTACCAGGCTCCTCTGTCCATGGAATTCTCCAGGCAAGAATACTGGAGTGGGCAGCCATTCCCTTCTCCAGGGGTTCTTCCTAACCCAGGGATCAAACCCGGGTTTTCTGCACTGCAGGCGGATTCTTTAACATCTGGGCCGCCAAGGAAGCCCCTCAATTCCCTTGCTATGACCCTACAAGATGTGCATTAGTCCCTTGTTACAGATGGAAAAGTGAGGCCTGGAGAGGTTCAATCATTCACAACAAATTGCACACCTAGTAAGGGGTAGACCCGAGATGTGAACTGAGGCCGCTCCAGCTTCATGCTCTCTGGTCCTTGTAACGTTTCACTTAAAGAGACGCAGATTGCATGGTTAATTGGCTATACCCCAAAACAAAATAAAAAGATTCAAGTTAAAATAAATAAATAAATAAAATAAAGGAATATGGGATCCCGTTTAATACAACAGCAGGGAGCAGTAGCTACATTCACAGATGAGCAGTCAGGCGGTCGGGGCTTGATCAGCTCTGCCACCTGGTAGCTGTGTAAGCGAGGGTGAGTCACTTGTTTTCTTTGTGCCTCTTTCCTCATCTGTAAGATGAGAATAATAATGGCACCTGTCCTCTTAAGTTGTGCTGAGGAATGATTTAGCATTTGTAGATTGTTGATTTACATGTTTGGGAAATAAAAAGATAAATCTCTTTTATGTGAGCACAGATGACAAACAGCCAGGGGTAGTGGATATAGTATCAATGGAAGATGTACCTGAATAAGTTTTCACAGTGGCCAACAGTGCAAGCCCACCACAAATACCAGCTGTGGGGCTCATTTTTGATCTGAATTGCTGCATCAAAGAATACATTGGGAATAAAGTCCTAGGCGTTAGTCCTAGATTGGATATGAATGAGTTATGATGAGGAGAAGGCATTTCACTCTTCTGGGCCTCAGTTCCTCCCATGGAGACTGGATGGCCTGGCAGGGGAGAGAGGACAGAAACGGGCCTATGTGTCCTGGGTTCTGGTTCTCCTGCACATGAATTTTATCACTTTCGACATACAGCTTCATCTTTGAATTTCAATTTCCTCTCCTCTTATTATTAATGCCAAAGAAGCTGAAGTTGAATCACTCTATGAAGACCTACAAGACCTTGTAGAACTAACACTAAAAAAAGATGTCCTTTTCCTCATAGGGGACTGGAATACAAAAGTAGGAAGTCAGAAGATACCTGGAGTAACAGGCAAGTTTGGTCTTCGAGTACAAAATGAATCAGAAAAAAAGCTAACAGAGAACGCACTGATAATAGCAAACACCCTCTTCCAACAACACAAGAGACAACTGCACACATGGACATCACCAGATGGTCAACACCGAAATCAGACTGATTATATTCTTTGCAGCCAAAGATGGAGAAGCTCTATATAGTCAGCAAAAACAAGACCAGGAGCTGACTGTGGCTCAGATCATAAATTCCTTATTGCAAAATTCAGACTTAAATTGAAGAAAGTAGAAACCACTAGAGAGAAAGAAAACCACTAGACCATTCAGATATGACCTAAATCAAATCCATTACGATTATACAGTGGAAGAGACAAACAGATTCAAGGGATTAGATCTGATAGACAGAGTGCCTAATGAACTATGGACAGAGGTTCGTGACATTGTACAGGAGACAGGGATCAAAACCATTCTCAAGAAAAAGAAATGCAAAAAGGCAAAATGGTTGCCTGAGGAGGCATTACAAATAGCTGAGAAAACAAGAGAAATGAAAGGCAAGGTAGAAAAGGAAAGATACACCCATCTGAATGCAGAGTTCCAAAGAATAGCAAGGAGAGATAAGAAATCCTTCCTCAGTGATCAATGCAAAGAAGTAGAGGAAAACAACAGAGTGGGAAAGACTAGAGATCTCTTCAAGAAAATTAGACATAACAAGGGAACATGTCACGCAAAGATGGGCACAATAAAGGACAGAAACGATACGGACCTAACAGAAGCAGAGGTGGCATGAATACATAGAAGAACTATACAAAAAAGATCTTCATGACCCAGATAATCACGATGGTGTGATCACTCACCTAGAGCCAGACATCCTGGAGTGTGAAGTCAAGTGGGCCTTAGGAAGCATCACTATGAACAAAGCTACTGGAGGGGATGGAATTCCAGCTGAGCTATTTCAAATCCTAAAAGATGATGCTGTGAAAGTGCTGTACTCAACATGCCAGCAAATTCGGAAAACTCAGCAGTGGCCACAGGACTGGAAAAGGTCAGTTTTGATTCCAAAGAAAGGCAATGCCAAAAATGTTCAAATTACTGCACAATTGCACTCATCTCACACACTAGCAAAGTAATTCTTAAAATTCTCCAAGCTAAGCTTCAACAGTATGTGAACCAAGAACTTCCAGATGTTCAAGCTGGGTTTAGATAAGGCAGAGGAACCAGAGATCAAATAGCCAACATCTGTCGGATCATAGAAAATGCAAGAGAATTCCAGAAACACATCTACTTCTTCTTCATTGATTATGCTAAAGCCTTTGACTGTGTGGATCACAAGAAACTGTGAAAAATTTTTAAAGAGATGGGAATACCAGACCACTTTACCTGCCTCCTGAGAAATCTGTATGCAGGTCAAGAAGGAACAGTTAGAACTGGACATGGAACAACAGACTGGTTCCAAATTGGGAAAGGAGTACGTCAAGGCTGTATACTGTCACCCTGCTTATTCAACTTCTATGCAGACTACATCATGAGAAATCCTGGGCTGGAAGAAGCACAAGCTGGAATCAAGATTGCCGGGAGAAATATCAATAAATTCAGATATGCAGATGATACCACCCTTATGGCAGAAAGTGAAGAGGAACTAAAGAGCCTCTTGATGAAGGTGAAAGAGCTGTGAAAAGGTGTAAAGCTGGCTTAAAACTCAACATTCAAAACATGAAGATCATGGCATCTGGTCCCATCACTTCATGGCAAATAGATGTGGAAACAATGGAAACAGTGACAGACTTTATTTTTTTGGTCTCCAAAATCACTGTGGACAGTGACTGCAGCCATGAAAGTTAAAAGACGGTTGCCCCTTGAAAAAAAAATGGTTGACAAACTTAGACAGCATGTTAAAAAGCAGAGACACTTCTTTACCGACAGAGGTCCATATAGCCAAAGCTATAGTTTTCCCAGTAGTCATGTATAGATGTGAGAGTTGGACCAATAAGAAAGCTGAGCGCTAAAGAATTGACGCTTTTGAACTGTGGGGTTGGAGAAGACTCTTGGGAGTCCGTTGGACAGCAAGGAGATCAAACCAGTCGATCCTAAAGGAAATCAGTCCTGAATATACATTGGAAGGACGTATGGTAAAGCTGAAGCTCCAGTGAAGAACTGACTCACTGGAAAAGATCCTGATGCTGGCAAAGACTGAAGGCAGGGAGAAAAAGGGACGACAGAGGATGAGATGGTTGGATGGCATCACCAACTCAGTGGACATGAGTTTGAGCAGGCTCCGGGAGTTGGTGATGGACAGGGAGGCCTGGTGTGCTGCAGTCTATGGGGTCACAAAGAGCGACTGAGCGACTGAACTAAACTGAACCTGGCCCTCATATTCCACAGGGGTGCAGACAAATAAGAATTTCTGTTAATGCCTGCTGCATCTGCTAAGATATGCAATAACATCTTCAGTTTGGATAGAAAAAAAAAAGTTGCATGAAGTACAAAAACATAAAAACCAAACCAAACGAAAACAACAACAAAAAAATGGAAGTAAAGATTTTAATTAAAGCCCAAAGTGCCGAGAAAAAGAAAGAAAGATATGCAAGTACAAAGCTCTCATGTATCTCCAGACTCCTCTGAATTCTTAGAGGAGGTGGTTTGGGTGGGAGACTGGCTGAGTTAAGAATCTTTACTGTCTGAGCCACCAGGGAAGCCCCTAAGATACTATAAAGTGGTTAAATTAACATACTCAGCAGGTACACGGGCTTTCTAAAGCTGAATACCAACTGGGATAATTAAAGGCTAGAACCCTCTTCTTTTTTAAAAATTGACTCCCCTGTAAACTACCTGCTGACAAAGGCATAATTGTAAGAATACATAAGGAAACTTCTTCTCCATTCTTAATCTAAAGAAAAAGAAACACACACAAAAGTCTTACTTCACCCCCAAGCTCAAGGAGCACACAAATCCACTAGAACTAAAAAGGAAGTTACAAAATGCTTTTTTCTTTCTTTCTTTTAAATTAAAGTACTGCAACATCCTTGCTTCGCAGTAACCAGTCTGTTGGAGGCTGGGAAGCAGCTAGGGCTGGGGAAGGCTTCAGCAGGGAGGCAGGCAGCTGTCCGGGTGAGGCAGGGAGGTGGTCAGCCCAGCTCTGCCCTGAGGGATGGAAGAATGCCCAGGAGCCTCCTCCGTGGCTGTTTGGCCGAAAATAAAATCTGCCATTTTTTTTTTAAATACAGTTCTAAAAATAGGGGGTTTGGCTTAAATCCTCCAGTTGGTGTTTTGATTTTTAAATTATGTGCAGATGATCACGGTTAAACCCAAGTGAGTACTGGTAAATAATTCAGGGAGGTTGCAGTTTTATTTTGATTTCAAGGCTCTAAAACATTTCTTCTCTTAGAATCCAGGAAAGGTGAAAGGAGATCAAAGGAAGGTGATAAGAATGGAGAAGGCTTAAATTCCAGTTTGAAAGCAAAAGGCAGCTGAATATTCCTAAAGCAAAAAACATATTTTAAAAGCTTTATTTTGGGGGAGGGGACTAAAATTCGCCCAAAATAAGTGGAAGAAAAACTGGTGAATTTCATCTTACTCATACCTTTCCTAGTGTCATTTCTGGATGCAAACTTCATGTACACAAAACTGCAAAAATGCCACTTTTAAAAGAATAAAGACTCTTCTGAATGTTGGGTGATGCAAGATTTGGTTTTGGAGATAACAGTTTTAAAGTTTCCTTGATTAGGTACCAATCATAACCAGAATGTATTTCAAGATTGCTATCTTATTATAGCATCTTTATTAATGAAGATTAATTTCACATGAAATTGGGCTATTTCTAAAACGCTTTCACAGAATGGGACATAATGGGTGTGGTTGGGGAGTATTATAAGGAAGCAAGTATTAATGCTATGTGCTTCCAGATAAAATGACTGAAGCAAATGTTTGACTTCACTTGTGAATTTTACAGATGCAATTTGCATCTCTAATCTCCAGAGAATAGAGGTTTGGAATTTGGGGTGTGTGTGGGTAGCATCATGTGTGAACCATGAAAGTCACCATCTCTCCCCCTCTCCCCGGAACAAACACCCACAAACCGATGGGGAAGCTCTGAAGGTTAAATTGGATAGTTCAATTGTCCAGGAATGTACGCTATGCAAACAATGTCGGCTCCCTGTGCCAAGGCAGAGATACTGTGGGACTTGAGGCTGCTGGCCACGAGGACAAGGATGGCGGGGCACAGTTCTAGTCACTGCGGCCAAGTGGGAACCCAGGAGAGTAACTGCAATGTTTCAGTCTCTTAATCTGCAAAAGACAAATAATTACAGAACTTGCTATATTAAAACCAGACTGTGAGTCGGCCTGGGGCGGGGGCTGGCGTAGAGAGGGAGGGGAGGGATAAAGAACCTTTCTTTTAGGGAGGGGAAAAAGGAGAGAAAACTTGCAAAGTGAACTATGGTTCACTTTTCATGGAACTCTTCTGCTTTGCAAAACGGTGCTTCTAAAGGGGATACGTCCTGGGTATTTAGGAGTTGGGTTAAAGGTCCATAAAGAAATCCCTAACTTTTCAGACGCTGGAGGCAGAGAAAGTAGTATGAGGAGGCACGTTGCCAATCAAAGATCGATCCCACGTGAAGGTCAGAGAAGGCCAGAGGGGATACCATAGGCTTCTGGGAAGATGCAGTTTGCTTTACAAAATTCTCCTTTAGGCCCCGCCCCCGCCCCAGAGAAACACAAGAGATGTGGTATCTTCAACTGAGGCAGCAGGAAGGGGATGGGATGCTGATGGGGGTCTGGGGAGCAAGGAGAGAGGGTAGAGGAAGGGCCCCGTCTCTCCTTGGGATGGCTGGTGTTTTATTTGCACCCTCTAAGAGTTCCTGAAATAATTAACATGTGCTGCCATTCTTGTTTTTCCAGTGGTGATTTCATCCAGTCCCTGCAGAAACTCAGAATTAAATCTCATGGCTTTGTTTTTTGGAGAGCAACTCTCCCCCATACAGGGGAGTTCTGCATACCGTGGAGGGCACGTGAGGCCTGCAACGTTCGCAGAGCACTAATCATTAACACGCTGCTTTTGAAGGCAGGGCTCCCCTTTCTCTGCTGACTATCACATTTCCTTCCATTGGATCCTGCCCTGTCTGGTTTACTTTCTGTTTCTCCCACTCGTTTCCACGCATTCTTCCGTAACACATGCGGAGTCCAGAACAACCTCTCCCTTTCAGCTGGCCAGCTCAACGCTTCCCTCACAAACCCTCCTTTTTCAAAATAAATTCATCCCTGACTTATTTTTCCAAGGCCTCTCCCTCTTCTTACTGCCCTGGGAGAATAAGTTCTCTTCCTTCCCAAATAATGCAGGAGAAGTAGGAGCAAGATTTGTAGGAAACTGTAAATAAAAAGTTTTCTGAGGGGAAGAAATACCTGGTAATTAAATGTGGAGCCAGACAGATCTGGGTTTGCGTCCCAGCTTTGTCATTTACTAGCAGTGAGGCTCTGGAAAGTTTGGTTATGTGACCTCCCTAAGCCTCAATTTTCTCATCTGCAAAATGGAGATAATAATGCAAAAACTCTGTTAAGGGCTATAAGGAGAACTGAATGAGGTAAATCACATGAAATGCTTCCAGTTCCTGGAATGTAGCAAACACTCAACAAATATTTGCTGCTACATTACTATTATTATTTAAACCTTTTGGATAGGAATGTCACCACCCCCACCGACTTGCCCCACAGCATCAAGAGTAACAAGGACTCTGCCTCTAAAAGCTAAAGAACAGAACCATAAGGAAGGCTTGGGCACAATTATTTGCTGATCCAGCCTCTGGGAAGCATTTCTCGGAGGCAATGTACAGAAGCGAGCAAACGGTCTATTTTTAGGCATTTCCCATCAGGACACAGTGGTTGATCTGGATGCCTTACCTGGCAGGCCAGCCTGGGCCACAGCCCCCTTCTCTGCAGGCTGTCAGCATTCCCAGGGGGATGGAACACAGCCCCAGACTCAGGAATTTTACAGTCAATTTGCCTCCCTCCTGATGTCCCTTCTCCCTTTTGGTGACCTCCAGGCTGGGGCTAAATGAAAAGCCAAAGCTCAGTCTCATAAGTAAGGCAAGGGGCCTGCCTGCTGCTACTGAGCCACCGCTTGTCTCATTTGTAGAGTCTCTGAGAAAATAACACCCCAAACGCACAAAGTCAGGCTCCAAATCTCAGAAAGACTCTGATTCACCCGGGTGTGCTGAAGAGCTGGAACTCTGGGTACATGAGGTACATCCCTGCCCAAGTTGCCAAGAGTCTACCTACCTGAGAGAGAGAGAGAGAGAGAGATGAAAGGAAGGAAGAAAGCAAGACAGAAAGAAAGGAAAAAGGGAAGAAGCCCGAACCTTTCCTAATAAGGTAACACCACATGCCAGCTGTGGCTCTGAATGGCTCAGCATCCTAGGACCATGTGACATTCCCTGCAGCCATGCCTTCACGCTTCTGTGAGGCTCTCGGGGGCAGAATGGGAAAGTCTTCAGTGTGCCTATGGGGATAACAAACAAATAGGGACAGGCTCGGCCGGTGGGGCCCCACATTTTCCTGATTAACCACAAGGCCTCACATCCCTCCTTCACGCTGTGGCCTGCAGGACCCCTGCTTTGTAGCTCAGGCACTGGGAATGCTCTCAGGTTGCTCTGCAGGCATGCTTTTCCTCTCCGGCTAGGTACAAGCTTCTTGAGGGCAGAAACGCTCCTTTATTTCCTTTGTTTCACCCTGCCATGCTTATCAGAGTGTAATCCACCCAGCGGTTACTCAATAAATGCTTGATGACGGACTCGGGCTGAGAATTCTACGCATCAGTAGGTGACTGCTTTATATCGTTAACCCCCAACTTATAAATCGGCAGGGTTTCAAAAGTTGGCTTTCAAAGAAGGCACTTAGGGAGCATATTTTCCCATAGAAACAGTCTTATAACTTGGGGTTAGGTTTCTAGGCCCACTTGTTTCTCAGAATATCCTACACATATTTATATACCTTCTTATTGAGCCATATAATTTGTCTCAGACTTACATCAGACTGGCAAGTACATGTGCTTGAAACTTCAGTTCTTTCAGTTTAATGATTCATTTCAGTTACAGCATCAGGGCCTTGTGTAGATTCCCACCCACCCTCCCTGCCCTGATTACATATATTTCATAATATGACACTTTATGTAGCATCAGGTAACATGTTTGACACTTTTAAAATAACATTAAGAGGAAAAGAAATATTTTTTGCTCGTCATTAAAAAAATAAAAAAGGCTTCCCTGATAGCTCAGTTGGTAAAGAATCTGCCTGCATTGCAGGAGACCCTGGTCTGATTCCTGGGTTGGGAAGCTCCCCTGGAGAAGGGATAGGATACCCACTCCAATGTTCTTGGGCTTCCCTGGTGGCTCACCTGGTAAAGAATCCACCTGCAATGTAGGAGACCTGGGTTCAATCCCTGGGTTGGGAAGATCCCCTGGAGTAGGGAATGGCTGCCCACTCCAGTATCCTGGCCTGGAGAATTTCATGGACTGTATGTATAGTCCATGGGGTGGCAAACAGTTGGACACAACTGAGTGACTTTCACTTCAAAAAAAGATGCATACACTTTTGTTTTTGCTTGTATATTAAAATAGCTTTTCAATAGTTTTTTACTACTTTATTACTTGGGCCACCTGAACTTACCCAATGACTGACACACACACACACTCTTATACATGCACTCACAATCTATCCACTTTCAAAAAAATATTTGTAGTAAGAATCAGTCTCCAAGAATGGCCATTTAAGTTTTTGTATCAATATAAATGTGCTCTCAGGCAGCACAGTCCACGATGGGGCCTTCCAGCAGGTCAGGGTTGCTGTGTTTAGGACCATGAGTACAAAAGTACATGCACTTCCCCCAAAATACGCTCACCCAATGCCTGAGTTCGCACTGCTCCCTACAATATTCCCTGGACACTTAAAACCAAAACAGCCATACCTTGGCCCTTGTTCTCATTCAACAGCATCCTGCAAAGATACATCTAATCAATACTCCAGCATGAAAAGCGAGAATGGTGGGAAAGGGTTCTTCTCTGGACACTCCAGAAGAGCCAAGCCCAAACAACAGGCAAACAGGTTGAGAGCAAACTGCACATGCTAGTAAATTCATGTACTAAATGTGCTTCTCCCCACCTTTTAGCATTCACGGTTGCCTTCTAACCCAAACTAGCATTTAACGCAGCCCAACAGAGATGTCAGGTTAATGACCGTGAAGCGTGACAAGTACCAGGGCATTTGTACCACATCTGTCTTTCAGCAAGTTATTACCAAGACACAAGGAATTGTGGTCTCTTCTCCGCTCCTCTGCGCCTGGCTCATCCTTGATTGAATGTGCTGACCCTTTAATGGGAAGCTCTGAATAACAGGATGTTCTCGTTAGCAGCCCTTTCCCTACATCAGCACTTAAGGAGAATCTAACATATGTTCCTCTCCTCTCCTGCCACCGGGAGAAATACAACTTAATCACTGTAGGAATAAATTATCCTATATTTATCTTTCCTTGGAGTTTCAGGATGTGGCTCTGCTTCCAGCTCTGATCAGTGGCAAGAGGGCAGCTGTCTAAGGAGCATAGGAGACTGGGCTGAAAAAACTGGAATTCCAATAGACAACTTTGAAAGTATGATGGTGTACTTTAAAAAAATTCACATACGAACAGAACACTTTCGTCTCTGAAAAATGCCAAGTGCGTAGGGGTGGGATTAATAGGTTTTATGTTGCCAGATCCCAATTATTTGATCTATCATTCTAATCCGAGGATGGCAAATGTTGGCCTGCCTGCTACCCCTCCCCCACTGCACCCATGGCAGACATCACGAATGGATCACATGCTCTTTTCTTATTGGGCCCAGGCATTAATTAACATCCCCTTTCAACACCTGGCTCCAATCAACCATAGGTGACACACAAATTGAAAACAATTTGCTAGTCTTGTTTTAAATGATTTAGTACTTTAACTTTTTTACCTTTGATGCACCTGACAGTTGACTAAGGTATTATTTTAGCAACATCCTCTGTTCTCAGCTCATCCCTGAGCTAATCTGAGCTGCAAATATTAGCTATCAGCCACTGCATGTTTACTATGTGCCAGACACTTAATGTCTGCTGCTGCTGCTAAGTCGCTTCAGTCGTATCCAACTCTGTGCCACCCCAGAGATGGCAGCCCACCAGGCTCCCCCGTCCCTGGGATTCTCCAGGCAAGAACACTGGAGTGGGTTGCCATTTCCTTCTCCAATGCATGAAAGTGAAAAGTGAAAGTGAAGTCGCTCAGCTGCTCAGACTCTTTGCGACTCCATGGACTGCAGCACACCAGGGTCCTCCGTCCATGGGATTTTCCAGGCAAGAGTACTGGAGTGGGGTGCCATTGCCTTCTCCAACTTAATGTCTAAGTGCCAATTTATATCAGAGTAGGCAATGGCACCCCACTCCAGTACTTTTGCCTGGAAAATCCCATGAACAGAGGAGCCTGATAGGTTGCAGTCCACAGGGTCGTGAAGAGTTGGACATGACTGAGTGACTTCACTTTCACTTTTCACTTTCATGCACTGGAGAAGGAAATGGCAACCCACTCCAGTGTTCTTGCCTGGAGAATCCCAGGGACGGGGAAGCATGGTGGGCTGCCATCTATGGGGTCACACAGAGTCAGACACGACTGAAGCGACTTAGCAGCAGCAGCAGCAGCAGCAGCAGCAGCAGCAGCAGCAGCAGCAGCAGCAGCAGCAGCAGCAGCAGCAGCAGCAGCAGCAGCAGCAGCAGCAGCAGCAGCCGCCCGTTTAGATCCATGTGTCCTTACAAAAAACCCAAAGCAGGCAAAGGTTGAACAAACCTGACTGGGATCACAGCTTCCAGCAACTTTCCCTGGTGACTCCCTGGCTGAGCTGGTAGCCTCCCTTCAGCCTCCTACAGCACCACCCCAGCACTGACCTTGGACTACAGAAGCAAGCTCATGGGGCTCTTGTCTTCCCTACTCAACTCCACGAAGGCAAGACCTCATCTTACTCCCCTTTGATGCCCAGCCCCTGGACCAAGGCTGAGTACATGGTGGGTGTCTGACAAATACACTGTAAGAATGTTTTTGCTTCATTTTTAAAGCTCCTGTTTTCAAATATCTCCAAGCTTTAGCTCATGTTCTATACTGAAGAGATGATCCCTGACCACTGCTATCTCTGGTGCTCATTTACATCATAATGCATGGTGTGCTGGTGGGTAGAGGGAGCCACAACTGAGGTAGGGACCTGGGCAGCCCCCAGAGGCTTGCTCGGGTCCAGTCTTGGCCCCACCCTCTGAGCAGTCCAAAGCCCCACAGTCCCTAATTCTCTGTTTCTATCTTCATTTCTATCTTCACACTGCATTTTTTTTTCTTTTCTTTTTTTGCCTTTCTCTGCCTCCCAAATGGGATTATATTCTCCCTAGCTCTGTAATCCCAGCACTTACTAAAGTGCTTGGGCAGGGTGAATCAAGATTCTCTGCAGGGATTTGTAACTGGTAAAAAGAGCACTGGCCTGAGCGGGGAGAGCAGGGAGCTGCTTCCGGGGCTGCACGGACCCCCTCTCCTTGGGTGTCTCCTTGCCCGGGGGTGTCTGTGCTTCTTCACGCGAGAACACTTGCCCCAGCAGGCCGGGCAGCACACAGAAGCGGCAGTGCATCTAAGCCCTCTGCCAGGTTAAGAGCAGGGTACCACGTCTCTCGCATGGACAGGGCCCAGGCATCACCAGCACACCCCATCCCTCCCGGGCCTGGCCCGGCTCTCCTCCAGTCCCTGCCGTGCAGCCCGCTTCCCGGTCACCTATGAGAACGGATGTGCCCTGCCCCGTGCCCCTCCTACCATGTGACTCACTGCACATTCTCGCCTCGTTTTCTCCCCACCAGCTTCCTGCACAGATTCTTAGGAGAATCAAGTGTAGCCTCCTAGCAGGACCCTGGGAGCACTGACTTTAAGCTCTTTCCAACCCCACTCCCAGTCCACACTAAGCTCCGATGCCACCTGCACTCATCTCCCACCCCCACCACTTTACTCATCGCCCCCTGACGCCCACAGCTGTGGTCTCCTGCTTGGGGAGCAATGTCACCAGCTGCCCAACCAGACATTCGGGAGTCACCCTGGGCTCCCCCCACCCACTCCACCTCGGCTTCTTCTTCCTGGTCCTGCTCACTCGACCTCCCCGGTTCTTCTCAAGTGAGTATGTTTTTATCCCCCTCGCTACCATGCTACTCAGGACCAAGACTATTATAGCAATGCTGCGACAGCTCCCTGGCTGGTCTGCCTTTCAGAACCCACTGCAACCTCTTCACAGCCAGTGGCTCCTGAAAGAAAAATCTGATCCTATCCCTCCCCTCTAGAGACTTCTGCCTCAACTTAGATGTCGCTTCCTCCTGGAAACCTTGTTTCTGGAAGTCTGCTCTCACAACAGCTGCATTTCTTCCCTCAGATGCCTGGGAGGGGGTGGGGGGGGGGGTGCTTCTCCACTGAGGAATCACCTTGTTTCCCTCAGAACAACATGGGCTATTTAACAATTCCCTCTATGGTAAGCACTCTAGCCTGTCACCCAATAGCCATGCCTCCTGCTTCCTCGGTACTGGCACAACAGGGGCACCATCTCAAGTGATTAGGGAAAATCTAGATTGTTCGAGGCCACATAAATGACTCCATCCTATTTGTCAGGGCTGAATTTATGAATGAGCATCTGTCTTAGTGCTGGTCTGCACAACATACCGGGGAGTTGGTTGGGAGCTTTCGAAAGATCTCTTTGTTCTTAAAGAGGGCTACATAAGAAATCGTTATCTACTTTGGTACTGGTATGAGAGGATGGGATGCCTGCAGCCTTTCTGTACCTATGTGGAGAGTTAGCTGATGCTCTGAGGTTGACATGATAGCTAGAACTTGATGTTGTCAACGAGCACTAAATTGGTCAACTGGGAACAGCCTCCCCCTGGACTTCTTTTCTTAGGTGAGAGATTAAGTCCCCTTTTCGGTTTAGGCCAGTTTGAGTTGGGTTTCCTATTACTTGTAGCCCAAACAGATATAGCTTCCTAGGGCATTTTTCACTTTCTATTTGGTCTTAGAGGCACTTAGGTATAAATCTTGTTTCTTCTGTTAGACCTTTGGCTTTTTAAGGACAGGGTTTGTATTTTATGTATCCTTGTATCCCCCAAAGTGGCTTATCCCACTCCTGTGCTTGAGTGAAGAGAAACCACTATCTTTTGGGCTCATACTGTGAGGTGCTAGTGCTTTAAAGTGTTCAACATAGGAAGAAACACAAACAAAAAATGTAAGGCAACTCCAACAGGCACACCCCACTCCACCCATCCTTATACACCTTATAGTGCCGAGAAGATGCTTAGTACCAAGTAGATGCTCAAAAATGTTTGCTAAGTGAATAATTTAATTTGCCTCTGATGAGTCAAGGGCACTTAAGAGTTTTATAGTGTCCTAGGGTCATAACGATGAGCAGTAATTATAAACAAATTGTACTAAATATAGCCTAGTACTGGGACATCACTAGTGGTAAGTTGTTGTTTGTTTATATGAGAGCCCTGATACCACCAAGATGTTACGGCATTTAAATAGAACAAGCAGCAGAGCCAGACACTGGAGAATGAAGCAAAAACTAAATTTCACACAGCAGACGTGAAGGTGCCAAATGTGTACTGAATGCTCTTGCTGTTTGTGCCTGCTCTGGGGCCACAAACACTAACCAAACAGACCCGCCATCTGAAGGTGCTTTGCATGTGCAGGGTGCAGGGAGAAAAACAACTTCCAAACTGCGTGGCCAGCGTTAGGAGAGCCAATGGAGAGGGCATGATAGGGATGCCCAGACCAGCTGTGCTGAGTCAGGAAGGTGCCCCAGAGGAGCATTAATGCACCTGGATGCAGCAGAGGAGCACGAAGAGAGAAGGAAGGGGGAGTAGCATGAAAGGTTTGTAGTTTATAAGAAGCCCATTCTGGCTACATTATTTGGTACGAAAGGTGAGGCTGGACTCAAGAGTTGGGAGGCTACTGCAATAATTCACTGTGGAATAACAGGGGCGTCTCAGACTAGACACAGGCTGACGGTAAATGACATCAGGTTCCCTAAGATCTCGGGGTGCTGTGGTCTTTGCTCAAAGGATAATGGCTCTGAACACCAAGCCTCTCATCTTTTGAGTTCAGGATGGGGAATGGGTTTGAGCTGGAGGCAACAACATGGTATAGCCATGTGGCTTAAAATTTCCATTCGGTTGTAAAACACTATAAGAATGAGATATGGAAATCTGATACTTTAAAAGAAGAAGGGGAGCCCTGTTGGACCTGGTGGGTATATGTGTATGTACTGATGTAAACGTGTGCACACGTGCATGTGTGTGTGATGTCATGCCTCCTCATTCACACTGATCCCACAGTTTCGTGTGCACAAGGATGGTTCTGGTCCCAACAAGGTGACCCAGCTCAAGCCTCTTTGACTCTCAGTTTTTTTTGAAAGTCCCACGAAAGGGCTGGACCTCAGAATCTCTAAAAATCAAACACCTGCCTTGAATTTCCAACTTCTGGCAGCAAAAGGGTTTGGTAAATTAAGAGTCGTGGATAATGAGCATAGGGGTAATCTGATGATGACTTTGAGGGTGATGATCCTGTAGCTCAGAGCCTCTCAAGCAGCACCCCTGGGTTAAGGTTCAGGTGTGCCCAAGCCCCAGGTGGCCGAGCAGGGCCTGACTGTCCAGAGTCTGGAGCTGTGGGCATCTTTCTCCCTACCCTGATACGATGTTCCTACGTGAGAACAGGCAGGAAGTGCTGCCCCAGACAGGAGAGAGGAAAATATCCACAGGAGCCCAGCATCGCCTCTGGCCTCACTTCCACTTCCCCTGCCTCACGCGTGTCCGGTAGCTCTGTTAATGACACAGCAGACATCCACCCACTTCCAACTGCACCTTGGAAAGGTGAGCGAAGGACCAACATGGCCGGAAGGTGACAGGTGGTGGAGACAAGGGAGCAATGACAAATGGGAGCCTTTCTACCTGTGCTCTCAAACTTCCACCTCTGCCTGCTTGGGGACCTTGCTCTGTGGACTATCACCTCCCATTCAACAGTTCCAAACTCTCTGTCTCCTGTGACATGCATAATTTTTGTTACAATGGAAAAAAAAAAAATCTGTTTTAAGGGAGAAATATTCAGAGACAGAAGCATTGCTTTCCTTGAAAAGATTGAACCTGAGGCCTACAGTTCACCTCCCACCGCTGCCCTCAGAGATGCCGAGAAGTTCTGAGAAGATGCAAGACGGCACAGTTCACGTACAGAGAAGCGGCAGCAGACGGAGGCTTCCAGAAACAAGTCTCCGTGCTCAGAGTCACAGGTCAGAGGAGGAGGTTTTAGTCTAACTTCTTTTGGACTTCCTATTTCAGTGACACACACATAAAAAAACAAGCAGCCGAACCCTTGGGACTGAATTATTATACCCAGAGCATGACTGAAGAGACCCGGGTCCTTTCCTTTCTCAGACCTCACTGGCACCATGACAGTAAAAAAGACTGCCTGGTCTCAGCGGCCAGCTCAGCAACGGAGGCAGCAGGCCCCCTCTGCTGCTCACATCCCCCAGCACCAGCCAGGCGTCATGACAGGGCAGCAGGCCCGCTTGGGTGCCCTAAGCACACACTGACGGCTTGGTGTGCAGGGCTGGCTTGACACCTTGCAACCCTCTGGCCTTTTGAAGCTAATATGTGGCTGGACACCACTCTAGCAGAACAAACAAGCCCAAGAAATGCTTGCCAGAAAAGTGTGAAGCAGATAAAGTTCTCTGAGATGCTCCCTGCGGAAGAGTTTCCTGGAAACATTTGTCACGATGACAGACTTTTCCTGACTGTTCCAATGGAAGAATATCCTATTACTGACAAAAAGTCAGGAGCAAAATTCAGCACATGGAGAGGCATATATACCCCATAATGGAGGCCAATGTGGTTTTTGGGTGGGAGTGTGAAGACCGGTATAGTTCTTCCTTAAGGAGTCTTCTCTGTGTTGGCTAATTATAGTCTGAGTGGAATAGTTCAACTCAGCAAACACTTATCAAGCTCTTACTGCATACAATGTACTGTGGGAGGCAGCATAGTGCAATGGTAAACAAACCAACAACTTTGGAATCCGTGGGTTGGGGTTTGTATTCTGACTTCCATTCACTCCCTATGTGACCTTGGCAAGGTTACATAACCTCTCTGTACCTGTTGCCTTCTCTGTAAAATGAAGGTAATAATAGCCTCTGACTTAGAGGAGGATTGTAAGTATGGTACTTAAAGCACTTAGAGTAACTTTTGATCTCTAGTAAGTAGGCAATATCTGTTTGCTATTATTATTATCGTCTTTGCACCTCAATTTCCTTATCAGTAAAATGGGCATGATAACCCAACCAGCCTCATAGGGTTGCTATAAGGATTAAATAGAATAATGAAATGTATGGTGTTTAGCACAATACTTTGCACATAGTAAGTTATGTAACAAATGCTAGTCACTGTTATTCCTAGGAGATTCTCCCCAAACTATTTTAAAAATAAGACACTCAGATCTGAATAAAAGTCCAGGAAACAAATTCTTTCTTTGAACAACTTGAGCAAAGGGCGTTTTGTCACTATCCCCCATCATCCCCTTCCCCTCTGAGTTCCATTTATGCACAAAACACTGTGCTTTGTGCTGAGTAAGCACCACAGGGACTCTCTCAGGAGTCCTGATGTCCCTCCAAATATTTTAGGCTTCCCTTTAACTTGATACTGACATGCCATCCACTTTTCCATTTAAGGGAATATTTTAAATTCTGGCTTTGTGAAACAGGGAGCAAGGCACAGACTTCTCCTGCAAAGGCTTCTCAAGCCCATCTACTTGGCTTGGCAGGGAACACAAAAGTGGTATCAAAACTAGACTCATCGCTACTAACCTTGCAGAGCACCTCCCCACCCTGGAGAAGTGCTGAGCATGTTATATGCATGACATCACTGAAACAAGGGCCCCAGGGAAGTTTCAGGATGTCTAGTTGGTAGGAGCAGAGCTAACCTACACTTGGCTCCTAAGTCCATGCACACAAACCCTGGGATCCCTGCCTCCTTCTCAAGGCAAGCCTCCCACCTCATCCAAGAGTATAAGGGTATCAGATCACTCCTACTGTTCTCTTGGTAGGGCAATCAATCCGATTTTTTTCCTTCCCCCTTTGTCTGCTATTTGGCCAACCCCGCCACCTAGTGGCCCTTCAAGCACACAACCACAGGTCTTTGTGAAAAGCCCGCAGACGACACCCATTCTCACAACAGGGGGTACCTGATGATCAAATCCAAGGTGCGCAGAGAAATGAAGCCCAGAAAAATGAAGCAGGTTGCCTCAAGTTAAAGGGAAAGGCGCCTGCACCCTAGAATCAGGACATGGTTCTGATTCAGACTGCCTAAATCCTATCTTCAGCAAGATGCTTCCTTCAATCATTCAACAAATGCAGGTTGGACACCTACTGTGTGCTCATCACTGTGCCAGATAGTGGGGACAGGACAATAAGCAAAGAGGACAAGTCTATCTTCATAGTCCAATGGGACAGGAAGATAATAAAACTGAGAACGTGACAACACTAGTTAATAGAAATGAAGGGTTTACTCTGCGATTACTACTCTTGCTTTAAAAATGAATGAAAAGACATGAAAGCTGTGGTTAATAAGCCTTTGCAAGGTTCATTATACCTTTCTAAGCTTATGAAAAGGAGCTTGTTGGACTAGATGCTAAAAAATTTCTAAGGCCTCTTTCCAGCTCTGTTTCTCTTTACTTCTAGGACCTTTGGGGTAAAGTTTAGATTAGAAGGCAGGTCACTTGACCAAGAATCCAGTGCTTTCTCTTCATGTACTGTGCTAACCAATGCTTATTAATAATAACTGGTAGGAATCAAACCGGAGAAGGTGATGGCACCCCACTCCAGTACTATTGCCTGAAAAATCCCATGGACGGAGGAGCCTGGTAGGCTGCAGTCCATGGGGTCGCAAAGAGTCGGACACGACTGAGTGACTTCACTTTCACTTTTCACTTTCATGCACTGGAGAAGGAAATGGCAACCCACTCCAGTGTTCTTGCCTGGAGAATCCCAGGGACGGGGAACCTGTTGGGCTGCCGTCTATGGGGTCGCACAGAGTCGGACACGACTGAAGCGACTTAGCAGCAGCAGCAGGAATCAAACACTTACTATATATATTATATCCTGAATTAATATTAGCTCATGCAGTCCTTAACAAACTATGGAAATATGAAAGTAATACAAGTAAAAATATCATGCTCTAAAATGCGTAACAGTTTCTAAGACAAATGGAGAAGCTTCCAGCCCAACCCAAGTGTAGGATTCTTAACCACTATTTTGCCCCTGATTGATCTAGTTATGTGGTGGTTTAACAAATACTTATGTATTGGTGGCCCCAGGCTCTAAGAACTGGAAAGGACAATGCGCCCAAGCAAATGAATGGCTCAAAGAATAGTTACTGTCCAGGGAACACATTTTTCAAGAAAAACATTTCTCAACAACACTGCTCTAGGGGTAACTCTGGGAATCCAGACACTGTGAGGTCACATGAGCAGACCTGACCCCTTGCAGAAGGGTCTGATACCAAAAGAATAAAGCAGGTTCCAGGAATTCCACTGAGTATATCAGAGATCAGCAAACTCTCCAACATTGTCCTGCCATCTCCTTTATTCTGTTCTCCCTGGGTATCTATGCAGCATCTGCTTTCTGTGTTGGGGGCCATCAGGCAAAAGTCAACAGTGATTCTGCAAATGGAGGCCTCAGGTTCACAGGGAGCCTGGCTCCAGAGCCACACAAAGCTCCTCCTGCTTCCTGCAGCGGGGCCACTTCCTCCAGCACCTGGGAAAGCAGACCCTGTGGGACCTGGAGCTTCCTGGGTTTTGTAAAACTCTCACCTGTCCAGCCAGGGTCTCCAGAGTGACATGTCAGTGGGCGAGGGTGCGGACATATGCTAGACACACAAGAATGCTCAGCCCACAATGCTCTGCTATCCTTTTCCAAATGGCAAAGATTTCACTTAAATTTCTAGGTCTAAGATTCATCCCTGCCTTGCACAACCACCACCCCTGCCCCAAGCCAGGTCCGCCCACTGTAAGAGCTGCTATGCTCCTATAGTACCTAGCATGGGATCACAATTACCGATTGGCCTGTCTGTGGGTCTGGGTAGCTTTTCAATCCTACACAGTTGGTATCTAGCACCCTGTCTGGATCGCAGAGGTGCTGATTTCCAAAGAACTGGAAAGAAGAGGAAGGAATTTCAGGGCTAGACAAAGCTTAAGAGATATCTTATTTCAGCTACTGCCCAATACAGGATTTCCTTTGAAATATCATTGCCCATGCCTGTGTTCAATAGCTAAGTTGTATCCAACTCTTTGTGACCACACAGGCTGTAGTCCACCAGGCTCCTCTGTCCATGGGGTTTTCTAGGCAAGAATACTGCTGTGGGTTACCATTTCCTTCTTTAGGGGATCTTCCTGACCCAGGGATCAAACCCACATCTCCTGTGTCTCCTGCATTGGCAGGCAGATTCTTTACCACTGAGCCACTCGAGAAGCCGAAATATCAGTAATGAAAAACTTACAGTTTGTGTATGTATAGGTGTATATCCATACACATACGGTGTCCTTCTAAGAATGAGGTGCATGGCGGTAAAGACACAAAGAACAAGACTCACTTAGGTTTTCTTCGAGAGTTAGCCATCATCTTTCTTGAGAAATTTTGTTTCCTCCTTATTTTTCAAGAAATGCATGCTATTTATAGAAAAATGTGTGAAATACATTATCATGGATATAAGATAACAAAAGTTAACACGTTGCTATATTTCCTTTTACTCTTTTCTCTATGAGTTTTTAACGTAGCTGAAATCACACTCTATTATGTAATTTTGTTTTGTTCCTTTTCAGCAATGACATTTCCCTAAGTGATTATAAATTCTTCATAAGCATCCTGCTTAAAAATTTTTATTTTGACATAATTTCAGACCTAAAGAAAAGTTGCAGGACTAGTACAAAGAATTCTCTGATCCCCTTCACCCAGATTTGGATTCCTCAAATGTCAACACTTATAATTTACTTTAATCCCTGCACACTCCCTCTGAGGCAGAGAAGTAGAGACAGAATGTTTTTTATCCTGAAAGACTTCCCTGTGTATTTTCTACAAATAAGGAGTTCTTCTAAATAACCTCCCTACAGTTAATACACTGCTGTTATCCAATCTACAACCTCATTCAGATTTTAGCAATTGTCCCAATAAAGTCCTTTACAGCAAAAGAAAACCCCAAATTTTACACAGTTACTCAACTGTTAGATCTGTGTCCAGGCTAAATCGCTTCAGCTGTGTCCGATCCTTCGTGACCCCATGGATGGTAGCCCTCCAGGCTCCTCTGTCCATGAAATTCTCCAGGTGAGAATACTGGAGTGGGTTGCCATTCCCTTTTCTAGCGGATCTACATGACCCAGGGATTGAACTCCTGCCTCTTATGTCTCCTGCACTGGGAGGACAGTTCTTTACCACTAGGCCACCTGCAAGGCCTTTAGTTTCCTTTAATCTGGAACAATTCCTAAGTCTTTGTTTGTATTTCACAGTATTGATATTTTTAAGAGTAAAGGGTCGGTTATTTTGCTCCTCAGTTTGGGTTTGTTCAGCTCTTTTCTTTCCAGTCAGATAGATTGAGGGTTTGCACTTTTAGCCCACACAAGTGAATACACATCATTTTTAATGATTTCAGAAAGATTTCATTTTACACAGGCATTTCCTGACTGCAGAATCTTGGGCAGTTGTATAATTTTGCTACAGTTCCAAAATGTAGCACTTTCCTTTTTTTCCCATCAACTATCTATTGACCTTTCTCCATTCATTTGTATATTTAAGGATATACTAACAACTTTTTCCAAGACACTCCTGTCAATTTGTAGCCCCACAGCTGATAACTGGCCTCGCACACTGGCATATTATGAGATATATTTTAGTTTAGGGAGACAAAAACTAACATTGCACTGCTGTTTCAATAGACTTCATCTAAAATTATAGTTATAAAGAGTGCTGTTCCTCTCAGGACTGATCCAGAATAAATGTGTCTGTCTGTCCATCTGTTCCCTGTTTAGTTTATGTGTTCCTTCATTCACTCAAGAAATCTTCAGAGTGTCCGCTCTGTGCCAATATTCTTCTACATGCTGACATCAAGCTCTTGCGGGAAAAAATAAATATGGTAACACATTATACAAGGGCTGTGGAGTAGCCCAGTATCAGGTGATGGGAGGGGACACTTGTGGCGGAGCAGGCAAGAGCCTGGAGACAGACACGGACTGGTGAGCCTGCAGTTGGGACACAAAGGAAAAGGGGAGCCTCTTCACTTACACCCGTAGCACTATCACTTTGATCCTGCAAACATCTGCAAAACCTGCTCTTTACTAGAAACACGAACCCCAGATGGACCAAGTTCAAATACACATTTCTAAAGTCTGACCTTCTCCTTCCTGGTCAGCAGACTCTGAACTTGAGAGGGCTGCCATTTGTGAGTAATAATGACGGCTTGAAAATGCCCTGAAATTAGAGGGAGCTTACAAACCACTCTGATGTTGCTCAGCCTTGCAATTATCTGAATATCAAGGAATCATTAATGAATCAGGCTGTCTCAATGTTAGATTAATGGCCAGTTTCAACAGTGGAGACAGGACAGATGGCCAGCAACAAAGAAAGGTAGGGGTGTGTGTGTGTGTGTGTGTGTGCGCGTGCGCACGTGTGCGTGTGTGCGTGAGATGGCCAAGAATAAAGAAAGGTAGGTAGGTGTGTGTGTGTGGGGGGGCGCTGTGTTTGTTTGTGATGGCCAGGAATAAAGAAAAGCAGGTGTGTGTGTCTGTGTGTGTTGGCCAGGAATAAAGAAAGGTATGTAGGTGTGTGTGTGTGTGTGTGGGGGGGGTGGGTGTGTGTGATGGCCAAGAATAAAGAAAGGTAGGTGTGTGTGTGTATGTGTTGGCCAGGAATAAAGAAAGGCAGGGGTGTGTGTGTGTGTGTGATGACCAGGAATAAAGAAAGGTAGGTAGGTGTGTGTGTGTGGGTGTGTGTGTGTGATGGCCAGGAATAAAGAAAGGTAGGTAGGGGTGTGTGTGTGTGGGTGTGTATTTGTGTGATGGCCAGGAATGAAGGTAGGTGTGTGTGTGGTGTGGTGGTGTGTGTGTGTGTGTGTGTGTGTGTGTGTGTGTGTGTGTGTGTGTGTGTGTGTGTGTGATGGCCAGGAATAAAGAAAGGTAGGTAGCGGTGTGTGTGAGATCTCCCCTCAAATAACTGGGGCGGTGGCTGAAATCATGGGCCAGGAAAGAAAAGCACCCAGCTTGTGCTATGGGTGGGGCTGGGTCAGGAAGAAGTCCAGCTCCCAGACCCATCCCCTCCTCTGGGCTTTGTCACAGTGAGTCAAACAGCAAGAAACTAGAGGGATCTGCCAGCAATTAATTCTGGGACAAATGTGTGTGTGTGTGTGCATGCATGCTCTATCATGTCTGACTCTGCGACCCCCATGGACTGTAGCCCATTAGGCTCCCCTGTCCATGGAATTTTCTAGGCAAGAATACTGGAGTGAGTTGCCATTCCCTATGCCAGGGGATCTTCCTGACCCCAGGGATCCAATCCACATTTCTTGCATCTCTTGCATTGGCAGGGAGATTCTTTATCACTGTGCCACCTGGGAAAATATAATCCCCATCTCAACCACTAAGCAATTCCTATTTGGTGCTTAGGACAATTGATTTCCATTTACCTGGGGAAAAAACAAACAGATGATACCACCAAAACATTTTTTTTTCTTACATAAAACTTACATGAGGTAAAAAATTAGACTATATATATATAAATGTGATCAATAATCATTAGAAAACTCTATCAAATATTGAGAAAATTATAATAACCTATAAGGTATGCACACATTCTTTTCCTTCCACATCTTCCTTTTGAGGAAAAACAGCCCCAAGTAGCCAATTAATTTGATGTATGAGTAACAAACAGTTTCTTACAATGCCAGGCCTTCAAATCTTAAGTGCATCTAAGGGTTTCTGAGAGCAGAGAAAGAAAAAAAAAAAAGACAACTATTAAAAGCATTATTAATATAAATACTATGGTTGTATACTCCACTTGGGGGATGGAGATCCAGGACAATGGAGATGATAAACATTCACCAGGGACACACACTACCACTTGGTGGACAAAGGACAGCAGATGAGATTTCAATTATGAAGGCTCTTATTACTGAAGCTACAATAATCAGGTCAGTTCTGATAATTACAAGCAGCTGCGTAATTTAGAGAGGCCTGAGAAAGGTGACAGGATAAAATCATATTTCAACATAAAATGACATATGTGGGAAGGTTTTTATATTTCAGCCATTATCCTTCTAAATCTGTTCTGCGTTTTATCTCTAAGAATATATAAAAAGGTGCAGGAAATAGTGAAATAACTATCACCAGTTAGCCCAACTGTGACTTTCTGGCAACTGTAAGAAGTAAGTATAAATGAACTGAAGCAAATAATTAAACTAGCTGGACTAAAGCAAAAGATATCAATGTAGGCAGCAGTGAGCTGGAGCTTGCAAGTCCAGATCACTAATAGATATCCAATTAGTGGTTGAAATTCATGTTTTCTGGTTGGTGTTAGGTCACTGTTACAATCTCAAGGAGTAAAAGAAGCCCACAGACTGGTAAGGATTTGCCATAACCAGCAGCGGTAGCAGAGTTTTGGCCAAAAAGTCCACTGCAGTTTAATAGGTGTAACCCTTGAACCTAGTGGCATTTTAACCATTTTACTTTCTAGAGATATTTTTTTAAAAATCTAACTGAAGCTTAGAATAACCGTTTCAAGACGAAAAACTCATTCCCCAAACCTTAGAGACCCAGCCCCTTTCAGTGTCCTAACTCGTCACAGGCTGACAATTTCTTTCCAGATCATCAGCCATAACAATGTGCATGATAGCTCATTTTATACAGTTATCTATTTATCCACCAGGGGGCGAAGTTGGCCACTATTAGACTGAAAGAGAAAATTATTTTCAAATAGTGGTAAAAAAATATTCACATACAAAAAGGGCCTTTCCCCTCCTCTCTCTTCTTCCCAGTACCTTTAGTCCTGACTGATTAGCAAAGCACTCCAGCCCTTGTGCAGGCTAACAGGAATGGGACATGCTTGATCGCTGCTGAGAGTGAGCTAGCACACATGGTTAGCACAGTCCTGTAGGTTGGCTGGCCCATTCTCCAAAACTTGAGATCAGAGTTATGGTTTTGCCAAAGCTGAAACAGTTTCAAGGATATTCTCTCTCTTTCTTTTTAAAGGAGAATCTTCCACCAGGCCTAGTTCAGCCAGCTGATGCTTCATGCAGGGCTGGCCCCCTCTTGCCTGGCTCCTTTCAGGGCCTTCCCAGCAATCACAAAGCCACAGGAGGGCCTGCCTTCCTGCAGGGATGGTGGGACCTTTGCACCCGGGGGAGGGTGTCTGGTAGCCAGGAAGGAGCCCAGATGGCAATCAGTGGCTGGGACTTCCTACCCCTCAGTCACAGGGTTAGGACCTCCCAGTGGGAACTAGGTCTGGCTGGGTCTAGCCACAGCAGAGAACACACAGGGGCAAAGCCTGCTCCTGCCTGCTTGCTAAGTTGCTTCAGTTGTGTCTGACTCTTTGTGACTCTGTGGATGGTAGCCCGGAGGCTCCTCTGTCCATGGGATTCTCCAGGCAAGAATATTGGAGGGGGCTGCCATTTCCTTCTCCAGGGGATCTTCCGGACCCAGGGATCGAACCTGCATCTCTGGCGTCCCCTGCATTGACATGCAGGTTCTTTACCACTAGGGCCACCTGGGATGCTTGTTCCTGAGGGGGAAGCAAACCGGAGTTTCAGCATTGTGGTGAAGGCGAAACTGGGCGCAGGGAAAGACCCAGAGTGTGTGCTCGTTCTTCCAGGTCTGGGGACAGATCCAGTTTTTACTGAATCCTGAGTCTTATACAATTTGGGAACCTCCTTAAGAAAAGAATGTGAAATTAGGAACAGCACATGCACTATAGGACATCAGAAGGGGTCCTTGCAGTGAGAGATCCTTAGGCTTAAGCTTCATAATGCCAGAAGCTCCTTCATGGGCCCTGCAAGTTGAGGATATGCGGGCAGGGGGTTCCCAAGAGGCTTGTCCACAGAATGGCAACAGGAGATTTCCCTAAGGCCACATGGCTCAGCACCTGCCTCAGGGAGTGGGTCATGGAGCTGGGCAAGGAAGAGGGCAAGAGGTTCGGTTCTGCTCTCCGTTTATCCTGCCTGAGATGCTCCATAAACACTTGTTGATCCACCAACCCAAGTGGCCCCGCTGCACGGTCCCCTACCCGTTCCTCCCCTTTCTCTCGAGCTTCCCGGCCACATTTCAAGTTTCCGCATCAGGGAAGATGATTGTACTGAACTGCCTGATCAGTGAAGATCAGACAGGAAGATCACTGATTGCTGAACTGTCTGCAAGGGTGAGTAACTCAGACCCAACCTATGAGCAGGTGTCCTGTTCACCTGGATGATTCCTTCATCGAGGGTATCCAAGCATGAGTGACACAAACTTCAAAATCAGCCCAACCAATAGTGATGTTATCATTATTCCTGGCAAACCTGCTATTTGGTGCAGCAAGTGCACTGGTCAGTAGAAAGCAAGGAGATGGGAGCTCTGCCGGCTCAGGCCTGCCCACTGCTCCAGAAAGGCCCTAGGGACTAGCTGCTCCGTGGAGCGCAGGCATTGCCCTGTGTCAGGAGCAAAGCTCCCCGTCAGGAATCCCCATTCCGCCCTGTGTCAGGGGCAAAGCTCCCCAGCAGGGATCCCGCTCCACTGAGGCCAGCTCTCCATCTTCCTGACCAAACCCTGACCCCCAGTTTGGATCCTCTTGTTACAGCTCAGGCCTTGTCGTCTCCTCCATGTCCCCTTCCAAGTCCTCTCTGGGTGCCATGAAGGTGCCTACTATACGTCTTTATTGAAAGAAGTTTATTGAAAATAAACTGATCTGAATTTACAGCATCTAGTTAAATATAGCTATGTTTGCATATTTCCACAGGACTTGTAAAAATAATATGTAAACTTCTCCTAATCTAGTGAGAAAATCACTTACCCAAGACTTAACAAGGAAAGGAGGTGAAGCCTAAAAAATTGGAAAGCTGTTTGGTTTAGTTACGTAGCCTGCTTTCATATATGCTACACTTTGGTATTTATAAGCAAGCCAGGGACTCAATGTTCCTGTTCCTTTTTGAACAAAACAGTGAGAACAATTTCTTATATATAAAAGTGTCTTTGTGAAGCCATTTACCACAAGGAAACAAGGGTTCTGAAAATTCTTACTTGTAAAATGGAGATAATGCAGGGATGGGGAAATGGCCACCATTTTTTTGCGTACTCACTATGTGCCAGGGCTGTGCTGGGCATTTCCTACAGATTACTTCACTTAATCCTCTCAATATTCCTGTAGAGGATTATCCTCCATTTATTAAAGTCAAATTTAAGACTTAAAGAGTGACTTGCCCAAGTATTGCTGGAGAACTGATACTTTTTTCAAGGCTTTAAAATTGTTTTAGAAATCATCACAATAGTCAAATGCAAACAATGGTAATGTTGCATTTATTGAATATATACCATGTGGCAAGCCATTGTGCTGAATTCATTTCATGCACTGGTTTCTTTAATACAGCTCTCTTGTAAGGCAACTGTAATTATCCTCATGTAACAGATAAGGAAACAGGCTCAAAGATGCTAAACCACTGTGCTCAAAGCATGTCAAGTGGCTGAGGAATGGTCTGAAATCTAGTCTATCTGCTTATACTATGTTACTTCCTACTGTAAAATACATAAATAGAAAGCTTGCTTTAGGTGACAGCCTATTAGCAATTTTACATATCTAGATTTTTTCAGTGGCCCAATATATATATTCTTTCAGGCCAAGAGAGGAAGATTAGGTGAGCAGTGCTAGGCTAGATCAGCTGTACCCTCTGGGTCTCTGTCTCCAATGTTATCTGGGGCAGGAGAGGGGACCCAAGGGCAGTGGAGGAGGAGGGGAGGGGAGCTACAGCTCACCAGCTTTATAGACAGCCATGAAAAGTAGCATGAGGACGTTCACATCTGGAAATGTAAGATTGAGACCGGCCAGGAAAATCAGTCCACCATGGAACAACCCAATGTACATTTAATATTTTCTTAGGCTGACATCCCCAAAGTGACTTCCTTCCCTACATTTAGCTGGTCGAAGCGTTTTGCTAGCACTTGTCAGTTGCTCATCTGAGATGCTGCCCTCACCACGGGGCGGGAATCTAAACACAGAGTGACCTGCCTGCTGTGGGATCCACCATCACAGTGGCCCAAGCTGCTCACGATGCAGAAGGGCACCTGGAAGAGAGGCCCGTCCACAATGCTGGGGCTGGACAAGGCAGACCACCAGCTGAGTCCAAAGGATGAAACATAAGAGAAAAACTGCAAAAAAAAAAAAAAAAAGTGGGGAGGGGTGTTTGGGAGGGAGGTAGGGCACATTCTGCAAGGCTTGCATGTGGGGAGTTCATAAACTGTGGCTGGACCCCGATCAAGACGCTCCTGTGAAGCCCAACAGATCAGCTCTCAGATCAACAGAAAGGATACGAGGGTCAGGAGCATGAGAACTGATGCTTGAGCAGAGTTTCCCAATACTCGCTTTCTGCTGGGGTTAAGTCAAGTGCACCCTGGTGTGACAGTACGGGAGAAAGACCCAGAGATGAGGCCAGCGGCTTCCCGGTGGTCTTCGAGAATGGAGTGCGGGTGCAAGCCTGGCTGTCTCTAAAATCCCCGAGTCCAGGCAGGTTTTCTCAGATGAGCCACAGGCACACAGTTTCGATCCCATTAAAGGGAATGTTATGGGGACCCAGGCTCAGCTTCATGGGAGCAGCATCTTTCCAACAACTCCAAGCATCTGAAAGTCAGAATGGGATGCTTGTGAGGGAGGGAAGAGGAAGGTTCCCATGCCTGGACAGCTTTCAAGCACAGGCTGAAGGACAGCTTTTAGGGCTGTTGCAGAAGAGTTCCCTGAACTGGGCCGACAGTTAATATAATAAGATGCTCAAGTGGAAGTTTCCATTGAGGCAACACAATTCAACAGATGGGAAATTCCAAAGCCAGGAGCCAGACCATTACATGGAAATTTCTAAGAAGTTGACCTAGCTGGCTTAAAGGTTCAGGACAGTGGAAAGTGATGGGAGGATTTTGTGGGGCTGATTTCTTGCTAATGCTCTGATTCCCACCCTCCCTGAGGTGGGTGGGGTGGTAGGCGTACACTTTTCATCTGAAACCTGGAGACAAGAGCTTCAAAGGCCACATGTGGAGGGCTTGATACATGTCTCCTTGAGTTTGGGGACTGGTACGTGACACCCACCCGAGGGACCACAGTGTGGGAGGGGGCTGAAGAGACACAAGGTGACTCAGAAGAAAGTGACTGCTCGCTCCCTCCCCTGATGGGAGGTTAAAGGGCACCAGGTATGTCAGCCTTGGTCTCCTTGAGACAGATTCTGTCCACCAGGGCTTCACACTGAGGGGGAGAGAAGCCCAAAGAGAGAGTCTGAATGGGAAGCAGAAGGTGCTGAGGACGGTAGCAGACAGCAGGAGAGGCGCTGCCTGAATCCTGGGAGATCCAGATGGAGAGCGCTGGCAGGGGAGTCCTGTGGGGAGGCCCCGGGGCTGTCTCAGAAGCAGCCCGAAGAGTAAGAGAGTCCATCCACCCACCAGCCAGGCTCAGAGAACCCAGCACCAGGCCTGACAACAGTGGTCAGGTAAGAACTTTCCCCTCTCTCTGCCTCACCCGGGCAGGCCTTTGTGACGGACAAGATTGAGGAAGTCTTCTCTTGGAATGAAAATTGACCATACATAGACTAAAGTGAGCATTTCCAATTTCCAGAAAGGATGGGTACTTATGTGTGTGTACGTGAGTGCACAAGAAACCATAGGACTTTCACTGGAAGGACTGATGCTGAAGCTGAAGCCCCAGTACTTTGGCCATCTGATGCAAAGACCTGAGTCACTGGAAAAGACTCTGATGTTGGGAAAGATCGAGGGCAAGAGGAGAAGGGGGTGACAGAGGATGAGATGGTTGGATGGCATCACCAACTCAATAGATGTGAGTTTGAGCAAGCTCCGGGAGTTGGTGACGGACAGGGAAGCCTGGTGTGCTGCAGTCCATGGGGTTGCAAAGAGTCGGACACGATTTAAGGAGTGAACACAGGACTCTTTGTTACCTAAGAGTAACCAGAAACATCACAGGCCTGATCAAGTTCTCATCAGGAAACAGACACACATCCCAGTGAATCAACTTTAAAGGCACAGTGAGAGACAAGAAAAAAGCTATGTCTTAACTACGTTTCACAAGCTGTGTTGTGCTGTGTCTTAGTCACAGCTAACCTCTGCATTGCTACCTGTGTGCCAGGCGCTGGGACGAGGATTTTATAGATGTGACCTCTTCCAAGCCCCTAACGGCGCCGTGGGGCAGACATTATTACCCCCTTTGACAGAAAAGGAAACTGGTTCAGAGAGGTGAGGCAACTTTCCCAGAGTCACACAGGTAGGTGAGCGGAGTAGTAGCTTGGACTCAACCTCAAGTCTCACATGGAACCCTGGACTCTGTGCTCCCAGACGAATGGTTCTCAGCAGCCAGTGGTGAGTGAAACATGACAAGGTCAAGGGGCCTTCCCATCCTTTACTCTCAGGAGTCCCCAAGCTAGAAAAATAGAAAGCTGAGTTTGAAAACCACTGAATTGCATGATCTCAGCAATCTCCTCCAATTTTGGGATTCTAGGATTCTATCATCGGTGGGTGAGGCATGGAGAGAGGTGGACCTCCACAAGAAGACATGGAGAAGAGGGAAAAATCCAGAGACAGCCGGAAGGAGCTGGTTCCAGCAGGTGGTACCATAACACACCCAAGGTTCACAGAATTACAGTCACATGCATAAATACATAGTTCAGAAAATGCACGTAAAGCACTTAGCAGGGGGTGAGCACCAGAGTAAGTATTAGGTAAGTGGCAACTACGACTGTGATAAGTTTACATACATTCCTAAAAACCTCAACATGCAATTTGATGCAACATACTCAGCCACTGACATCACCATGTCTGCGCCATAAGGAGCTGTGTTTATCATGGACGCTAAACTCGACTAGTTTAGCCAAGAAAAGAAACGAACACATAGGATTAATTAAGCTAGCCAAATCTAAAACAATTCAAGTAAGTCTGAAGTACTGGCTCTTAAGCCCTAGGGAGCTGGGGAGTCCCATTAAAAAAATGATAGAAGTATGATCCTTTTCTCCAGTTAAAAAAAAAAAAATACCACACACCACTTTGCAAATAATTACAGAAGCCCATTCATTGATCCACTCAATGGATTACAGGTCCACTGAAGCCCAGTGTCTTCAGGTTAACAGTCTAGATCTGGGGGCTGCAACATGAGGTCCGCAGGCCAAAAGCTGCCTACCTGACCCCACAGTGGGGTCATCCACCCTCTTCCTCTCTGTGTGCTCACTGTTGCTAGTCTCCATCATGATACCAAACTTGGAATAGGTAGTCAACGTAACTGAAGCCGAATCTAATTTTTAACCTTTCAAGTTTAATGGATCCCATATTAAGAATTTCTAAATCAGTACACTCTGGTACCTAAAAAGTTTATTTGCTTGGCATGCTCTTTCGTTCTTCTGGAAACAACAAAAAAACCCCTCATTCCTCATTTTTTCCTAAGGACCCTATTTCATGTGATTCTGGTGGGATTCACCCTTTCTTGGGGAACACACGAACAAGCCCTGGCCAAACAGATGCTGCTCACTGTCTACTGCCTAGTCCTGGGATTGAGGCAAGGAATCCAAACAGGGCCAAACCTCTTTGGTAATAGTAATAGGACAAAGGCAAAAGAGGCACTCTAGCTGCTGAGATCCACAGCTGTGAAGATGATGGAAAAGTAATGCTAGTGTCTACCTCTGCATGTACTGAGGGGGCTCTCACCTGCGAATGAAGCTCACCGAGTTAAACAGAGCCAAGAGATGAAGAGAGTGAAGGATAACAGCCTGATAATTGTTTTTGAATCCATGCATACGCCCATGCCCAAAGTCCATGCTAGCATAGACATTTTAGTCATCAAGTCAATGACACCAGTTTACACTGGATTTCTGTTCCTTACAACCAAAATAACTCTAAGAAAACTGATCTAAAGACAAACAAAGCCCAAAAGCAAATTCCCATCCGTGGGCAGTCTTCATGGAATTTTGACCTCCTCTCTCACAAATTTTTTTCATCTTATACACATTACTCTCACATCATCCTCTGTTCCTGCTGGTTCATCTTACCAGTGCTGCCAACCAATCAGACCCATTACTCTTGGAAAAATTTATTAAAGTTATAGTTGGGAAGAGGAAAATTAGAAGTGGACAATATATAGCTCAGTTTATAGTTTGCTGCCATCCAACACATCCTTGGAGTCCACTGATCGTATTTCAGTAAGCTTCTCAAACTGCCCTGGTTCCCCTCAAAGGTACAGAATACCCTGGTATCTAAGATGACATAAAGCCACAGGGCTCAAAATGGAAGGAGAGAGACACATGGAGCAAGGACAGCGGGCTGCACGGGTCACAGTGGAGAGGGTCCATATAAATCCCGTGTATCAAAAAGCCACTCTGCAGACTGAGTCAGGGCATAGCATGATTTGGAGTTGGGAGAAATGACATTCACTGAGTACTTCCCAGGAAGTTGTTTATTATTCTTTCAGAACTGGGATGGTAAGGAGATTGCAATGCACGTGCCAAGTCTGGTCCACAGCCAACTGTCCAGGCTCAGCATCAAGAAGCGTGACAGTCTCAGACGTGCATCACAGGGGGAGTGGGGATGAGTGTATGCACTTGTTTCCCAGTGGAAAATACTACCGTCTATACTTGGATGAAGCAAGGCCAGCAGAGAAATGCACACCCAGACTGAAAGCAAACTTCTTGGGCTGCACTTGGGTGTCAGCACTGCAGGTTGACACCGAGGGTGGTCTTTATTAGTCATTCCTCTTAGGGATGTTGTTTGCTAGCTTCAGTGGCATCCACTTCATAACCACTGGGGGAAAATTACTCCAAGTTTCAAAAGAATCACAATTAACCTTGCTTCTTCTGAGTAACTAGCATGCTTTTATCCTCAAGCCACCAAGAACTCTTAACTGAGTATGCTTTCCTAGTACTGACTTATCAGAAGCTCAGAGGCAAGACCCTGGGGCCTGCCAGTGCCTATACAGGCTTCTCACTTAAGAACTGGGTGCCTAACCTTACCTCTGACTTCACCTTACTTTCCCTTCCCCACAAGTTTCCTCCCTTCTTTCTCTGTCTGGATCTTATTACGTGTGTATTTAGACGTCACCTCAAAAATCTTTGAAAGAAGACAGGCATATATATTAGATCAACAGCAATCAAAATAATGTGTAACAAGTCGGATGGTGAATGGAGGACAATTTTACAAATGCTGCCTGTTCTGACAGCCGGAATGGGGAAGTTCCAAGGGAGCAGGGTGAGAAGGTGGTGGCCTTGGACCTGGAATAGCTCTGGGCCAAACTGTCAGGTCAGCAAATGTCTCAGACAATCTCTGACTCTCCCGCCCTCCTGCAAACCTCTCTCCATCCCCACTTCATCCTTCCTTGGGCAACTGGGTACCCTCTTACCCATTCCTACACATCCCACACCTACTCTTTCATTAATACTGCTGGTTGCCCTCCCTTCCCCAACTTCTCCCACCAATCAAAGCAGCTGACACTTCTCTAGCACCCTGTACTTGACAATAACATGTTGTCAATGGCTGACAGCAGCTTTAACACCTATTGCTCTCAGGAATGAAGAGGAAGAAATCAAAGGACTAAATCACTAATAGTGGAACAGGTTGCAATGATGATACAGATGCAACTGAGTGAGATGATCTTCCTGTAAATTCCAAATAATTCTCTATGTAAAGCAGTTAGCAAAGTGCCTAGCACACAGTCTGCATTCAATAAATAGTAGACGCTAATTGTGACTATTGCTACTGTAATTATTAATCTTTCTACCACTGGATATTCATTGTCTATTCCTCAATCACTACCATGATTACCCCCAGGAGGGAACTGCCCCTTTCAAAACCACTGGCGAGTCACAGTTTCATAGTCAGTTAATGTAATTGATTAAGCACTTGCACATACATCATTCTTTTTTATCTTCTGGACAATCCTCAAGTGAAATATTATTTCAACTGGTTGCTGTTGGAGAAATGGCAGACAGGCTAGTTTGGCGAGAAAAAAAAAGGAATGGTGGGAGAGGACAGGGCCAGATAATGGAAGCAGGGAAACTAGAGAGAAACCTAGACTGGTGTGGCGGATGACATGGAGGCAGTGACAGCTTCTGAACAAAAGAGTAACATCCTGAAAACTGAACTGGAGGATGACTGGTGTGGCGGTTCTATATTGTGATGCAAGGATGGGAGTGGAAACCTGGTATCAGCAAGACCACCCAGGATCCTGCTGAACTGACCTAGATGCCAGATGGCAAATCACAAAGCCAGGGCGAGGGGATGGGCTATGAGACGGGAGCATGTCCTGAGCTCTCTCACCCTCCAGGTGATTTTCATTCCATCACAGATGTTTCCATAAATACTGTAGGGTGGACTATAAAAATGGCCACAAATCTTCCCCTCTCTGCCCTCCCTGCAATGTAATTCTGCAGCTATTCTCACCAAGAGGTAGAATCTAGTCCTGCACCTTTTGAATCTAGGGTCGCCCCAGACCTTGTTTTAGCCAACAGAATGTGGTAGGGGCAGTGTGACGGCAGTTCTGAGCCTTGGCCTCGACACTTCTGTTGTCTCTTTTGGTACTCTGCCCAAATGCCAGGCGCAGAAACTCAGGGGAGCCTGCAGAACACTGAGACACATGTCCTCACTCCAGCCAATAGCCGGGTGACCCCCAGCCTAGCTGACCCGGACCTGCAGTTAACCGAAGATACACGAATGGTCCCAGCTGAAGTCAAAAGAACCACACACCTAGGCCCACCTCAAACTGCCAACACATTAATGGTACAAAAAAAAAAAAAAAGATGGCTATTTTGAGTCAGTAAATTTTGGCTTATATTTCTGGCAGTAAATTTGAAGGGAGGTTTGTTATGCAGCAAAAGCTAACTGAAATACACCGCAAATAACAGTAACACCACATAGCAGGGAGAGGTGCCACATGAAGCCTCAGAAGCTTTTTTTCACTTAAGTACTTTACTTCCCTAGGTCTAAAGGAAGTTTTCTACTACTAAAGAACTGTTATCTCCTGACAATCACACTTAGGTTTAAGGAGAGATGCAAGGAAAATATACAGCAATAAGAAGGCTAATAAGTTACAGCTATGAGCCAATTTTACATTTTAACACACTGCAAGGGACTGTCTGAATTCCTTGGCTGAAGTAAGACTTTGTTGTTTTGGATACTGTTTGAAACAAGCAGACCATCAACAGCGGCCTGGAAATAGTTTCATTACAAAAAAAGTTTTTATTTTAATAGTATTTGGCATGTAATCATAGATCTTTTCCCTGACCATGTTCTTAGCAAAAGAACATGGATTGATTTTTTTTTTTTTTTTTTAGGGCCCGGAAACATTGTGAATCATTTCGGGGCGGGGCGGGGGGGGGGGAACCATGAATAAATAGACATCTAATCACAGTACCAGTAAGGATACATTTAACTTAGAAGTGTGAATATCATTTCAAAAATAATGTCAAATGGTCACTTTGTTTTAAAAATGAAAGCACACTTACCAGTAAGACTCTGTGTGGCCCACCGTCACCAGGTTTTAGGTGATGGAATGAATCTGAAATAGAATGAAACAAGCATCCGGTAAGAAAATCACATTTGGAAAGGGTGTGCCTTCGATCCCAGCGACTGCCATCCTGGTATTTATTCTTTTAAAGATTAACAAAGCTTTTTCTGGCTCCTGATGGAATAGGGAGAGTTTTTCGCCTACATATTTCAACTTCCTCAACAGAGCGCATTCCCTCATCTCCTTCAGGGAGTTTGGAAAGTCTGAAGCCAGTATAACTATAAATGGTAGTGTTTTCATCCAAACCCCTCCAAGTCGGCAGAAGCCTCCCCGGTTGCTGCTCTTGCCTTGGCCCTTCCACTGCCTTCTGCAAGGACCATGCCCTGACTTCCTTTAGGGAACCAAAGGAAAAGAAGATGGTCCAGCATAACCTGAAGGCCAATGGGAGGAGTACACAATGCTTTCTAACAGAGGTCACCTGTTCTCAGATAATCACAACCTTTTCTTTTACTGATAATGGTGAGTCCAAAGCCCTGCTGTTCAACAGTACTATAACACAAGCCACACTGATAACTCTAAATTTTCTAGTGTGTGTGCTATGTCACTTGAGTCATTGTGACTCCATGGACTGTAACCCACCAGGCCCCTCTGTTCATGGAATTCTCTAGGCAAGAGTACTGGAGTGGGTTGCCATTTCCTCCTCCAGGGGATCTTCCCAACCCAGGGATCAAACCCGCATCTCTTACATCTCCTGCACTGGCAGCAAGTTCTTACCACTAGCGTCACCTAGGAAGCCCAAATTCTTTCTAGTAGGCCACATTAAAAAAAGCAAAAATAAGGACAATTTTAATATTTATTTAATTGAATTTATTTAGAATATTACCATTTCAACATATATAAAATGTTGAATAATATAATATAAATAATATAAAAAACAGTTGAGATGGTTTGCATTTGTTGTGTGTGTCATCCTAAATCTTCAAGCCCCAGAGCATTTCAACTCAGGTTGGCAGCAGTCCAAGCAGTCAACAGTCACAGCAGCTAGTGGCTTCCACAGCAGACAGCACAGGTCTAGGCAATCTGTGCTTGGCCTTCAGGTAGGTACTGGCAAGGCTCCAAAGTGACTGAAACGCACAGAGAGATTTTGTTCATCTATTCTCTTGCTCTTAGGAATCCATCATTAATTACCTCATTCCAGAATGTCATTTAGCATAAATAATAACATAGTAATAGCAGATACTGGGTTGCCCAAAACATCCATTAGGGTTTTCCATGCAATGCTATGGAAAAAGCTGAACGAGTTTATTGGCCAACACAGTACAGCACTCACTGTGTGTCCTTGGCAAGCTCCAAGGACATTGTTAGTTTAATGAACCCTCACAATAACTTCATGTTGTTCAGCTGCAAAGCCATATCTGACTCTTTGCAACCCCATGGACTACAGAATGCCAGGCTTCCCTGTCCTTCACTCTCCTGGAATTGGCTCAAACTCGTCCACTGAGTCATTGATGCTATCCAATCTCTCATCCTCTGTCGCCCCCTTCTTCTCTGGCCTTCAATCTTTCCCAGCATCATGGTCTTTTGTAATGAGGAAACTGAGGCAAGGAGAGGTTAATAAGATACTGAAAAAGCTGGGATTCTAATCTACTTAGCTGGCCTCCAGAGCCCATGCCTGTAGCCACTATACTCTCAAGTTAAATTTGAACAGCTCAAAATAAGATATTAATAATTACTTTCAGTTTTAATTATAATCATCAAGTGATCCAAGGCTGCTCCCATGACGCATGGTCAGATAATAGCAGTGATGGCAGACGGGGGAGCTATGGGATGTGCTAGCAAATTAAATTTAAAATAATTTGGGATGGGAATACAAAATCCACACGCAAGCCTGGGGTCGAAAAGATTGCCTTGCATCCAGGGATCTGTTTGGCTGATCAAGATGGGAGTGCAGGGGGGAGCAATGTGGGGTATCTGGAAAATTGTATCTTTGTGATTTTTCCAAGGGAAGAGTCCGTCCATCACTTTCATATGATCCTCAAATGAGTCTGTAAGACAGATATCTCTGTGTCTGTCCTAACAGGGGTAGGAGGTAGAAAGGAACTAGGTAAACACACTGTTTCACTTGATTAATCTGTGCCCTTCTCCAGGGGACCTCATTTTGTGAGGTCCCCTGGAGAAGGGAATGGCAAACCACTTCAGTATTCCTGCCTTGAGAACCCCATGAACAGTATGAAAAGGCAAAAAGATAGGACACTGAAAGATGAACTTTCCAGGTCAGTAGGTTCCCAAAATGCTACTGGAGATCAGTGGAGAAATAACTCCAGAAAGAATGAAGAGACAGAGCCAAAGCAAAAACAACACCCAGTTGTGGATGTGACTGGTGATGGAAGCAAGGTCTGAGGCTGTAAAGAGCAATATTGCATAGGAACCTGGAATGTTATGTCCATGAATTAAGGCAAATTGGAAGTGGTCAAACAAGAGATGGCAAGAGTGAATGTCGACACTTTAGGAATCAGCGAACTAAAACGGACTGGAATGGGTGAATTTAACTCATTGTATCTACTACTGTGGGCAGGAATCCCTTAGAAGAAATGGAGTAGCCATCATGGTCAACAAAAGGGTTTGGTACTTGGATGCAGTCTCAAAAATGACAGAATGATCTCTGTTCATTTCCAAGGCAAACCATTCAATATCACAGTAATCCAAGTCTATGCCCTGACCAGTAATGCTGAAGAAGCTGAAGTTGAACAGTTCTATGAAGACCTACGAGACCTTTTATAAGTAACACTCAAAAAAGATGTCCTTTTCATTATAGGGGACTGGAATGCAAAAGTAGGAAATCAAGAAACACCTAGAGCAACAGGCAACTTTGGCCTTGGAGTACAGAATGAAGCAGGGCAAAGGTTAATAGAGTTTTACCAAGAGAACGCACTGGTCATAGCAAACACCCCCTTCCAGCAACACAAGAGAATACTCTATATATGGACATCACCAGATGGTCAACACTGAAATCAGACTGATTATATTCTTTGCAGCCAAAGATGCAGAAGCTCTGTACAGTCAGCTTAAACAAGACCAGGAGTTGACTGTGGCTCAGATCATGAACTCCTTATTGCTAAATTCAGACCTAAATTGAAGAAAGTAGGAAAAAACCACGAGGTCACTCAGGTATGACCTAAATCAAATCCATTACCATTATACAGTGGAAGTGAGAAATAGACTTAAGGGACTAGATCTGATAGACAGAGTGCCTGATGAACTATGGACGGATGTTCGTGACACTGTACAGGAGACAGGGATCAAGACCATCCCTAAGAAAAACAAATGCAAACAAAGCAAAATGGTTGTCTGAGGAGGCCTTACAAATAGCTGTGAAAAGAAGAGAAGCAAAAGGCAAAGCAAAAAAGGAAAGATATACCCATTTGAATGCAGAGTTCCAAAGAATAGCAAAGAGAGATAAAGCCTTCCTCAGTGATCGGTGCAAAGAAATAGAGGAAAATAATAGAATGGGAAAGACTAGAGGTCTCTTCAAGAATTTTAGAGACACCACGGAAACATTTCATACAAAGATGGGCACAATGAAGGACAGAAATGGTATGGACCTAAAAGAAGCAGAAGATATTAAGAAGAGGTGGCAAGAATACACAGAAGAACTGTACAGAAAAGATCTTCACGACCCAGATAATCACGATGGTGTGATCACTCATCTAGAGCCACACATCGTGGAATGTGAAGTCAAATGGGCCTTAGGAAGCATCACTACGAACAAGGAAAGTGGAGTGATGGAATTCCAGTTGAGCTTTTTCAAATCCTGAAAGATGATGCTGTGAAGGTGCTGCACTCAATATGCCAGCAAATTTGGAAAACTCAGCAGAGGCCACAGGACTGGAAAAGGTCAGTTTTGATTCCAATCCCAAAGAAAGGCAATGCCAAAGAATGCTCAAACTCCCACACAATTGCACTCACCTCACATGCTAGTAAAGTAATGCTCAAAATTCTCCAAGCCAGGTTTCAACAGTACGTGAACTGTGAACTTCCAGATGTACAAGCTGGTTTTGGAAAAGGCAGAGGAACTAAAGATCAAATTGCCAACACCCGTTGGATCACTGAAAAAGCAAGAGAGTTCCAGAAAACCATCTATTTCTGCTTTATTGACTATGCCAAAGCCTTTGACTGTGTGGATCAAAATAAACTGTGGAAAATTCTGAAAGAGATTGAAATAGCAGACCACCTGACCTGCCTCTTGAGAAATCTATATGCAGGTCAGGAAGCAACAGTTAGAACTGGACATGAAACAGACTGGTTCCAAATAGGAAAAGGAGTACGTCAAGGCTGTATATTGTCACCCTGCTTATTTAACTTGTATGCAAAGTACATTATGAGAATCACTGGGCTGGATGAAGCACAAGCTGGAATCAAGATTGCTAGGAGAAAAACCAATAACCTCAGATATGCAGATGACACCACTCTTATGGCAGAAACTGAAGAAGATCCAAAGAGCCTCTTGATGAAAGTGAAAGAGGAGAGTAAAAAAGTTGGCTTAAAGCTCAACATTCAGAAAACGAAGATTATGGCATCTGGTCCCATCACTTCATGGGAAATAGATGGGGAAACAGTGGACACAGTGGCTGACTTTATTTTTCTGGGCTCCAAAATCACTGCAGATGGTGACTGCAGCCATGAAATTAAAAGACGCTTGCTCCTTGGAAGAAAAGCTATGACCAACCTAGACAGCATATTAAAAAGCAGAGACATTACTTTGCCAACAAAGGTCTGTCTAGTCAAGGGTATGGTTTTTCCAGTAGTCATGTATGGATGTGAGAGTTGGACTTTAAAGAAAGCTGAGCTCTGAAGAATTAGTGCTTTTGAACTGTGGTGTTGGAGAAGACTCTTCAGAGTCCTTTGGACTGAGAGGAGATCCAACCAGTCCATCCTAAAGGAGATCAGTCCTGAGTGTTCATTGGAAGGACTGATGTTGAAGCTGAAACTACAATACTTTGGCCACCTGATGCAAAGAACTGACTCATTTGAAAAGATTCTGTTGTTGAGAAAGATTGAAGGTGGGAGGAGAAGGGGATGACAGAGAATGAGATGGTTGGATGGCATCACCAACTCAATGGAGATAAGTTTGGGTAGACTCCGGGAGTTGGTGATGGACAGGGAGGCCTGGTGTGCTGCAGTTCACGGGGTCGTAAAGAGTCAGACACAATTGAGCAACTGAACTGAACTGAATCTCTACCCCCTTCCCTCCTTCCAACCCCCACACAAAGAAATCATAACTAGTGAGCAAAATCAGATCTACATACACAGAGTCTTCACCACTGTACTACCAGGGAAGTCCCTCTGGTGGGCATCTTGTTCTTTACCCACACAAACCTATTTATAGGTCCCTAAATACTACCCCCTCCCATTTCTCTGCATCTTTGCCAAAGACTGTGTTCTTTCTGTCAAGAATGTCCTTCCCTGCAGTATCTGCCTGCCTTCAAGTCTCAGCTAGAAAAATCAAAACTTCTGGGGAGCCTGTGTGAACTCTGTTGGCTAGCGTAGGGACAACTTCTCTGCAGTAAAAGCAGTAAAGCATTATTCACTCAATTCAACCAATAATCATGTACCATTACTACAGATAAGAATAAAAGCTGATCTTTACGGAGCTACATGCCAGGCACTATTTCAAGTGCTTTATGTGCTCCTTTAATCATCTGAGTAACCTCATGAAATGGGTTATTTTATTAGCCCATTTAGCAGGTAAGCACGCTGAGGCACAGAAGTCAAGTCAGTAGCCTAAGGTCACAGAGTTTACAAATGGCAGAGACAGACTGTGAACCCAGACAGCTTGGTTCCAGAGCCTATATTCTTTTTTTTGAAGTATATTTGATTTACAGTGTTGTTAGTTTCCGGTGTACAGCAAAATGATTCAGGTGTATATTCAAAATGATTCTTTATATTTACACATTTTAAAATACTTTTCCATTATAGGTTATTACAAGGTACTGAATATAGCTCTCTGTGCTGTACAGTAGGTTCTTATTTATCTATTTTATATATCGTGGTACGTATCTGTTAATTCCAATGTCAATTTTTCCCTCCCCACCATTTTCCCTTTGGTAACCATAAGTTTGTTTTCTGATCCAGAGCCTGCTCTCTTAAGGCTGCACCATGCTTGCTTTTCACTATGTTCCCCTGCCTTCTCCTCTCATTGCTCCTGTACTTGTCTCTGTTAATCCAAGTGGCTCCTGTGTTTCAGTTTTTCATTTACTGGCCTCTTTGCTACCTTGTTTGCAGAATCTCTGGAGGATGAGAATGTGTCCAACTCATCCTTATCTTTCTAGGACCTTGCAAGGTGCTTGGTATACAGCAGATGCTCCACGAAGGCACACACATGGAAACACTGGCACAGCACTGGAAGGACAGGGGATAAGGGCTACAAACTTGGGCAAAAGAAAAGCACACAGGGAGAAAAGTCTCCAAATACACTCTCGAATAAAGCAAGCTTTAACTTCATCTTTTAAATTTAGCCCGTGCTAAGAGCATAGTCATTTCCTAGGCCTGTTTAATACCAGAGGGAACAGAGGCAACTCAGATCTTGGCTGACTTGACTATACTCCCAAGCTCATCAGTTTCATTTTACTTTTGCACATGGATTTAAGTAATAATACGCCCTTTAAAAAGCTTTGGCTGGCCATCATAAAGAAATGCCAGAAAATACATTTTCCTTTAAAAAAGACAATATTCAAGCAAAACAGGATACAAAACCCTATTTATTAAAGGTTTCCTTGGTTTCATATAATTGCCTATAAGTATATTCCAATTTTTTTTTTTTTAAACAACAGCCTCATGTTGAAAAACCTCCTTTTGCTGTTCAGACACAGCTGTGCCATTTTCTACCCTAGAATTTCATAATATGTTTCTTTCCATCAATATCTAAACTTTCCTTGGATGGATATAAAAGTCCCTGTGGAAGGACACTTTCCTCTTTCAATAACAATAGGAAAGACAAAAACTTCAAGATCTGGGATGTATATAGACTTCTAGAGAACAAAAGAACTTCTGGCTCACATCAGAGATTACATCAGGACTTTGGCCCAGCCTATCCACTCAGAGATATATATTAATACAATTAGCCATAATACCCACCCTTCCTATTTGCATCCAGAATGTAAAAGAAACCATCAACTTCCCATGAATATGGATGTCAGCATCCTCTTAGATATTAACAACCAAATTATAAATCTTCATTTTTGATTCTTGCTATCTCATCTCCTTCCACGATAAACAGTAATTTAATTATTCCTGAGTGCAAATTAAGGGCCAGGCACAGTTGTCGGTGCTAGAGATACAGCTGTGAATAGGGGTCCTTATATTGCAATCAGTCAGTCAGAGTTCAGTCGCTCAGTTGTGTATGACTCTTTGCGACCCCATGGACTGCAGCACACCAGGCTTCCCTGTCCATCACCAACTCCCGGAGTTTACACAAATTCATGTCCATTGAGTTGGTGATGCCATCCAACCATCTCATCCTCTGTCGTCCCCCACTCTTCCCACCCTTAATCTTTCCCAGCATCAGGGTCTTTTCAAATGAGTCAGCTCTTTACATCAGGTGGCCAAAGTACTGGAGTTTCAGCTTCAACATCAGTCCTTCCAATGAACATTCAGGACTGATTTCCTATATTGCAATAGGAGACAGAAAATAAGTGTACAAACCAGAAAATAAGAGAAGTTCCAACAGTGATGAAAGTGAAAGTGAAGTTGCTCAGTCCTGTCCGACTCTTTGCGACCCCATGGACTGTAGCCTATCAGGCTCCTCCGTCCATGGGATTTTCCAGGCAAGAGTGCTGGAGTGGATTGCCATTTCCTCCTCCAGGGTCCAACAGTGATAAATTCTACAAACTCTTTCATACAAGCACGGAGTGATGCAACCCAATGAAAAGCTTAACAATGTCTCTTTGGAAGCTGTATGGAGGAGTCTAGAAAAGGCAACACTGAACAAACAGATCAGTGGTAACCAATTCTGAGGTCACTGAATTGTGCAGAAGAGATATGATGTTACCTTGGCCTAGGGTGGTAGCAGCAGAGATGGGAGAACCAGATGGATTCAGTACAGACTCTGGAAGTAAAATAGCTAGGACCTGCTGATAAAGTGGGTGTAGGAGATGAGGGAGAGGAAGGGGCTAAGATGATACACAGGTTTTGGTTTAAGCAACTAGGTCGATGATGGCTTTATTAGGGGGGAAACAGGTTGAGGGAGGAAGGAAAATCAAGAATTCTGATTTGACCTTGTTCACTTGAAGACATCTAAGTGAAGACGGCAAGAAAGTACTGAAAAGTCTAGTACTGTGTTGTCCAATACTAAAGCTATTAGTACATGTGGGGATTTAAATTTAAATAAACACAGTTAAAGACTCATTTCCCCAGTTGCATGAGCCACAGTCAAGTGATCAGGCAGACACAGAAGCACCTACCGTCCTGAACAGCACAGGTGTAGAATGTTTCAATCACCATACAAAGTTCTATTGGGCAGGACTTGTCTAGAATGAACATGATAACTTGCTAGACTCCTTTCATTATTATAAAGCTTATTGCAATTACAAAATATAAAATCGTAATTCTCAGAGACCTTTAGCTTTGAATGGCAACTGGATTCTGATCTGTCTGAAAGTATTTGTGTCTAATCCTCAAGAAAAATAAGACAACAGAGGCACAGTGGGAGAATGAACACTAGATTTATAGACCTGGCTTCCAGTTGTCTTCACTGCCAATGATTTCCCGCAAAATCACTAAATGTCTCTGTGCCTCAATTTCTCCCACAAAATGATCTGGGATGGACTATATTGAGAAGTAAGCTGGAGAATGTTTCCACCTCTGCAGACATCCCCACTGTTCTCTGGTCATATCTATTGTTTCCACTTGCAAATACTGACATGATGCTATCTCAGATAGCAAAACAGATATAAAAGGGCCTTTGAAGCACATAAAAGACTCTGTTGCTGCTAAGTCGCTTCAGTCGTGTCCGACTGTGCGACCCCATAGGCGGCAGGCCACTAGGCTCCCCCATTCCTGGGATTCTCCAGGCAAGAACACTGGAGTGGGTTGCCATTTCCCTCTCCAATGCATGAAAGTGAAAAGTGAAAGTGAAGTTGCTCAGTTGTGTCCGACTCTTCGCGACCCCATGGACTGCAGCCTACCAGGCTCCTCTGTCCGTGGGATTTTTCAGGCAAGAGTACTGGAGTGGGGTGCCATCGCCTTCTCTGATAAAAGACCCCTACCGTAGCATAAAAAGTATATGTTCCATAAAGGCAAGACAGAGCCAAAAGAAATATACCCCATGCCTTGAGTCTGCCACAGAAATTTAGGTGTTTTGGGATGTTGGCAGGGTTCAGTTCAGTCGCTCAGTCATGTCCGACTCTTTGCGACCCCATGGACTACAGCACGCCAGGCCTCCCTGTCCATCACCAACTCCTGAAGTTCACTCAAACTCATGTCCATTGAGTCGGTGATGTCATCCAGTCATCTCATCCTCTGTCGTCCCCTTCTCCTGCCCCCAGTACCCCCAGCATCAGAGTCTTTTCCAATGAGTCAACTCTTCGTATGAGGTGGCCAAAGTACTGGAGCTTCAGCTTTAGCATCATTCCTTCCAAGGAAATCCCAGCGCTAATCTCCTTCAGAATGGACTGGTTGGATCTTCTTGCAGTCCAAGGGACTCGCAAGAGTCTTCTCCAACACCACAGTTCAAAAGCATTAATTCTTTGGCATTCAGCTTTCTTCACAGTCCAACTCTCACATCCATACACGACCACTGGAAAAACCAAACCCTTGACTAGACGGACCTTTGTTGGCAAAGTAATGTCTCTGCTTTTGAATATGCTATCTAGGTTGGTCATAACTTTCCTTCCAAGGAGTGAGCATCTCTTAATTTCATGGCTGCAGTCACCATCTGCAGTGATTTTGGAGCCCAGAAAATAAAGTCTGACACTGTTTCCACTGTTTCCCCATCTATTTCCCTTGAAGTGATGGGACCAGATGCCTTGATCTTCGTTTTCTGAATGTTGAGCTTTAAGCCAACTTTTTCACTCTCCTCTTTCATTTTCATCAAGAGGATTTTTAGTGCCTCTCCACTTTCTGCCATAAGGGTGATGTCACCTGCATATCTGAGGTTATTGATTTTCTCCCGGCAATCTGGATTCCAGCTTGTGCTTCTTCCAGTCCAGCGTTTCTCATGATGTACTCTGCACGTAAGTTAAATAAGCAGGGTAACAATATACAGCCTTCACATACTCCTTTTCCTATTTGGAACCAGTCTGTTGTTCCATGTCCAGTTCTAACTGTTGCTTCCTGACCTGCATACAGGTTTCTCAAGAGGCAGGTCAGGTGGTCTCGTATTCCGATCTCTTTCAGAATTTCCACAGTTTATTGTGATCACAGTCAAAAAATAAAGTAATGCAACGGGTGTTAGGGGGTTATGAACCAAGTGTTGATCCCCAAAGGTAAAAGACAGTAGACAGTCATCAAATGGTGACACTTTCCCTTCCTATGCAACGTTTCTGTCCCAGGGAAGGGCACACCTGGAGTGGGTTAGCTGGCCTACTTTAGCCAAATGGTGCCCCTGAATTTTCCCCACCTCAGGATTATCTCCTGGCCAGAAGAACTGGTTTGGGCTGTTCACTGGGAGAAACTTTTGTATCTCATCATTGCTCTGAATCTGCAGAGTTTCTAGTGACTTAAAAAATTTTTCTGAGGACCTGGTGGTTTATATCCTCAACTAATTGGCGGATAGGTTTGGAGAAAGTGTTCTCATAATGCCAGTGAGAAATTGTAAATATATATATATATATATATATATATATATATATATATGTATATATATGTTACCAAACTTTAAGAGAATATATTAAAACAATTAATTATGAAATGTTACATTGCACATAATTTTTTTTCTCCTTTTCTACTGAGAGGGCAATGACAATTTTTTGTTAGTTTGTTTCTCCCAATGGCAGTTTTTTAAAAGGATACCATTCTTTGGAACTACCCAGATTTCTACCATCCTAGAGCTACAATTTACTTTTGCCTGTTACCCTTGACAGACATATGTGCTATATGACTATGGCCACAGTTTGTAGACTGTTGCAGCAAGGCTTTCATGTTTGACAGATCTAGGTTTGAGTACAGGCTCTTTAGCTATTGTGAGTCCTGAGACAAAACACCCCTAAGCCTCAATTGTCTAATATGTAAAGTAGGACTAATATGCCTTTTGCATATTGCTGCTCTGAGGGGAGAAAAAAAGGGAGGACACAGAGAGCCATCAGGACAAAAAACCCATGTATGACGGCTGTTATTTTCTTTTTTCATTTAACTTCCAATTTCAAATCTTTTTTGTGTTTCTATCCATATTCATAATGACTGTTGTAGGGACCTAAATCTCTCCCCTAATGCTGCATATTTAAATTATTGCCAGTTTTTATTACTATAAATAAGATTACATTGGAAACCTTCATGCTTCTGCTTTTTTCATCCCTTTAACTTGTTTCCCTAGCTTCCCTTAATTCCTAACAGTACAATTGATAGGTTTTGCTTTTAAAGGTGCTTTTTAATTAATACATGATAATATCATCAACAAAATAACTGAGAATTTCTGAGACTGACATTTCATATATATTTTATAGATAAAACGGTATTCCTGATGCTGCTTTAACCTGTATTTCTAAGATAATTGGGCTTCCCTGGTAGCTCAGCTGGTAAAGAATCCACCTGCAATGCAGGAGACCCTAGTTCAATTCCACAGTTGGGAAGATCTGCTAGAGAAGAAACAGGCTACCCACTCCAGTATTCTTGGGCTTCCCTGGTGGCTCAGACAGTAAAGAATCCGTCTGCAAAGTGGGAGACCTGGGTTTGATCCCTGGGTTGGGAAGATTCCCTGGAGAAGGGAATGGTTGCCCACTCCAGTATTCTGGCCTGGAGAATTCCGTGGACTGTATAGTCCACGGGGTTGCAAAGACTCAGACATGACTGAGTGACTTTCACATACATACATAAGATAATTAGTGAGGATGGGCATTTTTTCCTGTTTATTAATGATTTGTAACCTTGAGAAACAGCAAGTCTATATACTCTTTGCTTATTCATGTAGTGAGATCTTGATATTTTTCTTTTGAATTTGAGTTTTTTATAGTGCATGATAATCAAAAATTACTATATGTATTTGCTACAAATATATTTCTGATATTTTTCAATGTAAAGATAACCATTTTTTATTTATACAGCATTTAATAACTAATAAGCAACAGCCATATTTTGTATAAACCTCATCAGCTATGACATTGCTTTGTGGCAAAATGTTTGACTTTTGACAGCTTTTCAACATCTATTGACACTCTGATTTTCCCAGAAACCCTGTGAGTGATCTGGGGAGGATGATAATTCCCACTACAGAGCAGAGAAAGTGAGACCCAGACAGGCCAGGTGACTATATTATAGAGGGTCCCCAAATTCTGAAGCTGGCTAAGACTAGCCTCAGTCCTTTGCTCTGTGAACCCAAGGGCTCCTCATGAAAGGAAGCTCACCATGTAAAATGAAGAGATGTATTTTGTGCAAAATGGATTCTTATCCCAAGCACCAATTCCACACTGTCTTTGATTTAAAATTCTTTATACAGAGGATGAGAAAGTTGGATGGCATCATTGACTAAATGGACATGAGCTTGAGCAAACTCAGGGAGACAGTGGAGGACAAGGAAGCCTGGCATGCTACAGTTCACGGGGTTGCAAAAAGTCAGGCACGACTTAGCAACTGAACAACGAACAACAACCACATGGCATCAGAGCACTATGCCTGCTGCACTGGAGGCACTCAAGAAATCTTAGTATGATTTTAGCAAATCCTCTCAAACAATGGCTTACATTATGGACCATCCTTACAGAGTTTTTATGTAGTTATGATAAATTAAATAACTCACCCTAAAGTTAGTGTTGCTTTATTATTATTTTTTAACCAAGCTCGAGTATAACTTCTTTCCCCAAGTATTGCTTCCTTCTTTGGCTGCATGAAACCATTCTCCTTGAATTTCAACAACTGCTACCACTTTCTTCTACCTGTCACGTGCTTCAGAACATGTTTAAGCTCTGCTATGGGAGAATCCATCTGCCAATGCAGGAGATGTGGGTTTGATATTTGGGTCAGGAGGATTCCCTGCAGAATGAAATGGCAACCCACTCCAGTATTCTTGTCTGGAAAATCGCATGGACACAGGAGCCTGGCTATACTCCACGGGGTTGCAAAAGAGTCAGACAAGACTTAGTGAATCAACAACCAAAGGCTCCATATAATATTTGTGTGTATCTCCCAAAGAGCGTAGCACCCTGCTCAGCACATAGATGGCACTCAAGTCAGTGTTTTATGGGGAGATGGGGGGAAGAATTTTATGAGCTAAGAGACAATGGAAAAAGCAATTACAGTTTAGTTAAGGATCGGGGCATTGAAATATAGTTTGCATGAATTGTGTGCTTTCTGCTACGCCACTCTTTATTTTGGCAAGCACACTATCATGGAACAGTTCTAATGCAGTCTTAAGCCAGAAGTCTACATTAGCTAAACAATACTGAACTACATTAAACAGAACATCCAAAAGCGTTTCCAGCCTTGGACAAATCTGTATAATTCTGTAGATGTATCTGTTATGTTTTTACTTGAGGATTCTGATATAACTCATTCCTCAAAAATTTACTGTGAACACACACACACAAATACACATAGAAGTTCTGGTTCAGCATTTGGAAAAAAAAAACCTCAAGATAAAAATATGGAACATCTGCTTCCTAATATCAGGAAAATTCACAGGAAACGATTAATGTCCACAAGGGAGAAAGAAAAATAATCTGGATCACATTATGAAATGAAACATCCAAAATTCACAATTTAATATAATATAGCCTGCAAGTCATCAGATCTTCAGAACTGAGGGGAAGATTTCACATTTTATTAAAACTTGCAAGAGGAGAAATATTTTTATGACATGTACATACAAATAAACATAAAATGGAATGTCCTCACCCTACATAATATTCTTGGGTCCTCTGTCTCCCCTACTGATATTTACATAATGTTTAGCAGTTGGGTTGTTTACCTCACATGTATTTTTGTCATGTGCTCAGTGTCTTATAGGGCAAATGAAGACCTAACTAAACTAGATGGTGGTCCATGAATGAAAAGGATGTAACTATTTTGAGAAAGATCTAGAGTTGCTTATGTCTCCCAAGGAGGACTGAAAGGACAGTCAGGGTCACTGCAAGGCCAAAGCCACTGTATATAAAAGTGGTCTGCTCCTTGGCAGTTCTTCCACTATCCTGCTCCTTATAAGCCTCACTATACCGACTATGAGCCTGGCAATATGGAAGGCTCTGTGGGTAAAACAAAGAACAAAATACATTCCTTCTCCACAAGGAGTCTACCCTGAGTCACAGGGATGACTGATCAGACAATTACAACTCCAGAGGCATGTAATGTACCATGTTAAGTCCAAGGAGCTCCAAGAACACAGAGGAAGGCTGCCTATACCAGTCTGAGATGATTATGGAAGGCATCCAGGGAGCAGTGGCATCAAAGTGAAAATGTAAAGGATGACCAAGGTTAGCCAGAAGATGCAAGGAGGGAGGCATGAGCAAGGCAGATGAAACAGTCTGTACAAACGCTGGAGGGGAAGCAAGTACCTTTGTTTGCTCTGGCTGCAATTTTGAGAGTAAGGATTTCAGTGAACATTGGGGTATATGTATCTTTTAGAACTGGATTAAAATATACACACTATATATAAAATAGATAACCAACAAGGACCTACTGTATAGCACAAGGAACTATACTCAATAGCATGTAATAACCTATGTAAAAAAAAGAATGTCTATATTTGTATATCTATATGTGTAACTGAATCACTTTGCTGTACACCTGAACTAACACTGTAAATAAACTATATTTCAATAATTTTTTTAAAAATCTGAAAAAAATATTTGAGCATTTTTCCAACCAACTATGCCAAGTGATATGGCAAATTACCTTAATGAAAGACTTCATATATTAAAAAAAAAAAAGCAAAGAGTTTCAAATCAGTGAGAGGCGTTATTACGTAAGAGGCCGTAGCAGGTAAAACCCAAAGAGGATAACCACAGTGAGAAGCATAAGGCCAATAGAAAGAACTCAGGCTCTCCAGCACCCTCACACCAGAAAGAGCTGGCACTCATTCATCCAGAGGGAACAGTCAAGGCCCCCTTAGGTGACAGGCCTCTGGAGGAGGGCAAGGAGACAGACTGCCCTATCAGAGATGATGCTGGTCCCCAATTCCAAGGAAAAACACACAGCCAGCTTCCCAACCTCACGATAGGAATAGTGAGCAGGCCTTATCACTATCCCATGGGGAAGACAGAATCATCTCATTCTATAGAAAAGTTGCTGGTTTTAGATGACAGTATTCATTGGTATTCCTTTCTATTAACTGATCCCACATCTGAATAGAGAAACCAACTCATCTTGGTCTGGCTGGAACATTCCAGTGCTAACACTAGAAAGTCTCATGTTCCAGGAACCCCTCCTCAGTGTCATGCAAACTATGATGGTGGTCACCTACTCAGAGTCTGTGAGGTACATGAAATGGACAATAGGGTTTATGCCCTAGGCTTTTACATTAGAACTGGTGCAAAGTTAAATGTGATCTAACCTCCTGGAAGCTAATCTAGACTCTCTGAGCTACAGGACCCTCCTGGACATCTCAGGGGCTTGTCTGGGGACCCTATATCATTTGCAGTAATTCATGCTGAATTATATTTGCAAAGCACAATGATTAGCTTAGGGCCTAGTGATTACTAGCTGTTGTGCTAAAGGGAGTCACTAACTAAATGCTTACCGAACACAGTAATCAGCCAAAAGATGAGTCTGAATTTAATTTCTGTGTTTCCTGTTGTTGACTGAGAATTAACCAAATATCTTTCAAATTTAATACTGCAAATCATCCTTAAATAAATGAAACTATTTACTTACACAGGGTCATAAACGTATTTTCATTTCTTTGTTGGCTAGGGACCTAACCCATTGTAATGGCTTATCTTCTTACCAGTCAACAGACAGTTAAGAAAGCAGAGAAAACAAAGAAAAACACCAACATGGTTTCCAATAACTATAGTTCCAATAGGATATTACTTTATGGCAATATCTGAAAGGCAGAGAGCATCTAATAAATCTTGATAGAATGACTGGGGGTGAAAAATTGGGCCATGGAGAACTACAGAAAAAAAGTACCAGGGTTTGTGGATTAGATGATGGCCATACTTGAGTTTTCGCTTCAGCGCTGTTGACTCAGACAGCCACGGCCCACAGCTCTTGTCTGACAAAAGGAAACACAAGCTCTTCAAGAGCACTGCTTTCCTTGCAACGGAGTGATGAATAAAACAGCCCCTGGGGTGTGTAGTCAGCAGAAGATGCAGAAAGACTTCAACCTGATAAGAGCCAAGGGCCCACCATTCAATCCTGCTTCAAAGGCACCCCCACCCCCACCCCCCAAAAAGCTCAGCTAATGTTAGTAAGGCTCAATGCTCCTTGTAAAGATTCCTGAAACAGGAACGGATGGAGATATGACCTTAGACTCTTTTTTTTCTGCAACAGACAATGACCTCCAACACATTTCTGATTAGTTTTCAAGGAAAAGAAAACACTATTTTCAAAATCCAATCATGCTTGAATACAGCTATTCAAGGAAGAAAACCATTCAGTAGGGTTCAATTTTATTAGCCTCAAAAAACTGTTTAAAAAAAGAGTGAAAAGTAGCAGCATTTATCACTGGTAATGTGTATTAGAATTATGTTTCCCTCTAAAAAGTTTGGGGCATATATATTAGAACTATGCTTCCCTCTAAAAAGTCTGAGGTATTATGGGTAACTGAGGTTTTGCAGATACAATGAAAATAATCATTCTCTCCATGAGACCTAGCTCTCTAATCATAGCACTCCTCTCCATGACACGCTTTTTATCAGAAACTGAGACCGAGAGATTCACTGCAGAAATATTCGGGTCATGTCCGCTGCACAGAGTCAGACAGCGCAATGAGGGCAGGATGCAGCAAAGGGCACAGCCCTAAGCCTGGGTCAGAAAAACAGGACAGAGGCTTTGTTTTCACTCTGCCAGACTTTGCTGTGGGTGAGCGTACGTCTGCAGGCCTTGGACTCAGAGGATAAGGAAATGACAAGGGGTCCTCAAGTTAGCCTGTGAGTGGCTCTCTCCAAGTCACCTGTGTTCACAGTCACATGGAGTGCCGTGCTATGAGATCTCCCACCCTGGTGTGGGCACTTGGACTCTACTGGATGGTTCAGTCTTTCATTGTAGCCACCAAAGACATGCCTGGGCACTGAGAATCTTCTAGGAATTGTTCATCTTTATCCCATATTATCAAGAGGCCAACAGCTTAAACAAGCAAGCAAATCCAACTATGTTCAATATAATCCACTCAAAGCCACAATTCAATAAGACGACAGCGCCTAAGAAAATTGGTACAAACTTCCTGTTTTTATACCTACCACTTGTACTTGCTTTCTGGGTAAAGCCATCTTTGCTGCCTCTATTCTAAGTTTGTACCCCACTCCAGACATTCTCATGGACATTTTCATGCATTTTATACACATTCTGGACACAAACCGCTGACACTACTTCAGGGAAGTATACAGGCATATACCCACTGCACCACCACCACCACTCAGAACTAAGAAAAAAAAACCTGCCACCCACCATACCACTGGGATGATTGTGAAGGCAGTCCAAGGCATTAGGCAACATTCTGACTATGGGTTAGCCATTTCCATACCCAACCTTCACCTTGAACCCTCATGTATCTCATTTCTTAGTGTACCTGCATGGACAACTTGATTATAAGGTCCTCTGACTACCATACTTTAAATTTCCATGTATTTGTTTTCCTTCCCACAAGAATGAGTTCTTTTAACATATCCTAGGCTTCCAATAAAATTTTAAAATATCTAGATGTACATATTTCTATCTATCTAAACCTAAGAAGTTCACAGTGGTCTAGGAGAAGCTCAACAGAACAGCCAGTTCAGAAATCAGCTATCTCCTATTTATCTTCTATTGGCAAAGCTAGTTTTTATTTCTCTGAATATGTCTTCCTTGATTCTGGGAACAGCTGCGGATACTGATGATGTAAGACAGTCTTTTTTAACCTTTTAAAACTTACACTCATTTTTGATAACCATAAAAACCTTCTCCTTCCTTCCCCGAAACAGATTCTGATGTGTCCTTCCTAAGCTGTTTTAGGAAACTATGATATCTACCCCTTGGCTGGATTCTCTCCTCGTCCCTAAATCTTTAAAATCTACAAGTCCATTCCCAGGCTCTTCTCTGACTTAACATCTCCTCAATGAAGCCTTATTAGGCATCTCAAACTTACAACAAAGGCCACAGCCTAATAATCTCCCCATACGGCTCATCCCCTGGGGCTGCCAGTGCTGAAAGTGGGACACCACCATTCATGCTTCCTGTTCAAGGTGGAATCCTCAGTCATCTTAGGCTCCATTCTTACCTACTCTACATCCAGTCAACTATCAGTACATCCTGTCAGCCCTACCTCCAAAACATCTCTCAAATCCAATCACATCTCAGCATCCCACCCCTCCCTTCTTCCTTGTCCAAACAGGCAGCATTTCTCACCTGGTGACATCAGCAGCCTCCAAGCTGATCTCTCGCTCCCTCCCAGCAGGGGGCACTGGCATCCTCAGATGACTTAATTCTTTGCTAAAACCCTCCAATGGCTTCCCAGCATGCTTCGCGCACCCCCTACTGCCAAACCTTTGTCTATCAGGCTCTGCAGGAACTGGACTGGGCCACTCTATCTGGTCACAGTGACCTCTCCTTTTCTCAAATATACCACACAATCTTTGCTTCGAGCCTCAACATTGATCCTTCATGCTGGTGGCCTTCTTCTTACAGACACCACAGGCTTGCACACTTGGCGGCCTCCCTGCTGGTTTCTGACAAGTGTCATCTCTCTCGTCCCTTACCCTGCTTTGCTTTTCGTTATAGTACTTAGCACTCTATTTTCTGTCCTATTGAGTTATGAGCCCTGTCCTCTACTGGAATGTAAACTCCACGAGAAAAGGACATTGTTTGTTCCCTGCTGGACCCTCAGTGCCCGAGGCGACGCCTGACACAGACTAGGCATTCCATAAAATAACGTTTTTTTTTGTTACTGAATGAATGCATATTGTCAACTAACCAGAAATATTTTGTTGAACTTGATTTTCAGATGTTTGTGTTATGAAAGTAAATATTCCCCCTTTCTCCAAGTAAATCATAAGACATAATTTTTAAATGACCCCACCCCCGCACACACACATTTAAGATTCTGGTATGTCTGCCTTTCCTAAAACACCCCACCAGGGGTTGGGCTAGGGTGCCCCATCCCCTTGAGAGTCAGTGGTGTGGTCACCCAGTTCAATGCATACAAACTCATAGCTACACTCTGAGTTTCTACTAAGCATCTGACATGTTTTACAGTCTTCTGCCTCTTCCTAAAGCCTTAAAGCTTTATTATCTTCAAAACATGCTCAGAGAATTCAACTAATAAAGAGAACTGTCTGCCTTATTTATCATAGTGGCAGTGTTGCTTTCAGCTAATTCTGAATACAGCTGGCTCAGATTTCAAAGCCAAGTGGTTGGCCACACTACTTTTGTTGTATGCTTCCAGAGAGTTTGGGCCCCAGTGGTCACAGAAAATACTGGGAAATATTAAGGAAACTCTTTGGAAGAGACAGCAGGAAGGAGGAGACACAGATCCCTCTTGCCAGGCATCCCCTATACATCTGGGTTTTCTGGTTGCTTCTTCAATATGGGTGCTTTTCAGAAGGGCAGTGTTTCCTTCATGAATGAGCTCCATTTATGATGAGGCACCAAGTGGTCAGTGTGAGCTCCGAGGGGACAGCCATTCCCAGCCCTCTGGCATTTTCCCAGTGTGGCAGTGAATGCAACCCCGTAGAGACTAGTATCTCTCTCTGAATTCCACCCTTCTCTCCTTGGCCTCTTGGCAAACCTCAGCTTCAGAGAGTCTAGTCAACTGGCATTTGTCTACTGTGTCTTCTTCCTTTTCTTAAAGTATCATCTTTCAGGAGCTTTTATATATGAGATTTTGAAATCCTTATATAAAAACAGGATATTATTCATCTCCAGTCACTTGAGAAATAGCACAGTTCAGGGATATGGTCAAATTCTAAGAGCAGAGATAACACAGACATAAAACACTGATTGGTATCAGTTCTGCCCCTTTACCTCTTCAATGAATGAAATGCAATAAATCAAATACTGCAAGTCTTGGTGAACTTCTACTGACATGCGCGTTTTTCTTTAAACCTTAAAAGTTTTGATGTCTGTGACATGAAATCCTATTTATTTAGGAATGTAAGTTGTTGGATTTCCTGTTTTCCAAAAGAGGAAAATGACAGACACTGATTGTTAAGAATTTTGTCATCCAAGTCCAAAGCTCCACAAAAATACTTTGATATACTCATATATGTCTTAAACCACAATCCGGATTCCTAGAATGTGTGTATGTATAACTTAACTCTGGACTTAATCCTGCTGTAGTTTTTGCATCCTTCTCAGGCCAGGCAAGTGGTGTCCTTTCTTCCTCTGCTCTCTGAGCATTAAACCCGAGCAGAGCCAGCATAAACTGCACACTAGTGAACAACTCTTAAATTCCTGCACTTTCTGCAAAGGTTTACTGCCAACCTTCCTTTCAGAGTATCTACCTCCTCCGCCTCCGCCCATACTGTTTTATATTTTCTTCTCTTCATTTAGCTTGGTTGGGAAGTATTTTGTTAACAGTTTTTTTGGCCAGTTTCAGCACAGGACTTCTGGCAAGTCAGGGTTGCAGCATTTCAGAGGCCTTGCACTAACTCCAGAAAATATTTTCCTACTTTAACTCTTCCTCCTCTTTGCTTCTGCCACTCAAAAAGAAGAGGAGGAAAAAAACCTTCACACACACACAATAAAGAGACATACAGTCACAAAAACATTTCTACACAGCTTAAAACCAGCAGAATCTTAACACCCTAACTGGGGTCTTGCAAATCCTGAATCTCCGAACACATATTACAAAGTTTTACAAGCTAATCATATCCATTAAAGTTGAACTTTTGCTTTTTTTTTTAACCAGTTCACTTCTGTGAAAATAGGACTCCATACAGCCCTCAACATTTCCCTGCTAACAGAACCCCAGTCTATCTTGTGCACGTGCAGATGCTATGAGCTCAGGAAAGGCGGGAGCACTGGCCTAAGGGTGGCCATTGCTCTCAGCTCAGTAAGTCCTGAGGGGACATAGTATGAGGATGCTGGGAAAATTCTGCCTTCTCACAAAAGACTAGCAAAGTAATGCTCAAAATTCTCCAAGCCGGGCTTCAACAGTACATGAACCGAGAACTTCCAGATGTTCAACCTGGATTTAGAAAAGGCAGAGAAACCAGAAATCAAATTGCCATCTGTTGGATCATAGAAAAAGCAAGAGAATTCTAGAAAAACATCTAATTCTGCTTCATCGACTAGGCTAATGCCTTTGACTGCGTGGATCAGAACAAACTCTGTGGATCACAACAAACTGTGGAAGATTCATAAAGATATGGGAATACCAGTCACTTTAACTGCCTCCTGAGAAACCTGTATGCAGGTCAAGAAGCAACAGTTAGATGTGAGCATGGTTCCAAATTGGGAAAGGAGTACATCAAGGCTATATATTGTCATCTAGCTTATTTAACTTATATGCAGAGTACATCCCCTTGAATGGGAAAAAGGAGAGTGAAAAAGTTGGCTTTTCAACATTCAGAAAACTAAGATCATGGCTTCTGGTCCCATCACTTCATGGGAAATAGATGGAGAAACAATGGAAATAGTGACAGAATTTATTTTTGGGGGGCTCCAAAATCACTGCAGATGGGGACTGCAGCCATGAAATTAAAAGATGCTTGCTCCTTGGAAGAAAAGCTATGACCAACCTAGACAGCATATTAAAAAGCAGAGCCATTACTTTGCCAACAAAGGTCTATCTAGTCAAAGCTATGGTTTTTCTAGTAGTCATGTACGAATGTGAGAGTGGGACTATAAAGAAAGCTGAGCTCTGAAGAATTGATGCTTTTGAACTGTGGTGTTGGAGAAAACTCTTGAGAGTCCCGTGGAGTGCAAGGAGATCCAACCAGTCCATCCTAAAGGAGATCAGTCCTGAATATTCATTGGAAGAACTGATGTTGAAGCTGAAATTCCAATATTTTGGCCACCTGATGTGAAGAACTGACTCACTGGAAAAGACCCTGATGCTAGGAAAGATTGAGGGCAGGAGAAGAAGGGGACGACAGAGGATGAGATGGTCGGATGGCATCACCGACTCGATGGACATGAGTTTGAGTAAGCTTCGGGAATTGGTGATGGACAGGGAAGCCTGGCGTGCTGCAGTTCCTGGGATCACAAAGAATTGGACCTGACTGAGCAACTGAACAACAAAAGATAGGAGCCACGCCTCCTTGGTTCTCAACTTGAAACTGGTAGTAAAGCACAGAACTGTGATCATCCTGAGAAAGCAAGTCTAAATTTCAAAAATGGTAGATGCAAGGAATGAAAAGGGCACAGATCATCAGTGGCAAATGAAAGAAGTAACCATCTCCTCTAGGCTTTCTGAATATGCAGGAGAAAAAACTTCTACTTGTTAGGGCCACAATTAGTCATATTTTCTTTTCTTGATATGCATGAGATGAAAAGATCGATCCCCACTAACTTCAAAGTGAGAAAACTAGTTTGGCAAATTTCAAGCTAATAGGGCAAATATGACTTGTTTAGATGACTTATAATCATTTATCACAGAGGTTCTCAGTCTTTCTCCATCCATAGTAATTGTTCCATCCATTCATCCAACCATCCATCCATCAATCATCGATCTATTTAACCATCCATCCATCCATCTAACTAGCCACCCAACTAACCATCCAACCATCCATCCTTTCCTTTTTTCTGCCAACAACCAACTGCTGAGCCTCTATCCAGCACTGGCCACTGAACTAGGCACTGGGAATATAAACAATGCCTAAAGATAGAAAATACTATACCCGTTTTAGAGGGAAGGACATTTGAAGTTCAGCAAGTATAAATGTTTTCCCCAAAACCACAAGGCAACATGCGGCAGAGTTAAGAGTCAAAACTGGGGCTGTCTGAACTCACAGGCCTTGCACTTTTTGCTCTACCATGCAGCTTTGAACCTGGCCATCACTCTGTTAGCCCAATTTAGAAATAACAAAACATTGTATTGCTTTTTAATACCCTACAATTTTGACTGCCTCTTACCCCACCCTCTGCAGTTAATCTAAAGTAGGAGTTACACTGTATACTGTATCTAGACCCACCCAAACCAAATATCCACTTTTCACCTGGAAGTCTGGCACTGCGCTTACAGGATGGCAACATCACCATGACAACATTTGCCTCCACAACACTCATCTTGCATCTGCTGGCCATGTATGCACCATTAGCTGGAGACCTTTTCTACCTTGCTCACCAGTGCCTGGTACTCCCTTGCACAGGCTAGGTCCTCCCTACATATCTCCTAATTATATAAAGAAAAATAAGCCAAATAATAAGATGCTGTCTCAGGAACTCCTGAGTGCCAGTTCTCAAGACTCTTAGTTTAATGAGCTGATATCACTTCTAAGACCTTGCCAGATAGTGTCATTCCAGAAGGTGCATAATAAGTCACTGACTAAGCAATCTCTACACTATATTTACAGCAAATATGTTCCTCATTGTGAAACACTGGCAACAACCCAAATGTCTAGCATTTGGATACAAAGGTGAATGGATGGCTACTTATCAGTACAGGAGAGACCATTTTATTGATAACCCAAGGAGAAAGCGGTGGAGTGAAAGGAAACAGGAAAAGGTCAACATCCACCAGGGTTAGACTCCAAACCAGATCCACACAGAAGCTGTACACACTGACACAACTATGCAAAAATAAACACTCTGGGAAAACTGGTACTAGAATGTGAGGACTCATAAGAATAGTTGTAAAGTGTCCAATGAAAATTCAGAATAAAACCACTCACAACTGACTCTTCTATTTTATCTTCATAGTTCTTATGATCAATATTACAGAATTCTTACAAATGCATGTTTACAATTTAACATGTGACCAACTTTGAAAAACATGCCTGCTGGATGCCCATCATGAAAATGAATGCCCTAGTGATAAAAGACACCCATTTATTTGCCAGCTTAAACATATACATTGTTCTCGGTGCCTGAAAACCACATAATGAATGTTCTCTCTGTGTGTATGTATGTGAAAAGCATGACACATGATTCTTTCCAAACTGCACACTGAGATAACCCAGTCTTTGCCAGGGACAGCCCTTCCTTGCTGAGACTGGTGCACTCAGGCGGCTTTCTGCTTGAGACCTGGATTTCTATAACCTTCCTCTGGCTAACTCTGGTTTGTTCAAGAATTTCTGAATTTGGGTGCACTTCCATCAAAAACAATAACAACAATGGGTAACATTTACTGAACATTCTACTACCTACTGGGTATACCTGGAAGTACTTTTCTTTGAGCCCCATTTCAATGTTGGTTTTTACTATAACCACAGGCACAGAGTAAATGACATATAGTAGATACCTGTTTATCAATTGAGTTACACTTTAATTCACTTAACACTTATGTCCACACTAAGAAAAGAATATTTTAATTATCTATTTTAATAGATGAGGTGCAGAGGAGTAAAGGCAATTGCTTCAGTTCAGTTGCTCAGTCGTGTCCGACTCTTTGCGACCCCATGAATCGCAGCACACCAGGCCTCCCTGCCCATCACCAACTCCCGGAGTTCACTCAGTCTCACGTCCATCGAGTCTGTGATGCCATTCAGCCATCTCATCCTCTGTCGTCCCCTTCTCCTCTTGCCCCCAATCCCTCCCAGCATCAGAATCTTTTCCAATGAGTCAACTCTTCACATGAGGTGGCAGAAAGAAAACCCAGGGCTGATCTCCTTCAGAATAGACTGGTTGGATCTCCTTGCAGTCCAAGGGACTCTGAAGAGTCTTCTTCAACACCACAGTTCAAAAGCATCAATTCTTCGGCGCTCAGCCTTCTTCACAGTCCAACTCTCACATCCATACATGACCACAGGAAAAACCATAGCCTTGACTAGATGGATCTTAGTCAGCAAAGTAACATCTCTGCTTCTGAATATGCTATCTAGGTTGGTCATAACCTTTCTTCCAAGGAGTAAGCATCTTTTAATTTCATGGCTGCAGTCGCCATCTGCAGTGATTTTGGAGCTCAAAAAAATAAAGTCTGACCCTGTTTCCACTGTTTCCCCATCTATTTCCCGTGAAGTGATGGGACCGGATGCCATGATCTTTTTTTTTTCTGAATGTTGAGCTTTAAGCAGCTAACAATTTGCTAAGGTTAATAAAATGGAGTAGCTTCTTACCGCAGCTCACCCCAACTCAATACGCAACTCATTCTAACTTGGAATATCACTTTTATGTGTTAAAAATTAATTAACCGGCAAAACACAAAAAGTCATGCTCACTAGAATAATTCTTGACCTCCCATGAAAACACAGGTCCTTGAAACGCAGGGACTCCCTTCCCTTTTAACGTTTCTGAAGGATGAAATGCTCTCCTAAGATGCCACCACATACAAGACAAACATGTAGAGGAGGGTGATCCTGCTGCTTGTTGAGCATCTAAATTCACAAGCACAGTTGAGCCAGGTGGTACAAAACCATAAATTAAATTCACTGTGAAAAACAATAACTCAAGTATGAATAACAGAAAAATAAAATGTTTACCCTTCACATCTAAAATCTTGAGAAACCCAACCAGGAGTACATGGCTTTGGGAAAAGGGCCCCTTCCTGTGGCTGTGCTGACTTTTGGAAGTGAAAGTGAAACTCGCTCAGCTGTGTCCAACTCTTTTAGACCCCATGGACTGTATAGTCCATGGAATTCTCCAGGCCAGAATACTGGAGTGGGTAGCCTTTCCCTTCTCCAGGGGATCTTCCCAACCCAGGGATCGAACCCAGGTCTTCCGCGTTGCAGGCAGATTCTTTACCAGCTGAGCCACCAGGGAAGACCTTTTGGAAAATCCTCAATTGATTTTATGCAAATGATTCCCCATTGAACTTTTCACACTTTTCGCAAAGAAGTTCTTCCCCAGTTCCTACCTCTCCCTCAGCAAGGAAGGGCTTTTCCTGGCAAAGACTGGGTTATCAGAATATACAACATGAGGTGGGAGATGGGAGAGAGAAGGATCATTCCCATTCTAGTCAGCACAGGTTCTAGCCACCTCTGGGATGTTCCCTAACACAGCTGCACAGCAGTTAACCATACCAAGTCCCTGGAACCAAGCCCTTTCTTGGGTGAATGAATGGGACTGGCTCTTCAGGCTCTACTGTAACCAGGGCTGAGGTGACCAGCACATCCATGGACACTACAGGGTTATCCTGATGGCCTTGAAACCAGTATCCCTGCCTCAAATCGTTCCTGGTTACCAGGCCAGTCTAATTTTCACCTACTTCCATTTTCAGTACTCTCTACTCAAGAACCTATAGAAGGTTCCTTTCACCTTTTGCCATAGTTGGCCTCCTCTGGTGCTTTCCAATGCTCTCTGCAAGAGTTCATTTGAGCTAACCAGCTTGACCAACCAAATAATCCCTTCATACACTACTTTGGTGACCTCTCCTGCCACCATCTTCCTCTCCTCACAGATGCTTCTCGGCCATGCTGGTGCTCCAGCCTGGAACACCTTCTGTCCACTAAAGTTCCGTCGGACCCTGCTGACACCATCTCCTGTAAGGCATGTCCCCTACCCCACCACCCGGACTGACTTCCAATCACCTTTGTGTATGTTAAGCTCCTTTGTGGAAAGGAACAGACTCCCTCTGCTGACCTCACATATTAGAGGTTTACTGTAAAAATACGCAAGACAGTGAGGGCCACGGTGACAGCTTTCCCTGAGACCAAAAAAATCAGCTCAAGACTCAAGAGGAGCCAAGGCAACTTTGGGGATTGAATTCTCTGGTCTTGCGTTAACAGCAGAAATACGGGATACCCGGGCCCACACACACTGATGACTCAGCCTTTGTTCTCTGCTTGGACTGCTCCTGCCATGTATCCTAGGTCTCCCCTCTGCTTCTGTTTCTCTCAGTTTCTGCTGACTCAGAGCGGGCGATGTGGCTTCTGTGCTCGTCTTCTCAGCCACACATCAGCATGCCGGCTCTCCCGGTCCTATGTGTCTTTCATTCACAAATCTTTATAAAGAATCCAACTGGGCACATGGTGCCTTTAAGAAAGTTCCAGAAAAACTTCTACTTCTGCTTTATTGACTATGCCAAAGCCTTTGACTGTGTGGCCCACAACAAACTCTGGAAAATTCTTAAAGTGATGGGAATACCTCACCTGCCTCTTGAGAAATCTGTGAGCAGGTCAGGAAGCAACAGTTAGAACTGGACATGGAACAACAGACTGATCCCAAATCGGGAAAGAAGTATGTCAAGGCTGTATATTGTCACCCTGCTTATTTAACTTATATGCAGAGTACATCATGAGAAACGCTGGGCTGGATGAAGCACAAGCTGGAATCAAGATTGAAGGCAGGGGAAGAAGGGGATGACAGAGGATGAGATGGCTGGATGGCATCACCAACTCAATGGAGATGAGTCTGGGTAAACTCCGGGAGTTGCCCATGGACACGGAGGCCTGGCTGTTGCAGTCCATGGGGTCACAGAGAGTTGGACATGACTGAGCAGCTGAACTGAACCGAACTGAAGTTTTCACAGCAGACTAGGCTGTCTGTCAGGTTATGGCTTCTGGAGGGGCAAGGGTTCCTCTTGACCAAATCCTATGGGGCTAAGGGAGAGGGCCAGGGGATAAGTCATATTAGTTAGGAACATGACCACTCCATCTTTAACTAATAGCCCGGGATGCTTCCCTCAGCAGAAAGTGGACTTTTTAGAAGGGACTGACACATTTATTGGTCTCTTGGGTGAACTGCTCTTCTTCACATCTCTAATATATTACTATGCACTCCAGGCTTGGTATGCATGCCAGAGTACCAGAGTACCATAGACTAGTCTATAATCATGTCATGACTATTTGAACTAATTTTGTATTTAGATGCTGCCGGGAAACCCAGAATCACAGGGATATTCGTGGATAAACTTCATTGGAGGAGGGACTAAAGTTTTCACTGCTCTGTACGCCAGTGATCAGTTCAGTTGCTTGGTCGTGTCCGACTCTGTGACCCCATAATGACTAGAATTGTTCTAATTCAGCAGTTCTCAAAAGTGTTTGGTCTCAGGATCCCTTTACAGTTTCCAAAACTGGGGTCACAAAGGGCTTTTGTTTACCTTTTTTTTACTCTATTGATATACATATCTATATCCATATATATGTCTATACACACACACACACTATTGGAAACTAAAGCAGAAATTTTGAAAATATTTATTAATGGACTAAAAACATAGCAACAATAAATCCATTAGATCCTAATAAAAACAACACATTGTGAGAAACTGTTTTTCAAAGCAAAAGAAGATAAAGTGAGACGTGTACAGCTGTTTTACCTTTTCTTAAATCTCTTCAATGTCATCTCTGCAACTCTCTCTAATAGAGCACAGCTGGATTCTTACTTTTGCCTTTAAGTCCAATCTGTTTTGATATTGTACTGGCTTAGTATATGAAGTTTGGCCTCACATAGATAGAGATGGATGTTTCTGACAACACCACAACTTAACAAATGATGATTTCTTAAAGTTTAGCTGAAACCCTTCCAATGATCTTTTCATATACTGCTATGTTAGAATTGCTTAGTCTATCTCTCATTTGAATTCACTACTGTGCGGGGCTTGTAACATCACACATGGGTCTTTGAAAACTATCAGTTCACTGAGTTATGCAGGTTTTCCATATCTGGACATATTTCATCACTTAGTACCAAGAAAGAATACTCGTTAACATTACCACCAATCTCATTAGGAAAGTCATTAAGTATAGTTTCTTAAAGTATGCTTGAGATGTCATCAAGCTCATGGCAGCAGATACAAATTTTCCAAAAAGGAGTCTTAGCCTCCACTGTTTTTGCTGCATTACTCCAAACGTCAATACACTAAAAAAGTCAAATATCATCTTAACATTATAAAAGAATTATGTAAGAATATTATAAAGAGCCTTGAGAACTCCCTGAAAGGTTCTTGAGCCCCTCAGGGTCTGCATACCACGTGTTGGAAAACAATTATTCTAAAAAGTGTTTCATAAGTATTCTTGAATCCTTCAATGAATGAATAAAACTTCATATTAAGCAAGGAGGTTCCAGAAAGGTTTACAGGATAAGATACTTTTCCAGTTGGGCCAGCAAGAAAACACAGGATGTTTAAAAGTTGAGAGGAGTATAAGCAAACATACGGAGCTAGAAAAGTGCAGGGAACCTTACCAGAATAGGAGCAGAAGAAAATATAACTTCAGATGATCAGCACCTTACATGGAGCAAAGCATATTCATGTCCATCACCTCTGTCAACTCTAAGCAACAGTCCAGTTAGATAAAAATCAGCATAATGCTTGTACAGATGAGAAAACTGAGGCCAGCCTGGAAGCTCATTGAAGGCAAACATCATGCATGTTTTCTTCACATTCAAAACCCTCACACAGAGGCCAGCATATCAAAGGCACATGATAAACATTCGATAAATAAATAAATAAATAAATGAGGCTCAGAGAAAGCTGCTCAGGATCACACATCTAGAAAGTGGTGGTTCCAGGACTGGACTGAGCCTAGGTCTTCTGAAATCAAATCCCAGATTGTTTCCACCATACCGTGATGTCTTCAAAGGGATTAAAAAAAAATGGGGACACGCTGATGTGGGGGACTTGGATGTCAGCACAGTTATAAATTGAGGGATTTTTTTAAATAAAGGAGTTACATGATCAGAGCTTCCCTGGCGGCTCAGATGGTAAAGAATCTGCCTGCAGTGCGGTACACCTGGGTTCTATCCATGGGTCAGGAAGATCCCCTGGAGAAGGAAATGACAACGCACTCCAGTATTCTTGCCTGGAGAATCCCAAGGACAGAGGAGCCTGGTGGGCTGCAGTCCACAGAGTTGCAAGGAGTCAGACACGACTGAGCAACTCACACTTTCACTTTCTTTCACTTTACATGACCACATTTGTGCCACTGAGGACCAAATCCAGCAGGATCTGGGAAGGCTTGGAGTGGAGAGGGACAGGAAGGAGAGAGACCCATTTGGACTTTTTCAGTGGTTTACGTGAAAAGCATGACCCGGGGGGTATCAGACAGACACCACAGATTCCCCCTAATTCTGACACTTAACTGTGTGAATTTAGACAAGTTACTCTTCCCATTTGATCCTTCCTTTTCTTATCTGCAGAAGGGGATAATAATATACAACTTCACAGAGCTATTGTGAGAGTTAAATGAGAAATGATGTGCACAAAGCAAGAGCACAGTTCCTTACCAGCTACAAAAAAGAGAAGAGTGAGGGGGAGGAAGGGTAGGGGCAGGAAAAGAAGAAGGAAGGGGAAAAGGAGGGGAGGAGAGGAAGGGGCAAGAAAAACAGGGAGGAGAGGGAAATACTTGTTGAATGCCCAAGTGAATGTGGGCAGTGCCAGAGGGAGACAGAATCTATTACGCCCTCTGTCGTTTCTTAGGGCCACAATAAGAGAGAATAAAGAAGATCATTCTAAGGTTTCAAGCCTGGGTGACCACTGAATGAGCTGGTATGCAGATGCCCACAGGGCATGCAAATGGAGTTGCCAAGGAGGCTGGTTCTATGGATGCCAAAGGTCAGACTTCCAACAAAGATCTGGACAGTCAGGGAAGAGCACCGAGTAAAGGATCCATCAATATCTTCAGGACATGCAGCATCAAAAGTGAAGGCAAATGGGAGAAAAAGGAGGAAACTACATCAGAGACACAAAAATAAAGCACCTGCTTTAAACCATTTACTGGCTCCCAACTCTCGAATGCAAGGCATATTTAGACTCTCCCTATCTCCAGACAGCCACTCCTGCTCCACCAAACCTGACATTTGATGCATTCACAGCACCAAATTTTGTTCTCTCTGCCTGCAAGTCTTTCACTGCTCTTCCCCAGAAGTCTAGTTTCTCAAAAAGCGGTACTTGAGACTTTTAAAGTCATATGTTACGATTACGGCAAAACAAAACAATTAGGAATAGCAGGCTTCAAAGTGGTCCATTTGAAGCTCTGGTTGCCTTGCCTCTCCCTGCAGATGCCCACCACACACTCGCCTCTCCCGGCTCGTTTTTTAGTTTCACTGGACGCTGCTCCTCTGCCTACCACTCTTTCCTGCTGTTATAAAAGGAGGTGTGACTTTTGCCCTGAGTTGTGACCCTGTCCTGAAGCCTCAGATGTGCAGTCCCAGTTGTGTGGTCCAGGAGAACAGATAGAGGAGGTGTCATCAGAGCAGCAGCAGGCAAAGGGCGGGGTACCACTGGTCAGAGGTATGAGGAGAGACCAAGGATGGCAGGTCCAGAGGAAGCTGGTAGGTTTCACAAGTAAGAGACTCTTAGGGATCTAAAGCATGTACTCTCATTGGATGGGCTATTGCCCACTCCCCCTCCCCAAGGTGGGTGCAAACTGGCTCTTGGGCCAGGGTAGGAAGGGTAAACAATTCTTAATATGACAATATTTGTGGCCCTCTACAGCTCACCCTTATGTAAGAAGATTTTCACTCCTTAATGTTTAATTAAATCAATTAACTTAAACTTCTTTTTTAATCTTTCTCCTTTTTTGTTGTTCAGTCACTCAGTCTTGTCTGACTCTTTGTGACCAATGGGACTGCAGCACGCCAGGCCTCCCTGTCCTTCACCACATCCTGGAGTTTGCTCAAACTCTTGTCCGCTGCCCTGATGACGCCAATGAACCATCTCATCCCTTCTCCTCCTGCCCTCCATCTTTCCCAGCATCAGTGTCTTTTCTCCCTAGAGGTGATAATGAAAAAACGTTGGGAAGCACTGATCTAGAAAGTAGTTCAATGAAAGGGGCGGACTTTGGAGGAGGGTACTCTTGTTAGGACTGAAGGCAGAAGGAGACGGTGGAGGAAAACTGCAATGATAATGACTTTTCCCTCCTTCCCTTTGTGGGGAAGCCTCTTGACCCCATAACCACCCTGAGTACTTACTTACACATCTCAGGCCCTGCAGGAAGTGCTGTACCTGTATTGTTTCACTTTTATCTTCACAATAGCCTTAGGAAGTTATGTTCCCTTTGTACAGACTAGAGAATGTAGGCAGCTTATCCAAGGACCTATGGTAAATGATGCAAGTTTAGTTCTTAGCCCAGATTGGACATACCATAACTATGAACAGAGCTGGCAAGCCCGGACACATCTGTAGAGAGAGGGGAAGAACTGTCTGCTACACAATGAGTGTAAAAAAAAAAAAAAAATGTTATTTGAATGAGACAGCAGAGAAGTGAAAGGCAACTAGGAGAGGAGACAGCTTATGGGGAAGGAATCCAAGCAACAGAACATGACAGAGTCCAGGAGGAAGGGCTGGCCCTGCCAGCAGCAGAACAGGGAGGGAGGAAAGAAGCGGAGAAAGCCAATTCGGGGCCGGGGACAGCAGGAGCGGGCAAATCCTGTCCTCAGTGGGGCCGGCAGTTGCAGGCAGGCTGTGAAGAGTCCCTGGTGGAATCCATGCACACGATCACATTACTCTGTGCGGCAACCGTCTCAAATGAGTTCTCAGTTCATACTCTGTCTCCCTCCTCTTTCCCAAAGGCCCAGATTTAGAAAAGGCAACCGGACACCATGCTTTAGTGAAATAACTCCCAATCTTTTCTAGTATGTAAAAGAACTTCTTGCCATCAGAAACAAGAAACAAAACAACGGCCCAGGCCCCTAGTAATGATAGTCCTGTTGTTCCCGTGTCCACTTGTGTGAGAAAATGCTCGCTTCACATTAGCTGTGTTCAGCTGAGACACTTAAGATGACTTCACAGGGCTTTTATCACAGGAACACATTTGTGCAACAAACATCCAAAACAGGGGTTGCAAACCCCATCTTCACCTTGGGCCACAGGTTGGGAAGAAGCAGTCTACACGAAAGGCAAATGACGTCCTAGATTGGGGCAGGGTCTGGCATAACCCAGACCTCACCGCAAATTCCAGCAATTTAATGATGGGTAAGTTACTGAAATACCGTTTGTAATGTCTTGGTTTTTGCCTTTGTAAAATGTGGATATTAACAGAAGGTTTGTAGTTTCATTTAGGACTGAATTTATCACTTCTAACACAGCACCCAACACAGAAGAGGTAGCTACTATGATTACTTTAGTTCTGTACAATCAACCAGTGGTTCAGTTTTTTGAAGCGTGGGTCCATGGACCAGCAGCAGCAGCATCACCGGGGGAACTGGTTAGAAATGTAATTTTCAATGCAGACACACTGACTCTTCAGGAGATGGGCCCGGCAATAACAAGCCTTAACTAGCCCTCCAGGGGGGCTTTAACAAGCCTTTCCGGTGACTCTGGTGCTAAAATCTGAGAACCATGGCTCTATGGCTATGGTTCTTAGCTTTTTAAAAAATAAACAGAGGAATCCTTTATACAAAAAGTTCTTCAAAAGGTTGATTTGTGAAATATGAATGTTTGAAACAGCTCTGAAGATCCTGGGTAGGGAGAACTCGGACAAGTACCCTCATTCCACTTGCCAACCCGATGGACCTCAGGAGCAGTAAACAGGGTCTCTGACTTCAGTTCAGTTGCTCAGTCCTGTCTGACTCTCTGCGACCCCATGAATCACAGCACGCCAGGCCTCCCTGTTCATCACCATCCCGGAGTTCACTCAAACTCATGTCCATCGAGTCGGTGATGCTAAGTTACAGATGCTACAATTTTGGGTGGCACCACTCAGAAAATACCCTGATGCTGGGAAAGATTGAGGGCAGGAGAAGCAGCTGACAGAGGATGGGATGGTTGGATGACATCACTGACTCAATGGACATGAGTTTGAGCAAACTCTGGGAGATAGTGAAGGACAGGGAAGCCTGGCGTGCTGCAGTCCATGGGGTTGCGAAGAGCTGGACACGACTGAGCGACTGAACAACTGAAAGAACGAAAGACTCAACACACCACTAAACTGTTCAACCATCATTACAAGGCACATCCAGCTGCGATAAAATATTGCTCCCTGGGGTTTCCATGGCATCTGCAGCTAAGCCACTTCACCCTGGGTCACCCCCCACCCCAGGGTTAGCCGCCAACACCTCATTACTGGCCCTACTTGGCTTCTCATATGCTTGGGGGCAAACTTCCCACAACTGCCAACTTAGCCATCTGTCTTTGGCCCCAGCTTGATGTTATACTGCCTGCTACTCAGAACAAGTTTTACTCCACTCATGCCAGGCTAGAAGACCCACTTCTTCTGTGGAAGTGAAAGTACACTATGCCTTGATCGAGACTTGGTGGCATACTTCTGAAGAGAGTTGAGGCCCACCAGTGCCTGCCAGGGGTGAATCACTGCCTGGGGACAAGGTCTGAGAACCATTAAAGGACAGGCTATCCCCAAGGAGCCCTGAGAAGGTTTCATCTGTTTACTAAAGATGACACGGTCAAATGTATTCCACAGGGGGCTTAACGTAGGCTGTCGTGAGAAAAAGAGCAAAAGGAAGAGAAACCAGGAGGAGAGCCACTCTGGTTTCTCAGATGAAAGGCTGACTGTGCAGATAGATTAGGGAATGCTTCATTAAGCAAGATTATTAGGAAAAACTAGCACCCACTGATCAAATCAGTCATCTGTCATCAGGACCGTATCTCCCAGCTCCTATTTCATAGGGGTTGTGTGGTGTTTGTCTCTACTCTGGTGATGAGGATCACTTTGACATGCTAAATTCATCAACTGCAGCATCTCAAAGGAAAGAAAACCCACCTAAGACTTCTATCCAAATCAAAAATATTTCCAGACACCAAAGACCATTAAAAACTGCTTGCAAAGGGATTGCTTCTCATTGATCTCCTACTCTGAGCCTCTCCCAGTGTTATGGAGAGGCAGGAGCAGCACAGGTATTAACTTCAGGCGACAGAGGAGGAGAACAAGGCAGAGGCAAGCGAAGCGCCCTTCTGAAGGTCACACTGCTTATCAGTGGAGAGCCACGACTACACACAATGAGATACAACCAGCCCCCTATTTCACAGAGGAGTTACTTTTCATCCAGAAAGAAGGGGTGATTGGCCCAGGCTGATTCTCCAGGGTTGTCACAAAACCAGGTCTATCTGAGCCACTGGAAAGGTGAGTCTCTCACCTAGTGAGAATAAGGCAGGAGGTAAGGACGACTTTTTTCTCCTCCTCAATGTCTCCAAAGCTGGGCTGTCCAAAAAGGTCATCAGCAGCCACAATGTGGCTAAAAAATCTACAATACTAAGATCATGGCATCTGGCCCCATCACTTCAGAGCAAATAGAAGCAGAAAAAGTGGAAGCAATGACAGATTTTCTTTTCTTCGGCTCCAAAATCACTGCGGATGGTGACTGCAGCCATGAAATTACAAGACACTTGCTCCTTGGAAAGAAAGATGTGACAAACCTAGATAGAGTATTAAAAAGCAAAGACATCACTTTGCTGACAAAGGTCTGTATAGTCAAAGCTTTGGTTTTTCCAAGAGTCATTTACAGATATGATAGTTGAACCATAAAGAAGGCTGAGCGCTGAAGAACTGATCCTTTCAAATTGTGGTGCTGGAGAAGACTCTTGAGAGTCCCTTGGACAGCAAGGATATCAAACCAGTCAATCCTAAAGGAAATCAATCCTGAATATTCATTGCAAGGACTGATGCTGAAGCTGAAGCTACAATACTTTGGCCACCTGATGTGAAGAGCTAACTCACTGGAGAAGATCCTGATGCTGGGAAAGATTGAAGGCAAAAGGAGAAGGGGGTAGGTAGAGGATGAGATGGTTAGATGGCATCACCAACTCGATGGACATGAGTCTGAGCAAACTCCAGGAGATTGTGAAGGACAGGGAAGCTTGTTATGCTGCAGTCCATGGGGTGGCAAAGAGCTGGACATGACTTAGTGACTGAACAACAACAACAAAAATTAAATAAAGCAAGGAAAAAAAATCCACTCAGTTAGTTTCAATAGTTGTATTTCAAGTTCTCAGGGGCCACATGAGGCTAGTGACTACCATCCTAGACAGACTGAACATTTCCATTCTGCAGGAAGTCCTACTGCACAGAGCTGCTTGAAAGTACACTAATGACAAGTGTATAGCTACGTGGAACAGGTATCTGGAATCTGGAACCAGGAGTCCCAAGGGAGCCATCAATGAGTTCTATGAATTCAGGCCAATCTCTGGGCCTCTGTTTCCTCATCTACAAAAAGCAGAAGTTGGGCTCCATGATCACAATGGGCCATTTCCGCTGTAACCTCCCTTAATTCTGTACCTAAAATTGCCCGAGAGAGGGCTCCTGACTCTGTCCAGTCTTCTTCCCTAGGACCTCCTGGCTGGCCCTTTATCAAATTAGATCAAGAGAACAATGCACTTGGACTTAATTATTTCCTGTAGAAACACAGTCACTGAATGAGAATAGCATCCTTCTAATTACTTCAAGGGTTAACAGAAGAAATGGTCCTGAGCAAGTATCTCCAAACATTCCCCAGGCGTAACTGCTGAAGATATTCGGCAATCTGCCTCCAGGGTACCTCACGTGGACCTATGACAAATTTGCTGGTATTTAGAGTCAGCAGAAAAGTGTATTTCTCCAGAAAACAATTTCTTTCACCACAGAATGAAAACCACACTGTTCACTCTGATTTGGGGGGAGCTGGTGGGGAGGTGCTGGCTTCTCAGAGGAACAAATGATTCCACTCCGTCAGTGCCCAAGCCCGGGGCCCGTCTGTCCTGCACCTGGATCAGCGACATCTCATGCACAGAGATCTTGATGGCTTCCCCATGACCATAGCTTTGCCCCATGACCATACAGTTTCAGCAGAGGCCACATCTAACATTTTTTGAAAGTACAGCTGGAATTATAACATGCCTAAAAAATAGCTTAACCATCTTCCCACTATACTATACTGTAGTATAAATTTGGAGTACTGTGAGAATAAAACACATGGACGTCAAATTATCAAGCTAAACAGAATGACCGCTTCTGGCAGAACTTGCAAAAGGCTGGCTCTACGGCATCTTAACATTCCCCTCCCAAACTGTCTCCATCAGGCCCAGCAATTAGATCAATTAAACTCCCAACTAATTAAAAGAATAATGGCAAACATTTACTGGGCATCTAGATTATTCAGTGTCAGGCACAGTTCTACGCACTTTATATGTATTAACTTACACTTCATAATAATTCTAGAAAGAAGACACAGTATAATCTTCGTCTTCCAGGAGAGGAAACTGAGGCACTGAAAGGTGAGGTAACTTGTTCAAGGTCACCCAGTAGCAAGTGGCAGAGTTGGGATTAATCTCTCTTCTAGTTAGGCTCCTCCTCTCTGCCATTGCTGAAGCCCTTTTTCCAATATGGACAGTAAACCCTGTCTCAATTCATCAAGTATAAATTTTAAAACATCTCGAGAAACTATTACAAAACCATGCAAGCCAGGCCAACAAAAAAACAAAAACAAAAATTGTTCTTGCTTAGCATACACAACTTCCAGATCTGTCCCCTTGTACCCCTCGCAGCCTGCCAGCTCTGAGCCTTTCCTGTTTAGAAATTCTGGAGAATGCCAACACTGTAATTCTGTCACTTTTCCAACATTTACTCTAAACTTCCACAGCATTGTTTTCTGGTGAAACAACCAAAACTTGTGCATTCAATGCTACCATCAACCAAAAGCATATTAATAATCAGCAAGGCGGTTCCTATCTATTACAACGCCGTGTTTAACAAGGGCAAGTCACAAATAATGAAAAGACAATTGAGCTGGGAACTGATAATTCCAGTCTTCGCAGCTGTTATGAGTCAGTTTAAAAACAAATGCACATGAGTGATTGCTGGGCTCTTTATAAAGAGGGTACCTGCCAGGAAGCAGCTCCACTTTCTCTTCTCTGGACTTTCTGTCCTCCCATCCATGCCGACTCCATTAAATCCTCAGGTTTTACAATGCCTTTATGTGTTTTTATGTTTTATATGCTTCTCAAGACAATCTTCTCTTGACGATAGAAGAAAAGTCTCTTAAAGCTACTAGAAAATTAACTCTTATGGAGTTAAGGGCATGTTTTTGTTTTTGTTTTTAGTACTAGAGAGCAGAATGGTGGAGTCTGATGGACACACAGATTTGAACTATGGCTCTGCTCATGATCTGTGCAGTTGGACAAGTTACTGAACTTCTCTGAGTTGCGGTTTCCTCTTCCATAAAATGAACTAATTATACTTCCTTTATAAGGCTGTAATACTTGGTCAAGAGCAGGCACACAAAAACGTTACTTCCCTCTCCTCATCATCCAATTTGTAAAAAGCGAAGTTGGTTTCAAAACCTAGTGGCACTCCAGAGATTTCATTTTAATTTGGTGTGTGGCCGTAAGAGTTACAAGGGACTGCCACTTTCAGATGCTTCTGGAAGGCATCACCATACAGAAAACTTCCAGCTCTCGAGGGGGGAGGGGGACATCTATGTGGAATAGACATTCAATCCAAAAACAACCTCTCTCTAAAAATAAAATTGTACTTGTATCCAGCCAAACAAATCCACAAATCATTTCCATGAAAGTGAATTTCACATTTCACAATTTTGCCTTTACTAAATCTCTGGCAAAAATAAAAGATGCTACTGGACATAAAACGAAATGAACACTGATTATTAAATCCATTTCTAATCAAAAGTCAAGAGCCTATATATGTTCCTCCCAAACACTAATTTGTTCCTAGGCTCCACGTGACAAGTCTGGCCATGAGGAACACATGTTGATCATGACTCAGAAGACACAAGAGTGGAATGGATTTAGCTTTCTGGAAAAAACTGTCCATGGGTGGTGTGATTTGTCAGAGACAGAAGCCTTGACTGAGAGCCCTCCTGCACCCAGAGAAGCTGTGCTCTTCCACTGGGGGTGGAACGGTGACGCTCTCCTTCTAGAACACTTCTGTTTGTCTTTACCTAATCGGATACACCAATAATTTGTTCAGAAGCGGGAAGAGCTGGATTAGACAGCTCAATGGGGAAGAGCTGGATTAGACAGCTCAATGGTACAGCTCAGCGTGTCTCAAAGAAGGGGCTCTGTGGCTGACACAGAGAGAGGATCTGTGCTCAAAGGCTGCTCCCAACCCCACAATTAGATAAGGAAATGAGCCAGGATCTGTAAGAATCACTGGTGGCCAAGTCACGACTTCTCCTGTCAACCAGCACTGCAGAGACCTGGCGCTAATGTGGGGAGCAAGAAGGCTGTCCTCCGGCACCGCCCCCTACGCTTGACTGTGCCCTGAAGCCACCTAGGAACTTTACAGGAATGGCCACCCTTTAGCCCCATGCCTGAGGGGCTGACTTAACAGGTCTGCAAGCAGCCAGGGCTCCCTGATAGTCAAAAACCACTCCCCAGCTGATCCTAATATGCAGACATGTTTACAAACCACACCCTTGATTTCTTCTGCTTTCCAGGCGACCTGAGCCACAGATCCTACTCCCTTTGAGAATTCTTTTCCTTTCTTTTTTTTTTTTTTCCCTAATGAAAGATTAAAAAAAAAAAAAAGAATGTCTGAAGTCATAAATTTAAAACTTTTCTCAAGGAAGTCTGAGGTCAGAATTCACCACTCCACCCTGACCTCATCATAAAGATTACAACCCAATCAAAGTGATGAGAACACGGAATATACTCTTCAGCAGAGGGTCAAAGATGGCCCTTTCATAGAGGGGGTGAGGGAGATGCATCAGGATGTTCCTGGAGGGGAAAAGAAGCCTAAGAAAGCTTCACTGCTTTTGGATAGCCTTACGAGAGTTTTCCCAACTCTCCTGCCTCTTGACTTTACTGGGCTCCTCCTTGACTTAGCCCTGTAGCCTTGCTACAAATCACTCCCTCTTAGTAAAGGTCCTCCTGCCTCCACAGGTCTGCTCAGTCCTCCACCTCCAACCCAGGTTTCCACGTGGTCGCTCACTGCCAAGGGTATGACCCATAAATACTACTAGGGCAGCTGTAGCAAGATGGGTGGAGAGAGGTGGGGAGATAGGGTATGTCTAGAGGTCTCTCCAGGCCTGGTTCCTGCCTACTTAGCCATTCTTATACAGGCTGGTCGGATGACAAGAGCTTCTGAGACTGGCCAGCACCCAGCCAGACCCCTGGCTCACAAGGTGGATTTGACATGGTGGCACAAAACAGGGAAACAAGAGATGTGAGGTGTTCTAAGTCTTGCTTCTGCTCTCTGCGAGCTCCAAGACCTTGGACAAGAAACAGAAACTTTTTAGAAGCCTCAGGTTTCCCATCTGAAAAGCAGTAGCTAATGTTTGACCAGTCCATTCAGGCTGCTATAACAGAAATGCCATATGCTGGGTGGCTTAAACAACAAACATTTACTTCTTATAGTTCTGGAGGTTGGAGTCCAAGGTCGAAGTTCCAGTAGATTCAGTGTCTGGTAAGAGCTTGCTTCCAGGTTCATAAACGCCATCCTCTCACTGCGCCCCTCACAGTGGAAGGGATGGGGCAGCTCTCCAGGGCCTCTTTCATAATAAGTGCAAGAATCCTCTTCATAAGGGCTCTACCCTCGTGATCTAATCACCACTCAAAGGCCCCCACCTCCTAAATATCATCATTCTGTGGCGGGGTGGGGGGTGGTTAGGATATCAGCCTGTGAGTTTAGGGAGGACATAAACATTCAGTCCTTAATAACTGGACTCCACAAAGCTTTTTGACAAGAAGTGCTCAAATTTAAATTTTAATACAATGTATAAATTCTCTAAATATACTTTGAGTCTTCTATGACTTGAACACTCTGTCACCGGCAGTACAAAGAGGAAAAATTGTCACTAACTTCAAGAGGCACGATACATTCTGGAGAGGAGGCGGAGAAAGGGCAGGTAAACCTAACCAACTCACTGCAGTCATCAGTACGCTGGTTGAAGAGTGCCACTGGAAATCCAGACAAGGGAAAATTTGAATACATGCTCAAGGCAGGGGATCAATGGGAGAAAAAAAAAAAAAAAAAGACGGTAACAGCCAGAGTGATAACATCTAACACTTACGGAGCTGTAGATGTCAGGCTTGGTTCTGGGCATATTATATAGACAACAATTTCAGGTGACGCTCAGTCTTATGGGGGGATTGGTATTGCTCTCCCCGTTTTACAGATGAGGAATCTGAAGTTCAGAGAGTGCATTGGCTTGAATATATCTCCTCAGAATTCAAGTTAAAATCACAAACCCAATGTGATGGTGGGTGGAACCTTGAAAGGTGATTAGGTCACGAGGGTGGAGCCTTCATAAATGGGGTTGGTGCCCTTATGAGAGACCACATAAGTGATATAATATTCCCTAGTTCCATCCATGTTGCTGCAAATGGTGATATTTTATTCTTTTTTCATATTCCCCTTTGTGTATATATATGTGTGTGTGTGTATACCACATCTTCTTAAGCCCATCATCATGATATTGTAAGTCAACTGTACTTTGATAAAAAATAAAATAAAATAGATCCCACATACTAAGAAGACTGCTGTCTATGAACCCAGAAGCGGGTTCTCAGACACTGAACGTGCAGGTGTATTTACCTTGGATCTTCCAGCCTCTAGAACTGTGAGATATAAATTTCCATCATTTATAAGCCACACAGCCTATGGCCTTTGTTTGAGCAGCTGAACTGACTGAGTCAGTCATTCAAAGTCACATCACTAGTGAATGGAAGAGCTAGGCTTTGAGCCTGGTTTTGGATCTTCAGCTTTTGATGGCATTGCCTCCACTGTACCTGTGAAACCATTTCCGAGCTCCCAACCCCTTGTCTGGCCAAGGTAAAGTCAGATATGCCATGCCCACAGTTCCCATTTCTCGCTAACCCACCCACCCTGTGTGTATATGTGCTCAGTCGCATCTGACTCTTTGCAACCCTGGTGGACTGCAGCCCCTTGTCCATGGGATTTTCTAGGCAAGAGTACTGGAGTGGGTTGCCATTTCCTTCTCCAGGGGATTTTCCCAATCCAGAGATCGAACCCATGTCTCCTGCATCTCCTGTATTCGTAGGGGGATTCTTTGCCTGGAAATTGAGCCACCTGGAAGCCCAACCACCCATCCTATTATCATTGTTTTTGTGTCTGTTCACACGTTCCCCCCACCACTTGATAGTCCTTAAGGGCAGGAGCAGAATGTTATCAAGAGCCTCATAAACAGTTGATATTTAATACATTTTTTTTAATGGGTGAAAGAAAGAACAAAATTATGCCAGGTTTCAAAACACAGGCAAGAATTCACTGGGAAGTTGGAGGGGAACTTCCTCAGAGTAGAGGCAGTTATCTTACTCACTCTTCTATCCCAACACCTAGCACTTAGGTGCTGAGTAAGTGTGTAATAAACTCTGGGCAGAGGAAGTGCTGTAAAGAAATCCAGAGAGATTTAAGGCTACACAGTGAATATGGATAACCTGGCCAGGATGAACCAACTAGACAGGGTGTGTGGGAACACAGAAGTACTTCTCAAACTATCTTTGGTGAAACATCAGCTTTTCGGTTTTATTTTCAATTCATCATAGACCAATACTTTTTATAAGATGCAATAAAAAGAACTGCTAGAAAAATGAAATATAAAATGCAAGTCCAATTTTTCATTAGATTTAAGAGATGTAAGATGACTGCCAAGTTGCTATGAAAAGGTCTAAATGTATGCTCTCTGTGTGGGTACTCACCTAGTGTCTGATCATTAGCCAAGAGTCTATCGCAGAGCAAGCTTGGCGTGAAACTGAGAGGGTGGGAGGATGAGGTGCAGATCAGCAGGGAAGGTGAGCTCCAGTCATGCTATCAAGAACTGTGGGCGGAGGGCTTTCTGTGTGCCAGGCAGTTCTAATTGCTCCACACATATTAACTGATTTAAATTCTATAGCCTATCTGTAAGGTTGGTACTATTATTACACCAATTTTAGAGATGGGGAAACTGAGGCACAGGGCAACTAAATAACTCTTTCAAGATTCCAGAGCTTGTAAGAAGCACAGGCAGCCTTGAACTTAGAACTCTTAACTACTAGGCTGTGATGCCTTTGGGGAGCTGCCAGACAAAGAAGTGGCATATTCAAATCCATGTTTTAGAAAAACCCTCCTGATGGCAGTGTGGAGAGGAAAGGTCAATCAGGAAGCCATGGTGACAATCCAGATGAGAGGCAGTGGGGATAGCAGAGATCAGACCAGATGTGTGGGCTAGTTAGGAAGTGGATGTGGCAGGCTTTGGTGGGGGCCAGGAGTGTCTGAGCTGGAGGGAGGAGGAGAGGAGGGAAGGGTTTCGGATGACTCAAGGGGCCAGAGCTTCCTGGGTGGATAGAGATGTCCACTGATAGAGAAGGCAGGAAGAAAAACAGGCTTTAAGCGCAAGATGATAAGGTTGGTTTTCAAGGGTGCCTAACTGAATTTGAAGCACCTAAGACAATCTGCAGCTGTCCTGGGAAAATGCCGGAGGTTGAAATCTTAAGAGTGGTTTATTCCATTCAGGGCAATATTATTTTACTCTAGTTCTGCTAAACCACTCTCCTTCTCTTCTCTCCTCCTCTTTGCCCCAGTAACACTTAAAGTAGTCTAAAGAGTAGAAATTCCCCAATGCTAACTTTCCTCCCTTTGAAAGTCATACACAGTATACAAAAGTGTTCTGGTCACTAATTCCAATTTGTGGCAGAGGTTTCCACATAGCCAAGGAATCGCTGACGCAAGCTGAGTATCCTACAGCTCAACTCAATTCTGACTCTATCTAGAGAGAGCATCGGATTCCACAGATTCACAGTGGAGTCATAGAACTTTTTACCTACTAGATCACAAAGTTTATTATAAAAGGATATGACTCAGGAACAGCCAGATGGAAGAGATGCAGTGGGAACGGTGTGGGGGAAGGGCACGGAGCTACCATACCCCTTTAGCAAAGACCACTTTACCCCACATCTCCGTGTGTTCACCAACCCGAAGCCTTCCTAACCCTGCCTTTTTTAGTTTTTATGGAGGCCTCATTACATAGGCATGATTGATTAAATCATTGGTCTTGGCTGACTGATCCAGCCTTCAGTCCCTCTCTCCTCCCCGGAGGTCTGAGAGGTGGGGTCGAAAGTTCTACCCTGCTAATCACATGGTTTATTCTCTAGACAAACAGCCCCCAACCTTAAGTGTGGTCCCAAAGTAACCTCAATAACAGAGCAAAAGACACTTTTATTGCTCTCATCATTTAGGAAATTTCAAAGGTTTTAGGCGTTCTGTGACAGGAAGTAGACAAAGATTGCGTATATATTTCTCCTTATAAATCACAATATTGTTCATAGCTGTATCCTCGCAGAGTAGGTATAAATGCCTTGTGAATGAAAAAAGATCATTTTTGTGTTTACTAAAAACTGAAAAAAGGACAGAGAGACAGGATCTTTACCTTTGTGAATTAAACAGTTAATAGCAAAGAAACATCTGAGTGCAAGAGAGATACGTCACAAGGCGACGTCTTTTCTCCCATGTTCCTTCTCCTTCCAGGAGGCCACCCCCTCCAGCTCACACACCTGGTGGGCATCAGAACAGGTAATATGGTGTCATGAAGAGCATAGACTGCAAAGCCAGGCAGCCGTGGATTCAAAGAAAGAAGCCCCTTCTGCTGAGCTCTAAAGTGGTATTCAAACCTCTGAACCCGTTTCCCCACCTAAAAATGGAGCCCGTATTGCCTACCTCAGAGGGCTACTCAAGGCCTGTGAAAGGCTCCAGCGCATGTCAGCACACAGGAGTCACTCAAGGATTAACTATCATATCACTGTCATCGAATCAACCGCTGGCACCCTACACTCTCAATTAGGGTTTGTCAAATGCATATAACTCTTAAAGTAACTTCAACTGAAATTAAAGATGATGGGCATTATTTGAGCACTATAATCATAATATCAATTACAATGATAGTAGTTAATACCTGAACACTACCATCGACCTCCCCTGAATGCTTTATATACATTAAGAAGCTCTTTTAACAGAGAAGGCAATGGCACCCCACTCCAGTACTCTTACCTGGAAAATCCCATGGATGGAGGAGCCTGGTAGGCTGCAGTTCATGGGGTCGCTAAGAGTCGGATACGACTGAGTGACTTCACTTTCACTTTTCACTTTCACGCATTGGGGAAGGAAATGGCAACCCACTCCAGTGTTCTTGCCTGGAGAATCCCAGGGAGAGAGGAGCCTGTTGGGCTGCTGTCTATAGGGTCGCACAGAGTCGGACACGACTGACGCAACTTAGCAGCAGCAGCAGCAGTTCTTTTAAGCCAAAGACAGTATTTAGTCAATTCTAAGAAACATATTCTGTTCACATTTTAATATCTCCGATACTAGGGTGACTGTGGTAGTCAGAATGGCCCCTCAAAGATGCCCTTGCCCTAATCCCTGAAACCTATGAATATATCTCACAGCAAAAAGAACGTTGCAGATAAAATTAAGGGACAGGAGCCTCGATAGTTCAGGTGGGCCCAACTGAATCAAATGAGCCCTAAAAGCAGAGAACTTTTTCTGGTGGAGGCAGAGAGAGCAGAGGAGACCTCAGAGAGATTCCAGGCAGGAGAAGGATTCATTGTGCTACTGCTGCCTCTGAGACAGGGTCCAATGCAAGAACCAAAGAGAAGTCGCTAAGAGCTGAGCGTGGCTTCCCTCTCTGGCAGCCAGCAAGGAGGTAGGAACCTCAGTCCTACAACTGCAAGGAACTGACTTCTACCAACCTGAACAACTCTGCAAATGGATTCTTCTCAGAGCCTCCCTATAAGATTCCTGACTTGTAAAATCCAGAGCACAATAAAGAGCCAAACCCACGATGACTTTGGAACTGTGAGATAATACATATGTGCTGCTTTAAGCGGCTAGATTTATGGTAATCTGCAATGGCAGCCAGAGAAAACAAATACATTCTTAGGGCTGATGTGGGTTACAGCTGATAGTATAGCTATAGTACAATGGCATAATGGATGACATCTTAGATTTGTTGAAATATGGTATCATTATCTTTGTTTTGCAAATGGGAAAACAGGCTCTTTGAGGTCAGGTGACATGCTCAGGTGAATCACATTGAAGGCTCGCGCTGTAAACCATCAAGCACACTGCCATAGAGTGCACAAGGGCCGGGGCATCACCCCAAAAGGCCAAGGAAGGGCTGACATGATCTCCATCCCAGGCCGGTGTCCAACATGGGATCCCTAACACGGATGACCACAAAGACCCACCCGGGTCCAGAAGGCACCCACCCGCAGCAGCATTCATTCATCCATTAGTGGAGCATCCCAAGGTGACAGATCCTCAGCTAGATCACCTAGCTTACGAGAGCTGACACTGCAGAGAGGTCAGCACTACAAAGGCCGGAGCACCAGAAGGGAAACAAAGCATCCAGAGCGCTGAAAATCCACCTTCAAAAGCTAAAAATCCACACATTTAGGAGTTCAGGACAGAGCACTGGGCTTGGAAAACCAGACCCTCCTTTCTAGAACTTTCATGGGCCTCTGTTAAATGTGGGAATCCTGAGAAGGAGAGACTGTTGTTCTGTTTTGCTTTGCTTTTTGTTGATGGAGATGGAAGCTAGCTTTACACCAGACCGCCTCATATGAATCTCTAAAAGCAAAAAATTTAAAAAATAAACCACACACAGTCATCTTTTCACTCAACCAAAGATTTTCTCTCTTTTGATGGATTTCATTTTAAAAAGATGAAAATTAATTTCATATTAAAAGAGCATCCCAAGAGCTAACGGAAAGAACATTTCAAAAAGAAAGATGATTCAGTGTAACTCTAACCTCATGCCCTTCATCGAACCCTGAACTCTGGCTGGTCTCTTTACCTTGTACTTTTACTTGCCTCTTTTCTTTCACCCTGGAAATAAGAGTAGACAGCTCTCTGATGGTGAAATCAAAGGGTGAACAGGAGGCCTATTCAGCAGGTACACAAAAAAGTGGCATGTATAAGCTTTCAGGAGATGCATGTGAAAGGAAAAATCTAGATTTCTAAGAAGATTTTGCAGAAAATGCCACTAAAATTTATATATTCTCAATCTCTCTTGTTTTTGTTTGAGAGTGAGAAATTCTAGACTAGAAGGTCATCTTCATAATGGTTTTGGAGAAGTCCCAGTTTAATAATACCATTAGCCGAAAACTATTTATAAATCAGACATTAGCAACTGGCATAAAACCCTACTTTCCACTTCTCTCGATTTTGCACTGACAATTTGGCAGCCCACTTTACCGTAGGCCCAAAAGAGCTATCACATTCCTGAGTCTGTATTTAAGAGATTCTGACAGTGATGTAGGCAAGAGGCTTGCTTCAGGAGGAAAGGTCAACATATGCCTACAGGGGGACTAGCAGGCCTGGACTGCCCATGGGAGAACACGTACAATGACTTCAATCCTCTCACCCATTCACAATTCGAAAAATGTAACTGACCCTAATTACCATTTCTCACCACTGAGACTAGCAAAGATAAAAAGAGCTGACACCCTCCGTGCTGGTGGGGCTGTGGGGAGGCAAGCCGTCTAACGTGTGGCCAGGACAGGGAGAAATGACGCAAGCTCTCCCGAGGGGATGACAGGCCCCGTGATTCAGCAGTCCTGTTCCCAGGAATCAATCCTCTAGGTTCACCTGCACAAAAGCAAAATGACACCTTTATCTGCTGCAGCGCTGTGCGTATTAGAGACAGACTGGGAACAATTCAAAGGTCTAGTCGTAGGAGACTGGTCGAATAAACTGTGGTCCATCTTCCCAATAGAAAACAATGGTGCTGACCGAGATCTCCAGGACAGACTAATTTTAAAAAGCAAGACACAGAACAATATATATAAATATACCACCTTTCGTGAAAGAAGGGAAACACATTTATATATATATGAGGATATATATGCTCATTCATATATATGAGCAAATGATATATATATGTGCGTGTGTGTGTATATATATATATATATATTTGCTTATATTTACAAGTTGCAACTGGTAGAGAGTGTGGTAAAGGCTTGGTTAAGAGCAAGATTTCTCAGTGTTTACCTTTTTATATGATTATGAGCTTTGGGGGATACCGTATAAAAACATTGCTGAAGTCCACAGGATAGCAAAGGATAGGACTCAGTCGGATAGAACTGAGCACACGTGTGCACACTGTATATACATGACCAATTTTTTAAAAATGGAAAAGTTGGCATTTCTAAGGCATTTTTTCACAGGAGCGTGAAGACTAGAACAAGCCCAGCATGGAAGACACAAAGCTGAGGAGCCATCTGAGGGCCAGGCAATGCGGGTTGAGGCAGCTGAATTCTCATGTCGGCATTAGTAAATCAGAGGAATCTGAGTCCAGGGTTCAGGAGCTGTGCGCGGAGAGCTTGGTTTCTGCCCTGTGTGATGTCACTGTGGGGTGTGGCTGTCCCTGAGCCCCATGACATTTATGACAGCAGGAGGAAGTCAGAGACCTGGAGGCTAAAGAGAGGTAAAGGAAGAAACGCGAGGATTCCCTCCCAGGCAGCATGCCAGGTGCATTTATTTGCTTTCTGGATTTGGACAGTAATGGCTGAAGCATGCTGCTCATTAAATATTTATGTTGAAAAAGAGGGCAAAACATGTGCCGGAATCTTCTGCCTAATTCAACAGAGAGATATTCCTGAAAAGTTGAGATTCCTGGAGTTGTATAAAATAGTCATACTGTAAAGGCAACAGGTTAAGTCTGCTCTCTCAAGAGATTCTGTGGGGAATCCTTCTTAGGAACTTACTTTCTGCGATTCCTTGAGAATCAGAGCTTGCCTGAAGAAAGCTGAATTTAACCAGATGAAATGTGACAGGCATTCACGTTTCTGCACCTGTGGGCATTTTTCACATGGTGCGGCCACTCCATAAAAACAGCAGAAGGCCAAGGTCCTAAGTGCAAGCCAGCATGTCTATCCTTCGAACCACTGCCTTAGCAGTCTGACCTACTACATGTGGCTGACCCTACCTGCTGTGCAGATTACCTCTCGAGAAGAGCCAAGAGGAAGGTAACTCTGACAGTCTGCTTCTAAAGGGTCAACTTGAAAGAGAAAGCATGCAAGCAGCACCAGCTGGCACTGTGAGGGACACAGACAAATCCCTTTTCTCAGTTATTGGTGGCTTTAGCAACAAACCTCCCCACTTCTCACTCGAAACTAGAAAAGTCTTTCTACCTAAGCAGCAGCCGCTCAGAGGTGGATTCCCGACTCCTGCAGTCACTGTCCTTTGCATCCGTCCCCAAGAGGAGGGCCCATGGCTGGTCAATAATACCACAGATCCCTCTGTCTATTCTCAGGAGACACCACTGCAGGTATTGGGCAAGGCTGAGCAAGCCTGTTTGTTGGTGTTCAACTCACAGTAAACAATGTCAGCGTTGTTTCAAGTGCTGGTCTCAAGTGCTGGGTTTTACCTGCCCCTTAGGAAATGATGAACTGAAGCAGCAGCCTGTCAGAGGGAACATGCACCACCGAATGTGCAATTCCCAGTAGATAGCATCAATTTTACCTTTGATTAAAAAGAACATTCACTCATCTACTTCACTGTGTGCAGAGAATGTGGTTTTATTTATTCATTCCAGTGGCATTTAGTAAGTACCTACTATGTGCCAGACTTCTGCCTGCTCATGGCATTTAGAGGGTTACTGTGGCTGAAGGAGCCTGCTGCTCATCATATTGTGTCTTTGTGTGAATTAGGAAAAAGCCAGCCCTCCAAGTGGACCCAGTCTTGCAGGCTCAACAGAGTCATAAAGAAGCATCCCCTCCTCCTGGCAGAGGCAATTCCAGCCCAGGACACATGGCTTTTGGAGTAGATTTGAGTCCCAACTTTACTTCCTTGACCAGCTACTCCTGTGCAGTGAACAATCTATTGTTCAAAGCTGCCCTGTCAAGAAGTCACAATTCAACTCTTCTGCTCCTTGGCGAGACGTTCAACCTTCCCCTGACAACTCATCTGAGCAGCTCACTGTGACCTTACATACCCACAAGAAGCCTCACGGTCTAATGTACAGGCAACGGTCTAAGAGTGCAAAAGTCTGGGTGGCTTAGGTACAGGACGGGCACCAAGTCTGTGGCTCTCAACACTTTGCCAATGTGTCTGAGGTTCTGGTTGAATAAACCTGGCACGATGGTTTCATATCAATAAAATTCTCACGATATCTCAGTAAGGTCCAAGTTTTTGGATTTTGATCCCTCTTTCCATCCTTAAATTTCTTTTGTTCATGTTGAAAGCTAAACTGCAGTAACTTCTCCTGGAAAAGCAGACAAAATGTGCAGTCACTGAAAGCTTGGGATCTTAAGTCAAAGGGCTCCAGTGAGGGGGCTAAAGTGTTAATGTCCAGTGCTCAGAGCCTTTTCGGCTGGTGTGTGCTCAGTCACTCAGTCGAATCTGACTCTTTGAGACACTATGGACTGTAGCTCGCCAGGCTCCTTTTTCCATGGGATTCTCCAGGTAAGAATACTGGAGTGGGTAGCAATTTCCTCCTGCAAGGGATCTTCCCAACCCACGGATTGAACCTATATCTCCTGAATTGCAGGCAGTCTTTACCGTTGAGCCACAAGGAAAGGCAGTAGCATCTGCAGCTAAACAAGAGCCTGGTTATTCTACATGGGTAAAGTTGAAATTCCACCCCCATGGGCTCACGTGCGTTTGCACACAGCCGTTGGGAATGAAGGCAATTCTCTGTACATGGTATGTGAGTGCGGCAACGATCACTGACTCAGAGCCCTCTCCAGGGAGCACTTGTGATGACACCAACCCCAGTTAAATCAGAGCTTACGCTCCTCAGTCAACCAAGGGGATGCTATGTCAGTTACATGACACTGACTGCAAAGGGAATGGTAGCCTATTCTGTAAGAAAGCAAAGGGAATATAAGACCTGCTGGCCCCAAAGTCACCTGCATACAATAAATGCACATGAAAAATGACAAAAGATACTTAGCAACTGATTCACTAAAGCAGACCTAAAAGAAATTCTTCTTTGAGCTACTAATTCTCCAGCAGAGTTGAAAATATGAAAAGTCTTAACAGTCTACAACACCCTGGTTTTTATTATACAGTGATCCTCTGAAATGCAGACCCATTAAAAGAAGACAAAAACCCTCCTTGTCAGAGGATGGCAACCAGACACTCCCAGCTAAGCAGTTTTATGATACCCAATAAAGCCTGACACAATAAACCAGACATTTAAGTGACACTAGAAATGATCTTCAAGAGACTTGGGATTAAATGGAATAATCCATCTAGAAGCAACCTTTGGTCAAATCACCTCCACCCTCTGCCCTGTGTCCAAGCCGCCTGGCTCACTGCTCTTTCCTATATTCTCTAGAGAGAAGTGGGGAGACAGGACTTCCTAGTGTAAGCTTCGTCTAGAGTAGGACTTATGGCCAGTGCCCCCACTTCCTCTCAAGGTCCTTTCTGGGAGTCCAGGGATGGGAAAGGACAACCATACAGATCCCTTCAGGTCTGCTCCCTCTCCGAGGCAACTGTAGAAGCTTCAGCTTCTATGGCTGCAGAGGTGGTGAGCCCATTGGCAAGGCGCTGGTAATACTCCTCAGGCGGGTCATCTCACCTCTAACAGGAGCCCTCTCCTCCTGTTTCTCTTGGTTTGATTTATAGCTTCTAAACAATGCTTCCTCCATAAAGCCCTCTTTCCCCCACCCTAATTTTAGCACTCCACTGAAGTGGCTGCAGAGTGCTTAGCGCATGGGATGTGCAGTCAGAACAATCCCAGGTCACAGTCTCATCTTGCCGCCTGGGGAGCCTCAGCTTCCTCACCTGTGCTGCTGTGAGGACTACGCAAGATCATAAACATAAAGGAATTAGACTTGGGCTTAGGACGTAGAACAGCTCCGTCAAAGGAGTCGCACAATTGTGCTATATATTTTTTTTACCTATTGACCTTTCCCATTAAACTAAGTGCAGTATGTCTTCCCTTGTGACCATCTTGGAGACCTCTGACATGTGGCAGGTGCCATATGCACACACTTCTTCCAGTCAGGGCTAGGACGTAACAGATCTGGGAAGTGACAATTTCCATAAAGTCAGGGTTGGCTGTTCAGTGAGTCTGCACGCAAACCCGAAGTTCAAACATCTTTTAAGAAGATAAACCTATTACAAACTTCCAAAAGGGTCTCTCTTACTGCTAAATAATTCTCACATGTAAGTCCAGAATCTTCAATTGCTTATGCAAGCTGGTGTTTTTTTCCCAAACAAAACCAAAATCCTGCTATTTACAGCTAATCAGATTTTACTGATTGTTACACAAATAGACTATTATTTATTTGGGGCAGGAGAAGAAGGGGGCGACAGAGGATGAGGTGACTGGATGGCACCACCGACTCGATGGACATGAGTTTGTGTAAACTCAGGGAGTTGGTGATGGACAGGGAGGCCTGGCGTGCTGTGATTCATGAGGTCGCAAAGAGTCAGACACGAATGAGCAACTGAACTGAATACATGCTCAGTGGAGAAAATATGGGGAGAAGCACCCCAATTCCACCATCCATTTGTCTGTACTTTGTTTTCTATGCATAGCTAAACTTTTAAAAAATCAGTTATAGTTTTAATAATGCACTATAACTGGGCACACTGCCCTTCTGCTATTAACTTATCCTAAGGTGGACTTTATGGATCATGGATTTTTTTTTCAAGTATCTAATAAGAAAGGAAAATGGGATTGCGATCCAAGAGAATTTTAATTTGTTGAGCAAATCAACACTGCAATCCATTTCATGTTTAAAAGACACAACGACAATTGCCTGATGGTATTCTCTTACTTCTTAAACACGGCTTGATAGGACTTTATCAATTACTGAGCCTTTTTAGATTCAGGGGAAACATTAAATTTTCATATGGTTGTTTTCCTGTTACAAAAACAATGCATCAATGAATGTTCATAACATGCAGAAAATCTTAGTAAGCAATAATTTAATGCTAATATTTATTGAGCATAGACTATGTCAGGCACTGTGCTTTAGTGAGATAAACTCATTTATCCCTCCCAACGTCTCATTGAAGCACAAAGGTATTAAGGAACTTGCCTACATGCTACACACCTAGAAGCATGAGCCTGGAATCCATCGCTGTGCTATAATGTTCTAAGAGTGAAAGGAATCAATAATTTATTCAATCAAGTCCTCCACTGCTTCAGAGTATAATGTCATGGGCAAGAAATGATTCATAATAATGCTGTACCCCTTACAGTTATTTAAAAATATTATAAGCATGATCTCTGAGTCCCTATGGAACAATTAGTAAAATGAAAAGTCATCTGTGACACAAGCTGCGATTCCAATCAGCCCAATTCTAAGCACCTGATGTGTGTTAAGAAAACAACAGGCGCTTAAAAGGGTTTGTTTTAAAGATGGAAACATTTTTCTAAAATTCTGCAAATGAGTCAGTGATGTGATGAGTGTATTCCCTGAATTAACTGGACACGCAGTCTCACAAAAATTTACCATCAGTCACAATGCTTTTATAAAACATTTACAAACTGGGTCTGCATGCAAACCCAAATTTCAATCATCTCTTAAGAAGATAAATCTATAAATTTCCAAAAGGGTTTCTCTTTTACTGTTAAATAGTGCTGCTAATTATTCCTAAACACTTCTTATGGCTTATCTGTTAGCACTGGACATCAGTACATGAAAAATAACTAGATACCCTGGGTCACATTTTTTCATACGTTAATGAAAAATTATACTAGGTAAAAGATAGACATTTCTGTTTATAGCCTATCCAGGGTTAATAAGCATAGCTTTTTAAATATAAAGTTCTCTTTAAATTTAAAATATGATTAATGGAAAGTTTCTGATTGCCTGGCTCTAAAAATATTATATGACTATAATTCACACTAAAAGCACATTAAAACTATTAACTCTAGTAATTGTAATTATTCATACTGCTGTTGAAAATATATGACGCACTCATGTATACAAATATTTCAGATATTTAGACAGATAGTTGGCTAGATAGATATCTATAAACCCAGGCAATTTCTTAGGAATTTAATTGCTCTAGTATTTCCAGAAGCACTATCTATCTATTGATATCTATCTATAAAATCAGATGCCTTCTTTATGTCCCTATGTTTCCAGAAGGTTCAAACTGCCATCTTTCACTTTATCTGATGACTGGCAGCTAGAGTCAGTTGATAAAATATCTAATAATCTTGAATATTATCCACGTATTAGGTGCAGTGTTCTCCAAAGATTGTTTCACATACTTTCATAAAAACCCTCGAGATTGAGACCACACTCATTCTCATTTTACAAATCAGACTGAAAATGGTTAAGTAACTGATATTCCCATCCACATCTGTCCAGCACTGAAGCCATACCTCAAACCACTGTTAAGCTGCCTCTCTGCCAAATCAGACTCCAGAAAAATTTGACTTCCACTACTTGCCTCCCTAAATTAAGCTTAAGCTGACATATAACACAAAAAAACACCCAACACGAATCCAACAAAATAAATGACATAATTCCAAATCTGATTTTTTTTCCAGTGAGAGGTTTTTAACATAAAAAACAAAATTAATCTGATATTTGCTAGCCATTTCTTCAAGTGCTTTGACTGTGCAGCTTTCTGCTGTCACAACTGGACAAATCACCCACGTCCTTCAACAAGTGACAACGTAAGCTCAACGCTGCAAATCTCACTGTTAGAGAGCTAAGCTTTCAAATGAGACTGGAGCCTGCTACATTGAAAATGTTTATAGTATTAATCTTTTTGGTTTCTTGTGAAACACAGACCAACATCTTAATGTATTTCTAGACAAATCTAAATTCTGTCCGGATTCATCTTCCTGAATTACCTGGGTTAAAAACAGTAAAAAACATGACTGCATTTTTTTTTTCTCGTAAGGCCTAAAGGAGCAGTCCCTTAGACTGTTTGGCATTTTTTGGATTTAAACCAGGGTTTTATGGTGCTAATTAACTGTTAGAGAAGGCAAAGAAACGGAACAGTCGATCCCAAAGTCCTCTTATCTCTGAAGTCTCTGTAAAACGTTTGATTACTTTAAAAAATTATGTATGTGTGAATCACAAGTTTGTTTATTGAAAAAGCTTGCTGACACATACACTTTGGGTTTTTTTTTTTTAAGAATCAAAACAGTTCCTTACTTGAATGTGACTGTTTTGGCAACAGTTAAACTCAACCCCGTCATTCTAGCGCTGCCTGCCTTCCTGGTTCTCCTAGGTGAGGGCCGCCATCCTGCGATAATTTACACGCAGGGCTAAGACGCACCAGCAATGGTGCAGTGTGGTGACGAGCACTTTAGAAACAAAGCCAAACTCCGCTTTTAAAGGAGAGAACACACGTACACAGTTCCCGTCTCTCACAACGTCCAAAAGATTCCTTATAGACAACCTACTCAGACGAAGCTACAGCAGCCCCAGGAAATATAAACTGAGTCCGCAAAGACCGGGGGGAGGGGGGCCGCCGGGGGGGACAGGAAACAACTGATGGGAAGGAAACTGATCATGTGAAGTTTGCCCGACTCCACAAGGTCTAATACATTCCGGTTTGTTTCCACTCGGAGCAGCCATTAAACGTGCCCTGACACGTGGGCGCAGGGGACCTCCCTTCTCGCCGGTTTTTGGCCATTTCCTTCACTGTGCGCTTGTTTGTATACAACCTCGTCCGGACAGGGGGTGACCACAAGATGACAGGCCTCGGCAGTTCCTTCACTCGGATTTCCAGTTGTCCAAAGTTTCACTCCACGGCGGGGATTTAACGAGAATCACGAGGTCCTTTCCGAAAGTTATGAATGGTTTAAGTTTACAAGACACAAACAGAACGCGAGGGACGAGCGAGTGTTGGGCGACTTCAGCCGCAGCGTTTTAAAATTAGCTTTAATTGATATGCCCTAGTTAAAATTAAAAAGGGGGGTGGGGAGTCACTCTGATCCACTCAGTAAGTGTCGGGGGCAATACTTAAAAAAAAAAATCACTCAAGACTCACGTCCGAGTTTTGACTTCCTCATATCACCTGCAAATACAGTCTCCTGGCCACTCACTGCTCGGGGGGTCCCTCGCGGGATGTGTGATCGGAGTCCTCTCGGTGACCCGCTATTTCCCCGCCAGACCCCCAGCGCCTAGCGGGTTCCAGGACTGTGTACTCGCCGCCTAGTCCCCAGAAAGAGCGGAAGAAAGTAGGAAAGAGGGGCGTGGCGCCCGGGTCTCCCCCATTTGCCTGCCCTCCTCCCAAATCTGGCACCACCGCAGCGGGAGCTAGCGGGGAACCCCGGAGCCTTCCAGCCCCAACCTGGCGCGGGGCGCACGGCTGCGGGCCGCACGGCTGCGGGCCGGCCGCGGAGCCAGCGTGCGGGGAGACCTTTCCTCCTGCTTCAGCCCTCGTCCCAGGGACCGCGTCCCCAGACCTAGCCCCGCAGGACCCCCGGCTTCCCGGGCCATCTGGCCGCCGCCCGTCGAGGGCGAGCGCGCCGTCCGTCTCCGGGTCTCGGCGTCCCTTGCCCTCCACCCCCATCGCATTCTCCGGCGCCCAGTGCCCCGACCAGTCCCCGCCCTCCGGGACACTCTCCCCTCCTTCCTTCCTTTCTCCGTTCCCTCCCTCCATCTCGCTTCCCAGCACCAGGAACTGGGAGGCGGCTCCCAAACTGGTCGGCCGACGCCCCGCGCTGCGCCCCTGTCCCCTCGGGGACCGGACTTGCCACCTGCGCCCGCCGCTCGGTGCTCACTTGCCTGCCGGTGCGCTGCCCCTGCCGCCACCGCCGCTGCCGGGGACTCTGTCTCTAAGGGCTCCTGGAGACGACTCCGACCTCTCCTCCTCCTCCTGCTCCTCCTGGCGGGGGCCGGCTCCGCCTCGCTCGGGGTAGGCGGGGCGGACAGCCCGACGGGCGGGGCGGCGGCGGCGGCCCAGGACTCCTTCCTCCCGGCCGGCCCGCCTCCCTCCTGCCCAGATGCCCTGGCGGTTCCCTGGTCTGGCTGCTGAACCCGGGTCGAGCCTGGGCCGGCAGAGGAGAAAAGTCGGCAGCACTGAAGCCCAGCAGACATCTGGGAGCCTTGGCCACCCCTCAGGGTCCCTTCCTCGAATTCCCTGAAGCTTTGGAAGTTCAAGGACTTCTCGGGTCCCCCACTTAGCGACCCTCCACAGGGCTGCTCTGACTCCTCAGCAGTTTACTTCCCTTGTGAACTCTAGGCACCCCTTCTGCCAGTCGTCCCTTAGGCCACTAATATGCCAACCCCCTACATAAAAGTTAGGCTCTACTCCAGGAATTTCTTAAGAAAACAGTCACGGTAAAATTAAGGGCCCTGGGGCCACCGAGTGATTTTGCTTCCCAGAAAATGGAGCTATAGCTGCGGGTTGTTGAATGTGAAGTACATCCACCCATCATGAGCTTCCCCTCCATCTCTCGCCATGAGATTTGTATTTCCAAATGCCTCCTACCTGGCAGAATTCTGCTTATTGATTGAATTAATTAGATTTGGTTAGTCTTTTCCGGAGGGATTCAGGGTGAGGTAGTTTGAAAAGCCACTTCTATTTCCATGAACTTCAGACTATTCCTATACACAGCCATTTAACGAACGTTCATTGAGCACCTGTATGTGCCCAGCATTGCCACAAAGGTGATTGGAGAGAGACAAAGGTGATTGGAGAGAGACGAAGATAATTCAGACGTGGAACTCACCCTCAAAAAGTCCAGAAAGAGTCAAAAAGATGGTTGCGCAGAAATCTTACCCCCCAGCAGACTTCTTGCATGCTCCTAGGAATCAGCTTTCTTGTTTGACAGGGTGTAGAAAAAGGAGGAGAGGAGGCCAAAGGAGGACACTTAGAACCAGTGTGGGTCGAGTCCATACTTGAAGTGGAGTCTTAAATCACTGGTGAAAGACGCCTGTGTGTTGAGCTTCACCCGCTGGAGAGGAATAAGGCCTAGGGAAGTAAGCAGCCAAGTACAGGAGGAAGGACACTGCCTTTCATTTTTCCCTCCTGACCCCTACTCAAGTACTATTCTTGGTGAAATCTTCCACCAGGCTGCAGAAAGGGGGCTATGGGTATAGGAAGTCAGTGGTTGGATGCCTTGTCCCCAGACTGTGGTTCTTGCAACCTGTGGATGGCAGTGGTTGTTGGGATGCAAGCCGCAGCCTGCCAGGGGAGCTCAGTATTCCTTGCTTTGTACAGTGGTAGGAATTGTTTGACTGATTCACAGATACTGACAGTTCTAAGGATATATGCTGAACAGAACAGCCTAATGCCAACTGGGGCTAAGACCATCCTACTCTGTATCTTCTGACCACAGACTACAGAATCAACTCCTAAAGCCCTACCAATAATTTCTATTTCTGCTGCACTTTAGAGTTTAGTCAATGCTTTCATGTATGTAATCTCATCTGGAAACTGAGGTGCCAAGAAGCTTTTGAATTATTGAAGCTTTTCTAATTTAGTGTAATTCAAAGTGTGGTCCATAGAAGAGTGACCGTCTGAGAACTATTACCCATCTGTGATGGGATAAGCATAGAAACTGAAGGTGAACATGTAAAAACTTACATAGTGATTTGAGTAATTTTCCTGCCTGTTGAACTTAATAACTAAAAATATGGCTTTGTATTCTGTATGTCTGTTTTCTTTTTCTCATTATCTATTTTGTATTTATCATGTTGAATAAAAGCATCAGCCGCAACAGATTGAAAATAAAATCCCACAGATAGTTTGAGAGGCACTGATCTAGGCAGGAGCAAGGCAAGAATAATAAGAGCTAACGCTTTCACAGCAGATGTTGCTTTAAGTGCTTTACATATATTAACTCTGTTAATCCTTCTAACCACCCTAGCAGGTAGGCTCAGGGAGGTGAAGCAATGCAATCCCAAAGTGGCAAGATCAGAATTCCACTCAAAGAGTCTGGCTCCAGACTTCATGCTTTTACCTACGCCCCTTTAGCCAGTGTTCTTTTTGCTCTGCTGTGTCTAAACTTCAGTCGTTCACATTTCATCTACATATTGCTGTACCTCCTGTATGATTTCTTAAATTTATATTTTTGATTGACTTACTTTTGTGATTTCTTCCATATATGATGCTTGTGGTTGGTAATTTTACCAGTGAAATCATGACTTTGGTAAACTAGCATCAGTCTCTCATTTTGGATCACAAGCTATATGCTTAACTCCAGCAGTTGCTATCAATGCTCCACCATATCCCCTCTGATCCTTCTCCAGTTTCATGCACGCTAGCTCCAGGTGTGGGTTCATTCCCATCACCCATGCCTGGCACCTGCATCTTGTTGTCAAAACACCATACTCAGCTGCAAGATTTACTTGGCCAGCTCACAGAACAGCTGAAAGTACCTGGGAATTAATGTTCCCCTACCCCTGCCTCAGCCTTTAAACAGTGACTTAGGACTATGGCTGTATAAATACTCCAGTTCCTTTGCCCTCAATTGGGATAAATTCAGGATAGATCTCCAGGGTCTACCAGGCTGCCTACAAGACTGAGCCAAATTCTCTCCCCACTTCTATGGGACTGAGGTCACATTCTTGCTTGTCTTTCTTACCTTTCTGGGACCTATTTCTCACTCCCTCACCTAGGAACATATTCTAATCAGGACAAATTATATACTTTGCAGGGCCTGGCGCAAGATTTTTAAATGTTCATGAAATATTAAGGATCTGAAGGTGGCAAGAAACTATCGAAGGGCCCCATGTGACTGCACTGGTGTGCCACTTTACAGGTTGCACGACAGCGACGCTGGCCTGAACCCTGGTAAGTAATTTTCACATGAGTTCTCATCTGGGGTCTGTTTCTGGGGAATGTCAAGCTAAGATAACAACTATTACAGTAAAAGCCAGCACATTCAAGGACTATCCGAATCATCTTGTCTAATACACTGGTGGTCAGCATCCCATAGCTTGCGAGACCGTCTTGTAGGAGGATGGGTCATGCCAAGCTGTATGTAAAGAGCTTTAACCGCAGGAAGTGGTATAGCAGATGAGACTGGTTTAGGTTAACAAGTGATGAGGCAAGAGATGTATATTTTCTTCTTAATTCTGACATTGAGTGATACACACAAAGCGTGAATTTGAGTAGTATCTTAGACTGAGTTACCTGGAAACATACCTTGCATGAAAAAGGCTTACTGATGAGTGGCTAAAAAGATATACCTGTAAGCAAGTGAGGCTGGCAGGATAGGGGAGAGGAAGATGCTGACTTTCAACATGGTTATGGCTAGACCTGTAGTCCAAAGGCAGCTGGAGGTGGGTGGCTCTTCAGAAATGGACCAAATCAAGTACAAGGTATTAGACCTTTATATCTCCATATCCTGCATTCCTGGGAAGAGGTATAGCATTGGGCAAAGCAGTTCCCTGAGGGCAATACTCCCTGATGGATACAGTTGTGACTGGTCAGAAACCAATATTACCAACAACTCAGGAACAGGTGTGCCCTGAACAGAGGGTCTAGGAGAAGTTGACAGCATACAGGACAGGTGGGATATCTCTAAGATTGTACTGAGGTTATACCCAGTCATAACTGGCACACTCAGCCCAGCCCAGGAATGCCTGACCCCTTGGTCTTCCTTGGAGCACTCAAGCAATGCTTGGTTGCATTTTGCCTTCTTATTTGCTTTATACTAGGAACCTATTTGATTTCCCATTTTTCCTTTCTCCAGACATTTTAAAACTCTCTTTTCTTTCCCTTTCTATTTTCTGGTCCAACTATTTTCTACCCTCCAATAGCACTTGAGACAAATCAATCAATCAGTTGCCTATGAAAGAGTGGCAGTGTAGTGAAGTAAAATCTTACGCATAATGAAACGAGGCCCTTGAGATTAAGTCCTGGCTTTGCCACTAACAGTCTGTGAATTTGGGGCAAGCACATCACCTTATGGAGTTGTTGCTTGTCTTTAAAAAGAGATTTACAATGGTCTCTGAGATACCAGTTCTTTGAAATTAAAAAAAAAATGTTTTAAAAGATGACTTTCTCTACTGTATTATCCTTCATGAAGCATGCAAGACAAATAGTTTTATAACTCAGGACAGCTGATTTTTTAACTTAATTGCAATTTGTGATGTAAACTTCCACTCAGTATTCAACGACAATACTTTAACCCAGGCTCAGTCAGAAGATGGGGGAAGAGAGATGAAAGAATGAGGCAGATCAGTTGGTCTGTGATTGGATCTCCACGGACTTCAGAACAGTTTATCTAGGATATCAGAGTTGCTTCCTAAGGATTTTATTTATCTTAATGCACATGGCCACACTCTTTGTCTGAACCTGCCCTGAAAGTTATGGAGAACTGCCTCCTTTTGAATAGCTTACCTGGGTTAGTGTTTCACAAACTGGTTTTTCTGCTCAGTCAGAGGCTGCCATCTTCTCATGTAGAAGTTAGATCAGGAAGAAGCACAATCTTGGAAATCCCCAAGTATCTTGTTGAAACATGTATGGACACAGGCAGGAGCTATGACATAAACTATGATTATAGATCGGTAGTCAATTCAATGCCGTGCCATTCTCAAATGGATGGAAGCCTCCAGAGGCCTGGGTGGGAGGGGCCCAAAACTGAGTTATTAACTCAGGTTAGTTGATTACTAACTCAGAATGAGCTCTCTGACTTATTACAGAGCTAGGCTCTCTAGCTCTGGAGAACGGAACTCCCAGACACTGTTTTATAGAGGTCAAGTGTGTGGGCTCAAGAATTAGCAAAATTTCCCATCATTGGAAGGATTCAACCACTAGTCAGCTAGGAAGCAGAGATATAGAGGTTATCAAGGGAAGCAACCCAAATGTCCACTAGAGGAGATAGGATGCCTCCATCTAAAGCACTCTGTGAAAGGAGATAGATCTAAATGTATTCACATGGAAAGATGCCCCAAATTTATTTTTGAGCATAGAAAGCAAGTTATAGAAGACCATGCATGGAATTTCCCACTCATGTATAAAAAAGCATATATATACCAGCACAAATGTCTGCATGAGTAAATCTGTGATGATGTTTGGCAGAATGTTAGCAGTGATTTTCTCAAGGTGGTGCGGTTTTGAGTAACATACTTTTTTTTATATTGCATGTTTTTTTCTTTTTACCATGACAGTATATATTTTCTTTGAATAACATGGTGTTTCTCTCTCTCTTTCTCTCTCTCTCTCTCTCACACACACAGAAACACTTATCTTTTCATGTTATAAATAGAATAAAAAAGGCAGTGTGTCTATCAGTGGTTGGAAAACTACAGCCAAGTGGGCTAGACCATCAGCTCTTTTTGTAAGTAAAGTTTTGCTGGACACCCATTCTTTTATCTATTGCCTTTGACTGCTTCTACTTACAGAGCAGAATGGTTATGACAGCAATCTTATGGGTCTCAAGGCCTAAAATATGTATCTGCCTCTCCAGAGGCAGAAAACTTGTGGCAATCCCTGGTGTAGACAATTAGAAAACTTTTTCAATATGGCAAATTGAAGCTTGCTGCTGCTGCTGCTGCTGCTGCTAAGTCGTGTCAGTCATGTCCAACTCTGTGTGACCCCATAGACCCCAAAGCCCAACAGGCTCCCCTGTCCCTGGGGTTCTCCAGGCAAGAACACTGGAGTGGGTTGCCATTCCTTCTCCAATGCATGAAAGTGAAAAGTGAAAGTGAAGTCTCTCAGTCGTGTCTGACTCTTAGTGACCCCACGGACTGCAGCCCACCAGGCTCCTCCATCCATGGGATTCTCCAGGCAAGAGTACTGGAGTGGGTTGCCATTGCCTTCTCCACATTGAAGCTTGCTGCTGCTGCTGCTGCTGCTGCTGCTGCTGCTGCTGCTGCTGCTGCTGCTGCTGCTGCTGCTGCTGCTGCTGCTGCTGCTAAGTCACTTCAGTCGTGTCTGACTCTGTGCGACCCCATAGACGGCAGCCCACCAGGCTCCCCTGTCCCTGGGATTCTCCAGGCAAGAACACTGGAGTGGGTTGCCATTAGATTTCACTAATTCTTCAGATTTTAACGTATCTGAATTTTCTTAAAAAATACAAAACCTAAACATGGTCTGTGTATTTTAAAGTGCCTCCCAGTTCTGAGTAGTGATTATGATAACACAGCCAAGAGGCACTATGTATCTTTGGTCTTACTTTCCCTCCTTCTTCTTTCCCTCCTGCTCTTTCTTATCCTCCTCCTGTTCCTACTCATTCTTCCAAGGAGATATAGTAAGTCTCATGCTATCCATTTTGCCCTCAGATGATTTTCCACTTGAATGAGGACTAGATGGAGAATGGAGGTTCCTCTCTCCTTCTGGCTGGGTCTCTCCAAGATAAAATGATTGGGGAAGTTCTAGACAAAATAAATTATCCTGAGGAAGGAAGGGTGAGCTCCCAAAGGATCCACCCAGACTTAGGTGAAAGCAAGCCAGGGACATTGCAGAGAGTGGCACACTCCAGAGGGGAAGCCTGGGAACTGGATGGAACAAGTCCCATCTCTCACTCTTCTCATTCCTCTCTCCCACAATCCTCCAATTTTCCTGAAAGCTTCCCTTCCTGCATAATCCATCTGGCCTCAAGGTGCGCAGAGGAGGTTTGGGATGTTTCTCCTTCACCATCAGTGGTACTCAGCACAAACACCTTCAGTTAGAGAGACCACACAGCAAGGATAGCTAGTGCCAGTCTGGCCAAGCCAGGCCCTTGCTCACTGCCAGAATTTGGCTAGAGGAGCTGGATGTTGGCCCTGATGTGGGATGTACGCAGATGCTAACTAATTAAATGGTTCAAAAGAAACATTCTCTTCGTCAAGCACTCACCCCAGACCTTCCCTGAAGAAAATAGAAGGCCCTTGCAGTGTCAGAAAGGGAAGCAGCCTGATAGATGATTAGATTATCAATCCATCTATAGCCCTTGCTACAAGGTTTTGACTCAGACACAGTCAACCATGTGGATCTTTGAGCTAAGTTGTGATGAGAATGGAAAGTATTTTCTCTGACACTCTGATGACAGACCTGCTAATTTCATTTAGCTTTATATTCTGGAGAGAATGGAACGTACTTTGCCTGCAACCTCTGTGACTCCAATTTACACTGCATTGTTCTCAAAGTATCTAAAATGGTTTTTTTTTTTTCCCAGAGTATTGAGTAATCTCAAAAAATGTGATTAAAATGCCATTTTTCTTAGTATTCCAATATTACTCTAGAAATACTGAGATAATAGAATAATCCCTACCACAATGCCACAATATAAGTACAAAATCCTGGCATCATCATTGGTATTATTCCATTATCTCAGTGTTTCTAAAAATAAAAATATGGACTATTCCTGTTCTGAGACTACACTGTGAATTATAGACCACATTCAAATTTTGAATGCAATAAAGGTGCATTAATTTCAAGAGTGTTCTGACCATTTCTGTTTAAACACTCTCTAGATGTCTTATCATTGTTTTCTCTCCTATTTCCTAGATTACTAGGTAGGTTGCGTCTGGTCCTACTACCAGTTTGGGCATGGATTTATTTTCAGAGGTTTCTGATGAATTGTGATGGATATATTTGTATTGCTATAAATAGCCTTGATCTTTGTTCTAGAATATAGTTAAGTTACTGGGACCAAATTTATCCTTTTAGGTCTTGCTTTTAAGATTAATTTGGCAGGAGTAAAGTGGTTACTGCTCTAGGGCTAATTTCTCCATTTGAAGACAAATTGTTTGTCTACCCAATGATACATAAATCTTGAGGTTTTCCAGTCTGGCTGGTAGAAAGAGGCAACACTTCTGGTCCTGCATCAACATCAGGCACTGTTACCATTGATCCTTACAGCTGGTTCTGCCCTGGCCTTGATTAGTTGCTTTACCTGAATGAGTTCATCATCACTCATCATCAGTTCAGTTCAGTTGATCAGTCATGTCTGACTCTTTGTGACCCCATGGACCGCAGCACACCAGGTTTCCCTGTCCATCACCAACTCTCAGAGCCCTTGCTCAAAACTCTTGTCCATCGAGTCAGTGATGCCATCCAACCATCGCATCCTGTCTTGTTCCCTTCTCCTCTTGCCTTAAATCCTTCCCAGCATCAGGGTCTTTTCCAATGAGTCAGTTCATCATTATATTCAGATGGGACCTTCAGTGAGTCTCTGGGTTCTCTTTGTTCAGCTCTCTTCGATCTCACGCTCCTTCCCATGAATCCTAGTTGCTTTGATCTCCCTGAGTTCCCGTACGTATCTCCTTGACTCAAGGAGCCCATCAGCTCCTTTTGAATTCCCACCTCTCCCCTTTGCCTGGAAATACCTTCCAAGTAGTCAGCTCCTTTCGTTTGTATTCCATCTTTCAGGGATCACCATCCTTTTGTCACCCGATGTACAGTGTTTTGCAAGCTGTTGTTTCTCTATTTTGTCTGTTTTTAGATTATTTCAGATAGGGGGGTAAAACCAGTTCTATACTATAAGTAGCAGTCTCCCCAACACTCTAAACCATACATTATTCTTCTTTTCTACTTATCATTGTAAAATGTTATTTGGCACATTTGTTTTTTAAGGGGCTTCCCTTATAGCTCAGTTAGTAAAGACTTTGCCTGCAGTGCAGGAGACCCAGGTTCTATTCCTGGGTTGGGAAGATCCCCTGGAGAAGGAAATGGCAACCCACTCCAGTACTCTTGCCTGGAGAATCCCATGGACAGAGGAGCCTGGTGGGCTACAGTCCATGGCGTTGCAAGAGTTGGACACGACTTAGCGACTAACCCCCTACCCATTTTTTTTATTGTCTGTCTCCTTATCAGACCATAAGATATATGAGGGAACTTATTATTCTATTAGGTTTACTGTTGCATCCTCAGCTATTATATCATAACATTTATTATTCTCTATATAATATATAAGAATAATATAATAGTGTTCATTAAATGCTGAATGAATGAATGTGAATGAATGAATGAAAGCTAGATGAGAGCCAGATCATGGGAGACTTTGAATGCTCAGCAAGGAGATGGAACAAGTTTTGCTGAGAGCAGAGGCTCTTATTCCAAGCCTAGAAAGACATATATAAAATCCTATTCATTTGCAATTTGAGGGCCTTGTGGGGTGCTTTGCTGGTGACCACTCAAATTCCTGTCTTTGTAAATCTGCCCAAGCTCTTGGTAGATTAGGTCACATTTTTGGAATCTGTTTGTAACTGAGGAACCTGGCAGTCATAATGAATCTTGCCTTTGACCCTGCCTCCTAATTTTAATGGCTCTAAGCCCTTTACAAATATTAATTATGTCTCACAATGGAGTTGCCACCCTGACCTCTTTTCTTAGGTTGGTATCACTGGGTCCAGTGTTCAGCATTTCTTCCCATAATAGTAAGCTTATTCCTCCTTCCTAACAGAGAAAGGTTAGGGTAATATTTTTACAAATATTCTTAGTCAGTTAGTGTCCTAATGACAAACTTTACAGGTGAATAATTTTCTTAAACTTCATGTGATAATTGCAAAAGCATCTCCATTGGTCTTTCTGACTTGCCTTTAAGACAGTGCAGGCAGGATAAAAGTATTTGAAATTATAGCTACACTTATTTTCCCTTTTGTTAGTTATATAGTTAGTTATATCCCTTCTGTTTGTTATGTCATATCAGGGATATAATATATAAATAAAAAAATGTCTATTGGGTTGCATATTCAAAGTATGTACTGATGATGTGCCCAACAAAAAATATTTAGGGATCATAGATCTAGTCTCTCCCAACCCACCCTAAATGAGGCCAGATTACTCTTCCTAGAAGGCACCTTTATTTGTTTTCCTTTCTTCTGCCAGTACAAATGAGTAAACAAAAATGAGTAACCCAAACCCCCACACCTTCTATGGCTTCAAGATGAGAAAAGTGACAATTAAAAAGAAGGGAGCTTTTCTATGCAGAGACACATTCAGTCCACAACTGTTAATAAGCCCTCACATCTGTACAACACATTATAATTTTAAATGCATTGAACTTTGCCTACAGGCCTTTTGATTTCAGAAGAACATGGGTCTGCTCCCAGCCAAGATATCCAATATATATTTAGTTCTACTCTAGACATGACTTTGGGTAAACTCTGGAGTTGGTGATGGACAGGGAGGCCTGGCGTGCTGTGGTTCATGGGGTCGCAAAGAGTCGGACACGACTGAGTGACTGAACTGAACTGAACTGCTAAAGCCCTTTATGCCCAGTTAGAGACTAAATTATGGACCCAGAACAATAACTGCAAGACCACGACTATTTCCCAAGGCTCCATCAGTGCCTGTTAAGAGACACAATTACTGAAGAGATGATGGAAATAAGGAAATTTAGACATATGAAGTTATTTACTATAATTATACAGAAACAGCAGTTGAGTAAAAAACCAAGCCCAGTACACTGGGGGTGTGTGTGCATGTGTGTGAACATGCAAGTGTGTATGAGTGCTTAGAAAGGGGGGCAGGGATTACCAACACACCAGATATGTGAATAAAGAAGCTATTATGGAAGAGGAACTTCTGGCCCTGAATAAATACCACCTGACACCAGCTGGATTAGCAATGGTGTGTCCAGCTGAGCCTTTCCTGAATTCCTAACGTACAAGCTCATGAACAAAGTAAAACCGTTTCGTTGTCAAGTTTTGGCACAGAAGAGCTGAGAGCTGTAGACATCCCGTGAGTACCTGGATCAAACGCTGCCTGAAGCAGAACTACCCCTGGATTTGCAGTGAGCCAGTACATTCCTTTTAGTTTGTTTATGCTAGTGCATGTTGGGTTTCTGTCACTTCCAACCAGAAGAACTGTGAATAATACAGTGAAACTCTTTTAACTCAGGTGCAGAAGCTTCAGCTAATCATAATTCTCAGCTCTTGACTTAACTCTCACTATCAATCTGTTCAAGGACCTTCTCTTGTTTGATTGATTGAATTTCTATTCATACCCTTTTGACCCTATTCCTATTCCCATTCCCTTCTGTTCACAGACAAACATTTTAATTCTGTTGTGTATCTTTTTATTTGTATGTGCCCTTACAAAATACATATTTTTTTACATATATTTTACTGTGGTATATTAATGGTATTGTGTACTCATTTATATGAATAATAGTTAATGAGTTTTTCCAGTTCAGTGTTGTGATGGGTCATATTTTTCTCTAAAAATGCATCTCCTGTTATACATTTTCCAGGAAATATATATTCTGATTATGTCTATTGTTATTGACAATTGTTTTTGTCATCTTGGTATTTTAAGAAGAACCTCTTTTATTCTCTGAATGTCTTATTTCTCAACCCTGCTCCATTCCATACACAGTTTATTTTTTATAATAAATGTTTGGGTTACAAGGATGCAATATTTTCTCCTCTCTTTGAGAGTATTAATGATATTTTTTTAAGTTTTTTTTTCTGTTATTTTCATTGTCTCATTTGTTTTTATCTTTTAAAAAAAATTTGTTCCCTTTTTATAGTCTGTGTCTTTCATGTTGGCAGCCTTCCTCAGGTGTCTTATCCCTGGCTGATTCTGATTTTCTATGTGTGTGCAGAGCTTACTGTGTGGGATGAATGGGTGATGTAGTGTACATCTGGTCCTTCTGTCTGCCTACAAGTCTCTGTTGGTTTCTGTAGGTCTCTTTCTTTGGGCTAGTCAGATACATCAGTAAGAATCTGACACAGCACTTGCAGGTAGGGAAGGTTTAAGTCTGGCTACCATCATTCAAAGAGCCTGAAGTCTCATCATGTTTTTTTGCCTTGCTGCAGATTTTAAATCTAGATTTTCAGCTGATCTTGTTTTCTGAGTACCCTGTCCTCGACTGTGACTCATGTCATACTTTGGGTTTGCCCGATCTTTCAGTCATTCAACAAATATTTATCCAGTACCCCCTTAGCACTTGGTGGCAGGCATAATCCTAGGTATTGTTGATCCACTAGTAATCACATCAGATGAAAATCCTTTCATGAAACTTACATTTTAATAGAATCTCTATTAGAATTGAAGTGAAGTGCAGGTCGCTCAGTCACGTCTGACTGTTTGCAACCCCATGGACTATATAGTCCATGGACTTCTCCAGGCCAGAATACTGGAGTGGGTAGCCTTTCCCTTCTCAAGCAGATCTTCCCAACCCAGGAATTGAACCAGGGTCTCCTGCATTGCAGGTGGATTCTTTACCAACTGAGCTATCAGGGAAGCCCATAGAATCTCTGGTCTTCTCTAAAAACATCTCCTGTCTTTTGCCAGAGTTGGGGGTGGAGTGGGAGGATGGGTGCCAAAGGAAGTGGGGGGTGGAGGAATCTGGAGGTCCAAGTGCTCCTTATGAAAACTTCCAACCAATCCTCTTATTTTCAGCCCCATTTTATACCCCCATCTTCAGAAGTGCTCATTGCCTCTGATTCTGAGCCTTTCTGGATTTTGGTGGAATGCACCAGCTTTCTATTCTCATCCCCCCACCCTTCACAGGCATTCAGATTTCAGCTTTCTTCATTTTGCTAAGTCAATTGCCTTGTCACTTGTTCATCTATTAAAACTTGCTGTTTCTTGTCTGCTTTAGTTTTCTCTCCCATTTTCCTTTTTCTTGTTACTTATACCTTTTTGTTTTTCATTGGATATTATTTTAGTGTAGATTTGGGGAAGGAATAGAGAGAATTTTGTGTTCAATCAACTTTGTTTAGTCACATACCAGCACCTCTCTCTATGGGCACAAAGTTGCTCGTTTGACAGGTAAAAATGGTGTCACCCTGGATGGTGGCAGGATCAGGTCCCGATTTTCGGAGAGTCACATATCTGTGAAGGTATATTGTTTGAATTGACAATAAGATCGCACGCTGTTTTGGGGCCTGTATTATCATGGCTCATTTTCTTTCTCTATTTCTCTTGGGCCTTAGAACATGTCTCATTTAACCTTCTTGTCCTTCAAATCATATTTTCATTTTCTTGTATTTCTATCACTGATCATCACCTTTTCCTTGCTTTGATACCCTTGGTGAGAAAGTGTTGCAAACCAAATTCCTAGTTATCACACATATGTATTGTTATACAGTGAAATATTGCTTTTTCTTAAAAAAAGCTGGAAGGAAATAATAGGAAGACAAGTAGCTAATATTTATCGAGCTCTTGCTATGTGCAAGACACTGTCCTATGCATTTTACATGCATTACCTTATGAAATCCTGCTCTTCCCCATGAGATAGGTAGCACTGTCACCTCTGCTTTGGATGAGGTATCAATTCTAACACTGTATTTTACAAATGCAAGACTAAGATTAAAAACTTGACTAAAGTCTTAACAGCAAATGAATGACGTTTTAAAATATCCATGAAATGAATCTGATTTCTTTATTATCAGAGTCACAGAGACTCCTTGTTAGGAGTTTGCAGTGGGGTTTGGTGCCCCAAATCTCCAAGGTTCCCAGCAGAGGGAACCACATATCAATAGCCAATTAGAAAGCAGAAAACCAGATTTATCTGATAGAAGAGCAGGGATGTCTGGTTAGCTGTGCTGGAGGGTTGGGTCTAGAAACCAACAAGGGCTTTCCTGCTCCCTCAAGTGGAGACTGGCTGGGTCTAGAAGGGTGAGGCCCTTCTAATCCATTCACTTAACCTGCTGTGCAGGAGAGAAAGGCTGGCTGCCTCACCCTCCTCACACTGCAGACCGAAAAGCTGGGTAGAGAGCACAAGTATTGTTCGGCCTACCTCCTACAGGGACACCTGTGCCCAGGGTGTGATTGCCACTGTGCGAGAGCACAGGAAATAAAGGAGAATGCTGGGACTAGACCAGGTAGTCATCAAGAAGTGACTCAATATGAATTAGACCCCAACCTTTTGGATTAGCACCTGCTAGTTTCCTCCTTACTGACTCAATGGACATGAGTTTGAGCAAACTCCAGGAGACAGTGAAGTTCAGGGAAGTCTGGCAGTTCAGGGAAGTGCTGCAGTTCATGGGGTCACAAAGAGTCAGACATGACTTAAGTGACTGAACAAGTTTCCTCCTTGAGGCAACTGCGAAATGGCCTGGAAGTGGAGGTGGAAATGTTCTTTCTCCTAGCAGCTAGGAAAAAGCAATCTCCTTGCTGTGGGTCGAGGTGGAAATAGGCCCTCTTCTCAATATTTCTGTTTAGTGGCGATAAAAATGCCACTATTTTAAACATCATTTGTAGTTATTCTATCTTATCCTTTATATCAGTGCTAGTTGCAATCCACTCAATGGGTTTCTTGACCCACTAATGGGTTAGGGCCCTCAAATTGAAAAAAAAATGTTGTAGGAAGTTTGTGACAGTTTTATTTATTTATTTACTTTTAGTAGCTTAAAATAATACAAGTTTATTCTCTGATAATTCTGGAGGTCAGAAGTCCAAAAAGAGTTTGTGAGGTTAAAATCAAGGCGTTGTTTAGTTTTAGAGGAAACAATGACTCTTATTTGCAGAGCACTTCAGGGGACCCTTTTGTTGTGCATGAAACAGGAATTAGAGACCAGAATGGACAGGAGTGGTTGACAAAGACATGTAGCTTGGTACACCTGTGAAGGATAATTCAATTAAAAAGATGTGAATAGCGATGGGTAGAACCTTTTCTCATGTTCCTATTTGCCATTTGTCTTAGTCCAGGCACCTAAACCAGAATAACATGGACTGGGTAGCTAAATGAACAGACATTTATTTCTCGAAATTCTGGAAGCTGAAAGCCTGAGATTAGGGTGCCAGCATGGTTGGGTTCTTGGTAAAGTCCCTCTTCCTGGTTTATAGAGGGTCATCTTCGCTTTGTATCCTTACAAGACAAAGAAAGAAGGGCACTAATCCTATCACAGGGCAACATCCTCATGACCTAATTATCTTAGAAAGGCCTAGCTCCTAATTCTATCCCATTGGATGGATGCTAAGATTTAACATATAAATTTTGGGAGGACAAAAATATTCTGTCCTTAGAACTGTCTGTATATCTTCTTTGGCAAAGTGGCAACAATATTTTTAATAAGTCATGTGCTAAAGGCAAGTGGGATTTTTTAAATTAACAATAGTAGTAATATTGGTAAAAATAAGCTTTCTTTTTAAAAAATCTCCTATGCATAAAACTCTGTGCTAGGTAACAGATACAAAGTTTAACCAAACATATGTGGCTCTTTCCCTCATGGAACTTATACTCATGAGGTAGGTGAGGAATTGGAAAAGTGTTTTAAAAACAAATACACAAATGTATAATTATAAAAATGATGTCCCCTAAAAAAACCCCAAGATGTCCTAAAAAAGAATACAGGGGACTTAATCTACAATGAGAGTCAAATATTTCCAATTCATAGCTGTAAAATAAATGGGTGATATTCAAGCGCTTTAGGGATAAGAGTATCTAAGTCCATGGAAACAACATGTGGTAAGGTCCTAAGGAAGGGAATTGCCGAGAATGTTGTTTAAATCCAAAAGCAGGCAAGTGTAGCTGGGATGCAGAGCAACAACTGAAGAGTGATGTGAGAGGGGTTTAGCAATATAGGCAGGACCCAGATAAGAAGAAAGAAAATCAGTTAGGAAGTTACTATATATAGTTCAAGTGAGAGAGAGTGGTATGAATCGGCATTGTAGCCAAGGAAGTGGAGAGAGAAGTAGATGGTTTGACATATACCTTGGAGAGAGGATGGATGAGACATGGTGAGGGACTGTATGATGTGGGGCAGAGAGATCAGGTGAGGAGGAAAAAGGTATCAAAAATAACTCCCAGGTTGATGGAGAAAGATGGGGAAAACAAGAGAAGGGCTTGCTTTGCATGGGGGTTGGGAGGCAGTGGATAGTGGTCATGTTCCTTTTAGATGCATGTGAATTCTGAAGACTTGCATGTGTTTACAAAAAAAAAAAAGTCTATTTAATAGCATAACACAAACAGGAAACCTACAACTTGAATCTGAAAGAATTGAGGCTAAAGAGAACAACTCAAGTTCAAAATACATCATCACCCTTCCCTTTGCTTTTGAAATTTTTTCATGGAGATTTTTTAAAAAGTGTGGGCAGGTGTCCACCAGATGGCAATATTTCTTTATAAAAGCCTAGATTTAGAAACCATACCTTCACCGCCGCTACATCAAGGTAGATTCTTGAGGGGCACAGAGTCAGAGTCTAGTCCAAATTGTTGAAAGCAGAGCCCCATCTGCTGCGACTTCTTCTAGTAATGTGCATAGGCAGTGGCAGTTTCATGAGTACACCTGCGCTAAGTGGGACCAGGTGCTTCACATCATGAAAAGTCCCTTAATCCTGAGTGCTAGCACACGAGTGACACTGGAAACCTCACATCACCTCTCCCAGCCTCTTTCTCACCGTAGAGTGGTGAACGCATTAGTACCAACCTCACTAGGTTACGGTGAGTATGAGATTAGATGATGCATGCCTACAAGGTCCCTAGCATAGTCCTGGTACAAAGTACAAAGTACGTACTTCATAATTGGTAGGTCTAATTACCATATTATCCCCACAGTGACCCTTAATTCCCCACTCTCAGGCTCAACCCTTGGCCAGCCTTGGACTGCCTTCCAGGCATGAACCTCTCAAGGGAAGCAGGTGAATCCCAGCAAGATGGTGGACTCCCTTCCATGTCCTCTCGAGTGGCTCAGGGTTAAAGAGCCTGCCTGCCAATGCAGGAGATGTGGGTTTGATCCCTGGGTGGGGAAGAACCCCTGGATAAGGAAGTGGCCACCCACTCCAGTATTCTTGCCTGGGAAATCACATGGACAAAGGAGCCTGGCGGACTGCAGTCCATAGGGTCGCAAAGAGTTGGACATGACTTAGTGGCTAAACAACAGCATGGCAGGTGCTCCTCTTTGATAATCCTTCCTCCCCACTGCATTTCCAGGAAGACAGAGTCCCGCTGTAATTGACTTGTCTGATTGGACAGGCAAGCCATGAAGATGGAGAGGGAGGAAGCGCCTGAGTGGAACACAAATGCCAGAAAATCAGCCCCTCCTAGCACACCGCGTTGAATTCAATTACTCCCTGTTTAGTTGCTTTTCCTAATCTACTGAAACATGTACAATTGCTATCAGCGGACTTATAATTATATATTCCCAGCCTGCCGGGTGGGATAGGTCCAAGAACTCATTCTGTTTGGAGGCTGATGCAATATGAATGCAGCTCCGATTTGTCTTGGGAGGAAGTCAGCTCAATGCTAGTGCCTGTGGTTCAGCTATAGGGAATATTTCTTTGGCAGGGGTCAGCCAGGGCTCCCCTCCCACTGTATTTATCTTCCTCTTAATCTACTAGTTCAGCCCACCAGATGCTTCATTTTAAAATATGCTTTAAAAATATGTTTTCAGAAAAGCTACCAATTATCATTATTATTGTCCCATAACATTGCTTTATAGGTGTTTGTTAGCTTCTTTTTATTTCATATAGGGTTTTGAGAAGCCGGTAACGAGAGTGTAGTGAAAAGAGGATAGGACATATAACTTCATGGAGGAAAGGAAAAGATATTTCTTGGTCTCTAAAGAATCTGTCTGCCAAGCAAGAGATGCAGTTTTGATCCCTGGGTCTGGAAGATCCCCTGGAGAAGGAAATGGCAACCCACTTCATTATTCTTGTCTGGGAAATCCCATGAACAGAGGAACCTGGTGGGCTACAGTCTCTGGGTTCGCAGTAGGGTTAGACATGACTTAGTGACTAAACAACTTGTACTGCAAGTAGCAAAACAAGGTTTTATGTTTTCAGTCCACATAAAAGTGCTAAATTAGCAGAATGTCAAATGTGGCCACATGGAACACAGGTTCTCAAACTTCCTTACATTTATATAGCCTAGCTTGGTTTACAAGGCACAGTATTTCATTGGCCTCTTAGGTTAATCTTATATTGTAGGTGTGGGTTATTTCTCACATTTATTTAATTGATATTCGAAAGATTAGGCAACTTGATTCATTCAAAGAATATTTACTGAAAGCATGCTGTGTGCCAAGCAATGTTGTAAGCAGTGACCAGAAGCCCCCACCCTCACAGTTTACACTCTAATGTTAACACATTCTAATGTGTTAACACACATGTAGATAAAATATATAACATGCCAGATAGCAATGAGTGGCATGGAGGAAATCAGATGGGGAATTCGGCAGGAGGTTGTACATGGGTGTGTTTCTGGGTGGTGTGTTACAGTTTTAACTTTGGTAGTGACATGGTATTTTGTTAAAGACCTAAAAGAGAGAGGGAGGAAGCCATATGAAAGCCTAGAGGAAAGAGCATTCTGGGAGGAAGCAAGAGCAGTTGCAAAAAGTGGAGGAAGAAATCCTGCTAGAGCAGAGTGGATGAATGAGAGAGAGCCAGGGGATAAGGTTTGGAGAGGGTTGAAGGAAGACTATGTAAGGGCTTATGGACCATCCCAAGACTTTGAGGAAGGGTCCGTAATCTGATCTAGGTTTTTAAAGGGTTACAATGCATTGTGCTACAATTAGAATGTAGGAGGGTAGGAGCAGAAACAAACTGGCCAATTAGGAGGCTATTCCAATAGTTCAGGAGAGATGAGTTTAGCTTGGACCAGGGTGCTGGTGATGGGGTTGCCAGAAGTGGTCAGATTTATTGGCTTTGCCAATGGATTAGCTGTGGGGTGTAAGAGAGAGACAGGAGCCCAAGGCAACACGAGGTTTGTGGGAGGATAGAGTTTCCACTGCCTGAAATGAAGAAGACTATGGGGCAGGCTTGGCAGAGAGGAGATGAGGAGTTAGATTTAGACATGATCAGATTGAACCTGTGATTAGACATCTTAATGGAGATATTGAAACATCAGTCAGATATGTAAGTCTGGGGTCCACGTAGAGGTTCTGATTGGAGAAATAAATGTATCAGTCTTCTGTGTACAGATATTATTGAAAAACTTGAGATTAGATAGAGTCCCATGGGAGTGAGCGTAGACAGAGTAGAGGTCTGAGGTCTGAATCCTGGGACCCGCCAGCATTGGAGGGTTGGGGAGTTGAAGGATCTAGCACAGGAGAAGGGATGGCTAGTGAGGGAGGAGGAAAACCATGAGGACAGGATCTTCTCAAAGCCAAGTGAAGAAAATGTTTCAGAGAGGGAGTAGTCAGTTGCATCAGAAGCTGTTGACAGTCCATGTGAAATGAGGATGGAGAAAAGGGTCATTGGATTTAGGTCTCCCCAGTTATCCTCTCGTAGCAATCTCTTTTCTTCATGGAAAAACAATATGGTAATGCCTGTCTCTTTCACTGGGTAGTGCGTGCGTGTTCAGTCACTTCAGTCTTGTCTGACTCTTTGTGACACTATAGACTGTGGCCTGCTAGGCTCCTCTGTCCATGGGATTCCAGGGAGGAACACTGGAGTGGGCTGCCATTCCCTCCTCCAGGGGAATCTTCCTGACCTAGAGACAGAACCCATATCTCCTGTGTCTCCTGCACTGCAGGTGAATTTTTCACCAACTGAGCCACCTGGGAAAAATATGTGAAGAACTCACTGTGAGATTTGTCTTCCTTTTGCTTTTTGTTTTGCTACAGAACATCCATTCCTCCTTCCTTGCCTTCCCAACAGTGTCCCAAATCACTTTGGGGAATTCTCTGTCTCCTGTTGCATGTAGCTTTGATAGGATGGAAAATTCAGGTGCTTGTCTTTCTACTTTGGAAGCCAAAAGGGGCAGATGCTAGCCAGGACCCCTACACAAGGGGGCAGGCTCCATCCATCAGAGGCTCCTGAATTTATCCAACGCAAGATAAAATGTTAAGTACCAGAATTTCTATCCTAAGCAGACCCCTCCTGGTGGGAGACTGTTGCCATGGTTCCTGTTTCCTAGGCCTCATGTTCCTCTGGGTCTTGCTTCTCCAGCCGCTCTTTAGTTTTCTGAGCTCCCAGTACCTTTCCTTAAGTAAATCTTGACTTGTTTAACCAGAGCCAGTTCCTGTTCCTTTTAATAAAAAATTGTAATGTTTAAGCATGGATAAATATTTGTCGAATAAATGAAAAAAGCCTGGTTTTCCATAAATGGAAAGTCTGAATTTCAAAGTTTAGCCTCTAGTCTAAATCCTCATAGCTTCCATTATTTCATCATTTCTTTGATGTATCCTTTTCACATTCTCAGATTTCTGCAATCAGGATGCATTTTATACTTGATGGTGTCTTATAATTAATGGCAGTATTTTTCTGTTTTTACTGGTATATAAAATACTGCTGTGTTTTATATCAATTTTGATTCAATGAAATACATTACTAAGTATTGGAATCAGGATTCAAACATATCTCAAAAGAATATACACAACTATTTCCCAAGAAGTTTACTATCTAGTTGTAGGAAAAAAAGTGGAAAAAGAAAAGTCTCTCTAAATCTGGAGAGAAGACCTAACCAAGGCTTCAGGGCTATATAAACTCTGAGGGGTTGGGCAGAGGAGCCTCTGGGTGGGCATTTAAATTGATCTTAAAGGGTAAGGAAGATTTTGGGAGTTTGGGATTAGCAGAGATTGGGAGTTTGGGATGATATTACATATAGAGTGGATAAACAGCAAGGTCCTACCATATAGCACAGGGGACTATATTCAATATCCTGTGATAAACTACAGTGGAATATACATATGACTAAATCACCTTGTTATACACCAGAAACTAACACAGTATTGTAGATCAACTATACTTCAGTAAAAAATAAATTAAAAAAGAAAGATCTTGGTTGATGGAAAGGTGGGAGGAGAAGAAAGATGAGAGGCTATACTCTGGATGTTGGCGATGAAACAGACACTTTAAATGCATGTCCGAGACAAGAGGCTGAGGTTGGTGAAGATCACTGCTCAGTGTTTCCCTCTCACTCTCTTCTTCTTTTCTAGAGTTAGTGATTTCTCCACCTCTCTCTGTTTCCTATCATAATTCTTTTCTGCTGCAACCTTTTTCTGGCAAGCTTCTCCTTCCCGTTTTCTGTCCTTTCCTCCCAGTTAGTTTGGCTCGTGTCTGGTCGACAGTATCCCCCTGGGCACCAGGAAGAGATGAACAGGGGAGAAGATCCTAGGTGGAGGGGCAACAGTGCGTGAGGGCAAAGACACACACACACACAGGTATATACACACACATATATGACAAAATGTCAGAGGGTAGATGAGCAATGAAGGGTTAGAGACTGAGGATGCTGCAGCGGGAGTTGGTAATTCAAAGAGAATGGCCAGGGAAGCCCTCTTTGATAAGGTGAAGCATCAACAGGGACCTGAGAGGAGGAAGGTGGAAGGTGCGCCGGGATGAGGGCACAGCAGAGACAAACACGTTGGTGTGGGGCGGGGATCACTGTCTAACACACAGCAGGTCTTCAGAAGAGTAGGTGAGGGGCAACGTGACAGCAGATGCCTGGGGGAAGGTGACATCATCCAGATTCTACAGGCTTTGCCAGTGGCATAAGGGTTTGGGGGTTTTAGTTCATGTGGATGTAAAGCCTTTGGAAAGATCTGAGCAGAGGAAAGAGAATGGGAGATAGATGGTGTATGATTGATCACAGAGGAGTTGGAATGCCACCCTAAAAAGTTTGAATGTGATTCTCTAATGTCCCTGTGATGTTCATTTTTGAATCATGTAGAGTATGAAATCTACTCTAATGGATAAATATGATTTTTTTTGTGGAACCCAGAGAGGCCCCCCTACCTAGAACAGATGCAGTGATGTGATAGTTTGTTTTGACAGAAACAGGCTACAGAAGGTTACACTCCCTCCACTCTGCCTTTGGTTGTCAAGGAGACACCTCTGGAAACCTCTTCTCTTGTATCTAAATGTCACTGTGTAGCACTTAGATTTTTCATGTTCTCCTTTTATTATGTTATTGTAAAGTTCACCATGTAATTTTGTGCAGAAGTTAACAATTTCATCACCGATGTGTCTATTCACGGCAATGAATAGATGTGTCTATTCAGGAGCATACCCTATTCTGCTCTTTAGTCCTTCTCCATCTTTCTGAAGCTAGTTTCCCAGAGGGGGTTGCACCTGAGAAATAATCCTGTCTCCAGGAGGTCCTGAGGTCAGACAGCTAAAAGAGGCCAGTTCATTCTGAGACGCAGATGGCAACATGGTGAATCGATGGATTCAGCTACAGAAAAATGTCTGGTGCTGGGTTGTTTTCAGTAAAGTGCATTATTTCAACTGCTTATTAATCAGGGTAGATTCTGCTGTGTTCATCTTATAAAGAAGGATATTGAGAGGTGGTGGTAAAGAGACTTAACCAGGTAGTTGGTAGCCTTGAAACGAACATCTCCTCATTGAGCGTGATTTCTACAACGCTGCACTTTTTCAAAGATAGGAGCCAGAGGTGATAGATTAATTAGTTCATCCATTTATTCATTCACACACTGTGATTGAGCGCCTTCTGTGAGCTGTGTACTGCTCGAAGCCCTGGGAGCAGGGAGGTGAATGAGTCAGACCACAGCCTACGCATGTCCCTCCAGTGCCTACGCAGACATTACTCTTGGCTGTCGGCTGGATGTAGATGCGGAATCCGTTATTGATCAGAGTTGGCCCTTTAGATGAAAATCTGTTTGCTCTCCCTGGCTCAGGCGGACATGATTCAGAGTCCGACACAGCTGATTTCTAATCAGTTCTCCCTCTGAGAGGAAATTGAGGTTTTTCAATAAGCTTCAGACTAAAAGACGTGCGGAGACGAATCTGGAGATTAAGATGGTCATGGATATTGTTGGCCAGGGATCAGACTCTCCCAAAGTGTTGTTCTCTAAACTGTTTAACAATTCTGGTGAATGGAATGTATTCAAATTGCGCATCTTAAAGCCTTAGGTTTCTGTGCTGTGATGCACAATCAAGAGTAATGACGCATGCTGCTATCGCTTCCTTGCAGCGCAGAGAGGAAACAGGTTGATGTCTTTGGACCTTGTTCATCATTTACCCACAGTAGCAACACTTTCCTCTTGCTGCGGGAGGTCTTGAGGGCTTCCATCTGCTAGCAGTTTGCTTTTCACAAATATTTTTAACCAAGGAGAGATTAGAGTTTCTATATCAAAATATCTTTCTGAAAGCTGTCAGTATCCAACATATTTAAAGAGGAGTTACACTATCTATGTTACTGTCTGCACATCTTAATTACTCAAGTCTTCCAGGGCTCATCCAAATTAGACAAAAGAAGAGACTAATGAAATGTGTTATGTTGTTTAAAAGTGAAAAGTGAAAGTTGCTCAGTAGCATCTGACTCTCTGCCACCCCAAGGACTATATAGTCCATGGAATTCTCCAGGCCAGAATACTGGGGTGGTAGTCTTTCACTTTCTCCAGGGGATCTTCCCAACCCAGGAATTGAACTGGAGTCTCCTGCATTGAAGGCAGATTCTTTACAAACTGAGCTATCAGGGAATGTTTAGACAGATCAAATAATGTATCAGAAACAAATAGTTCACACTGCATTATCTGATTTTATCCTCAGCCTTTGCTTTTTCATCTGAAATGTCTGGATATACATATTATCAAGAGTGGCTCATCTGTCATGCTGCTTTTTGAGTGGCCCCTATAATGGTTTAATATAGAGCTAAGAAGCAGTCATTGTTCTGGGGGTAGGGGTTGGGGTATATCTGAATTTTGTCAATCCAGCAAGCCTGCTACCTGGGGAAACTGATTTGGAGGCGAGGGAGGAGATGACAATTGACTTGTATAAGAGGGCAAGGCATTTTGGAAGACATGAGGCCCAGCTTCCAAATTCTGTTCCCTGAGGTCTGGTTGGGTAGAGATGCTGAAGAAGGGTAAGTGGAGGGCTCCCATTAAGCCCAGGACAGTGAAGGGTTATGAGATTCCTAAAATAAAGTCAACATTATGGATAGGAGACATCTAGGCTGAGGATCTGGGACCAAGATCTTAAAGTTTGTGACACAGGGCTAGGTCTTACACAGTGAATCGCTCATAAAAATAGCTCTTCTGGGTCAGCTCTGCTAGCACAGTGAAAAGGATATAGGGAAGAATTCCTGAGAACAAGGGTGTCATTGGAAAGACCTGTAATTTCAGAGTAAAAATAAGGGGACAAGCATGGGAAGGATTGGGCAGAACCAGTCTCCATGGTGACACTGAGTAGAAGACTTGGCAGCTCTAGGCTCATCCATCTTGGTGTGGAGGGGCAGGTCTGAACGCTGGTGCATTGTGTAAGCTCTTAGGAGATCACTGGACTAGTTAGAGTTGAGGATGTCCCAAGATATCACTTCTTGCTAATAGGGCATGAGGGTGTTTGAGTATTCAAGTACAAAAGAAAGGTGATATGACCATATTTTTTCTCTGAACTTGTGAGACAGGACATACTAGCAGTGTATGTGTGTTTGTGTGTGTGTTAGGGGATTCAGTGGAGATGTCATAATGCTCTGGACACCCCATATCATCACAGATTGAATACCTTCCCCTAGAAATGGAGCTGTTTAGTGACTGAAATAAGGGCCATCACTGTTATCATGGAAAAAGTACTAATGACTGGGAAGATTCTAAGGGACTGTGCTGAGCACAGCCTAGAAAAAGCTCTAGCTGCTGCTGCTAAGTCACTTCAGTCGTGTCCGACTCTGTGCAACCCCATAGACGGCAGGCCAACAGGCTCCCCCATCCCTGGGATTCTCCAGGCAAGAACACTGGAGTAGGTTGCCATTTCCTTCTCCAATGCATGAAAGTGAAAAGTGAAAGTGAAGTTGCTCAGTTGTGTCCAACTCTTTGCGACCCCATGGACTGCAGTCTACCAGGCTCCTCCATCCGTGGGATTTTCCAGGCAAGAGTACTGGAGTAGGGTGCCGTTGCCTTCTCCGAGAAAAAGCTCTAGGGAAAGCTCTAAAACCCTGGGTAAGCACAGAGTGGTGGGCAGGATATTTAGGAAAGAAGAAAAGACAAGAACTGCAAAGGAGAGTGGTAGAAGATGTAGCTTTACTTTGAATCTCCAAGGCAATGTACGGAGGGTAGTCTCACTCAAACTCTGAATTTCTAAATTATAATGAAATCACTCCTTGGAGGAAGAGCATTCAAGATCTGATGTTGTAGGTCCTGGGTGTGAAAGGATCCCTGTCACCCCAAATCTGGACATCTCCAGAGATACGGGCTCATGCAGGAGTGAGGACATGCAGTGTCCATCCCAGTGGAACCCCCGAGGTACTGAAACATCCTAAGAGGGTGTTTGGGGGAATGAAATTATAGCTCTGGGGGGAAAACATTTTAACTTTATTCAGAGAGACATACTTCTAAAATAATGGTAAAAATAATAGGTGTATATATATGTGTGTGTGTGTGTGTGTGTGTGTGTGTGTGTGTATATATATATATAGTTTAAAACCATATGCCAGCCCTTGCTTTCAGGGTTAGGATTAGGGTCATTCAATTAAGTAATTAAATGTAATTCATAGAATCCTCACAACTATCCTCTGAGGCAGGCCCTAGCATTATGTTTCCTCTTCTCCCTTCACTCCAGGCTCACTTATGCTCCTCATGGTGCCCAGGCCAGGCAAGGTATGCTCTTCCCTGAAAGTCGTCTTTCTGCTCTCTCTTCCTTCCCATGTGCCCGCACACCCTGTTCCCTGACATTCCTCGGGTCCTTTCTCCAATATCTCCTTCTCAGTGAGACTTCTCTTGTCACATTTTCAAGTTGACATTCTCTCTCCTCCTTGCCTGCTACATTTCTCTCCATAGCACTTATTACCCTGCAAGATCTGTCTCTCTCAATCTATCTCTCCATTCAGCTGTCCATCCATCCATCCACCTACTCACCCATCCATCCTTCCACACACTTATGTGCCTTACTTATTGTCTGTCTCCTCTGTCAGGATCATAAAGGCATTTTTGTCTGTTTCCTTTTCACTGTTGAATCCAGAGGTCATATTAAAGCACCATTAACGATTTCACCCACACAAGGACAGATGCAGGCAGGAGCACTGGGGCAGGCTTCTGCAAGGACCCCGCTCTGCCATGCTTCATCCTTTTAGTTGCTAGACGGTGGGAAGTCCAGAGGGTCCTGGGGTAGAGACTGAGGCAGATATGAAGTTGGGGCTGAGAGTGTCTGAATTTCTTAATAACCAATGACAATGTACATGTGTATTCTGGCTGAATCCCCAGTGCCTAGAATTGTGATGGCATATAGTAAGAGCTCAGTAAATACTGGTTAAAGGAATAACTCTCATTTTATGGATGAGGCTAAGTCACAGAATTAGGGAATTTGACAGTGCTGGGCATGGATCCAGCCCCTGCTCCAGTCTGGCTCCAGAGCCTGTACTGTGAACTGCTAGGTTCTACCTTTGCAGGACGGCTTTTATGAAGAGGAAAAATAGAGGAGGCCGTCATTCTAAAAGTACCGGACACATCATCTTCATCACATTCTTAAGGACCCATAAGAGTCCTTAAAGCCCTCTTAGAACAAGTTGGGGATAGGCATAAATGAAAAAAAATACATTTCTAAAAAGTTGAAAATAAAATTGTTTCAGTCAAGTTTATGATTTTTCTCTTCCTCCTGTGACTGAGTAGCCACTAGGAGAATCCAGCTTCAAAACAGAGAATAGGCACCACTTTAAAACATTACTTCTAATAGGTAATAACTCATGTGGAACTCAGAGCAATGGGCCTCCAAAGATCTCCATACTCTAACCACCAGGACCTGTGAATGTTACTGTACGTGGCAAAAGAATCTTTGCATATGTGATTAAGTTAAGGACTTCGAGATGCGGAATTATGCTGGATGCTCTGGGTGGGTCCAGTCTAACTACAGGTGTCCTTAGAAGTGGAGAACCTTTTCCAGTTGTGATCAGAGAGAGAGAATCAACTGTGAAAATAGGGTTAGAGAGGCACAGAACTGCTGGCTTAGAAGATGGAGGAAGGGGCCACAAGTTGTGGAATGTGGGCAGCCTCTTGGAATTGGAGAAGGCGAGGAAATGTATTCTCCCCTATAGAAAGGGAGCTCTCTCTTACAGAGCTCACAGGAAGGAAAGTAAGCCTGCCTAGACAGTGGTTTTAGCCCAGAGAGACCTGTGTGGGACTTCTGACTTACAGAACTGTGTTTAAGCTTCTAGGTTTGTGATAATTTGTCACAGCTGCAATAGGAAACTAATAGACCATACCAAGTACAGGTAAAGTAAAAAATTAGCCAAGTCATCCAAGTGTTAAAAAGACTAAAAAGATTCAACTGTTGTTTTTGATTGAGTTCATTCAAAATGATTGTATTCATATAGTAAGTACATAGCTATGATTACTGTAACATTTTTGATTGATGTGTCATTGATATCAAATAAGTCTTTCCAGTCTTTTAAAGGAATGCATGATATTCATGACTATCATGTAAGGAAAATCAAATTATAGGGGAACATTCTGCTACATCAATTTATGAGTCTATATTTCTCTATTAAATCAAGCGGCTTGTCACTTACATAGAGCAGACTTCATATAAGTGGGAGAAGATTGTTGCCAAGATTTTGAACTCCCAGAGGTCCACCTTTGTAACTCTCTCCACAAATTAATCAGCCTCCAACCCTGTTAGTTCTTCCATCACCATAGTCCTTGTATCTGTTTCTTTCACAGCCACTGATTCAGGCTCCAGCACTCCACACCTAGACAAATAGGCATCTAACTGGCCCCTTTGTCTTTTACCCTCTGGTCTGTCCTGCATGTGCTCTCCAGATTCATCACTCCCAAAAACATTCTTCATCACACTGCCCTACAAGGACATTTTCATGCTCTTGTTATCAGGCATAGTCAAGGTTCTCAGCTATTAGCAGGACCTGATTAGTGGTAAGGGGGTTGCAAGTCACTTGTATGTATCCAGTAATGATGTTCTAAGATATATAGTTGATTTCCTTTCTATAAAAATTTTTTGGGGCAGATATATTCATTTATATTCATGTCATGAATATTTACAGTGTATTTGTTAGGTACCTGGCACTGTTCTAGGTACTGGGGACACAGGGTGACTAAGAGAGAAAAGTGCACCCCCCAGAGTGGACAGACAGAGCATTCTCTATGAAATAAACAAGAAATATCTCACTGTGTTAAATGCAAGGCAAAGTATTCAGACAGGGGAAAGTAATAGAATGATTGGTGGCTACTTTGGACTAAGTAATCAGAGAGGACTTTTGGAAGGAGATGACATTTGAGCTGATGTCTGCGAAGATGTCTGGGGCATGAGTATTCCAGGAAGAGAGAAGGGCAAGTGCGAGGGGTCTCAGATGGATGTGATCTTGGAGTGTTCAAGGAACAGAGAGAAGGAGAGTGTAACTGGAGGGTGGTGGGTGAGCTGGCAAGGAAAGACTAATCATACCTTTGGTCTCAGGCACAGAACACTGAGCTTTGATTTTTCTCTTATTGTGATATAAAGCCACTTGAGGTTTAAGTCAGAGAATTGGCGTATATTAACATTTGTCTTTAAAAGCTCACTTAGATGACTGGGTTATTGTGGAAGACAGTCAGGAGCCATCGCTATGTCCAGGCAAGACTATGGTGGCTTGGACAAGGGTGATGAAGGTGGAGGTATAGAGAGATGTGTGAACAAATCCAGAACACATCTTGAACTTATAACTGAGAAGACTTGCTGACGGATTAGATTTCTAGAATGAGGCAAAGAAAGTGACTTCTGATTTTTTGACTTGATCAGTGGGTGATACTATTTGTTTTGATGAGGGGACACAAAATTATCCACCACGCTTTCTTGGTTTACCAGGCATCTGGGGAAAATTGTCCGGGTATAAGATAATCAAGATGGCTTTTCTTTATAGGACTAATCCTAATACAGAATAGAAAATTAAACAAAGGAGCAAAATAATATTTAGCCAAATACGCTAAGTGGGACAAATTTATAAAGTTTTTAAACTATAAATAAACTATAAAACACATTTTAAAATCAATACTATTTATATTTTATGTAATCTTATAGTACTTTTTTTGGGACAGGATTCCCACCAAAGAAGTTTTCCCTTTCTCCCAAAATCTGTCATGGGCTAAGGAACCAAATACAAATGTTCATTAAAATTGCACATAAGATTAAGAGCAAACAGGGTCTGTTATAAATCACTTTGCTGTACACCAGAAACTAACACAACATTGTAAATCAACTCTACTTCAATTTAAAAAGTTTAAAAGAGAGTAAACACGGTCTGAATGAGGAGATGAAAAGTTGCCTATGAGTAAAAGATAAGTATTTCTCCCGTGGGATTTATTGTGATAAATAATATCGCAGTGATTTATTATGATAAATAATATCATGATTTATTGTGATATGCTCAAAAACCTTGTTTGCTTACTTATGGAGCCAAAGAGACTACTGAATAAGTGACCTCTAGATAGATAAAGAGTTACTGACTTCAGGTTTGATATGTCTATGAGTTGCCTGTCTGCCTTTCCTAGACATCTTCTCTATCACCAGCTGACAGCTTGATCTTTGTGAGTAGGTTTGGTCCAACTCCACTGTGTCTCACTTGCTGCTAGTTCAAAGCTGATTATCTGTCCCAGTTTTAGTTACTGCATTTCCACCCTGTTATTATGACCTGATCTCCCATGTGTACCTTGTTCTGTATCTAGGCTTTTGCCTCGCTTTGCTGGGTGCCTGCCTTGATATCACAGTCTACGTAGAAGTGTGACTGTAATTTTTCCATTTCAGTTCTCATTCATGTTGGAGCAGGCATTCTATTCCTGAACCAAAGGCTGAAAACAGACTCTACTACATCTCTTTCTACTAGCTAGCATTTTTTGAACATTTATTATATGCCAAGCACTGTGATAAACACATTACATAGATGATCACACAAATTCTGACAGCTATCCAATGAATCACACTGGTTTTTTTTTTTTTTAATGATGAAGCTGAAGCTCAGAGAAAATGTACAACTTTTTTTAGTTCACACAGCTAGTTAGTGGGGGATAGAATAAGGATTAGGATTGAGGGTGACTGAAAATCCCTGCTTCTCATCACTATCTGTACTGCCCACTATAGACTGATACACAAATTTGAGCCCCCTAGCTTCCCTGACCAGGGAATAACTTGATCTGGGAATAACTTTCCTTTCTGTGTCCTTTCTATGCTTTAGTCGATGTCTCTCTGTGATGGGAACCAGACCCATATCCCTTCACTGTCATGTGTCTCTGACATTTCCTTTTCCTTGTTAGATCATTTCATTAGGTACCTGAGATGGCCAGAAGCCAAGTCTAAAGGGGAAATTTGTATTTAGTCTCACACTTTATAGATACTGAAACAGCAATTAATAGACCACTCACTGGTTAACTGGCCCTATAAGTAGGTGCTACGGTTTCTATTTTTGGAAAGATAAAAGGTACTAAGGTCCGTTTAGTCAAGGCTATGGTTTTTCCTGTGGTCATGTATGGATGTGAGAGTTGAACTGTGAAGAAGGCTGAGCGCCGAAGAATTGATGCTTTTGAACTGTGGTGTTGGAGAAGACTCTTGAGAGTCCCTTGCACTGCAAGGAGATCCGACCAGTCCATTCTGAAGGAGAATAACCCTGGGATTTCTTTGGAAGAAATGATGCTAAAGCTGAAGCTCCAGTACTTTGGCCACTTCATGCGAAGAGTTGACTCATTGGAAAGGACTCTGATGCTGGGAGGGATTGGGGGCAGGAGGAGAAGGGGACGACCAAGGATGAGATGGCTGAATGACATCACGGACTCGATGGATGTGAGTCTGAGTAAACTCCAGGAGATGGTGATGGACAGGGAGGCCTGGCGTGCTGTGATTCATGGGGTCGCAAAGAGTCAGACACAACTGAGCTACTGAACTGAACTGAACTGAAAGGTACAGATCAAGATCATGTAGGTATCTTATGCTGGGTCCTAGATTTCAAACCATGTCTGATTGATTTCAGTGCATCCTCATACTAATTTCTGGGAACTGTCTCCTAAATGGATCTAGCTTGGGGCTTACAGGCTTCCTATTTTACATGCAGCATTGTGTTTCTATTTTATTTCCATGTAAATAAATGTCCCTGTATGAGTTTTTATGGTAATGAAAATTCTTTCAATGCAGTTTTCATCCTCTTGTGCACTCCCTTGAAATAGTACAACTGATACACTGTTTTTGTTCATCTCATTTTGGAACACAGTTAATCTTTTTCTTATTTTGGATTTGTGCTTTCGAATGCATATTTTGTCTGATTCTTGCCTTGGAATATTTTTTAATCTGATTATATTACTGTCTTACGAAAGGGGAGCTTTTTCTTAATAAAACAGAGTAATGCAATTTCTATAACAATTGCTTAATTATTCCAAAATAAACACAATATATCATGTGCAAAGCATCATTGAACAAATTTACCACATGAATGCTCAAAACCAAGAGAAAAAGTTATAAAGGCCAATTTTATGGAAAACCTAAAAGGATTTTGGAAATTAAAAAAATAAATCCTTTGGCTACATTCTTGAGTTGACATGTATCTGAAAGAGCCAGTTTCAAAGATGTTACTGGCTAAGGGGAAGCTTTATATTCAGAATATAACTCTACAGGCATTTTTCAGACCCCTGCTATGTAACTGGCCGTGTTTTGTGCTGCATGTGCAAAAGTAGTAAGACACAATCCTTGAACTCAGAGTCTAACAGAGGGTAGGAAGCCATGATAAACAACAACAATAATACGAAGATAATAATAGTAGTAATACAGTATGATAAGTGTGCCAACAAAAGTATATACAGTTTGAATCCTGCTCCCTGATGCTCCCTCGGATTTTATGGATATATTTTCTAGCATCCTTTGACTTTGAGTACTTTTTTGTAAAATGAAAATCAAAGACTTATTGTTAAGCCATTAAACTTAGATTAACAGGAAAGGATCAGTTTTGTTAACTAAGTTTTTGAACTGGCAAGAAGTAGAATTTCCATTGTTACCTTTTCTATTCAATTAATTTTTTTAAATCTCCAAAATATTGTGTTGACTCACTTCTACAGTAGTCCCCAAATTTAGTTATGTATAGGAATCTCCTAAAGGACTTGTTAAAAATAGACCCCTGGGACCCCAACTTTTTTAGTGAGGTTCAGATTCATTAGGTCAAGACAGGGCCCAGGAATCTGCATTTTAAACAAACTACTCAGGTAATTCTGATGCAGGTAATTTGTGAGAGAATACAGCCCCCCTAAGTCATAATGTCATAGTAGTTTGCCAGTCCTGGGCCTATTTTCTGTTACTGTGATTTGCTCTTCTCTGCTCTGCATCCTGGAGAGCAGGCTGGTTTCCCAAATTCATATCAAGTGGCTTCCAGCTGGTTTTGACCAACGGGAGGAAGACTGGTCACTGGTGGGAGACTGTAGGACAGCAGGAAGGAAGAAGCCTCTGTTTGCCTCCTGTGGAGTCCTTACGTTAAAGTGTTAGTCGCTCAGTCCTGTCTGACCCTTTAGGACCCCGTGAACTGTAGCCCACCAGGCTCCTCTGTCCATGGAAATCTCCAGGCAAGAATACTTGAGTGGATAGCCATTCCCTTCTCCAGGGGATCTTCCCGACCTAGGAATCATACCCTGGTCTCCTGCATTGCAGGCAGATTCATTACCATCTAAGCCACCAGGGAGTGTCTAAATATCATTCAGTTAGGCAGTTCAGTTGCTCAGTCGTGTCCAGCTCTTTGCAACCTCATGGACTGCAGCACCCCAGGCTTACCTGTCTATCACCAGCTCCCAGGGCTTGCTCAAACTCATGCCCATCAAGTCGGTGATGCCATCCAACCATCTCATCCTGTGTCCTCCCCTTCTCCTCCCACCTTCAATCTTTCCCAGCATCAGGGTCTTTTCAAATGAGTCAGTTCTTCACATTGGGTGACTAAAGTGTTGGGAGTTTCAGCTTCAGCATCAGTCCTTCCAATGAATATTCAGGACTGATCTCCTTTAGGATGGACTGGTTGGATCTCCTTGCAGTCCAAGGGATTCTCAAGAGTCTTCTCCAACACCACAGTTCAAAAGCATCAATTCTTTGGTGCTCAGCTTTCTTTATGGTCCAACTCTCATATCCATACATGACTACTGGGAAAAACATAGTTTTGACTAGACAGAATTTTGTTGGCAAAGTAATGTCTCTGCTTTTTAATATGCTGTCTAGATTTGTCATAGCTTTCTTCCAAGGGGTGAGCATCTTTTAATTTCATGGCTGCAGTCACTATCTGCAGTCATTGGGAGTGACTAAATGCCTTCTATGAGTCTAGTGTCTGCCAAACAAGAACAAGTGTATAATAAGCATCCCAGCTTCTACATGTATTCCTGGCTTCTGGGATGCAGTAACCCCAGCCCCAGACTCTGGATGTCAAGGTCAGGGGTAGTGGCAGTTATTGATTTTGTTAACTTCTGAGTTGCCTCGCTATAGCTGATGCTATCAGTGCTCCATCTGCATCTTCAAGAAATCACTTACCATTTAGTTCACCAACCTAATTTCCAAAGGTAATCTCTTGCCTGTATCTTCATTGGAGGACTTACCAAATCTGTTGAAACCCACTTTGTGTATAGCAGGCTATAAGTGCTTAAGAATTAACATTCCCTTAGGGGATAGCCCTTAATCAATGACTGACTAGTATAAATATGCCAGCTCCCTTACCCCTTGTCTATTTTGTGCTATTTTGTGGAGCATCTGGGCTAAATAGATGCCTTTGTGGGCAAGCTGTCTTGCCTTTCCTTCCTGCACTTCCCTCTCACCTACCTATAGTCCTTGCATTTTCAGATAAATTGGCTGCATTTGAATTTTGTCTCAGGAGTCTGCTTCTTAGAAACCCAAACTAAGATGCTCACTGTCCTTGGTTGGCTTCTCAGCTTTCTGTATCACCTATATATTCACTTCCTGGCAATAAAGTTCTTCTGTTTGAAACTCCTGGAGAAATTTTTCTTATCCTGGTTAGATGAAACTAGGTACTAAACACCACAAGTATTCAGGTGAACAAGCATGAAATTTATTCTCAAGAGGCTCATCTACTATAAGGGAAGACAAACAAGTTTATAAGTATATGTGTGTGAAGAGACGTTGGAGACAAGATGGCAGAATAGGACTTGAGCTCACCTTCTCACGTGAAAACATTGAAATCACAACTAACTACAGAATAATCATCAGCAAAAAAGACTGGAAGCTACCAAAAATGATATTCTGCATTTAAAGAAAAAGATGAAGCCACAACTAGATGGTCAGAGGGCACATTCACAATATACTCAAATCTCACGCCCACCAAATGACCAGTCTGCAAACTGGAAAATAATTTTATGACAGAGTTTCTCCCGCAAAAATGAAAGTTCTGAGCTCCATAGTCTGGGGGTCTATAACCAGGAGGAAGAACCCCCGTAACACTTGGCTTTGAAGTTGAGTGGGGCCTGATTGCAGGAACTCCACAAGATTAGGGGAAATCAAAACTCCATGCTTGGAGGGCACACACAGATCTCATGAAACCAGCTCCCAAGGGAAAAGCAGTGACTTCACAGGAGCCTGGGCCAGACCTACTTGCTGGTCTTGAAAGGTATCCTGGGGAGGCAGGGAATGACTGTGGCTCACTGTGGGAACAAGGACACTGGTGGTGGAGGTACTGAAGAGTATTCACTGGCATGAACTCTCCAGGAGGCTGCCCTTCTGACACTAAGACCTGGCCCCACCCAACAGTTTGTAGGCTCCAGCACCGGGATGCCTTAGGACAACCAACCAACAGGGCAGCAACGCAGCCCCATGAATCAGCAGGCAGGCTGCCTAATTTTCCTGAGGCCACAGCCACCTCTAAACACACCCTTTGACATAACTCTGTCCACCAGAGGGACAAGACCCAGCTCCACACATCAGAGGGCAGGCACCAGTTCCTCCAACCAGGAAGCCTGCACGAGCCTCTAGATCAGCCTCACCCACTAGAGTGAAGACACCAGAAGAAGAGGAGCTACAGGCCTACAGCCTGCAGAATGGAGACCACAACAGCAAGTTAGACAAACTGAGACAGCAGAGGAATATGTTGCAGATGAAGGAATAAGATAAAGCCCCAGAAGAACAACTAAGTGAAGTGGAGACAGGGGATCTACCTGAAAAAGAGTTCAAAGTAATGATAATAAAGATAATCCAGGATCTCAGAAAAGGAATAGAGGCACAGACCAAGAAGACACAAAAAATGTTTAACAAAGAGCCAGAGGATATAAAGAACAAACAAACAGAGTTGAACAATACAATAACTGGAATGAAAAATATACTTGAAGGAGTAAATAGCAGAATAAATGAGGCAGAAAAATGAATAATTGAGCTGGAAGACAGAATAGCAGAAATCACTACCGTGAAACAGAATAAAGAAAAAGAATGAAAAGAAACGAGGACAGTTTGAGACTTCAGGAACATTAAACACACCAAAATTCACATTATAGGGGTCCCAGAAGGAGAAGAGACAGAGAAAGGGCCTGAGAAAATAGTTGAAGGATAATAGTTGGAAACTTCCCTAACATGGAAAAAGAAAAGTCACCCAAGTCCAGGAAGTGCAAAGAGTCCCACACAGGATAAAACCAAGGAGGAACAGGCCTTTCCTTGTGGTACAGTTGTTAAGAATCCACTTTGCAATGCAGGAGACACCAGTTCGATCCCCGGTCTGGGAAGATCCCATATACCATGCAGCAGCTAAGCCTGTGTGTTACAACTACTGAGCTCACACACCCTAGAGCCTGTGCTCCACAATTAGAAGCCGATGCATTATAACTAGAGAGTGGCCTTCGCTCACTGTAACTAAAGAAGTTTTTCATGCAGCAATGAACACCCAGCACAGCAAAAAAACAAATAAATAACCCCCCAAAACCACCCCAAGACACACATAATCAAACTAACAAAAATTAAAGACAAAGAGAAAATAATAAAAGCAACAAGAGAAAAGCAACAAAAAACACATAAAGGAATCCCCATAAGGTTATCAGTTGACTTTTCAGCAGAAGCTCTGCAGGCCAGAAGGGAATGGCGCAATATATTTAAAGTGATGTAAGGGGAAAACTGGAAAGCTACAATCAAGAATACTCTACTTAGCAAGGCTCTCATCCAGATTCAACAGAGGAATAAAAAGCTTTAGAGGCAAATAAAAGCTAAGAGAATTCAGCACCATCAAATGAGCTTTAGAACAAATGTTGAAGGAACTTCTCTAGGTGGAAAAGAAAAGGCCACAACTAGAAATAAGAAAATTACAAATGGGAAAGCTCACTGGCAAAGGCAAACATATAGTAAAGGTAGGAAACCACCAACACACAAATGTGATATGAAAACCAGCAATCATGAGAAGAGGAGAGTACAAATGCAGGTGATTGGAAATGCATTTGAAATTAAGAGACCAGCAACTTAAAACAATCTTGTTTATATATAGACTGCTATATAAAAACTTCATTGTAACTGTGAAACACATTCTACACTATATATACACAGAAAAAAGAAAAAGGAATCCAAACACAATACTAAAATAGCCATCAAATCACAAGAGAAGAGAACAAAAGAGGAAGGGGAAAAAAATACCTATGAAAACAAATCCAAAACAATTAACAAAATGATAACAAGAATACACATATTGATAATTACTTTAAATGTAAACAGATTAAATGCTCCAACCAAAAAAACACAGACTGGCTGAATGAACACAAAAATAAGACTTGTATATATGCTGTCTACAAGAAACCCACTTCAGATTTAGGGATACATGCAGATTGAAAGTGAGGGGATGGAAAAAGGTATTTTATCCAAATGGAAATCAAAAGAAAGCTAGAGTAGCAATACTCATGTCAGACAAAAACAGACTTTAAAATGAAGACGGTTATAAGAGACAAAGAAGTACACTACGTAATGATCAAGGGAGCAACCCAAGAAGATATATAACCATCCTAAATACAAATGCACCAAGCATAGGTGCGCCTCAATATATAAGGCAAATACAGGCATAAAAGGAGAAAGGGACAGCAACACAGTAAGACTGTGGGACACACACGATGGAATATTGCTCATCCTTAAAGAGCAACACGAATGGACCTAGAGGTTATCATACTACGTGAAATGAGACAGAGAAAGAAAACTGTCAGATGATCTCTCTTATATGTGGAATCTAAGAAAATGATACGAATGAATTTACTTACAAAACAGAAACAGACCCATAGACTTAGAAAACAAATTTATAGGTACCAAAAGGGAAAGGTGGGAGGGGGTAAATTAGGAGTTTGGGATTAATATATACACAATGCTATATATAAAACAGATAATTAAAAAGGAACTTCTGTATAGCCCAAGGAACTCTACTCAATATTCTGTAATAATCAGCATGGGGGAAAGACTCTGAAATAGAATAAATGTATGTACATATATATTGGAGAAGAAAATGGTAACCCACTCTGGTATTCTTGCCTGGAGAATCCCAGGGATGGAGAAGTCTGGTGGGCTGCCGTCTATGGGGTCGCACAGAGTTGGACATGACTGAAGTGACTTAGCAGCAGCAGCAGCATGAATATGTATAACTGAATCATTTCATTGTACACCTGAAACTAACACAATTATTTAAAAAAAGAAAAAAAAAGAACAGTGTGTAACGAATGCAGCAATTCATAAATGTGCAAAATTCAGAGGAAAGAGATTATCCGGAGAACCAGGTGAGATGAGGGAAAACTTCACAGGGGAGTTAATAGTTAAGCTGGATTTTGAAAATGAAGTTTGAGTGGCTAAGAGGAGGTGCAAAAAGCATTTTAGACATAGGAACACTGTTGGCAAAGTTAGAGAAGAGGAAAACAGGCTCCATATTTAGAGATTCAAGTCATTTTTCTGGAACATAGGTGGGGTTGGGGAATTGCGGGACATGTGGTCAGAAGGGGCGTGGCAAAGCTGTGTATAATATACTCCAGAGTTTATGCTTGTAGGCCTGAGGTAAGTATTAGAGAGTTTAAGGTGTAGGAGGGACATGTAAGGTTTTCTCTTTAGCACTATGACTGTGGGGCTCTGTAGAGGATGAAGTTTGCTCAGATCTTATTAAACACAATATAATTAACCTAATTAAATTTTCCTTTGATGAGCATGGCTCTTGTAATGCCTCATGCAATTCAGACTTTCCAAGATGAAATATACAGATAATATAAACATATTCCTTCAGTGTCTCCATTTATTGAGTGTCTTCTTTGTACCAGGTCTATTCTAGGCATAGGAGATGCAATGGTAAATAAGACAGGCAATTTCTTACCCTTAGGGGCAACAATACATACTGAACAAAAAGGTGGCATGGTCTAATTCCCCTAAAGGTGTTCTTGAGATACTTAGTTTAGTTCATTTGGTCTAACGTGTCATCTAAGGCCAGTGTTTCCTTACTGATTTTCTGCCTGGATGATTTACCCATGGATGTAAATGGGGTGCTGAAGCCCCCTACTGTTATTGTATTACTGTCAAGTTCTCCCTTTCCGTTTGTAATATTTGATTCATGTATGTAGGTGCTATGTATGTACATACACATATCAAGTGTTACACCTTCTTGTTGGGTTGAGTCCTTTATCATTACGTAATGCGCTTGTCTCCTGCTAAACTCTTTGTTTTAAAGTCTATTTTGTCTGATATAAGTATTGCTACCCAGATTTTCTGTTTGTTTATATTTGTGTGGAAAAACTTTTAAAAATCCCCACATTTTCAGTCTGTGTATCTTTACAAGTGAATTGAAGATTTTGTAGGCAGATGTATATGAGTCTTATTTATTTTTTTTAATCCATTTGGTCATCCTATGTCCTCTGATTGGAGCATTTAGTTCATTTACGTTTAAAGTAATTATTAATAGATAGGTGCTTATTATCATTTTGTTAGCTGTTTTCTGGTTGTTTTTGTAGTTCTCTGCTCCTTTCTTCTCATGCTCTCTTCCCTTGTAATTTGATGTCTGTCTTTAGAATTATGTTTGGATTCCTCTTTATTTTTGTGTATTTTTTATGGGTTTTTGGTTTATGGATTCCATGAGGTTCCTATATATCCATGAGGTTCCATATATAACGATGTCCATCTATATCTATGTCAATATCTATCTATATCTATGTATTTTAAGTTGATTATTCTTATATTAGAACTCATTCTAATAGCAATTCAGACTTTGCTATTTTTTTACTTTCTTCATCTACATTTTATTTTTCACATTATATTTTATATCTTTTTATTTTGTGTACCCCTTAACTACTTATTTGTAGACATAGATGATTTTACTACTTGTCTTGCTTAATATTTTTACTAGCTTTATATGTAGTGATTTATTACCTTTACTATACGTTTCCCTTTGCCTTTACCTAGAATTTTTCCTTTCATAATTTTCTTATTTCTAGTTGTGGCCTTTTCTTTCCTGGTTACATAAGTATATTCAACAGTTTTAGAAATGCCAGTTTGGTAGTGATGACCTCTTTAGCTTTTGCTTATCTGTAACACTTTATCCTTCAAAACCGAATGATAATCTTGTCAGGTAGGAAGTCAGGATAAACCTGGAGTTAACAGGCCAGTTTGGCCTTAGAGTACAAAATGAAGCAGGGCAAAGGCTAAGAGAGTTTAACCAAGAGAATGCACTGGTCATACCAAACACCCTCTTCCAACAACAGAAGAGACAGTTCTACACACAGACATCACCAGATGGTCAATACAGAAATCAGATTGATTATATTCTTTGCAGACAAAGATGGAGAAAATTTACACAGTCAGCAAAAATAAGACTGGGAGCTGACTGTGGCTCAGATCATGAGCTCCTTATTGCAAAATTCAGACTTAAAATGAAGAAAGTAGGGAAAAACACTAGGCCATTCAGGTATGACCTAAATCAAATCCCTTATGATTATAGGGTTAAAGTGACAGATTAAAGGGATAGATCTGATAGACAGAGTGCCTGAAGAACTATGGATGGAGGTTCATAACACTGTACAGGAGGTGGTGACCAAAACCATCCTCAAGAAAAAGAAATGCAAGAAGCAAAGTGGTTGTCAGAGGATGCCTTACAAATAGCGGAGAAAAGAAGAGAATTAAAAAGCCAAGGAGATAGGGAAAGATATACCCAACTGAATGCAGAGTTCCAAAGAAAAGCAAGGAGAGACAAGAAAGCCTTCTTAAGCGAACAATGCAAAGAATTAGAGGAAAACAATAGAATGGGTTGATCCTAAAGGAAATCAGTCCTGAATACTCATTGGAAGGACTGATGCTGAACCTGAAACTTGAATACTTTGACCAACTGATGAGAAGAACTGACTCACTGGAAAAGACCTGGATGCTGGGAAAGATTGAAGGCAGGAGGAGAAGGGAACAACAGAGATGAGATGGCTGGATGGCATCACTGACTCGATGGACATAAGTTTGAGTAAGCTCCGCGAGTTGGTGATGAACAGGGAAGCCTGGAGTGCTGCATTCCATGGGGTCACAAAGAGTTGGACATGACTGAGTGACTGAACTGAACTGAATAGAATGGGAAAGACTAGAGATCTCTTCAAGAAAATAAGAGATACCAAGGGAACATTTCATGCAAAGATGGGCACAATAAAGGACAAAAATGGTAAGGACCTAACAGAAGCAGAAGATATTAAGAAGAGGTGGCAAGAATATACAGAAGAACTCTACAAAAAAAGGTCTTACTGATCTGGATAACCACAATGGTATGGTCACTCACCTAGAGACGGACATTTTTATTTTTCTGTTCAGCTTCAGTGATTTCCACTACTCTGTGTTCAAGTGCTTACTTTTTCTCTTGTGTCATCTAATCTACTATTGATTCCCTTTATAATAGCATTTTTCATTTCAGCTATTGTATTCTTAAGCTTTGCTACTTTTTAATATTTTCTCTGTTGAAATTCTCACTATTGTCCATTCCTCGCTTGAATTTGGTATGCATTTTTATGATCATTACCTTAAACTCTTTACTGGGTAGATTGCTTATCTCGGTTTTATTTAGTTCTTTTTTCTGAGGCTTTGTCTTGTTCCTTCATTTGGAACATATTCTTCAGTGTCCTCATTTTGCTTAATTCTCTATGCTCATTTCTATGTATCAGGTAAGTTGGTTATGTTTCTCAGTCTTGGAGAAATGGCCTTATATTGGGGACATCTTATGGAGCCCAGCAATATAGCCCTCTCTGGGCATGAGAGCGAGTTATTCCAGAGCTATCCCCTATGTGTGTTGCATGTACCCTTGTGTTACGGTCCAGTCAACTACTGTGGGCATGCCTGTTGATGGGGCTGGCTCCCAGCCCAGGAGCTTTGAGGCTTTGCCTTGGCTTTGTGGTTTGCAAGGCCTGGTGACATGCAACCACTGTGGGCCTGCTTGTGTGTGGGACAGGTCTCTGGCTCTAATAGCCTAGAAGGAGGATTCCAAAAGAGCTCTTGCCAGTACCAATATCACCCAAATAGCTGCTGCCTGCATTCTGTCCTCATGGTGAATCCCATCTGCCTCTAGCCTCTCCAAGTGCCTAAGATCAGCAAGTGGTTCTATCCAAGAACCTTTCAAAGCACTGGCTCTGTGCCGGGACTCAGAGCTTGTGAAAATTTGCATGTACCCTTTAAGAGCTGACTCCCTGTTTTCTATAGCCCTCTGGCTCTTCTCAACATAAGCTCTGCTGATTTTCTAAGCTAGACATTCTTCTTGCTCATCTTCCTAACACAGGATCCCTGGACTAGGGAGTCTAATGTGGCACTCTGACCCTTTGGTCTTTGGGGAAGACTTCTGTGGTTATAACATCCCTCCTCCTATTTGTGGGTCACCAGCCTGGAGATGTGGGTCCTGGGGAGCCCATGTCTCCAAACCTCACCCATCTCACTCTTCTTTATAGCTTTTCTTGTGGAAAATCTTTTCTGCTCATCTTCAGGTCATTCTCATATGTATTTGCTCTGTAACTAGTTTTAATTTTGGTGTGCCCATAGGAAGAAGTGAGTTCCAGGTCTCCCTATTTGGCCATCTTAATCACTTTAGTCACTAGAAATATTCTGTTAAAAATTTTTATTTGCAAAATAATTAAGAATGTTACATATTTTATTTCCTATTAAAGTTCATAAAACCAAAATTTTCTAATTAAAGGCTCTGAGAAGTCCTACAGTAAAGAAATTGAATACGTAATTAATTGTTCAGTGTTAGCCATCTGTTGGTTTTACCTACTTAGCATGGGTTCTCCTTTCTAAGAACAGCACCCTAATTTTGTTCTGGGGAACTATTCCTCTTGCTTGATCACAGTGCTGCAGGGCTGTTAATCAGCTTGCTCTGTCCTGGCTAAAATATGGACATATGGCCCAAGAAAAGGCAATTAGATGCTTTCTCTCTGGAATTTGTATCTTGAGTAGAGCAAGGCAGTAATAAAATATAGTTGAAGCCTTTTATCCCAGTCATGGTGTCCTGCTTCCTGGATTTTTAATATTGCTCTTTTTCTTGCGCCTTTAATACTTGGTTATTCAGCTTTTCCTTGTATTGTCGTTCATATTGTGCACTGTGCAGGAGATGGAAAGCATTCGCTTATCAGTTCAGCTCAGCTCAGTTCAGTTCAGTCACTCAGTCATGTCCAACTCTTTGCAACCCCACGGACTGCAGCACACCAGGCTTCTATGTCCATCACCAACTCCCGGAGCTTACTCACACTCATGTCCATTGAGTCAGTGATGCCATCCAACCATCTCATCCTCTGTCGTCCCCTTCTCCTTGCGCCTTCAATCTTTCCCAGCATCAGGGTCTTTTCCAATGAGTCAGTTCTTCGCATCAGGTGACCAAAGTGTTGGAATTTCAGCTTCAGCATCAGTCCTTCCAATGAATATTGAGGACTGATTTCCTTTAGGATAGACTGGTTGGATCTCCTTGCAGTTCACCTTATAGACTTATTTTAACTCCTGTGAGAGTTTAACCCCATCTCCTATGGGGATAGACTGTGGAGAGTCTGGGACTTCTGGCTGCATGTTGAGGCAGTAGAGGAGAGCTCTTGATACAACAGACTTGCGCTGGCATCCAGGAATGTACATTCACCCTGGAGACCTGTATGTCCACTTATTGACGCCTGCACACGCACAACAGGTCTTATTCCTATGTAACTTGAGTATCCCCTGAGGTTGCTTCTCTTGCTCCCCCACAGCTGTCAGATGCACTGGCACATCTGAAACTCCCCATTTAAGTACAGTCCCCCTGGCTGGGGAGTCGTCCTGAGGGCATGGAGCATGCCTACTGCCAGGGTGTGTAACCTCCAGTATCAAGATGTGGCTGAACAGCTAGAAACACGAGCACACCTATGTGCGTGCCATTACAGCTTCTGCTTACTGGGGCCCTTGCAAATTTCCTTTAGGAGGGTCTGGGAAACCAATGTTATGTATCTGTAGTAGTCTGTTTGAGCTGACAGAACAAAATACCACAGACCGGGTAGCTTATAAACAACGCAAATATATTTATCACAGTTCTGGAGGACTGAAGTCCAAGGTCAGGGTGTCAGCATGGTTGGGTCCTGCTAAAAGTTCTCTTCCAGGTTGCAGACTGCCAACTTTTCTGTGCCCTCACATGGTGGAAGGGATGAAGAATCTCTGTGGGGCCTTTTTATTTTTTTAAAATTTTATTTGGCTGCCCTGGGTCTTAGTTGTGGCATGCGGGATCTGTAGTTGTGGCACCTGGGATCTTTAGTTGTGGCATGAGAAATTTCAGTTGCAGCCTGTAGGATCCAGTTCCCCACACAGAGATCGAACCTGGGTGCCCTGCACTGGGAACTCAGAGTCACAGCCTCTGGACCATCAGGGAAGTCCTATTCCGACGTGGGGCTTTTTAAAATAAGGGCACAAATCCCATTTATGAGAGCTCTATCCTTATGACCTAATCATCACCCAGAGGACTGACTTCCTATTCAATGTGTGAATTTTGTGGGGCACAAGCATTTGGACTATAACAGTGTCCAAGCAAGAGGCTTTAATTTTACTTTGAGTGGCTTTGAAGGAGTCTTTTGGGCCTAGAAAAAAAACAACAACGGTCTCAAAGGCCCTCGCTGGATCATTTAACTTCGGAGAAAACAAAACAAAATTTTAGGTCCTGCCCTGATGCTCCAGGCTTGTTGCATCTATCTGGGACTTAACACCCCCTGTCCACCCCCTACATCTGCCCAGAAGACTTATTACCCTCTGTCCGGAAATCTTCCACCCCCTACACCTGCCCAAGAGACTTATCACCCCCTGCCCAACTACAAATGCCATCTCAACTGAAGAATACCCCAAACATCCACCCGATTAATACTTCCCTTATTGTTTCCACAAACCTCAGTATAAATATGGAGCCTCCCTGATCCCTCTCCGCGCTCAGCCTGGTTGTTAGGCCAACTGTTGCCCCTCCTTGCCTGAATAAAGGTAACCGAGAATCTCAGGGATGGGGGAGCCTGGTGGGCTTCCGTTTATGGGGTCGCACAGAGTCGGACACGACTGAAGTGACTTAGCAGCAGCAGCAGCACTTCTGTTGAGGTCGTCTTTCCTTTTTCTGCCTCGGCCCTAACTATACCTTACAGGCTTCCCAGGTGGGGCAATGGTAAACAATCTGCCTGCCAATGCAGGAGATGCCACAGACATTGGTTCAGCCCTTGGGTGGGGAATATCCCCTGGAGAAGGAAATGGGAAACCACTCCAGTATTCTTGCCTGGAAAATTCCATGGACAGAGGAGCCTGGCAGGCCATAGGGTCACAGTCAGACATGACTGAGCATGCATGCACATGCATATACATATACATATTTATATTTACTTATGCACATACATACGCGGGCTGAAGCTCAAGCTGGAATCAAGATTGCCAGGAGAAATATCAATAACCTCAGATATGCAGATGACACCACCCTTATGGCAGAAAGCGAAGAGGAGCTAAAGAACTTCTAGATGAAAGAAGACAGTGAAAAAGCTGGCTTAAAACTCAACATTCAAAAAATGAAGATTATTGTATCTGGTCCCATTACTTAATGGAAAATAGATGGGAAACAATGGAAACAGTGAGAGACTTAATTTTTTGCACTCCAAAATCACTGTGGATGATGACTGCAACCATGAAGTTAAAAGACACTTGTTTCTTGAAAGGAAATCTACGACAGACCTAGACAGCGTATAAAAAGTGGAGACATTACTTCACCAACAAAGGTCCATAGAGGCAAAGCTATGGTTTTTCCAATAGTCATGTACAGATGTGAAAGTTGGACCATAATGAAGGCTGAGTGCTGAGGAATTGATGCTTTCAATCTGTGGTGCTGGAGAAGACTCTTGAGAGTCCCTTGGACAGCAAGGAGATCAAACCAGTCAATCCTAAAGGAAATCAACTCTGAATATTCATTGGAAGGACTGATGCTGAAGCTCTGATACTGTGGCCACCTGATGTGAAAAGCTGACTCCTTGGAAAAGACCCTGATGCTGGGAAAGACTGAGTGCAAGAGAAGGGGACGACAGAGGATGAGATGGTTGGACAGCATCATGGACTCAATGGACATAAGTCTGAGCAAACTCTGGGAGATAGCGAAGGACACGGAAGCCTGGTGTGCTGCAGTCCATGGGGTTGCAAAGAATCAGACACTACTGTTCAACTGAAAAACAATTTGTTATATACATGTATGGGCCAATTTGAAAGATAAGTTTGATAGAATCCTGCCTCTCCTTTTATGTATTCACTTCTTTCTCTTTCCCTACTCTTTGCCTTTCTTTACTGATGAGAGAGTTACATGTCTGGTTTCTACTTTCCCTGGGTGGTATGGTATTTATTTGTGCAATAATAAACTAACAGTAATTTTTGTTTGAAGAAGGAGCATCCTTTTTAATTTGTACTAATTGCAGTCTTGTCTCTGGGCTGCCTCAGATCCTTCTAAACTATCAATACTTCAGCCAGAGTCAGGCAAGGTTGCTCATACATGAACCTTAGGCAATTCCTCCCATGCCATATTTTAAGACTCCTCTAGTTCCTTAAAACCTTTGGTTCCTGGTCCCTAGAACAGGACTAGAAACAAAGATACCCAATTTTATTAATGAGAAACTGAAAGCCCATTAAAATGAACAAGAGGCGGGATTTCTAGGAATGCAGACTAAAGAAGATGCCAAATTCTATGCCTCTAAAACAACTGGAGAACATCACTCATTATTAGAGAAATGCAAATCAAAACCACAATGAGGTACCACTTCACACCAGTCAGAATGGCTGCCATCTAAAAATCTGCAAGCAATAAATGCTGGAGAGGGTGTGGAGAAAAGGGAACCCTCCTACACTGTTGGTGGGAATGCAAGCTAGTACAGCCACTATGGAGAACAGTGTGGAGATTCCTTTAAAAATTGCAAATAGAACTACCTTATGACCCAGCAATCCCACTGCTGGGCATACACACTGAGGAAACCAGAATTGAAAGAGACACATGTACCCCAATGTTCATCGCAGCACTGTTTATAATAGCCAGGACATGGAAACAACCTAGATGTCCATCAGCAGATGAATGGCTAAGAAAGCTGTGGTACAGATACACAATGGAGTATTACTCAGCCGTTAAAAGAATTCACTTGAATCAGTTCTGATGAGATGGATGAAACTGGAGCCGATTATACAGAGTGAAGTAAGCCAGAAAGAAAAACACCAATACAGTATACTAACACATATATATGGAATTTAGAAAGATGGCAATGACGACCCTGTATGCAAGACAGCAAAAAAGACACAGATGTGTATAACGGACTTTTGGACTCAGAGGGAGAGGGAGAGGGTGGGCTGATTTCGGAGAATGGCATTCTAACATGTATACTATCATGTAAGAATCGAATCGCCAGTCTATGTCTGACGCAGGATACAGCATGCTTGGGGTTGGTGCATGGGGATGACCCAGAGATGTTATGGGGAGGGAGGTGGGAGGGGGGTTCATGTTTGGGAACGCATGTAAGAATTAAAGATTTTAAAATTTAAAAAAAGGGGGGGAAGAAAAGAAAATGATCTGAAACAACCATTTCAGGGCTCTGAAAATTGACAGAGGCAGATAACAAATTGATAAACATTTATTCATGAGAGGCTGCTAAACTTTGGGTAAGAACAATGGGAGTCTGTAGCCTGCTTGCCTGGGGCTGCTCCATACCCCTGGCCCAGATCTATCCACACAGAAGTGTGCTAGGGTGGGGCTGCCTGTGAAAAGCAGCAGCCTAGCTGCCAGAGGGGACTGACTTGATTTGGAGTGAAGCGCACTGTCAGTAAAATTAGAAAACTCATTAGAAAACAAATAGGAAAAGCCTTGCCTGCCTGAGGTTGTGGCCCAAAATTCAACAGGGAGATCTTGGAAATTAGACTAGCTCTTCACATATCATTGGCCGACTGAGAGGATGTGCACACACAAGAAGCCCAGCCTGGTGCTCTATGATGACCCAGAGCGGTGGGATGAGGGGAGGGGAAGGGAGGCTCAAGAGGCAGAGGATATACAGATAATTACGTGATTCGTATTGTTGTATGGCAGAACTCAACAACATTGAAAAGCAACTTTCCTCCAATTAAAAAAATAAATAAATAAAATACATACAAAAAGAAAAATCCTGGGAGGTGACTAGTGGAAAATAAAAGCTGGGGCACACTTGAAACTGACCTGTATACATATACAGAATGACAATAACAGCACCAAGAACAAAGAAGAACTGGAGCTATACTGGAAAAATGTTGCCGTATTTTACCAGAATTAAGTCAGTATTAACATGAAATGAATTGTAGTAAGATGTATATTGTAATCCCTAGGGCAATTACAAAGAAAATAACTTAAAAAACTAGAGTTAAAAAGTGAATTGATTTGAAAGCATCATCTAACCAGTTAATGGGAGTGGAGACAATTCACCTGCCTACCTTAGTTTCTCTTTGTGTCAGTTCAGGACAGTCACACCAGCCACACATCCTCACTTAGGTTCTGACCTCCCATCTTATATTTGACTTAGTTCTCTGGAACACCCAGTATACTGCAGCTACTTATGTAACGAGCAGAAGGAGCAAGCCCCTTTGGGCCTTCCTGGATAGACTTCTCACTATCCTTTGCTTTAACTCCTCTCTGAAGTACCTAGATAATATTGGGTTGGCCACAACATTCATTCAAGTTTATGATATGGAAAAACCCAAATGAACATTTTGGCCAACCCAGTAGTATCTGGTATATATTTCCTGAGTTGTTTTACAGGTGCTAAAGCCACCACCAAAGAAGATGGTGGTTAACAACTTGGTAACCATGAGCACATAACCCCCAGGCTTCCTGGAGCTCAAGGACTGATCATGTTAACTCCTGTGACATTGCCCTGTTACCTTAGCATCAACCAACCAGAGAACTGTGCTCAAGCTGATCACATACCCTGTGACTCCCCTTCCTTACCTGGCCTTTAAAAACGCTTTCTTGAAACTCATCAGGAGTTTAGGTTTTTGAGTATTTGATGTCCCAGGGGCCTTCTCTGGCACTTTACAATAAACACTTCACAGCAAGTCAGAGTTACCAAATTGGCTTTATTGCACGTGGGCCAGTGGACCCAAATTTGGTTCAGTAACACTTGGCCTCTAGCCAAAATTAGAAAATCTGCTGTGGCTGGGCTGTTCATTCTCTATTGTTCCCCTCCCCCAAGCAGGCCATGAACTTGGCTACCTCTTCCTGGAGCTGAAGGACTCAGCAGAGATATCAGAAAAAGTCAGGGTGCTTTGGGGAAACTTGAGTATCACAGGATTTTCCATCTACTTTTAGTGCAGTAGAACCTAGGGGAGGCCTTGCATCATATTTCAATGCACTGACTGTAGCCTCCTGCATTTCCTATGGTCCTGTTATTCCAGAAGATGAGCTGTACTACTGTTCCTTCCACCTCATATACATACACACCATTCCCCTTCCCACAGCCTCCTTTCTTCACCCCCAAAGCTCATATTTTATGTTCTAACATATCAAACTCTCTTCTGCCCCATCTTATTCTTCTCCATCAGAAGGACAATACTTGGGGTTATTATACTTTGCTTGGGCTAAGTGATTTCAAAAGCCCTGTTTTTCCATTCATTATTATTCCTGTGTTTCTAAGACTTTATTTTGTATGGGAATTATCTGGGGAGCTTATTAAGATGCAGAGTTTGGCTTAGCAGGTCTAGGGGGGAGCCCAAGACTGTATTTCTAATGTCAGCTGGAGAAAAAGACACAACCTAAAAGTTGTGAGTTAAGTTTTATTCTGTGACCTTGTTGAGGACTTCAGCCTGGGAGGACAGCCTCTTAGATAGCTCTGAAGAACTGTTTTGAAGAGGTAAGGGAGGAGACAGTATTTATAGAAGTTTTTTGCAGGGGGAAAAAAAAATGTGTGGTCAAACATCAAAAGATTACAGCTAATCACTAAACCAGTCATCTCAAGTTAATAATTATTCCTTAGATAACTATCTAGGGCCAGTATCCAAAGTGCATAAGGCTTCCTATTTTTCTCTATTCTGAATTCCATTCAAGATGCACCATGGTGGGGAGGGCCACTGCAGTGGCTAATGGATTGATTCTTGTTGACTAGGATGGCAGCAATGTTCCCTGTCCACACTAATACGGTCCCAGGACATGGGATGTTGCTGTTCAGTGGACTGTACTTTGAGTAACTGAGTTCTAGACTTTGGAGCAAATATTGACATAACATTCTTTAAAGGTACTGAACTAAAAGAAATGAAAAATAAAACTAAAATGTATTATAAGAAAGACATTGAATCAGGGTTATTGACTTCAGAATGTAAACTTTTTAACAAAACTTTCAATGCTAGCATGTTTTTTGGTGTGTTTTGTCTAGGTTCTACTATCATCCCTGGCACCTTGCATCTCTCTTTCAACAGAATTTAATATTATACTGATTCCTCTTGAAGCCCTTCCAACGGAGTATATTGATTGAGGTAAGAAAAATAACTCATTATATTCATCCACCCTGCCATCTGTACAATCATTTTTTTAAGCTTCCAAACCACTACCTCTTCATCCATCCAGTGGTTCCTAGAGTCTACTAAGACATGCCAATGCTGTGAAGGATGTAGGTGTTAATGAGACAGTTTTTGCCCCCAAGAAATTTCATCTTTGGTGGAGATGACACAATTCTTATGATATATTCTGAAGGACAGTATTGATGTAAAGCCTTAAGTGTTGTCAGAGTGCTAGTTAAGGAGTTAGCTGCAAACTTGGGTCATTCATGATCAGACCATTCAACAAACAATATTTTCAACAATATGGACAAAACAGAATTTTATTTTCTAGCTAATACAGCTTTTCAGATTTTTCTCCTGCCTCTTTGCACAAAGGATCAATTTGAATTAAAAAAGAAATCAAAATTCTACCTTCTTTGTTTTCAGAAAGATGCAGTTTTTCTATAACACAGGCAAAAATGAGAGGAATTGGCAGGGGTGTCTTTAAGGAGGTAGTGATTACCAGTATAGAGAGTAGTGTTTGTTGATTTATTTCAGTCAGGAAGCTTTATAGAGACTGCAATAACTCTGGGGGTGCTTCCAGTTTGGAGTGCAGGGGTAGAATTGCAAAACTTTAGAAGGGACTTTTTAAAGTTCATATTACTCATTGCCTCCCAGATTGGCTAAGTCAAACATCCTATTAGAGGTATTGGGTTGGCCAAAAATATACTTTGGGCTACGGAAAAACCCAAACAAACATTTTGGCCAATCCAATATATCTAGGATTTCTATTCTTAGTCTCTCCCTCCCAGACAAATCAGTATATGCTAGCAGTGACTCTACTAGTATTTTTATTAAGGCAAATCAACTTTAAAAATTCATATGTATTTGATGGTGATGATCAATCAGTTCAGTTCAGTTCAGTCGCTCAGTCGTGTCCGACTCTTTGCGACCCCATGAATCACAGCACACCAGACCTCCCTGTCCATCACCAACTCTCGGAGTTCACTCAGACTCATGTCCATTGAGTCAGTGATGCCATCCGGCCATCTCATCCTCGGTCGTCCCCTTCTCCTCCTGCCCCCAATCCCTCCCAGCATCAGAGTCTTTCCCAGTGAGTCAACTCTTTGCATTAGGTGGCCAAATTATTGGAGTTTCAGCTTTAGCATCAGTCCCTCCAATGAATACTCATGAGTGATCTCCTTTAGGATGGACTGGTTGGATCTCCTTGCAGTCCAAGGGACTCTCAAGAGTCTTCTCCAACATCACAGTTCAAAAGCATCAATTCTTTGGCACTCAGCTTTGTTCACAGTCCAACTCTCACATCCATACATGACCACTGGAAAAACCATAGCCTTGACTAGACAGACCTTTGTTGGCAAAGTAATGTCTCTGCTTTCCTAACGAAGGCAATTAGGTGCTATCTAGGTTGATCATAGCTTTCCTTCCAAGGAGTAAGCATCTTTTAATTTCATGGCTGCAATCACCATCTGCAGTGATTTTAGAGCCCAGAAAAATAAAGTCAGCCACTGTTTCCACTGTTTCCCCATCTATTTCCCATGAAGTGATGGGACCAGATGCCATGATCTTCGTTTTCTGAATGTTGATCTTTAAGCCAACTTTTTCACTCTCCTCTTTCACTTTCATCAAGAGGCTTTTTAGTTCTTCTTCACTTTCTGCCATAAGGGTGGTGTCATCTGTATATCTGAGGTTATTGATATTTCTCCCGGCAATCTTAATTCCAGCTTGTGCTTCTTCCAGTCCAGGATTTCTCATGATGGACTCTGCACAGAAGTTAAATAAGCAGGGTGACAATATATAGCCTTGACATACTCCTTTTCCTATTTGGAACCAGTCTGTTGTTCCATGTCCAGTTCTAACTGTTGCTGTAACTTAAAATGCATGAACCTCTTTTTCTCTTCTACTTTTCACAGCTAGATGAGTAAGTGAATTCTAGATAATTCTGTTGGTTCATTCTCTCTTCAACTTTCTTCCTGCCTGTATTCAGCCAAACTGATAAGACGTCAAGATGGAAAAGTAGAGTAGGGGGTCTCAGGCCCCACTGTAACCTTTATCAAGGTGTTGCACTTGGGTTCCAAGCTTGGAACAACTATCAGTAAAGTGGTAGCTTGGTTTTTATGTATTATTCCTTTTTTAGATTGCTCCTTTAGGATCTCCAATGGAAGGTGAAGACATGTGGAGCAAGATTTGGGCATTTCTGAGTCCCTGGCTATAAAATCATTAATATCTCACTTTAACTCCCTGCTGCTACTAGAGATAGAAAGTAGAACAGTGTATTGGTTAGGGTTCAGTGCACGAGAGAAAAGCCACTTTAGCTATTTAATGCAAGAAAAAAATTAAGGAAGGAAATTAGGTGCTGAAAGACAGGGAAGTCAGGCATGCTGCAGTCCATGGGGTCACAAAGAGTTGAACACGACTGAGCAACTGACCTGAACTGAAAAATCACTGGAGGGTTTCCCTGGTGGCTCAGCGGTAAAGAATCTATTTACTAATGCAAGAGACACGGGTTCTATCCCTGGGTCAGGAAGATCCCATGGAGCAGCAAATGGTAACTCACTCCAGTATTCTTACCTGGGAAATCCCATGAACAGACAGGCCTGCTGAGCTATAGTCCATGGGGTCATAAAGAATTGAACACAACTGAGTGTCTAAACAACAACAACAAAAATCACTGGGAGGGTAGGAGGAGAGAAATCATTCCTGCCAGAACAGCAAGACCAACTGCTGGAAAGTTATCACCTCTGAGGACATCCCCAGAAATTCTGAGTAGAAAAACTCATCACTCTGGAGCCAGGGATCCTACACTGCATGATCTGAATAGGTCTCCAAGGATCAGAATCAAAGTCAGGAGGCTACTATCCCCACTGCCTCCATTACAACTGCCTCTCTTACACACACTGGGACTCTGCTGTAGCAACATCTTCTGTCTTTGAGAGAATATTGGCCAGAAGAGAAGCAGTCAAAAGGCTCAAGGAAAAGGCCTGTGCTCCATTTCTGCCTTCTATATTTTGCACAAGTGTCTCTAATTGGTGAGTCATAATTTGAGTCCACACCCTAGCTGAAAAGGAGTCTGACAATGCAGACTTACACCTTGTGTAGTACAGACAGGCATGACAGCAGGAGGGAGGAAAGGAAGCTGAACAAGGAGTCAGTCCATCATGACAGGGAGCAAATGAAGAGGGTAGCTCTGTGTTATAGACTGAATGGATGTGGCTCTCAAATTCATGTGCTGAAATCCTAACTCCCAAAGTGATGGCATCAGGAGGTAGGGCCTTTGGGAGGTTATTAGGTCATAAGAGTGGTGTTCTCATGGATAGGACTAGTACTCTTGGAGCTTCCCTGGTAGCCCAGTGGTGAAGAATCTGTCTGCCAGTGCAGGGGACATGAGTTTGATTCCTGATCCAGGAAGAACCCTCATGCTGCAGAGCAAATACCCCCATATGCCACAACTACTGAGTCCAAGCTCTAGAGCCCTTGAGCTGCAGCTACTGAAGCCTGTGTGCCCTACAGCCTGTGCTCTGCAACGAAAGAAGCCACCACAATGAGCAGCCTGTGCACGGCAATGAAGAGTAGTCCCCACTCAACGCAACTAGAGAAAGCCTGCACACAGCAATGAAGACCCAGCGTAGCCAAAAGTAAATACATTTTTTAAAAATTAAAGAAAAAGAAGACACATGAGAAAGCTTCCTTCCTCTCCTTTCTGCCATGTGAAGATACAAGAAAACAACAGTCTGCTGTCCGGAAGAGACTTCTCACCAGAATCCAACCATGCAGACACTACTGATCCTGGACTTCTGGCCTCCAGAACTGCTTTTGTTTGTAAGCCACCCAGTCTATGATATTTTGTTACAGCAGCCCCAACAGACTAAGATATGGTGGTGTATTACTTTATACGTTAAAACATGCTCTAATTAAGTATTACATACTCAAGAAAAACTTGGGAAAACATGAAAAGTATAAAGAATGTAATAAACATCGGATATTGATATTGGTTGCAAATAGGAGAAACCCTCTAAAGTGACTGGCATCAACAGAAAAACATGTGTGCAAAGGACAATGCAAGAGCTCCTGGAATAATGAAAAGACTTTAAAAAGGACAAGGTTAGCTGTCTTGGTTCTTTATGGTTTACTGGTTCCTGTTTCAAGCTTCTGAGAGATTTTACCATTTACCTTCTCTTCCTCAGATTGGGTGGATGCTGGGCCATTTTTCAAGATGAAGAATTTGGAAAAATGACTCCTTAGATCCTGCATCCTTGATATTCCTCAATTTTGTAATCTTCATCAATTATATAATGCTCTGATATTTATTAATTTGAAGGCTCTTGAGGGACCTATACTTTGACACTTCAAAAAACTACAAGATAAAAATGGTGGTGGGTGGCCCAGGGGTTGAGAGTCTGTCTTGCAGTGTGGGGTAGGGCATGGATTCAGTCACTGGTCAGGGAACTGAGATTTCCACATGCTGTGAGCCCCAGTGAAAAAGGTCCCACATGACGCACTGGAAAAGATTGAAGGTAAAAGGAGAAGAGGGCAGCCCAGATGAGATGGTTAGATAGCATCACCGACTCAATGGACATGAATCTGAGCAAACTCCAGGAGGTAGTGAAGGACAGGGGAGCCTGGTGTGCTGCAGTCTGTGCGGTTGCAAAGAGTCGGACACACAATAATAACAACAATAATGCAATGAAGATCCTGTGTGCCACAGCTGGGACCCAATGTAACCAAAGAAACAGATAAATAAATATTAAGAAAAACAAGGTTAAAGGTTTAAAAGCCAACCAACCTAAAATAATATAGAAGCTTAGGATGGGTAGGGAAGACAGTCAGTTGGTTGTTTGAAAATAAGAGTCAGGGCCAGAGTGACAAGGTTGAAAACAATTAGCACTGATGTGGTTGGAGGGGACGTTAGCTCATATTCCTCTTTTTCTGATTAAGAACTAATAGAGAAATTAAGATGTCAGTAGATGAGAGCAATGTTCTGTTTCATTACTGGCAAGATTGGCCTGGTGAACATGGTAAATGTAGCTTAGATACATTGCTTCAATTGGGTTTCCTAAAACTCCTTCTGATTTGAAATGACTGAGGCCTACAGTTAAGCTTAGCGTATGGAGGAGAACAGGACTTTTGCTTCAACATCTTAACCTCTCCCTAATAAAGGCCTGTATAAAAATGTATAAAAAAGTGTCAAAGTTTATTGTCACTCAATTATGTACAGCAATTCTCCTTCCATGGAAAGAAAATGTTCCATTCAGGTGGAGTTTTCCAAAACTGTTTTCTTTTTTTGGAATAGAAGTCATTTATCTAGAAACATTTGGATAAATGTTTCTAGATAAATAGAAACATTTTTAATAGAACTGAAATAATGGATATAAGAAAACTGGGAGAACAAGAATAAGAGGACCAAAATAGTGAAATTAAGTAAATAAAATAAAAACAGAGACTTCTCTAAAACGACATGATTAAACAAAAAATGGTTAGACTAGCCTAAGAAACTATAAGAATGGTCAGAGGAATAGGTGAAAAACCAGAAAAAAATGGATGCTCAAGAAATCAAGGAAGGGACTTCCCTGGTGGTCCAGTGGTTGAAACTCTGTGTTTCTATTGCGGTAAGCATGAGTTGGATCCCTGGTTTGGGAGCTAAGATCCTGCATGCCGTACACCATGTCCTATCCCCACTAAAAAGAAATCAAGGGAAGAAAGAATTTGGGACATAGATGGTCACTGGTAGAAAGTATGAGTAAGCTGAGTACTGAAATAGATTTTTTTTTTAATTGAAGTATAGCTGATTTACAGTGTTGTGCTAATTTCTATTGTATAGTAAAGTGACTCAGCTATCCACATAAATACATTTTTTTAAATATTTTTCATCATGGTTTATCTCAGGATATTGAATATAGTTCCTTGTGCTATACAGTAGGGCCTCGTTGTTTATTCATTCTTTATGTAATATTATAGCCTGCATCTACTAACCCCATCCCTCCCCCACTCTCCCAAAATGAGTTTTTTAAAGCAATTTATTGAGGTGAAATTCACATAACATAAAATTGTCTTACACTGACTAATTCAGTGGCATTTAGTATATTAACAAGGTGTAACCATCACCTCCATGTAGTTCCAAAACATTTCCATTACTTCAGAGTAAAACCCTGTATGCATTAAGTGGCTTCTCTCTTTTCCCTTCCCCTAGGCCCTGGTAACCACCAATCTGTGTTCTATCTCTATAGACTTAACTATTCTGAGTATTTCATATAAATGGAAGCATACAACATGTGCCCATTTATGTCAGGCATCTTTCATTTAGCGTAATGGTTTCAAGGTTCATCAATATTAAGGCATTTATCAGTGCTTTGTTCCTTCTTATGGCCGAATAATATTATATTCTCTCTATATATACATATATATATATGTCATGACTTTTTATCCATCTATCCATTGATAGATGTTTGGTCTGTTTCTACTACTGGCTCCTATGAATAGTGTTGCTGTGATCATGCGTGTGTATGTACCTTTTTAGTATCTGTTTTCAGTTTTTTAGAGTATATATGTAGGAGTGGAAGAGTGGGGTTATATGATAATTCTATGCTTAATTTTTGAGGAACTATCAAACTGCTTTCTGAAAACTTATTTCAGATTTAGCAATTTGATATTAATTGTTGATCCTAGCTAGAAGAGTACCAGGAGAATAATGACTACAAAACAGATGGCAAGGGATTAAGAAGTAAATGAGTTTAAAAATTAAAAAAAAAAATTAACAGCTTTATTGATGTATCCTTGACATATGCTAAACTGCACATACTAAAACCACAGGTTTTATTTAGTATAGGCACTTCTTCCTCTGAGACAGAAATAAGCTAACTAAGAGTAAGAGGGTATTTTATATACAGATAAGTTAGAAGTGGAGGGGAGAGGTATTAAGGGATTTGACATCTAATGGGTTTTTTTCCCTTGGTAAAAGAGTTATCATATTGAAATGAGAACAGTAGTGTGGGAATAAGGGGGGTTAAGAAGACGATAGAGGCAATCGATGTTTATCCCAAATTCATTCTCCTCTTCCTTTTTAGTAACAGAGCCTTGATTTTGTTTAAGTAAGTGACAAAGACAGCTAAAAGACTTCATTTCCCAGTTTCCCTTACAACTAAACGTGGCCATGTGGCTAGTGTCTACATATATACGTGTGTGTGTGTGTGTGTGTGTGTGTGTGTGTGTGTGTGTTATAAGGAACTTCTAGGAAGGCTTCCTAAAGAGAGAGAACTTAGCTTTGAGGGGAACCCATTTGCTTCTCTGGCCTTTCACTTTCTGGCTGTTTAGGACATGACAACTGGTGCTCCAGCAGTCATCGTTTTGTGTCATGAGGTTTTCGGCAGGATAGAAGCCATCTGCTGAAGATGGCAGAATAGAAGGATAGACATCTAGGTTCTGATGAGTTTGTGCTGGTGTCTCCAGAGCACACTATGAACCTCTGATTCTTTTACCCAGTTAAGAATTAAACTGAGATCAAGTTTAGGCCACTGTTATTTTGTGTTTCAGTTATAACTACCCAAATACAACCTCGAGTGAAATAGGATCATATTAAAGCTTTAGTACATTCTCTGTGGTAAGTGGGAAAGAGAATCATGGGCTGAGGCCGCAGTGGGAGGGAGTCATCAGCTTGCAGGACTGTATGCTCTTCTCCACTGTAGGCAGCCTAGAAGCAGCATCAGAGGCATAGACTTAATGGATTCTCTAAGACTTGGGAGCCATTCTAGCAGAGGCAGCTAAACACCTGTTGAGTGAAGAACTGAAGATGGTGCAGTTATTGGGTTTGAAGCCTTTGACCTTGGGATCCAGGTCAAACAGGAAAGACAGTTAAGCCAAATGGTGATGGATGACCTGAGGGTACTGGATTCTTGAAGAGGACTTTGGAAGGGTTTTTATGGCTCTATAGGTAGAGGTTTAGGAAACTGTGATCAGATAGCTGAACAGTCATGCTAAGGCCCGTGTGTGGCTATGGGAGTGAGGAGATTACTGCAGCAGGATGGAAATGAAGTTATTGGCACAAAGGGCCAGAGAATGTTTGCTTTCTTTGAAGGTGGGGTGGGGGAGGTAGGGGGAGGATCCTGTTTACTGAAGTGACCCAGCAGGATATCAACTTGAAATCTGCTAAGATAACTGAAACAGAGAGGAACAACAATTTTAGCTTAGGCAGGTCACACTGAAAATTTCTGGAAAGAATTCCAAATGGGCTGATGAGTGCTTTAAAACAGGGCCACTAGAGAGACAAGGAGAATGCAGGAACTACCACCACGACCAAAATACAGTACAAACATCTCCAATTAAGTGAAAGGACCAAGGGGCCTCTGGCCAAGATCCCTGAGGTGGACAGCGACTTTTGGAAAAGCATCAACAAATTAAATTAGACATATTTTCTGTTCAGCTGTCTTCTGAACATGAATAATATTTCAATTAGTGTCATTCAGGGAGGATGACTTCTGTTAAAATCAGTGATTCTTCTCCAGGACTCAGATATGACGTTGAAGGAAAGAACAGACCAGGGACAGGGATGTTGTGTGTGTTTTTAGAGAAATCACTGTGATTTTGTATTGATTTGTACCAGAGAAATAAAGTGTAATTTAATGAAATACATAATGTTCTCAGCCAGGGTAGCATATCAGCCTGGAAATGAGGGGAAAATGGTCAGTAGATTGAATTCCTCAGATGATGGCAGTGCTTTTAGAGCAGAGGCTATTAACCTTTCCAGCATAGAGATATCCTCTCCTCAGAACATCAGGAGGCAGCGAGACATGGTGGTAAGGTTGAGTTCTATGATTAGATTCTCTAATTCTGAATCCCTGCTTTTTGAGATATTCACCAGGTGTCCTCGGGCAAGTAATTTAACCTTTGCATGCTTCAGTTTCCTTATCTTAAAAATTCACCTTCCTGTCATTTTCACTGTCCGCACTGAAACCCTCCTCAGAGGTCAGCAATATCACCATGTTTGGTGTATACCTCTGAAGATAGTCTATGCACTTAACAGGCCACAGGTGTATTAATTTTCTCTCTTTCTGACGCACATGAAAAAGCACTTTTCTGTAACCTTCTAAAAAAAAAATTAACAGTAGTTTCTTAGAGATCATTCCAAGTGTTGCACAAAGAGCCTCCTCAAGTGTATTAAAACAGCTTTTGCATTCATTATCTTATTTGGAAATGACTGGTTGACTCTCCCCTTGTGTGACAATCAGCAGGGTTAATAAACTTGCCTATTGACACACAGGGAGAAAATTTCAGAGCTTGAACTAGGACACAGAACTTTGAACTTCACATCCACTGTTGATTTCCTAAGACCAGCCTGTCCCTGAAATTGATCTGAGGCCCCAGTGTTTTCTCTGTAACAAGTCCATCTGGATGTTTGCATCGAGCGGCACTGTTACCTTGGCCCAGTGTCTAACTAAATATAGTTGTTCTATAAATGTTTGTTGAGTGAAATACGACTGGTTAATTCCTAACCCTGGATGATGATTCACAATTTTATCATTAATCCCTGATGTTTCCTAGGAGATATAGCCTTAGCATATGTGCTAATGGAAATGCTGACCATGAGTGCAAATACAAAATGTCCTGGTCTCAGCCAAGCACAAATCGTTTAGCGAGCTGGAAATATTTGCACGGTCTTTCAGCTATCACACCCGTGAATCAGCTAGCACCCCTCCTGGCCCACAAGGCCTCCAGCCTGTTAGTTCTACTTCTCAGAAACGGTATCTTTAATCTCCAGTTCTGTCCTCCTGTGATTCCTATATTTATTGAACAGAGAGATGAACTGAGTAAATTGTACATTGCTTTTAAACCCCCCCCCCCTTTTTTTCTAGGAATCTGTTTTCTTGGAAAATGATTACAGAAATTCACCTAGCTGCGTGTTTGTACAAATGTGTGTATTAAGAGTGGGTGACACTCTCCTGTTTAGTGTGAACATATTCTGCCATGTGAAGGAGGAAGCCCAAGCCTTTGAGAGTCCTATATAACCTAGTTGTCTGCATGTGATGGCTAAGGGAGGCATCCGTTAGGTAGCATTTTGTTAGGCTTTCTGCTTGGGCAGCTTCTGTTTTCATCTTTTACTTATTTATTTATTTACTTATACTGATAACTGAGGTATACAGTGCATGTAGGGAAACCAGGTAGACACAGGTTGAGTACCCTATTTGAGCAATGAGTTGACTAATTTCCAATCAGTTGGGCATTTCCTTGGGCTTCCCTGGTGGCTCAGATGATAAAGAATCTTCCTGCAGTACAGGAGACCTGGGTTTGATCCCTGGGTTGGGAAGATTCCCTGGAGAAGGAAATGGCAAACCTCTCCAGTATCCTTCCCTGGAAAATCCCATGGACAGAGGAGCCTGGTGGGCTGCAGTCCATGGGATTGCAAAGAGTTGGGCACAACTGAGCGACTAACAATCTTGCTTTTTTGGGCACTTTCTAGTAATCTTTTTGTTATTCATCTCTAACTGAATTCCAGGGGATACACTTTTAATGGTTTCAATATTTCAAAATTAGTTGAGACTTGATTTATGATCTAGCTTATGGAAAACTTTTATAATCCTCACAACCATACTATGAGATAGACGTTATCATCCTGGAAATTGGCACTGGAGAGGCTAAAAAAACCTTACTCAAAGTTGAGTTAAAAATTTGAATGCAGATATCCTGGCTCTTGGGCTTCTCAGGTGACATAGTGGTAAAGAATTTGCCTGCCAAAGCAGAAGATGCAGGTTCGATCCCTGCGTCAGGAAGATCCCCTGGAGTAGGAAATGGCAACCCGCTCCAGTATTCTTGCCTGGAAAACTTCATGGACAGAGGAGCCTGGTGGGCTATAGTTCATAGGGCCACAAAGAGTTGAACAGAACTGAGAGACTGAGCACACACTGGCTCTTAAGTCCATCATTGTAAGAACCATGGTATAATGTCTCTCCCCACAAGAGGGAAAAAAAAGTAGCCTCTTTAAAAGATCTTATATCCAAGGTCTTATGATATTCATTCTGGATGATGACTCATACTTAGCACAGGTAATATACGATGAACTTATTTTCAGAGTCTTATGCTGTTAGCTGGGTTGGGTATGCAAACTTATCAATGGAAAGGATGGGTCCATTGGTCCAAGGGTCCTAATTGGAAGGAATTTAGCTTAGGAGACAAGACTGTTAAGAAAAGCATGCCTGGGTTGTGGACATAGGAACACTGTTGTGGGAGAAATATGATAGGAGGTATCCTACTCACATTTCTATTGGTTCTACCCCTTGTACCAGGTCTTTTTGCCCAGGACCTGAAAGGGGAGTGAAGACAAGAATAGAATTACTTTGCAGGTGAGGAGTATTTCCCCACTGGACTTGAAGTGGCCATGTCTCAAAGGGAGAAAACTGGAAGAGTGGTCAGGAAGCCAGACTTCCCAGATCACCTCCCATGAGTCACAACATTGGCTCCAGGGCTCCTCAAGGTCACTGGTAGCCATATGAAGGAAACAGCAATCTGGATTCCATTTGCACACCCCATAAGAAGAACGGTGCCCAAACAGCTGTGGGGGAGAATCGCACTGACCCAGAGACCTAGGGTTTGAGCAGGTGGAGGCATCAGCTGGACTCTCCTTAGCTCAGAAATCACAGGCAGAGACGGAGATCTACAGTTTGGTTACATGGCCTCAACCTCCCCTTTTGGCTGCTAAGGCCTGAGAAATATTGTATGCATGTTGCATTTCTAAGGCAGGCAGAGCACCCAACAGACCCCTGCTGTGGAAGGATAAAAGCAACCTCATGTTTGCAAAACACATTCAAGATTCTTTTAAGCTTTTCAACACAAATTTATAATAAAAGATACTGTAATTGATTTGTAATATAAGATAACAGTGCTGCAAACATAACTAGTTTTCAAAATTCACTCCTACTTGCTACTGGGAAGACAACTTAAATTGTGGTTGATGCTAATGTACTTAACTGTCTTTATACTTTTAGTCTTTGACCTATCTTGCAGAGGATGGGAGTATTTTTGTCACGGTATCATAGAAAGAAATTATCTGAATGCTTCTGAATACAATTTATGTGGAAAGCTTTCATGTTACCATTTGATTCCTTCTTCTTTTTTTTTTTTGTAGGTTCTTTAGAGTTCATAAAGCACTTTCACATAAAATACCTCAATTGATTTTCAGAACAGTCTTAGGTAAGGCAGCTCCTACTATTCTCATTTTCCCTTTGGAGAAATTGTTTCCCAAAGAGGCATAAGGGATGCCCAGAATCACAGTAGGAGAAGCAGAAGAACTGGATTTGAACTCCATTCCTTGGAATTTAAGTCCAAAGTTTTTCCACTTCACCTCATATTCCCTACCTTTCATCCATCCGTCTATCCACCCACTTACCAATTAATCATCAGTTCATTCAACAAAAATATCTGAGTGACTATCATAAGTCAGGCATTGTACTAGGTGCTCTGGCAAATAGAAATATGAGTCAGCCACAGATCCTGTTCTTAAGGAATTCATAATACACTGGAGATATCAGCTATGAAGCTGAGTAATTCTAAACTGGGACAGAAAGTGGTATATACAAGAGAATCAGAATGTCCTTATAGGAGTTCTGATGCAGGAGGAATAACTTGGAGCTGGTAGACAGAGGAATAAAAGATGGAACATGAAATGATGTATATGGAAGGAGGCCATAATATGGGAATACTAGGTGTAGAGAAAAATCTTTTGAAATTGATCGGCTATGAGAATGGTTCAGGGAGAACCTGAAATCACTTAGGGAAACAAATACAGAGAAAAGAGAGAACATATCAAAGAGGGAACAGAAATGGAAGAGTTCTAACAAGTGAAATAAATGATTAATTTTAAAAAATGTATACAGTATCAAATAGAGGAAAATAGAATGGGAAAGACTAGAGATCTCTTCAAGAAAATTAGAGGTACCAAGGGAACATTTCATGCAAAGATGGGCACAGTTAAGGACAGAAATGGTAAGAACCGAATAGAAGCAGAAGATATTAAGAAACAGTGGCAAGAATACACAGAAGAACTATACAAAAAAGATCTTCATGACTTCATGACCCAGATAACCACGATGGTGTGATCACTCACCTAGAGCCAGACATCCTGGAATGTGAAATCAAGCAGGTCTTATGAAGCATCACTACGAACAAAGCTAGTGGAGATGATGGAATTCCAGTTGAGCTATTTCAAATCCTCAAAGACGATGCTGTGAAAATGCTGCACACAGTATGCCAACAAATTTGGAAAACTGAGCAGTGGCCACAGGACTGGAAAAGGTCAGTTTTCATTCTAATCCCAAAGAAAGGCAATGTCAAAGAAGGTTCAGACTACTGTACAATTGCATTCATCTCACACACTAGCAAAGTAATGATCAAAATTCTCCAAGCCAGGCTTCAACAGTACATGAGCCATGAACTTCCAGGTGTTCAAGCTGGTTTAGAAATGGCAGAGGAACCAGAGATCAGATTGACAACATCCATTGGATCATCAAAAAAGCAAGAGAGTTCCAGAAAAACATATTTCTGCTTTATTGACTAATGCCAAAGCTTTGGCTGTGTGGATCACAACAAACTATGGAAAATTCTTAGAGAGGTGGGAATACCAGACCACCTGACCTGCCTCCTGAGAAATCTGTATGCAGGCGAGGAAGCAAGAGTTAGAACTGGACATGGAACAATAGACTGGTTCCAGATGGTGAAAGGAGTACCTCAAGGCTGTATGTTGTTACCCTGCTTATTTAACTTATATGCAGAGTACATCATGAGAAACACTGGGCTGTAAGAAGCACAAGCAAGAATCAAGATTGCTGGGAGAAATATCAATAACCTCAGATATGCAGGTTACACCACCCTTTATGGCAGAAAGCGATGAAGAACTAAAGAGTCTCTTGATGAAAGTGAAAGAGGAGAGTGAAAATGTTGGCTTAAAGCTCAACATTCAGAAAATGAAGATCATGGCATCTGGTCCCACCACTTCATGGCAAATAGATGGGGAAACAGTGGAAACAGAGATTTTATTTTGGGGGGCTCCGAAATCACTGCAGATGGTGACTGTAGCCATGAAATTAAAAGACATTTGCTCCTTGGAAGAAAACCTATGACCAACCTAGACAGGATATTAAAAAGCAGAGACATTAACTTTGCCAACCAAAGTCTATCTAGTCAAAGCTATGGTTTTTCTAGTAGTCACATATGGATGTGAGAGTTGGACTATAAAAAAGCTGAGCACCAAAGAATTGATGCTTTTGAACTGTGGTGTTGGAGAAGGCTCTTGAGAGTCCCTTGGACTGCAAGAAGATCCAACTAGTCCATCCTCAAGGAAATTAATCCTGAATATTCAATAGAAGGACTGATGTTGAAGCTGAAACTCCAATACTTTGGCCACCTGATGCAAAGAACTTTTGCATTTGAAAAGACCCTGATGCTGGGAAAGATTGAAAGTGGGAGGAGAAGGGATGACAGAGGATGAAGATGGTTGGATGGCATCACTAACTTGATGGACATGGGTTTGAGTAAGCTCTGGGAGTTGGTGATGGACAGGGAAGCCTGGCATGCTGGACTACATGGGGTCGCAGGGAGTTGGACATTACTGACTGACTGAACTGAATACAGTATCAAAACAATCTTAGTTTCCACCATTAACAGATGAATGGATAAAGATGTGAGATATATATATATATATATATATATATATATATATATATACACATACATACATATATGCAATGGAACACTACTCAGCCATAAAATAAGGGAATTTTGCTATTTTCAGCAACACAGATGGACCTGAAGTGTATTATGCCAAGTGAAATAAGTCAGATAGAGAAAAGCAAATACTGTATGATATGGTTTATTTGTGGAATCTAAAAAAATACGACAAACTAGTGAATATAACAACAATACCACCAACAACAAAAAACAGACTCACAGATATGGAAAACAAGCTAGTGGTTACCAGTGGGGAGAGGGAAGTAGGGAGGGGCAATATAAGGGTAGGGGGTTAAGAGGTACAAACTATTAGATATAAAATCACCTACAAGGCTATATTGTACAACATGTGGAATATAGCTAATATTTTATTCAACATAATTACTATAAATGGAATAAAACTATTAAAAAGCATGATTTGCAATATTGTACCCCAGTAATTTATACAATATTGTACAGCAACTACACTTTGGGGAGAAGGGGGGAGAGGGTGAGATGGATAGAGAGAGTAACACGCAAACTTACATTCAGTTCAGTTCAGTTTAGTTGCTCAGTCATGTCCGACTCTTTGCGACCCCATGAATTGCAGCACGCCGGGCCTCCCTGTCCATCACCAACTCCTGGAGTTCACCCAGACTCATGTCCATCAAGTCAGTGATGCCATCCAGCCATCTCATCCTCTGTCGTCCCCTTCTCCTCCTGCCCACAATCCCTCCTACCATACATAAATTAGATAGCCAATGGGAATTTGCTGTATGGCTCAGGAAACTCAAACGGGGGCTCTGTATCAACCTAGAGGGTTGGGATGTGGAGGGAGATGGGGGGGAGGTAAGAGAGGGAGGGGATACATGTAAACCTATACCTGATTCATGTTGATGTTTGACAGAAAACAACAAAATTCTGTAAAGCTATTATCCTTCAATTGAAACATAAGAAAAAATTTTAAAATAATTTTTTAAATGTGTACAGGTTCGAAAGTTCTGAGCCAAAGGAAAAGAGCCTGAAAACTGGCTGTTAACATCTAGATGGTACAGAGATATAGTGCTTCTAAACTCAGGGAGTATTTTCTGTTCAGTCTGAATATTTGGAGTATCTTATAGACCAGGGCAACATAAAATCTGAAATAGTTGTTTCCAGAGAAGGTTTAGGTAGAATCTAAATCAACAAATGTAGTAGAGTTAAGACAGCTAAGAAAATTGGCAATCTGAGATTTTGGAAATGAGTCTGTTAGAAGTATTAGCAGTGGTAGGCAAAGTGAACGAGTTTTAGAAGCTGGGATCTTGAAGGGATTCTCAGTGTCTAGATGTGGTCTGCATATTTAATGTGAAATGTATATGTTATACAGCATTTTCTCTTAAGTATACATTTTAGTTGGGCAGTAAACCAGGTGGCTCAGTGGTAAAGAACCCACCTGCCAATGCAGGGGACCTGCGTTGGGAAGATCCCCTGGAGAAGGAAATTACAACCCACTCCAGTATTCTTACCTGGGAAATCCCATGGAGAGAGGATCCTAGCAGGCTATAGTCCATGGGGTTGCAAGAGAATCAGACACAACTTAGTAGCCAAACAACAGCAACATACATTTTAGTATAATTTTGTATTGGCTATTTGTCCTGTATATTTGATATTTCCTATAGTGGTAAGAAAAGAAACTAGTGAAATATACCAAGGAGAAATAACTATTATGCTGTGAAGCTAATTGCCCTGAGGAATTAACCTAAAATTTGTCCATATAAAGGTATTATGTACATGCTATCTCATCAAAGGGCCTGAGACTAGTTCAGGAATTAGGTGCAATTGACCCCAAAAGGAGCAAATGATAGTAGTTTCCAACTATCCAATTCACCTAAGGGAAAAAAATGTGGCTAAATTTGTGTTTTCTTAGGCTATAAAGGGGGCTTCCCTGGTAGCTCAGAGGTTAAAGCGTCTGCCTCTAATGGGGGAGACCTGGGTTCGATCCCTGGGTCGGGAAGATCCCCTAGAGAAAGAAATGGCAACCCACTCCAGGATTCTTGCCTGGAGAATCTCACGGATGGAGGAGCCTGGTGGGCTACAGTCCATGGGGTTGCAAAGAGTCGGACACGACTGAGCAACTGAACTTAACTTAGGCTATAAAGAACCCATGAAAGGAGGGACCCTTTTTGATCATCTCTGCATTCTCTATGCCTAGCACTACACCTAGAAGGTAAAGCTGTTTCTCTGAACACAAGCATACAGCTTCATCTCTCAGCACCTCATAAATTCCTTGTAGTTCTTCAAAGACTACATAGATGGTGGGGTATTTAAGAGATATAGATGTTAAGTGCCATAGGAATTCAGACTAAAAAAAAAGCAAGGGCAGAAGGAAGAAGACATTCCTGGGTAACTGGGAGTTATTAAATCTTTAATGTGTAAGGTGACAAAAATACTCCCAGTGAGGTGTGTTTGAATAGTTAGTGTGAGATAGGCACTGAATGCTTTATGCATATTCACTCAACTAAAACAACCAACCATGTGAGTTGCGCCCTGTCATTAAGACAATTTTATGCAAAAAGGTGGGGGGAGAGGAAATAATGCAGATAAAGCAGTTCATTTTTTTTGTTTTGCGGCCACAGCCTTGTGGGATCTTAGTTCTTCAAGGAGGGAGGGAACTCATGCCTCCTGTGGTGGAAGCAGAATCCTAACCCTTGGACCTCCAGGGAATTCCCCATGCAGTCCACTCTGACCACCATATACCTGTTCCCCTGGGCTTCGCTGGTAGCTCAGATGGTAAAGAATCCACCCGCAGTGTGGGAGACCTGGGTTTGATCCCTGGATTGGGAAGATCTCCTGGAGGAGGGCATGGCAACCCACTCTAGTATTCTTGCCTAGAGAATCCCCATGGACAGAGAAACCTGGTGGGGTACAGTCCATGGGGTCACAAAGAGTTGGCCACAACTGAGTGACTAAGCACACTGGAGTTAAAGATGTTTTTCTTCGTATTTACATATAGGCATTTGATAGCTATTTAGAATTTGCCCATTTTTTTTTCCTGTTGTAAACAGCATGGCATTACAAGTCATTCTTCAATGTAGAGACCAGAAGTGGAATTGCTGGTGGGAGAGAATGTAAATTAAAAAAAAATTGATTAGCTACTCCAAATTGTCCTCCAAAAAGGCTTTTTCAATTTATTTTCTCACCAACTGTGTACAAGAATACACCTTTTGCTATTTCTCAGAAAGGCCTGTTGTTATCAATCTTTTTACATTTTGTGCCAATCTCAAGTGTGAGAAATGATGCCTCGTTATTATTTAATTTGTTTTCCCTTGATTACTAGTGAGGCTGTGCATCTTTTCTCATCAGCTATTTGTCTTTCTTCTACAAATTAGCTCCTCATGTCTTCATTTGCTTTTTATTTGGGGCTATTTGTCTTTGTTTTGTTGATTTATTAGACTTCTTTACATAGTCCACATTTTTATTTCTTATATATGCAATAGATATTTCTTCCCAACCTATATTTAAAAATTTTTAGTCTATGGGCTCTTTTGTCATTTAAAAGTCAAATGTATTTGCCTTTGCATTTTGTGCCATTGTGTATTCTTCTGTATTTTATGCATTTATGGTTTACTTTCATGGTTAGCTCTTTAAAACAACTGAAACCTGTTAAACATATGTGGAAGTTTCTCTGTTTTTACTCTAGGAAAAACATCTGAAGGGAATGCTAATTCTATAGCAGCAACCAAACCCAAGAGAGGTAAGCAGCAGTGGCCATCATTTCTTCTGGGAATGAGCTGTCAGATTCTGGTACTTTGCAAGAGTATTTCCTAAGGCATAAACCAATATCCCCAAAGAGCTTAGGAAATCAAGTTCTTCAAAATTGTTTTTTTCAAGGTGGACAATGAATGGAGTGTTTTCCAGAATACATGAGTTACTCTGGGACATTAACAGGATCTTCATAACTATCACACAAGGAGAGGCTTTCATTGTTCACACCTGAGTGGAAGAAGCTTAGTTAGACAATGTTAAATGGGTTTCCTTGGGGACAGCTCAATATTTATTTATTGACTAAGCCAAAGTCTTTGACTGTGTGGATCACAATAAACTGTGGAAAATTCTGAAAGAGAGGGGAATACCAAACCACCTGACCTGCCTCTTAAGAAACCTGTATGCAGGTCAGGAAGCAACAGTTAGAACTGGACATGGAACAACAGACTGGTTCCAAATAGGAAAAGGAAAATATAAAAATATTGTATATTTTCCTTTTGGAAAAATATACAATATATGTCAAGGCTGTTTATTGTCACCCTGCTTATTTAATTTATATGCAGAGTACATCATGAGAAACGCTGGGCTGGAGGAAGCACAAGCTGGAATCAAGATTGCCGGGAGAAATATCAATAACCTCAGATATGTAGATGATACCACCCTTATGGCAGAAAGTAAAGAAGAACTAAAGAGCCTCTTGATGAAAGTGAAAAAGGAGAGTGAAAAAGTTGGCGTAAAGCTCAACATTCAGAAAACTAAGATCATGGTATCCAGTTCCATCACTTCATGGCAGATAGATGGGGAAACAGTGGAAACAGTGTCAGACTTTGTTTGTTTGGGCTCCAAGATCACTGCAGATGGTGATTGCAGCCATGAAATTAAAAGATGCTTACTGCTTGGAAGGAAAGTTATAACCAACCTAGATAGCATGTTGAAAAGCAGAGACATTACTTTGCCAACAAAGATCCGTCTAGTCAAGGCTATGGTTTTTCCAGTGGTCATGTATGGATGTGAGAGTTGGACTGTGAAGAAAGCTGAGCACCGAAGAATTGATGCTTTTGAACTGTGGTGTCGGAGAGTCCCTTGGACTGCAAGGAGATCCAACCAATCCATCCTAAAGGAGATCAGTCCTGGGTGTTCATTGGAAGGACTGATGCTGAAGCTGAAACTCCAATACTTTGGTCACCTGATGTGAAGAACTGACTCACTGGAAAAGACCCTGATGCTGGGAAAGATTGAGGGCAGGAGGAGAAGGGGACAATAGAGGATGAGATGGCTGGATGGCATCATCGACTCGATGGACATGGGTTTGGGTGGACTGCAGAAGTTGGTGATGGACAAGGGGGGCCTGGTGTGCTGTGGTTCATGGGGTTGCAAGGAGTCAGACATGACTGAGTGACTGAACTGAACTGAGCTATATGATCAGAGGCTGCAAATTGTCTTCAGATAGAAGTGCACTGTGTGTTGAAAAATCTTAGTGATTATTTAGTTCAGAGCCAGTATTCTCAGCCTCAGCTACATTTTCAAGGAGCCAAGGGAGCATTAACCAAACATGGATGAATCTGAATCTTCTAGCCCCGGAGTCTGGATTTTACTGTTGCAGGGTGTAGTTTGGGCATGGGGATTTTTAAAAGCTCCCATGGTGATTCTAATGTGCAGTCCAAATGGAGAACCACTGATTCATCCAATGGTTTCATTTAGTAATGAGGGAAACAAACATTTGAAGGGTGAAGTATTACAGGCTAGTTTTGGGGGATAGCTGGGATCAGACACAGATGTTTGGAACCTTAGACCTGGTCTTTCCCTCTAGTAACGCTGCATTAGGTGTGTAGGGTACAACTTGAAGCATGCGTTACAGGCACTGGCTCTGGTTTAGACAGTATGCTTCCTTCTAGTGTCATTGCTTTGGAATGTCCTCAGATTCTTTATCTATAAAAGGGGCAGAATAATACCTCTTCTTCCTCACTTCATACTTTGAGAATTGAATGAGTTAATGCATACTGCCTCATTCCAAAGTGTTTTGAAAAGTATATATTTTACAGATGAGAGTGATACAAGTAGAGAAAGGTAGGCAGTAGTGCTCGACACAGTACCCAGTTCATTAAAGGGATTTGGCGAGAGCTATTGGTGAACAGTGACTGATAGTAGAGATAAAAGTCTCTCTTACAGAAGAGTTCCTTCACAAACACACCTGGAATCCCTCACGTCTCAGGCAAGTTGTCAACATTACCTCCCTCAGGGAACCCTTGATTAAAGTTACCATATTTCCAGCCCCAGGAGGTCAGAACATAAATTTCATATAATTAACATTCACATGCATATGCATGAACATTTGTATAATTTTGCATGCTGTGTTCAATAGTCTCTGACTTAATAAAGTAGTATACCCTGCGGTGGTCATGCTGGGGGTGTCTTTTTCTCTGGGCCGGCCCCTAATATGCAGGATAATTGTAAGGGTCCAGAGAGACGGGACACATGGAGGAAGCTAAAGAGAAGTTGCAGGCAAAGAAGGAGGCATCCAGGTGCTGAAAGAGAGGCCTCCCTCTTGCTACAACAAAGCAGTTGCTCTGCGGCTCGCCTAGAGAGTCATGAAATGGTCATGCTTTCCTGAAAAGACTTTGGAAACATTTAGGGTTCTTCAGGAATCTGGAAAGTCAGCTTGTAAGAGGACGTGTGCCTGGGAGACCCACTCACTGCTTAGCCACAGAAGGAACTAGAGATGAAGGGGCCTGATGGAGGCCGAAACATCACCACAGACTTTCCCTTCAGTTGGAGACCCTGAAACCACAGTTTGTGCTATTCATAATTAATTCAAAATATTTATATGGTAGTTGCTGGGACACAATGGTGAACATACAGACCCCATCCCTGTACTTGTGGAGAATACACTGCATATGGTTATGGACAAAATATTAAAATTTATGAGCTGTTGGTGATCACTGTTAATGGGGACAAATAGAAGTTGTGGCAATTTCTAATTCAGCACTTTTATTCTGAGGGCGTGTGCACACATGAGGATACCTACAACCCAGGTAGCCCACCACGCCAAACGTTCTCCATGCTGTCTTGCCCCTCTGCATTTGTGCACATAAATCCTGTCATCTGCCCTTCCTGTTGACCCTGCATGACTTAGTCACTCTCATGACCCAGCTTAAATACCTAACTCTTTGAAGCACTCTTGATTTTCCAGCTAGATATGAACTTTTCCTACTTTGAACTCTCTTTCTCTGTAGTTGGACTTCACTGTGGTTCTTTCTTTCTGAATTAGTGGGAGTTGCAAAGCAATCAGTCTTTCCTACTAGACTGTGAAAACAGTACCTTAAGGCCAGAGAACATGTTATTTATCTTTGTATATCTCTCAGTATAACCTGTCTTACACTCTGATGTAAACAAGCCTTGTTAATAGTCTGCAAAGAGGGACTATTTATCAGTCCTGCCAGTCTGCACACCCAATACTGATGTGAGGCTCCAGAAGAGTTGAACGTAGCAGGGTTGGGGGCTCCTGAGAGGTTCTAAACTGCAGTCACAGAAACGGGAGGTGACATCAATAGAGCAAATGAGGTCACTCCCTCACAGGGAGGCTGTGAGGATTGGTAAGAAGTGAAGCAGACTGAGGACTAAACCTTGAGCAAACAACATTGAAAGAGAGAAAAGAAAAAGAGGAGCCTCTGAGAGAGAATAACTAGGATGCAGAGGAAAAATTGGGATAGAGTGGAGTCACTGGAGCTGGAAGAAATGGTGAACAGTATCAAAATTCAGAGAGCTCAAGGAAGATAAAGTTTAAAAAGTGTCCATTGGATTTAAAAACAAAGATGACCTTTGCCAAAAAGAATTCTATGAAGGGGTAGCTAAAGGGACCAATTGTTCCCATTGCTTGGGACCGGGGTGCGGGGGTTCCCCAGACATGGAATATGCAGTGTTGAAGCCAGGAGAGCTCTAGGCAAACCAGGATGAGTTAGGCACTATAAGTAAGGCAAAAGAAAAAAAAATTCAGACTCTAGGGCTGATGAATGACTGGGAGTTCAGTAGTAGCCACAGGAAGTGGATTCGGTTGTTTTAATTGTGTGTCAAAGGGTGTAAAGAGATTAAGGCTGAATATATACATTAAGACAGAGATAGATGAATACATTATGATCTGACTTAAGTGTGAAATCTAAAAGTTAAAAAAAAAAAACCACATGAGACCTTACCCCTGTTAGAATAACTGTTATCAAAAGCAAGAGATTATATGATGGAGAGGTTATGGAGAAAATCGAACCTGCATGCCTTGTGGGTGGACATAAATTGGTACAGCCACTATGGAAAACAGTGTAGAGGTTCCCCAAAATATTAAAAATAGAACTACTATATGATCCAGCAATCTCACTTTGGGGTATATTTGCACTTCCGTGTTCACTGCAACATTATTCACAACAGCCAAGATCTGAAAACAACTGAAATGTCCATTACGGAGTGAGTGGATAAAGAAGATAATGGTTTACACACACACAGACGCACACACACACACACACACACACACACACAGAGGAATATTATTCAACCCTAAGAAAGCAGGAAATTCTGCCACTTGAGACAACATGGATGGGCCTTGAGGGCATTATGTTAAGTGAAACGTCAGAGCAAGATGAATACTATAGGGCTCGCTTGTATGTGGTATCTAAAACACTGGCCTCATAGAAACAGAATAAATGGTGACTTCCAGGGCCTCAAGTGTGGAGTAAATGGGGATGTGTTGGTCAAACAGTATAAACTTTCACCTGTAAGATGAACAGCTTCTGGGGATCTAAAGTACAGCATGGTTACTATAGTTAACAAGACTAGATTATATACTTGAAAGTGAAAGTTGCTCAGTCGTGTCTGTCTCTTTGCGACCCCATGGACTATACACTTCATGGAATTCTCTAGGCCAGAATACTGGAGTGGATAGCCTTTCCCTTCTCCAGGGGATCTTCCCATCCCAGGGATCGAACCCATGTCTCTCACATTGCCGGTGGATTCTTTACCATCTGAGGCACCAGGGAAGCCCATATACTTGAAAGTTGCTATAAAAGTAGAGCTTTAATGGCCTCATCATGAGCAAAAATCTGTAATTTTGAGAGGTGAAGGATGTGTTAACTAACCTTATGTAGTAAACGTTTCTCATACATACATGTATCAAATCTTAACATTGTAAACTTTAAACTTACAAAAGTTTATGTGTTAATTATATTACAACAGAACTGAAATAAGAAAATGCACAGGCAAAAAAAATAAGTATAAAAAATTAAAAAACAAAAAATTTCAAACTCCTAAAAGACATCAGGTTTATGGTTATCAGAGGTGGGGCTGGGGGAGGGGGGAATTGAAGGAAGGCCATCAAAAGGTACCAAGGAAGTACCAGGCATGTAATGTACAGCATGGTGACTGCTGTAGGGTATATATGAAAACTGTTAAAAGAGTAGATTCTAGGAGTTCTCATCACACAGATTTTTTTTTCATTTTCTTTTCTTGTATCTATATGAGAGGGTAGATGTTAATCAAACTTACTGTGGTAATCATTTAACAATACATGTAAGTCAAATCATTGTGCTACACATTTTAAACTTATAAAGTGTTGTATGTTGATTGTATCTTAATAAAACTATTAAGACATCTAGGAAAGACATCTAGGCTGGAGAATAGAGAGATGCTTTCAGAGCCCAGGAGGGAGCAAAAGCCTAGGTGAGCCTGAGGTCAGGGGAAGAAGGATCCTTAAAAAGGGAAATCTGAGGGCTGAAGGCCAAGGGTAGGGTCCTGGATAAAACAACATTTAAAGGATAGGAGAAAGGAAAAACATTCCACCTGGTTAGTCCTTTCATTCCTCAAATAATAGACCTGACTGAGCAACTGAACAATAGCAACAAAATGGCATGTGGCAAAATTACATATTTGTCCAGTGATACGACTGAGCGACTTCACTTTCACTTTTCACTTTCATGCACTGGAGGAGGAAATGGCAACCCACTCCAGTGTTCTTGTCTGGAGAATCCCAGGAACGGCGGAGCCTGATGGGCTTCAGTCTATGGGGTCGCACAGAGTCGGACATGACTGAAGCGACTTAGCAGCAGCAGCAGCAGCATACCTATGCAATATATCTTGCTTCTGGCAAGATGGCAGAGTAGGAAGATGGACGGTCATCTTCTCCTAGAAGAACTCCATAATTACAACTCACTGCTGAACAACCATTGACTGGAGAATGTTGGATCCCACCAAAAAAAGATATCACACATCCAAGGGCAAAGGAGAAGCTGCAGCAAGATGGTAGGAGGGGTGAAATCATGTTTAGAATCAAACCCCATACCTGCCAGAGACGTTTGGAGGGCTCAAACAGAATGTTGTGTGTACCCGGAGACACCACAGAAACTGAGCCAGATCTGCCTTTGAGTGTTTGAGTGTCTCACGTGGAGGTATGGGCCAGTAGGGGCCCATCGCAGGGACAGGGGCTCTAGGTGCAGCAGACCTGGGTATGGCATAAGCCCTCTTGGAGGAGGTCACTACTAACCCCACCATAGAGCTGCCAGGACTTACACAGGACTGGGGAAACAGACTCTTGGAGGGCACAAACAAAACCTTGTGCATACCAGGACCCAGGAGAAAGGAGCAGTGACCCCACAAGAGACCGACCTAGCCTGGCCCGTGAGTGTTCAGGAGTCTCTGGCAGAGGTGTAGGTTGGTGGTGGCCTGTTGCAGGGTTGGGGGCACTGAGTGATCACCATCATCTTCATTACCTTCACCATAGTTTGGCCTCAGGTCAAACACAGGGAGGGAACACAGCCCCACCCATCAATAGAAAATTGGATTAACGATTTATGGAGCACAGCTCTGCCCATCAGAACAAGGTCCAGTTTCCCCCTCAGTCAGCCTCTGCCATCAGGATGCTTCCATAAGCCTCCTATCCTTATCTATCAGAGGGTAGACAAAATGAAAACTACAATCACAGGAAAATAATCAAACTGCTCACATGGACCACAGCCTTATCTGACTCAATGGAACTATGAGCCATGCTGTGTAAGGCCACCCAAGATGGACAGGTCATGGTAGAGAGGTCTGACAAAATGTGATCCTCTGGTGAAGGGAATGGCAACCACTTCAATATTCTTGCCTTGAGGACTCCATAAAAAGGCAAAAGGATAGGACATTGAAAGATGAATTCCCCAGGTCGGTAGGTGCTCAATATGCTACTGGAGATCAGTGGAGAAATACCTCCAGAAAGAATGAAGGGACAGAGTCAAAGCAAAAACAACATACAGTTGTGGATGTGACTGGTGATGGAAGTGAAGTCTGAAGCTGTAAAGAATAATACTGCATAGGAACCTGGAATGTTAGGCCCAAGAATCAAAGTAAACTGGAAGTGGTCAAACAAGAGATGTCAACATTGAACATTGGCATTTCAGGAATCAGTGAACTAAAATGGACTGGAATGAATGATTTAGCTTAGATGACCAATATATCCACCACAGTGGGCAAGAAGCCCTTAGAAGAAATGGAGTAGCCCTCATAGTCTACAAGAGTCCAAAATGTAGTATTTGGATGCAATCTCAAAAATGATAGAATGATCTCTGTTCATCTCCAAGGCAAACTATTCAAAATCACAGTAATCCAAGTCTATGCCCTGACCAGTATGCTGAAGAAGCTGAAGTGAAATGGCTCTATGAAGACTTACAAGACTTTATAGAACTAACAAGCAAGAAAGATGTCCTTTTCATTATAGGGGACTAGGATGCAAAAGTAAGAAGTCAAGAGATACCTGGAGTAACAGGCAAATCTGGCCTTGGAGTACAAAATGAAAGCAAGGCAAAGGCTAACAGAGTTTTGCCAAGAGAATGCACTGGTCATAGCAAACACCCTTTTCTACGACACAAAAGAAGACTCTACACATGGACATCACCAGATGGTCAATACCGAAATCAGACTGATTATACTCTTTGCAGCCAAAGATGGAGAAGCTCTATACAGTCAGCAAATACAAGACCAGGAGATGACTGTGGCTCAGATCATGGATTCCTTATTGCCAAATTCAGACTTAAATTGAACAAATTAGGGAAAACCACTAGACCATTCAGGTATGATATAAATCAAATCCCTTATGATTATATAGTGAAAGTGACAAATAGATTTAAGAGATTAGGTCTGATAGACAGAATGCTTGAACTATGGATGGAGGTTCATGACATTGCACAGGAGGCAGTGATCAAGACCACCCCAAGGAAAAGAAATGCAAAAAGGCAAAATGGTTGTCTGAGGAGGCCTTACAAATAGCTGAGAAAAGAAGAGAGGTGAAAGGTAAAGGAGAAAAGGAAAGACATACCCATTTGAATGCACAGTTTCAAAGAATAGCAAAGAGAGAGGCTTCCTTGCAAGGAAGGCTTTTTCTCAGTGATCAGTGCAAAGAAATAGAAGAAAACAATAGAAAGCCTTCCTCAGTGATCAGTGCAAAGAAATAGAAGAAAACAATAGAATGGGAAAGACTAGAGATCTCTTCAAGAAAAGTAGAGATACCAAGGGAATATTTCATACAAAGATGGGCACAATAAACGACATAAATATTATGGACCTAACAGAAGCAGAAGATATTAAGAAATGGTGGCAAGAATACACAGAACTATACAAAAAAGATCTTCATGACCCAGATAACCACAATGGTGTTATCACTCACCTTGAGCCAGATATCCTGGAATGTGAAATCAAGTAGGCCTTAGGAAGCATCACTGTGAAAAAAGCTAGTGGAGGTCATGGAATTCCAGTTGAGCTATTTCAAATCCTAAAAGATAATGCTGTGAAAATGCTGCACTTAATATGCCAGCAAATTTGGAAAACTCAGCACTGGCCATAGGACTGGAAAAGTCAGTTTTCATTCCAATCCCTAAGAAAGGCAATGTCAATAAAGGTTCAGACTACTGCACAATTGCATTCATCTCACACACTAGCAAAGAAATGCTCAAAATTCTCCAAGCCAGGCGTCAACAATATGTGAACTGTGAACTTCCAGATGTTCAAGCTGGATTTAGAAAAGGCAGAGGAACCAGAGATTAGATTGCTAACATCCATTGGATCACTGAAAAAGCAAGAGTTCCAGAAAAACCTCTATTTCTGCTTTATTGACTATGCCAAAGCCTTTGACTGTGTGGATCACAATAAACTGTGGAAAATTCTGAAAGAGATGGGAATACCAGACCACCTGACCTGCCTCTTGAGAAATCTGTATGCAGGTCAGGAAGCAACAGTTAGAACTGGACATGGAACAACAGACTGGTTCCAAATAGGAAAAGGAGTATGTCAAGGCTGTATACAGTCACTCTGTTTATTTAACCTATATGCATCATGAGAAATGCTGAGCTAGATGAAGCACAAGCTGGAATCCAGATTGCTGGGAGAAATATCAATAACCTCAGATATGCTGATGACACCACCATTGTGGCAGAAAGTGAAGAACTAAAGAGCCTCTTGATGAAAGTGAAAGAGGAGAGTGAAAACGTTGGCTTAAAACTCAGCATTCAGAAAACTAAGATCATGGCATCTGGTCCCACCACTTCATGGCAAATAGATGGGAAACAATGGAAACAGTGAAAGACTTTATTTTGGGGGGCTCCAAAATCACTGCAGATGGTGACTGCAGCCATGAAATTAAAAGACGCTTGCTCTTTGGAAGAAAAGTTATGATCAACCTAGACAGCATATTAAAAAGCAGAGACATTAACTTTGCCAACCAAAGTCCATCTAGTCAAAGCTATGGTTTTTCTAGTAGTCATATATGGATGTGAGAGTTGGACTATAAAGAAAGCTGAGCACCGAAGAATTGATTCTTTTAAACTGTGGTTTGGAGAGGACTCTCGAGGGTCCCTTGGAATGCAAGGAGATCCAACCAGTCCATCCTAATGGAAATCAGTCCTCAATATTCACTGGAAGGATTGATGCTGAAGCTGAAACTCCAATACTTTGGCCACCTGATGCAAAGAACTGACTCATTTGAAAAGACCCTGATGCTGGGAAAGATTGAAGGTGGGAGAAGAAGGGGTGATAGAGGATGAGATGGTTGGATGGCATCACCGACTTCATGAACATGAGTTTGAGTAAGCTCTGAGAGTTGGTGATGGACAGGGAAGCCTGGCGTACTGCAGTCCATGGGGTCACAAAGAGTTGGACAGGACTGAGCAACTGAACTTATATCTATGCAGTTACACACGTGGCTTTGTGGAGCCACATGTAAGTATGGGTGTAGCCGGCATGTGTCATCCACACTTTATATGTGAGAATGGTCAGGACATGTGTAGAGAAGAGCACAGTGGAGGTGGCTTCGATAGGTGCCATTCATAGTCGGAGGCAGTGTTTCCTGAGAATGAAGTGAAGTGAGAGTTGGTCAATCTTATCTGACTCTTTGTGACCCCATGGACTGTACTTTAGTACAGCTGATGAACCTGCAGGGACACACGATCAATCAGATTCCACAGATTATATTAGAGTTCACTCTCAGTGTTGTACATTCTATAGCTTTGGACAAATAAATACTGACATGTATCCATCACTGGAGTATCATACAAAGTAGTCTGACTGACCTAAAAATTCTCTGCGTTTTACTTAGTCATCCTTGACTCCTCTCTTATCTCTCATAACAACTTTTTTACTATCTCCATAATCTTGCCTTTTCCAGAATGTCATGTTTGGAATCTCATACAGTATGCAAACTTTTCAGATACATATCTGTTTTCAAGAGAAAGAAAAACATGACTGGATATCTTCTGCAGACTTTGGCTCATATCTCACTGGGCAGAACAATGTCACATGGCTGCTTGTAGCAAACATTGGGGGTTAGTCAAACAAATCATGTAAGCACAGTTCTGGCAAAGACGAGATGGTGGATTCACCTCACCCATGACTCAGAAGTAATATCTGTGAAGACCGCCCTTATAAGTTCTTTCTTTACTTGAAAAAAAAATTGAAGTAAACTCTGAATAAGGAAGACTAGTATTAATAAAAATTGTAAATAGAAAGCACATCAAAAGGGCTTTAGGTACTGCTGTACCAAGGTGCATTTATAATTTTTATCTTTGTGCCATTTTTTAAAAATCATTTTTGTCTGTTTTGTTTTCTTTGCTTTATTCTTCAGTTGGCATTCTGCCTTGCTTTTGTGTTTTTGTTAGCTTTGCTTTTAATTGATTTTAATGTGTGTGTGTGTTATTTTGCTTTTACCATTTGTATGTTTTTTTTCTTGTTTTTAAATCTCCTTTATAATTATTTTGTAAACTGTCTTTATTAAGTCTCTGCTGAAGTGTTATCTTCTCAAGAAACCCTCAGTTCAGTTCAGTTCAGTTCAGTTCAGTTCAGTTCAGTCGCTCAGTCGTGTCTGATGCTTTGCGACTCTATGAATTGCAGCACGCCAGGCCTCCCTGTCCACCACCAACTCCCGGAGTTCACTCAGACTCACGTCCATCGAGTCAGTGATGCCATCCAGCCATCTCATCCTCTGTCGTCCTCTTTTCCTCCTGCCCCCAATCCCTCCCAGCATCAGAGTTTTTCCAATGAGTCAACTTTTCGCATGAGGTGGCCAAAGTACTGGAGCTTCAGCTTTAGCATCATTCCTTCCAAAGAAATCCCAGGGCTGTTCTCCTTCAGAATGGACTGGTTGGATCTCCTTGCAGTCCAAGGGACTCTCAAGAGTCTTCTCCAACACCACAGTTCAAAAGCATCACTTCTTTGGTGCTCATCTATCTTTATCGTCCAACTCTCGTATCCATACATGACTATTGGAAAAAACATAGTTTTGACTAGATGGACCTTCGTTCACAAAGTAATGTCTCTGCTTTTCAATATGCTATCTAGGTTGGTCATAACTTTTCTTCCAAGGAGTAAGCGTCTTTTAATTTCATGCCTGCAGTCACCATCTGCAGTGATTTTGGAGCCCCCCAAAATAAAGTCTGACACTGTTTCCACTGTTTCCCCATCTATTTCCCATGAAGTGATGGGACCAGATGCCATGATCTTCATTTTCTGAATGTTGAGCTTTAAGCCAACTTTTTCACTCTCCTCATTCACTTCCATCAAGAGGCTTTTTAGTTCCTCTTCACTTTCTGCCATAAGGGTGGTGTCATCTGCATATCTGAGGTTATTGATATTTCTCCTGGCAATCTTAATTCCAGCTTGTGCTTCTTCCAGCCCAGTGTTTCTCATGCTGTACTCTGCATATAAGTTAAATAAGCAGGGTGACAATATCCAGCCTTTACGTACTCCTTTTCCTATTTGGAACCAGTCTGTTGTTCCATGTCCAGTTCTAACTGTTGCTTCCTGACCTGCATATAGGTTTCTCAAGAGGCAGGTCAGGTGGTCTGGTATTCCCATCTTTTTCAGAATTTTCCACAGTTTATTGTGATCCACACAGTCAAAGGCTTCAGCATAGTCAATAAAGCAGAAATAGATGTTTTTCTGGAACTCTCTTGCTTTTTCGATGATCCAACAGATGTTGGCAATTTGATCTCTGGTTCCTCTGCCTTTTCTAAAACCAGCTTGAACATCTGGGAGTTCACAGTTCACATATTGCTAAAGCCTGGCTTGGAGAATTTTGAGCATTACTTTCCTAGTGTATGAGATGAGTGCAATTGTGCTGTAGTTTGAGCATTCTTTGGCATTGCCTTTCTTTGGGATTGGAATGAAAACCTTTTCCAGTGCTGTGGCCACTGCTGAGTTTCCAAATTTGCTGGCATATTGAGTGCAGCACTTTCACAGCATCATGTTTCAGGATTTGAAACAGCTCAACTGGAATTCCATCACCTCCACTAGCTTTGTCGTAGGGATGCTTTCTAAGGCCCACTTGACTTCACATTCCAGAATGTCTGGCTCTAGGTGAGTGATCACACCATCGTGATTATCTGGGTCATGAAGATCTTTCTTGTACAATTCTTCTGTGTATTCTTGCTACCTCTTCTTAATATCTCTGCTTCTGTTAGGTCCATACCATTTCTGTCCTTTATCAAGCCCATCTTTGCATGAAATGTTCCCTTGATGTCTCTAATTTTCTTGAAGAGATCTCTGGTCTTTCCCATTCTGTTGTTTTCCTCTATTTCTTTGCATGATCGTTGAGGAAGGCTTTCTTATCTCTCCTTGCTATTCTTTGGAACTCTGCATTCAGATGCTTATATCTTTCCTTTTCTCCTTTGCTTTTCACTTCTCTTCTTTTCACAGCTATTTGTAAGGCCTCCCCAGACAGCCATTTTGCTTTTTTGCATTTCTTTTCCATGGGGATGGTCTTGATCCCTGTCTCCTGTACAATGTCACGAACCTCATTCCATAGTTCATCAGGCACTCTATCTATCAGATCTAGTCGCTTAAATCTATTTCTCACTTCTACTATATAATCATAAGGGATTTGATTTATGTCATACCTGAATGGTTTAATGGTTTTCTCCACTTTCTTCAATTTAAGTCTGAATTTGGCAGTAAGGAGTTCATGATCTGAGCCACAGTCAGCTCCTGGTCTTGTTTTTGTTGACTGTATAGAGCTTCTCCATCTTTGGCTACAAAGAATATAATCAATCTGATTTCAGTGTTGACCATCTGGTGATGTCTATGTGTAGAGTCTTCTCTTGTGTTGTTGGAAGAGGGTGTTTGCTATGATCAGTGCATTTTCCTGGTAAAACTCTATTAGTCTTTGCCCTGCTTCATTCCCTATTCCAAGGCCAAATTTGCCTGTTACTCCAGGTGTTTCTTGACTTCCTACTTTTGCATTCCAGTTCCCTATAATGAAAAGGACATCTTTTTTGGGTGTTAGTTCTAAAAGAAACTCTGCTCTACTTTAAAACCTTACCATCTATGACTTTCTTTGAACCCTTATTCTCCTTCAATTTCATTTAAAGTACTTCTTTGCATATGATACATTATATATTTGTATTTGTTTACTATCTACCTACCCTATGGTCTGAGGGGAGGGGCTGTGTTTTGTTCACTGATGATTCCCCAGAATCTCAAGTAGTGTCTGACATATGTTCAGTTCAGTTCAGTCACTCAGTCATGTCGGACTCTTTGCGACCCCATGAATCACAGCAGGCCAGGCCTCCCTGTCCATCACCAACTCCCAGATCTTACCCAAACTTACGTCCATTGAGTTGGTGATGCCATCCAGCCATCTCATCCTCTGTCGGGATCCTCCTGCCCCCAATCCCTCCCAGCATCAGAGTCTTTTCCAATGAGTCAACTCTTCGCAGGAGGTGACCAAATTATTGGAATTTCAGCTTTAGCATCATTCCTTCCAAAGAACACCCAGAGTTGATCTCCTTTAGGATGGACTGGTTGGATCTCCTTGCAGTCCAAGGGACTCTCAAGAGTCTTCTCCAACACCACAGTTCAAAAGCATCAATTCTCTGGCGCTCAGCTTTCTTCACAGTCCAACTCTCACATCCATACATGACCACTGGAAAAACCATAGCCTTGACTAGACGAACCTTTGTTGGCAACATAATGTCTCTGCTTTTTAATATGTTATCTAGGTTGGTCATAACTTTCCTTCTAAGGAGAGGCGTCTTTTAAAAAAATTTCATGGCTGCAATCACCATCCGCAGTGATTTTGGAACCCAAAAAATGTTAGGTTGGTGTAAAAGTAATTGAGGCTTTTGCATTGTTGAAATTGGATGCTGTTTGATATTGGAATACATTTAAATAAATGTGGTTATACTATACATAATTGTAATGTGCATTTCTCATTTAATTTTTTTTGCTAATGACATTATTTGCTGTTTATTAAAACTATGGAAATGCTGTTAGACAAAAAGCAAACTTGAGCAATTTTCTTATTTGAATTCAAAATGGGTCATAAAGCAGCAAATACAGCTCTCAATATGAACAATGCATTTGGCCCAAGAACTGCTAATGAACATACAGTGCAGTGGGGGTTCAAGAGGTTTTGCAAAGGAGATGACAGTCTTGAAGATGAGCAGTGCAGTGGCTGGCCATTGGAAGTTGACAATGACCAAATGAGAGGATCATTGAAGCTGATCTTATAACTACATGAGAAATTGCCAAAGAACTCAAGGTTGACCATTCTACAATCATTTGTCATTTGAAGCAAATCGTAAAGGTGAAAAAGCTTGATAAGAGAGTGTCTCTTGAGCTAACTGAAAATCAAAAATGCCTCATCTTGAAGTGTGGTCTTCTCTCACTCTATGCAACAACAAATGAATCATTTCCCAATTGGATTATAATATGCTATGAAAAGTAGATTTTCTACAGTTTCTACGACAACTGGCAATGACCAGTTCAGTGGTTGGATCAAGAAGAAGCTCCAAAGCACTTTCTAAAACCAAATTTTACCGAAAGAAGGTCGTGGTCACTGTTTGATGGTCTACTGCTCATCTGATCTACTATAGCTTTTTGAATCCTGGTGAAACCATTACACCTGAGAAGTATCCTCAGCAAATTGATGAAATTCACTGAAAACTGCAATGCCTGGAGCCAGTACTGGTCAACCAAAAGGGTCCAGTTCTCCACAACAATGCCTGACCATACAGCACACAACCAGTGCTTCAAAAGTTGAAATGAACTGGGCTACAAAGTTTTGCCTCATCCGTCATATTCATCTGACCTCTCACCAACCAACTGCTACTTCTTCAAAGGATATCAACAACTTTTTGCAGTGAAAATGCTTCCATGATCAGCAGGATGCACAAAATGCTTTCCAAGAGTTTGTCAAATCCTAAAGCACAGATTTTTATGCTACAGGAATAAGCAAACTTATTTTTCATTAGCAAAACTATGTTGACTATAATTTTGATTAATAAAGATGTGTTCAGTTCAGATGCTCAGTCGTGTCCGACTCTTTGCAACCCCATGAGTCACAGCACTCCAGGCCTCCCTGTCCATCACCAACTCCTGCAGTTCACTCAAACTTACGTTCATTGAATTGGTGATGCCATCCAGCCATCTCATCCTCTATCGTTCCCTTCTCCTCCTGCCCCCAATCCCTCCCAGGATCAGCGTCTTTTCCAATGAGTCAACTCTTCACATGAGGTGACCAAAGTACTGGAGTTTCAGCTTTAGCATCAGTCCTTCCAAAGAACACCCTAGTTATAATGATCTAAAATTCACAATCTGAAACTGCAATTACTTTTGTACCAACCTAATAAGAGATACTCAATAAATACATGTTGAGAGGGACATGGAGTCAGGACTGACTTAAGATAATTAAGATTTTCCTTCTGAGTCATGCAAGGAATAAAATGTAACCTCTATATGCCAGGAGAATGGGAGAATAACTGTTGAGTGTGAAATTATCTTTGTGAGTCAGGATGAGATAGTTGCCTATGTTTGGAGATTTCTGGCTCTAAATAGCTTGTGACCCTCCATCTTAAAGTCTTTTAAAATAACTCTTGGCACCAGGGTAACCATGTCCTTTGTGCTCCAATCCATGCAAACTTCCCTTCAAAGTATCTGGCCCACAAGGTTGACATTTAATGATTTTTTTTGTCTTATCCGATTTGAGGTCTTTTCCAACTTGTCATAAAGTTGGCAAGAAAAAGGCAAGGCCATGACTCAGACATACCATATCAATGAGTAGGTTCTGGCAAAAGCAACAAATAGATTTTCCTGCCTGGTTTCCTATGCTAAACCACCCATTCAAATGAGAGATTATGTTGAGTTCTTAGTATTATTATCAGCAGAGAAAACAATTATTATTCCTTATACTGATTTACCACAATATACTTTTCAAAATGATTCTATTCTCTCATTTGCTGATTGTAACAACTGGCAAAGTAATAAGGTCATCAGGGCAGACTTTCAGAAACTGAAACACTTCTTCCCTCCCTCCAAAGTGACTTGTCTACACTGTTAATAAGTGACAGAGCTTGATTTAAGCCCAGGTTTCTGATACCATGTCCATTGTTTCCAGAATACCCATATTGACAATTTCTTCTACCCTGGCCCATACTAAACAATGAAATTATTTATTTCGAGTTTGGATTGAATGTGGCAAACATTTGTAAACATCTGCAAACAAGTCTATACCTCAACCATAAAGAAGGGGGTCTCTCCAGTGCTTGAACTATTGATATTTATCCCTAAATAAGTCACTCAAGTTGATTTTTCCTTAAGCATTCACTGTCTTCCAGGAAGAGTAAATGCTGGCTCTGTGAACACAGAAATAGTAGAAGAAAGTTGACATAGGATGACTTCTGACTTCTTTTCCCACATCTGGGCTGCCATAATGCTTCATCTTAACCTTATTTTATCTGCTTAAACCTTTTGGGTGTTGGTGGAAGAATAGTGTATGGGATGAATTCCAGGTCTGCCCTCCCCTGGGAATGCTCCTGTTTAAAGCCATTCTGTTGCCTTCTGGCATTTCTGAGACCCCTCCTGGGATGTCCTTTGCTTGTTTAGTGTCTTGGATCCTGTCTGTTGGCACAATGTACACTAACTGAGAAAAGATGGTTCCATAATCTCCCCTACATACTACTGTAATTTAGAGTGTTGATGTGGGAAGGAATTATGAGGTGTAATCAAACTGGAAGGGAAAGGATACATGGCAAGCTGCATTTGCCTGGAACTTTACATTACATTGAAAAAAATACCAATTGTTACAGCAAAGTGTAAAGGGTTAGTGAAGATTTGGGAGGAAGATAAAGAATGTCTCAAACTACCTGTAGCTCTCTAAGTAAAGCCCTATGCCTCCTAAATAAAACTGAGAGCCAGAAATGCATTGGTATAAGTTAGCAAAGAAATGAAATACTTAGGGAGATAGGAATCCTGGAGGGACTCTGTTATGCATGCCTCATTCATTTCCCCCACAATGACCATTAAGAGGTCTTAGAAGATATTTCTTTCCTCAGGACATTAAGATGGAATTTCTGGGTCTGGAAGTATGGCAAACTAGATGCTCTGGCTGACCCTCCTACCAAATGTAATTGACAAGTCTGAAAAAAAGGTTTTAAAAAAGTAAGTGAATAGAGAATACTTGGAGTCCAAGACCAAAGAGAATAAAAAGGAGCAAACCCGTTGATAGATGCAAAATCGATTAATCTCAGGACCATTATGCTCAGTGAAAGAAGCCAGGTCAAAAAGAGTTGCTACAGCATGACTTCATTTCTGTAAAAGTCTAGGAACTTCAAATGGATCTGTGGCGATAGAAAGTAAGCCTATGGTGGTGGTGATAGTGCAGACAGAGGGCGGCTGCCTGGGGACGCGCATAGATGGAGGGGTGTGCTACAAAGGGGCAGCAGGAAAGCTTCAGGGGGATGGAGATGTCCATTATCCTTTCTCAAAGTTCCTTTCATCTCTCTTTGTTTTTGTTAATTAATTTTTATTGGAGTATAGTTGCTTTATAATGTTGTATTAGTTTCTACTGCATAACAAAATGAATCAGTCACACATATACACATATCCCCTCCCTTTGGGACTTCCTTCCCATTCAGACCACCGCGGTGCATTAAGTAGACTTCTCTGTGCTATAGAGTGTGTTGCCATCCGTTGTCTATTTTATCTTGATTACAGGGATGGCTTCATGAGTGTAAACTGCTAAAATTGATCAAATATGTGCAGTTTATGGTGCTTCAGATATGCAGCAATAAGGCTGTAAAAACAAAAAACTAATTAACAAAAAAACAAAGTGATACCTGGACTCAAACTGAAACTTCAGCTGTGAAGTGATCTTTACCCAGAGGACATACACTCAACTAGTGATCTTGATTTTCCCTTTCACAATTTTACAGGGTGATGGAAAATGGAGAAAAAGCCCAAACTGATGAGTAGAGTAGGAGAGCCCTGTACGAAAGTGTGAAAGTGAAAGTGTTAGTAGCTCAGTTGTGCTTGACTCTTTGCCATCCCATGCTGCTCTTTGGAGCCTGCCAGGCCTCTGTCCATGGAATTCTCCAGGCAAGAATACTGGAGTGGGTAGCCATTCCCTTCTCCAGGGATCTTTCCCACCCAGGGATCAAACCCATGTCTCCTTCGCTACAGGCAAATTCTTTACTATCTGAACCACCAGGTGAACCCCCCTGTACAAAGCTGAACCTCAAAGTCCTACACTTTTATGTAAGCATGACCAGAAAATAAAACAGCCTCTCACCCTCTGCCCACTCAGGGGATGATTGTTTTAATGTCTTTCTATAGTTTGGGGGCTTCCCAGGTGGCTCAGCAGTAAAGGGTCCATCTGCAATGCAGGAGATGCGGGTTTGACCCCTGGGTCGGAAGACCCCCCTGAAGAAGGAAATGGCAACCCCACTACAATATTTTTGCCTGGAAAATCCCATAGATAGAGGGGCCTGGCAGACTACAATCCATGGGGTGGCAAGAGTGGGACATGAGTGGGGCAAGAGTGACTAAACAACAAAAATAGTTATTTCATCTTGATAACAAACACCAGGTTTCTGCATCAGGGATCAGACCAATATTTACTTACAGCCAGTAACAGTGCTGTCTTCCCAGGCTCCATTTCCCTGTTGGGGTGATGTGATAAGGGCAGGTGTTCACCCTGCATGGACTGAGGGGTTTGTCACACAAGAGGGGAGCCCTGAAATCTTGACTCACCGAGCTTATATAGCAACTGCTTCTCAGAGGCCAGCTTCCCCTCTGCAGAAAAAGAGAGAAATGTGCTCTCTGATGTAAATAGACCTTCTCTGGGAAGGAAGGGGAAAGCCCGTAGGTGTTTGCAACCCTTTGAGAGGCAGATACACAGCTCTAAATATACCATCTTAAACTAGTACTAGCCATTCACTCATTCTTTGCCAGAAAGCTTTGCTCACATACAAACATGAAAATAGTCGTCTGTTCCCTGAGAGGGGACAGATGGGAAAACTGCATATTTTGACTTTAGATGCTTATTAGAAGGGGGGAAACACCCGCTTGAACATTCATAAGCACAATATGGTCTCTTTTAGACTGAATTCCCAGTTGACACTAGTGGTGAAGAGCCTGTCTGCTAATGCAGGAGACTTGACGCTGACTTGACCCCTGGGTTGGGAAGATCCCCTGGAGGAGGAAATGGCAGCCCACTCCAGTATTCTTGCCTGGAGAATCCCATGGACAGAGGAGCCTGGCAGGCTACAGCCCATAGGGTTTCCAAGAGTTGGACACAACTGAGCTGGGAGGGATTGGGGGCAGGAGGAGAAGGGGACGACTGAGGATGAGATGGCTGGATGGCATCACTGGCTTGATGGACGTGAGTCTGAGTGAACTCCGGCAGTTGGTAATGGACAGGGAGGCCTGGCGTGCTGCGATTCATGGGGTCGCAAAGAGTTGGACACGACTGAGCGACTGAACTGAACTGAACTGAAGCGACTTAGCAGGCATGCACCCATCACCTGGATAGTTGTAGTTTAGTCACTCAGTTGTGTTCGACTCTGGCAACGTCATCACCAAGCTCCTCTGTCCATGAGATTTCCCAGGTAAGATACTGGAGTGGACTGCCATTTCCAACTCCAGGGAATCCTCCTGACCCATCCCAGGTCTCCTACATCACAGGCAGATTCTTTACCGACGGAGCCACCAGGGAAGTCCCAACTGGATAGCAGTAGTAAATAAAATTTGATACTTAATAGATGATTTAAATTGATTAGGTACAGCTCAAGATAGAATGGACTTTCCTTGTGGTGCAGTGGATAAGAATTCTTCTGCCAATGCAGGGGACTTAGGTCCCTGGTTCAGGGAGGATTCCCACATGCTGCAGAGCAACTAAGCTTGCAAACCACCACTGCTGGGCCTGTGCTCTAGAACCCATAAGTCACAACTACTGAAGCCCACACACTGTAGGGCCTGTATTCCACAGCAAGAGAAGCCACTCAATGAAAAACCCACACACAGCAACAAAGAGGGGCCCTCACTCACTGTACCTAGAGAAAGCCCATGCACACAGCAATGAAGACCCAGTGCAACCAAAATAAATAAAATTTGTAAAGGAACTGGAAAATAGATCTAAAGAAATCAACTGGTATGTAGCAAGGAAAAATAGAATGATGAAAAATATGAAAAAGAAGTGAGTAGGTACAGAAAGGGGAGTGAAATAAATTATTAAGAGTCTAATTAGAGCCCCAGACAGAGAAAGAGATAATTTGGGTGAGAGGCAAGTTTTGAAGAATAATGGCTCCAGAACTGATGAAAAACTCTAATCCTCTAACTTCAATAGGCCAATGGATTCTATGCAGATTACATTAAAAGATATACAGTCCTAGGTATATCATAGTGTATATTAAAAGTAACAAGTCAGAAAGATACACTACCTTCAAACAAACAAAATTAAAAAACAACACCTGAAGTATTAAATAAATACTAGATCAAGGAGTCAAATGACTTTTGAAAATTGAGAAATATTTCACACGCCATAAAATTCACTCTTTTAAAGTATACAAATCAGTGACTTTAAGTATCACCATAGAGTTGTACAATTATTAGCAGTATCGTTTCAGAACATTTTCATCACCCTGCAAAGAAATCTTATACCCATTAGATGTTAACTCTCCTTTCCACTTCCTTCAGTCCTGGCAGCCAACAACCTAATTTCTGTCTCTATGGATACTTTTTGACATTCCATATAAATGGAATCATAAGATACATGACCTTGTGTGTCTGGCTTCTTTCATTTAACGTCATGTTTTCAGGGTTCATCTGTGTTGTAGCATGTATCAGTACTGCGTTTTTCAATGTGTGTGTGTAGCTGAATAATATTCCACTGAATGGATACACCGTATTTTGTTTATCCATTTATGGGTTGATGAACATTTGGGTTGTTTCTATCTTTTGGCTGGTATAAATAATACTGGTATAGACACTCATGTACAAGTTTTTGTGTCAACATATCACACACCACTTTTCTTGGTATATACCTAGGAGTAGCATTGCTGGCCCATGTGGTAACTACGTTTAGCTTTTTAATGCATCACCAAACTGCCTTCTAAAAGTGGCTGCACGATTTTATATTCCCCATGCCCCAGCATGATATGAGGGTTCTGATTTATTTACATGCTTACTAACACTCCTTATTGTCCATGTTTTTGATTATAGCTGTTATAATGAGTATGAAATGGTAGTCCATTGTGATTTTGATAAGCATCTACCTCATGACTAACGACACTGTTTTTGTATGCCTATTGTCCATTTATGTATCTCCTTTGGAGAAATGCCTATCAAATTCTTTGCTCATTTTAAAAACTGGACTGTCATTATATCACTAAATTAGGAGAGTCCTTTATATATTCCTGATACTAGATTCTTATTAGCTACATGGTTTGCAAATATTTTCTCCCATTCTTTGGGCCATCTTTTTACTTCCTTGATAGTATCCAGATATTTTTTTGGAACCATGGAATACTAAGTTGAAAAAAAATTGTTTTCACTATTTTTAATGTCGTCTTGGTTTGCTTGTGCTCTCTTTTTGTCAACCTTCAGTGGGTAAATTTGGCAAAACTTAAAGCTTCCCTTGGATGAATGACATACCATACTGTTCGTAATCCTGAGCTGGTCCTTTCTTTCTCAACACATCACCTTATATAGACACATAGGACATACATAATGACTTCCCTTAGCTAATAGCAATTTGAGTGGTAAGAGAAAACAAGTAGCAACTTGGCTATATTTGTGTAGCACATTGCATGTCACTCATTTACGCACATGTATGCATGCATGCACACATCCATTTAGATGCAGAGCTATTGGGACATCTTAGTGTAATGACTGGTGGTCTTCCCTGGGAATGGTGATGAATATTGGGTATATGTGGATGACTTACTCATGGTTCGATTGATAATTTTTTTCAACTCACTTCACTGGATAAATGGAAGAGGGAACAGAGTTGATCCTTTCATTTCTCTCCAAACAGACTGAGAAATTCTCCTGTTTCCTTATATAACCACTCCTCTCAGTCCCTTCCTCTATCCATCAGCTGATGGACCACTGAGTCTCCATGACTGGGCCAGCTGGGTAAACCATGTTTTCCTTCTAATTCCATCACTACTCCCCTGGTTGAGGCCTTCATCTTCAGCTGCCTCCTAATTCACTCCCTTGCTACAGCCACTTAATATTCCACTTCCACCTCATCGCTGCCCCAGCACCCTTCCAAAGGCCTACATCTTTCCACTTGCACCCTGAGAATCCAACAGAAGGATTTAGGTTTTCTTCACCTTTATGAATATTTGTCCTCAATAGAGTTTGTTAAAAGAAAACGTTCATGAACATGTCACTTATTTTCACAGAAATCTTCATTAACTGCCTTTGCAGATGTCTGAAAAACTTGGCACAGCATCCAAAGTGCCTTCTGAATTTTGCATAATCAGCACTTCCTGCTCCATCTCCCACCCCACTGTTGTCTTTTCCTCTCATATTCTGTCTTAGCCTACAGTATAGTCACCCTACATTACTCTGTTCCTTGTCACCCATGGCACCTCCAGGACTCTGGGCCTTTATTCATTTTATCTCTCTTATAAAAATGTTTTTGATTTATTATTTTTTTAAAGCTAATTAGAATTCTTCTTAGCCTTCTAGGAACAACTCCCGCATTTTTCTCCTCTGCGTACTTCCCTGATTTGCTATCTGGCTCCCTCCCTCTTCACTCCTGCTGCAGTTTGCTTCTCTCTAACAACTGTTACACTCCTCCTGGCTCCTTTCTGGAAGGCTGAGATTTTGCCTAATTTGGATGCATCCCCTTGGGGCCTGGTTCAACTGATGTTCATTAAACATTTGTTGAATTGAGCTAAACTTTTATGTGCAAGCTGAATATTTGGTTATATCACCAAGGAAGAATACTTGATATTCCATAGAATTATGTTCTCTTGATTCCCTAAAAGTTTTAACTTTTTAAAGTTTATTTTCACTTAATTAATTTTTGTTGGCATACAGTTGATTTACAATGGTGTTAGTTTCTGCTGTAAAGCGTATCAGTTAAACATATACATATATCCACTCTTTTTTAGATCCCTGGAATTTTTAGGTATTTCAGATGCCACCAAGCAGAAATCCCTGCTACCCGGGGCCCCTGTGCTGTCCCTCTCTTTCTCCCCTTCCCTCTAATCTTGGGCTTGCTGCCACCACATCTACATGATCAGATGGCAGTGGGGTCAGCCTCCTTTCCCCTCTGGTTTATTTGATGCTCCCACAAAGAAAGAGGAAGGAAGGAAGGTGAACCTCCCTGGGACTGTCTCCATGGTGACCTGGGATGTCACAGGCATTGGTCCAGCTGCAGGCATGTGAAGGAACGGGAGAGTGAAGCAGGTTTTCTGGCCCCCTTTTCCCTCTTGCTCTCTAGTGAAATTTACATAAGGATATAACCCAGAGCAGGGGGTTCCTCCTCTGGAATTCAGGATGCTACTCTAGCACTTCATCTTTCTTCTGCAATCTGACAGTTGCTCACTGCTCCCCAGAACTACACTGTCTTTGGGGGAAAATCTAAGGTTCGGCCAAAGGCCATCAAGCAGGATCATAAAACTCTTACATATCAAACCATCCATCCTGCTGATGTAATTCATTTGCTGAGACACCATAAGGATGTTATACTAGATGACCTAGACAGGGCCTGCACTTAGCACAGTCTCTGTGCTTAATCACTCAGTCATTTCCAACTCTTTGGGACCCCATGGTCTGTAACCCGCCAGGCTCCTCAGTCCTTGGGGATTCTCCAGGCAAGAATACTGGAGTAGGTTGCCATGCCCTCCTCCAGGGGATCGTCCCAGCCCAGGGATTAAACCCAGGTCTCCCGCATTGCAGGCGATTCTTTACTGTCTGAGCCACCAGGGAAGCCCAAGAATACTAGAGTGGGTAGCCTCTTCCATCTCCAGGGGATCTTCCTGACCCAGGAATTGAACTGGGGTCTCCTGCATTACAGGCGGATTCTTTACCAGCTGAGCTACCAGGGAAGACCAGGTTAGGAATGGCTTTCCCTTTCCTGCACACAGTGGTGATCATCTCCATTCTTATGCTGGGGTGTGCATCTGCCCCCTTATCCCCTATTATCTTGCTGCCTGGCCACTTGGCTCTTCCTTCTTAAACTTCTTACAACAGCTGTATGCAGACTCACTCTCCTGGACAGCTTTAAAAATCAATCTCCCTGTCTACCCTTCCTGTCCCTGTACATCCTACCCAAGCTCCTCTCCACAACACAGGCTTAGAGGGCACAGCATCCACCTGCACTGTTCAACATGGTACCCACAAGCCAGGGTCATTATTTAAACTGAAATTAATTAAAGAAAGTTTAAAATCCATACTCTTCACATTCCAAGTGCTTAGGCACCACATGTGGCTAGTGGCTATATGTTGGCCAGTATAGATTTAGAACATTTCTGTTATCACAGAAAATTCTATTTGAAGGTACTGTTACTATGAGGAATTGTCTTTCTGGGACATGTTTATTGGATTTTTATCCAAGAAAAATGATTTTTCATTTTAGTTTTTTTGTTTCAATAACTTAAAAAAAATAGAAGTATAGTTAATTTACAATGTAGTGTTAGCCTCAGGTATAGAACAAAGTGATTCAGTTGTATGTATATATCCTCTCACTCTCTCTTTCGGGTTCTTTTACATTATAAGTTATTACAAGATACTGAATATAGTTCCCTGTGCTATACAGTAGATCCTGTTGCTTACCCGTTTTATACACGTGAATGTCCCTCAGTTGTGTCCAACTCTTTGCAACCCCATTGGGTGTCGCCCACCAGGCTCCTCTGTCCATGGGATTTCCCAGGCAAGAATAGTGGAGTGGGTTGCCACTCCTTTCTCCAGGGGAACCTCCCAACCCAGGAGTTGAACCCAGGTCTCCGGCATTGCTGGCAGATTCTTTATCGACTGAGCCGCCGCCAGAGAAATAGCAGTGTGTATATGTTAGTCCAAAATTCCTAATTCATCTCCCTCATTGTAGCTTTTCTTACTCATCTGTTAGTTTCTTCAGAGTGTCACTTCCTAAACCGGGACTTGGTTTCTCCAGGATGTGTACACAAAGGGAGAAAACATTAGAATAGCCACTAGTGCGCAGTGGCAGCTACCACGCCTTGCACTTTCTATATGGACTCTTGATCCTCACAACAACCTCATGGACTAGGCATTTTTCCTTCTACTTACAAACACAGAAATTGAAGCTCAGAGAGGTAAAATGCACTTAAGTCTACACCTCCAGTCAGGAGCTGGGATTCAAACTCAGGTCTGTCTTGCATCAAAGTGATCTCTAATATATCTCAGTGCCTCTTCAGCATGAAAGATTCTGAAATAAGGGCTTGCTCCAGCTGAGATATTCGGACTTGGGGGATTTAGTGCACAATCACTGTTCTCAGGGGTCTTTCAGTTTAGCTGTGAAGACAAACAACCTCGCTGCTACTGTCATCACACTGCAAACATTTGTACAACAGTTTATAATTTACAAAGGGCATTCTCAGGATTTCAGTATCCCAGGAGGTGTTATAGAGCTGGGCTTATTAAGGGACACAGAGGCATATGCAACTGGATGATGGAAATGCTGAAGAAGGAGCAATTAACTACGATTGACTGGCAGGCACAGAGAGGATGTCCCAGGAGCTGAGTCCTGATGGATGGGGTGGATTTCTACAGGCGGAAGTGGGCACTGGGCAGGGACAGCCACGTGATGAATGGCAGGTACCCAAGCTGCAGCCTCACTCCTCTCTGATCCATGCTCCTCCCAACAGCCAGAGTGAGCTTTCTAAAGCACAAGGCTGTCATTGGGTGGCTTAAAAGTTTCAGTGACTCCCAGGGCCCTGGGATATAGTCCCAAGGCCCTAGGACAGTTTGGGGGGCTGCCAGTCTGGACACAGGCTTGTGCCCTCTCTTGTCACCTTGCACCACCAAAGTGACCTCTTTCCTTCACACCCACTAAGCCCTCTCTCACCTAAGGGCTTTTTTTCAGATTATTCTTCTTAATGGAAGTATCCTTCCCCTTACTGGCCCCCTGCTTTTCTGACTGGTGCCTCTTTATTCCTTCAGGCTAGAGTTAGCTGCTTCCTTGGTGTTCTGTGGGTGCCCTGTACTTGCCTCTACGTTAACTGCTACCCCTTCCATACACTGGAATTGCCTCATTTATGTAAGGCATCACCTCAGTCAATAAACAACTCAAGGGCAAGGGCTGTGTCTTGTTTGTTATGTACAGAGCACTTAGCAATAGTAAGCGATCAATAAATATTTGATGGCTGAATAAATGAAGCTGTTGCCATTTACTAAGGAAACTCAGCTGGCTTCAGGATAACACTTTGTTTCCTGACGAATGTGTAAGACCCTAAAGTAACCAGCATGCTGACAGTGCATGACTCTCGGAATTTAACTACAAATCAATTTTATTTATGTCTCCCAATGTCAGTCTACATGTATTCACTAGTCCTAGTTCTTTCCCTGCCTTTGGATAAAAATATGAGCAGACTCATGACTTTTCTAGTTTAGGTTAAACTATCCTTAGGTTAAACAATCCATCCCCATTTAGTAATTAGGGAAACAGCAGCCAACTCTTAGCTTCCCCAGTGACTTGCTAATCTGGTCCCCTCCACTTAGATCTATTACTTTCTATGATTTGTTGTTGTTCAGTCACCCAGTCACGTCCCACTCTTTGCAACTGCGTGGACTGCAGCACACTAGGCTTCCCTGTCCATCACCATCTTCCAGAGTTTGCTCAAACTCATGTTCATTGAGTCAGTGATGTTATCCAACCATTTCATGATAAACTCGCATTATTATCTTTCACCTGGAGTGCTGCAGTAACCTCTAAGTGTCCTCCACGTTTGTGTCTTTGACTTTCTAAAGAACAGGTGAAGCTCTTTCCACAAGAGTTTTTCATGGCTTCCAATTGTTTACTGAATCAAATCCAAATTCTTAACCTGGCATTTAGATCTCCATGACCAAGCTCTAGCCTGTTCTTCCAGTTTTTTTTTTCCCCCATCAATTTCATACAACCTATGCTGTCACCAAATTTCTCAGTGTTTCCTGAACACGACTCTCTTACTCATGCTTTCTTCCATCAACCTGGATGCCTTGGTGTCCCTTTTTGTCTAAGAAGACTGGATATGGTTCAACTGCCCCCTTCTCTTGAGACCTTTCTCAGTCCCCCAGTAGGAATTACTAAATTATTCTTCTATATTCCTGTAGCTGCTATAGGGCTTTAAACAAAACCAAAGTATGCCACTCCAAATTAATGTGTAATTGTTAAAAGCCTGAGTTTATAGGATACATCAACTGTTGGGTATATCCATACAGGGGTTTTATGGGGGTGAGTTGGGTGGGAAATTAAGATCTGTAGGCCTTCACAAAGGCCTTTGGACGAGTTAGGACATGATCCTCCCTTTTTGTGGGGTGGAGAAGGATATTCTGGGTAGAGACAGATGAAGGACAAATGCAGCAAGCAGAAGATGATAACTGGCTAAGAAAGTCTCTATTTCCTTTCACTGAAGTCCACAGAAGATGATAACTGGCTAAGAAAGTCTCTATTTCCTTTCACTGAAGTCCACAGATAGTCTGGATCCATGGGTTCTAATAACACACTCAGTTGAGAATGTGTTGCCTGACAGCATGATGGTTTGCTTGCTGAATACTGGGGATTCAACTCCAGGCCTGTATCTTATAGGTGAAGTCAAGGGCACTACAGAGATCAGAAATTTGGCAGTTTAGGGAAAGGGCTTGCCAAATGTCTTAATCTGTTTCCTGAAGATGTCTTAGATTATTTTAGGATGATAACATTTTGTAATAAAACTGTGTGCCAAGATTGCTTCCAAGATGGACTGTGGGATGGGGGATGGAGAAGAGCCTTGTCTGGTTCAGTGTAATGGATGGCCCCAGCCACCTTCCAGAACTACCAAATTGGGGCTTTCAGTAGCATCATTATGGAGCTCTAGAAGAAGAGAATACATCACCAGGTTGCAGAGCACTTACTTCGTCCCACATTGTGCATTATAACATTAGTTTTGTGAGATTTGAATGCCCCGTTAGACCAGTCTTCTCAGTGTCCTCCCAATTCTCGATGATGAAGCTCCAAGAAACTTCAGGGGCTCTTCCCAACCCTCCCCCTTAATCAGCTTGGAGAAACACTTCTCTAGATTGGGTATGAATCTATTCCAGTCCTAATTAATACTGAAGCCACACTCTTGGTGCTCAACCCTACTACTGTAAAGCAGCCAGCTCTTGCCTTGGAGTAAGAAAACGACTTAAATAGTGGGGATCTCCAAAGAACCATAAGAGATTCCTGTCTCTGAACATATTTCATTTTGTTTAGGCCCTTTTAAAGATACAGGCTTCCCTGGTGGTCCAGTGGTTAAGAATTGCCTTGCAATGCAACAAACATCAGTTTTATCTCTGGTTTGGGAAGATCCCACATGCTGTGGAGCAACTAAGCCTGTGTGCCACAACTACCGAGCCAAAGCTCTAGAGCCCACGAATCACAACTACTAAGCCCGTACACTGCTACTACTGAAGCCCATATGCCCAGAGCCTGTGCTCTGCAACAAGAGAAGCCGCCATAACGCGAAGTCCGCAACTGCAAGTAGAGAGTAGCCCTTACTCTCTGCAACTAGAGAAAGCCCACGTGTGGCAGTGAAGACTCACCACAGACCAAAAGTAAAACTAAATACATCTTTAAGAAAAGATACACACTCGTTTCACTATAGTTCCTCTACTCTTACCCAGTTGTTAGTGAAGTATTGTGTCAGAGCTTCTTTTCCCAAGAGGAGGCAATAATTCTTGAGCATCACAGTAGTCATCAGAGTAACCAACCAGGTGAATTAAATGACCCACTGACATCTTTTATTTGTTCTGTCTATGACAGTATAAAAGATGACTCTGGAGGCACTGATCATTTGCCCCTATTGAATCAGTTACCATCTTCCTTATAGGCAAAATCTCCAAATGAGATGGGCAAAACTCACAGTGCACCTCCTATCAAAATTCAAACAGATCTCTCAAAATCTCTTCCCAGACTTAATGAATACCCTATAAGTAAAGAAACACTTCAAGGCATAAAGCCAACAACAGAAAATTACAAGGCTCAAGGTCTCATTATTTCCTTTACTAGCCACTGTAACACTCCCATTTTACTGGTGAGAAAACATAAAGGCTGAGAGTGGAGGTTTGTCCAGGACCCCTGAGCAATAAACACATTGTCATCCTTCAACACCCTGTTGTTTCAAACCCTCGTATATTACTAACATCCATTCCAACTGGAAGCAAATTTTTTACTGTAACTGATTTATGCAGGGCATCCTTTAGTTTCAATTGATGAAGTAGGTCAATACCCTCTTGCCTTCTCTTAGGAAGAAAAACCATCTACCTGGACAGTAATTCCTCAAGACTTTACTGGGAATCCTTCTTATTTCTTGCAAATCCTGAAGACTGATCTGGACAATATAAAGTTCCCTAAAGGTTCTGCTTTGTTGCAATATATGAGTTATTTGCTTCTTTACTTTCCTCAAGTTTCCTCACAGGAAGACAACATACATTTGCTAAAGCTCTTAGCTTTAAAGAGATGTAAGATTGTCAAAGAAAAATTGTAGTTTTCCCAAACCCAGGTTTACTATTTAGGGTATCTAATATCAGAACAAGAGCTATACTAAGATCCAGATAGTCTTCATGGTATTCTAAGTTTCCTAAAACCCAACATTAAATGCCAGCTGCCAAGTTTTTTGCAGCTAGTTGGTTACTGCCAAAATCGGATCCAGAATTTTCTCTGATGGCCAACCTCTGTATAACTTACCAAACAATAATAACTCTGACCCAATTTAAAGGAAGAAAATAGTTTTTAAGGCTTAAAAGGACAGTTTGATGAACAACTAGTCTTTTAATATTTTTATTCTGGTAATTCAGATGGTAAAGAATCCACCTGCAATGTAGGAGACCTGGGTTCGATCCCTGGGTTGGGAAGATCCCCTGGAGAAGGGAATGGCTACCCACTCCAGTATTCTTGCCTGGAGAATTCCATGGACAAAGGAATCTGGCAGACTGCAGTCCACGGGCTTGCAAAGAGTCGGACATGACTGAGCAACTTTCATTTTCACTTTTATTTATTTTTAATTGGAGAATAATTCCTTTACAATACTGTGTTGGTTTCTGCCATATATCAACATGAGTCAGCCGTATTCCCTTTTTACTTTTTCTATATAAAAAGGAAGAAAATTACCTTGGAGTACTCACTCTCTCACCCCAAAGTGTGGAGCCATCATCAACCCATAGGTTATTATAGTGAGAAACTGGGGCATAGAGATCCCCCCCACCATTGCCTCAGAGCCACTGTCCTTTTGGGTAAGGCCATTCAGTTCAGTTCAGTTGCTCAGTTGTGTCCGACTCTTTGCAACCCCATGGACTGCAGCACACCAGGCTTCCCTGTCCATCACCAACTCCTGGAGTTTACTCAAGCTCATAATTATTGAGTAGGTGATGCCATTCAACCATCTCATCCTCTGTCATCCCCTTCTCCTCCCTCTTCAATCTTTCCCAGCATCAGAATTTTTTCAAGTGAGTCAGCTCTTCGAATCAGGTGGCCAAAGTATTGGAGTTTCAGCTTCAACATCAGTCCTTCAATGAATTTTCAGGACTGATCTCCTTTAGGATGGACTGGTTGGATCTCCTTGCAGTCCAGGGGACTCTCAAGAGTCTTCTCCAACACCACACTTCAAAAGCATCAATTCTTTGGCTCTCAGCTTTCTTTATACTCCAACTCTTACATCCATAGGTGACTACTGGAAAAACCATAGCTTTGACTAGATGGACCTTTGTTGGCAAAATAATGTCTCTGCTTTTGAATATGCTGTCTAGGTTGGTCATAACTTTTCTTCCAAGGAACAAGCATCTTTTAATTACATGGCTGCAGTCACCATCTGCAGTGGCTTTTGAGCCCCCCAAAATTAAATCTGTCACTGTTTCCCCATCTATTTGCCATGAAGTGATAGGACCAGATGCCATGATCTTAGTTTTCTAAATGTTGAGTTTTAAACCAGTTTTTTACTCTCCCCTTTCACTTTATTCAGTCACTCAGTCATGTCTGACTCTTTGCGACCCCATGAATCACAGCACGCCAGGCCTCCCTGTCCATCACCAACTCCCAGAGTTCACTCAAACTCATGTCCATCGAGTTGGTGATGCCATCCAGCCATCTCATCCTCTGTCGTCTCCTTATCCTCCTGCCCCCAATCCCTCCCAGCATCAGAATCTTTTCCGACGAGTTAACTCTTCGCATGAGGTGGCCAAAGTATTGGAGTTTCAGCTTCAGCATCAGTCCTTCCAATGAACACCCAGGACTAATCTCTTTTAGAATAGACTGGTTGGATCTCCTTGCAGTCGAAGGGACTCTCAAGAGTCTTCTCCAACACCACAGTTCAAAAGCATCAATTCTTCGGCACTCAGCTTTCTTCACCGTCCAACTCTCACATCCATACATGACTACTGGAAAAACCATAGGATCCCCTTTAACAATTTTTGTCCCTCATGCAATAGAAGCTTTCCCGAATTCTCATCACACTCAACATCTCTTAGTCAGCTGCCTCACCTGCTTTTGTTAACTGCTCTGCACATAACTCTTTATGTTATAGTAAGATAAACCCTGCTATTCTTCTTTCTACCACTGATGAAGTCCTTCATGACTGCTTAATGCTGATGGATCACCTCTGACTCCTTGTGATGATCTATAAGAAATTCCTCCATATAACAATGAGTTCTCATGGATCACTGATGGTTCTTATTTAAAAGATGCCAATGGCAAATATTGTGCTAAGTTTGCTATTGTGACTCCTTTCGATGTTATTGTGGCAACATCTTTACCTAAGGCTACTTCAGTTCAGCAGGCTGAACTGTATGTTTTTTCATAATCTTATACTTTAGCCAAGGACAAAACTTCCAATATTTTATTCATGGTAGATATGCTTTTGAAGTTGCTCATGATGTTGGAATGTTGTGGAAGCAACGTGGATTCCTTCCAGTGGAAATAAAATTTAAAATGGCCCGTATATTCAGGAATTACTGGATGCAATACTCTTGCTTGCTCCTTTACCTATTACTAAGATTCTGGGGCATTATGTCAAGAGGGAGGGGATATATGTATCAGTTCAGTTCAGTTCAGTTGCTCAGTCATGTCCGACTCTTTGTGACCCCATGAATTGCAGCATGCCAGGCCTCCCTGTCCATCACCAACTCCCGGAGTTCACTCAGACTCATGTCCACTGAGTCAGTGATGCCATCCAGCCATCTCATCCTCTGTTGTCCTCTTCTCCTCCTGCCCCTAATCCCTCCCAGCATCAGAGTCTTTTCCAATGAGTCAACTCTTCGCATGTATACATATAGCTAATTCACTTTGTTGTATAGCAAAAGCTAACACAACATTGTAGAGCAATTATACTTCACTAATTAAAATAATTAAAAAGAAAGAATGTTCATCATGAAAAAAATTACTAGAAATTTTCTGTTCTTAATATTTACTTGGTTTTGAGTTATCTACTCATATAATTAAATAATCTTTTGAAGTAAAAAAGATAAAAGTTCCTGAGAGTTTTCCCTCCTGTTACTTTTCTTACACAAATATGAGCTCAGTAGGTCTCTAATCTGTGAACTTTTCCTCCAAAGTGAGACATCACACCAAGAAAATGTCCCTCCTGCCACTGGGGACAAAAGCTTCTCAAACTAGAAAGCCTAACTCTTGATCAGTGGTTCTTTCAGAGAAAGATCTTGATCAAAAGGGGTAAATGTAAAAGAAAAATAAATAAATAAAATACATGGAAACCTTAATTAAATAGAGCTGGGAAATGAGAGGGGAAGCTCTCAGGCCCTGGAATGATATAGCAGAGCCCAACAAGAAGATCAAAGACCCTTTTCTTTCCTGGAAACAACTCAGCCAATGAAAAGCAATGGTCTCCTTATTTACTATCACTCTCCCAATTTCCTTTTCCCTTTTATGAGAATGTTCTCCTTCCTTTGCCTCAGGAGCTTATATGTGGCTACCATGGTTGCAGACTCTGAACTGTATTTCTCTGCTGGTCCTAAGTCAACCCATCTTTGTTGAAGCAATGTCTAGTAGTCTCTTTGTTTTAGAACAACAGTGTTCACAAAAAGAATACTTTTTACATTCCCTTTTGATGTATATTTATTGAATGGGAGAAGGCAATGGCACCCCACTCTAGTACTCTTGCCTGGAAAATCCTATGGACGGAGGAGCCTGATAGGCTGCAGTCCATGGGGTCTCTAAGAGTCGGATACGACTGAGTGACTTCACTTTCACTTTTCTCTTTCATGCATTGGAGAAGGAAATGGCAACCCACTCCAGTGTTCTTGCCTGGAGAATCCCAGGGATGGGGGAGTCTGGTGGGCTGCCGTCTATGGGGTTGCACAGAGTCAGACACGACTGAAGTGACTTAGCAGCAGTAGCAGCAGCAGCAGCAGCAGCAGCAGCTTTTTTTGCTTTGGGTTCCTTGCTGTTCAATATTGGTTAATTCAGCTGTCTGAAGCTATAAACAGGCAGTTGAGGCTATGAGTTCAAGCCAGGTTTGGATAGATGGGCAACATGCTCTTCCTTAACCCTTTAGGAAAATGTTTTGTCAGCAGTGATCAAATCACATGAGAGGGAAAGGTGGGTGGAGATGTTGAGTTATATCAAAAAAAGTTTTACAGTTCAGGACTGGATAGTCAAGTGTGAAATATGCTGTGAGTGCATAAATAGAATTTCCTATGCTGTGTCGTGTGTTTTTATAATACCGCATAGCTCACACATATTTGATTTTAAAAAAGAGAGAGCAAATGTGTCTATATAATATTCAAATTGTGTTGATTCTTATATAATTTTCCTAGGCAATGGAAGCTGGATTAGATGTAGTAGAATTATAACTACAGTAGGAAAGAAAAACCGTTCAGCTTGGCTGCTGATTTGAAAAAGCCTCTAAGCATCTTTTGGGAAAATTAATTTTAAGCACCTGCGCCTGGGACTTGCTTCCTGGCATGTGCACCTCAGGCCTGCACATTTCCAGGCAGGTTACCTATCCTCCTGCACCCACTTTAATGGCAGTGTAATTGCATTGTTTTTGTGCCTGAAAGCTAGCATCTGCATTCTTGTTCTGTGTATTTTTAATGTCCCTTTAGTCCCTATCATGCTTTGCACATGTGATGTACTTGATGAATAAATGGAAAATGAAAGGGCTGGACTCTGAACTTGATAGCTCTATTGTATTCCAGGTAAGAGATTCTCACCAGAATAATTATTATTTGAATACATTATCAGTAACATCATGCTCAATTGTTTTGATGTGCTAAACAAATAGGCTACTTGTTAGGAAAGACAAGTTTGCTCTTATGTGCCAAGGACAGACTCAGAAGGATCTGAATTTATTCCACTTGTGCTCTTTCAGCTCTATTTTACTAGGCCCTTGGGGACCCATCTCCAAGACCCACTCTCCAAAACCTGATACTCCCCAAATCTCTATCCGCTACTCTACTTCACTGCTACTCACTTTACTAGCCAAATTATAATGCTTATTTATCTACCTGTTTATTGATTGTCCCAATGGAATGTAAGCCCACTCTTACAGCTCAGCTCTAAGAATAATGTTGGTACATAGTAAATGCTCAATAAATACTTATTTAATGAATGAATATGCTCAGGTTTCACCCTCTGATTCAAACACTTGGGAGAATGATTTGGCATTGCCTTGTACAAATGAACACAGCTTGTCAACCAACAATCTTACTCTTAGGTATGTACCTATGTATGGTAAAGCCTTCTAGCTCTTTCCCAATATTTATTCTCTTCTTCTACCATGGAAGCAGAATTTCTAACGGGTCATATTCTGTCCAAGGAAAAAGACTTCATGTGTCACTCTCCACTGAAGCTAGGCATGGCCACATAATTCATGGCCAGAAGGATATAAGTAGAAACATCTGTGGCAGTTTTCAGGAAACTTCCTTAACAGACACGTTATATATGTATGCTTTGTACCTGTCTTTTCATTCTACCTTCATCTCACTGGCTGAATTACAGAATGCCATCATCTTGAACTGTGAAAATGAGAGCCACACTCTAGAAATATCAGCACCATGAGCTAGAAGTTACCTGGGTTTCTGGGGACTTACGAGAACAGAACAGCTATACAAGCCATGCACCACACCCACCAAGACTTCACTTAAATAAGAAATACATTTCTATCTAGTTTGCTTCCCCTGGGGCTCCCCAGTAAATATTTGCCTACAATGCAGGAGATGCAAAAGATGTGGGTTCCAACCCTGGGTCAGGAAGATCGTCGGAGGAGGAAATGGCAACCCACTCTAGTATTCTTGCCTGGAGAATCCCGTGAATAGAGGAGCCGGGTGCTCTAGTTTCAGTTCAGTTGCTCGGTCGTGTCCGACTCTTTGAGATCCCCCATGGATTGCAGCACATCAGGCCTTCCTGTCCATCACCAGCTCCTGGAGTTTACTCAAACTTGTCCAATGAGTCGGTGACGCCATCCAACAATCTCATTCTCTGTCATCACCTTCTCTTCTCATCTTCAATCTTTCCCAGCATCAGGGTCTTTTCAAATGAGTCAGTTCTTCGCAGCAGATGGCCAAAGTATTGCAGTTTCAGCTTCAACATCAGTCCTTCCAGTGAACATTCAGGACTGATTTCCTTTAGGATGGACTGGTTGGATCTCCTTGCAGTCTAAGGGACTCTCAAGAGTCTTCTCCAATACCACAGTTTGAAAGAATCAATTCTTTAGTGCTCAGCTTTCTTTATAGTCCAACTTTCACATCCATACATGATTACTGGAAAAACCATAGCTTTGACTAGATGGACTTTTGTGGGCAAAGTAGTGTCTCTGATTTTTAATATGTTGTCTAGGTTGGTCATAACTTTCCTTCCAAGGAGTAAATGTCTTTTTATTTCATGGCTGCAGACACCATCTGCAGTGATTTTGGAGCCCCCAAATATAAAGTCTGACACTGTTTCCACTGTTTCCCCATCTATTTGCCATGAAGTGATGGGAATGGATGCCATGATCTTTGTTTTCTGAATGTTGAACTGTAGGCCAACTTTTTCACTCTCCTCTTTCACTTTCATCAGTTCAGTTCAGTTCAGTCACTCAGTCGTGTCTGACTCTTGGCAACCCCATGAATCGCAGCACGCCAGGCCTCCCTGTCCATCACCAACTCCCAGAGTTCACTCAGACTCACGTCCATCGAGTCAGTAATGCCATCCTGCCATCTCATCCTCTGTCGTCCCCTTCCCTCCTGCCCCCAATCCCTCCCAGTATCAGAGTCTTTTCCAATGAGTCAACTCTTCACATGAGGTGGCCAAAGTATTGGAGTTTCAGCTTTAGCATCATTCCTTCCAAAGAAATCCCAGGGCTGATCTTTAAGATGGACTGGTTGGATCTCCTTGCAGTCGAAGGGACTCTCAAGAGTCTTCTCCAACACCACAGTTCAAAAGCATAAATTCTTCAGCACTCAGCCTTCTTCACAGTCCAACTCTCACATCCATACATGACCACAGGAAAAACCATAGCCTTGATTAGACGGACCTTAGTCAGCAAAGTAATATCTCTGCTTTTGAATATACTTTCTAGGTTGGTCATAACTTTTCTTCCAAGGAGTAAGCGTCTTTTAATTTCATGGCTGCAGTCACCATCTGCAGTGATTTTGGAGCCCCAAAAGAATAAAGTCTGACACTGTTTCCACTGTTTCCCCATCTATTTCCCATGACGTGATGGGACCAGATGCCATGATCTTCATTTTCTGAATGTTGAGGTTTAAGCCAACTTTTTAACTCTCCTCTTTCACTTTCATCAAGAGGCTCTTTAGTTCTTCCTCATTTTCTGCCATAAGGGTGGTGTCATCTGCATATCTGAGGTTATTGATATTTCTCCCGGCAATCTTGATTCCAGCTTGAGCTTCTTCCAGCCCAGTGTTTCTTATGATGTACTCTGCATTTAACTTAAATAAGCAGGGTGACAATATACAGCCTTGATGTACTCCAATCTTTATTTGGAACTAGTCTGTTGTTCCATGTCCAGTTCTAACTGTTGCTTCCTGACCAGCATACAGATTTCTCTTTTTATTTATTTATTTTTTTATCACCTGAGAATAACTTTATTTTTTTATTATTTTTTTTAGTTTTTTATTTTTTAAATTTTAAAATCTTTAATTCTTACATGCATTCCCAAACATGAACCCCCCTCCCACCTCCCTCCCCCGACCATCTTTCTGGGTCATCCCCATGCACCAGCCCCAAGCATGCTGCATCCTGCGTCAGACATAGACTGGCGATTCAATTCACATGATAGTATACATGCTAGAATGTCATTCTCCCAAATCATCCCACCCTCTCCCTCTCCCTCTGAGTCCAAAAGTCAGTTATACACATCTGTGTCTCTTTCCCTGTCTTGCATACAGGGTCGTCATTGCCATCTTCCTAAATTCCATATATATGTGTTAGTATACTGTATCGGTGTTTTTCTTTCTGGCTTACTTCACTCTGTATAATCGGCTCCAGTTTCATCCATCTCATCAGAACTGATTCAAATGAATTCTTTTTAACGGCTGAGTAATACTCCATTGTGTATATGTACCACAGCTTTCTTATCCACTCATCTGCTGATGGACATCTAGGTTGTTTCCATGTCCTGGCTATTATAAACAGTGCTGCGATGAACATTGGGGTACATGTGTCTCTTTCAATTCTGGTTTCCTCGGTGTGTATGCCCAGAAGTGGGATTGCTGGGTCATAAGGTAGTTCTATTTGCAATTTTTTAAGGAATCTCCACACTGTTCTCCATAGTGGCTGTACTAGTTTGCATTCCCACCAACAGTGTAGGAGGGTTCCCTTTTCTCCACAGCCTCTCCAGCATTTATTGCTTGCAGATTTTTGGATCGCAGCCATTCTGACTGGTGTGAAGTGGTACCTCATTGTGGTTTTGATTTGCATTTCTCTAATAATGAGTGATGTTGAGCATCTTTTCATGTGTTTGTTAGCCATCCATATGTCTTCTTTGGAGAAATGTCTATTTAGTTCTTTGGCCCATTTTTTGATTGGGTCGTTTATTTTTCTGGAATTGAGCTGCAGGAGTTGCTTGTATATTTTTGAGATTAGTTGTTTGTCAGTTGCTTCATTTGCTATTATTTTCTCCCATTCCGAAGGCTGTCTTTTCACCTTGCTTATAGTTTCCTTTGTTGTGCAGAAGCTTTTAATTTTAATTAGATCCCATTTGTTTATTTTTGCTTTTATTTCCAGAATTCTGGGAGGTGGATCATAGAGGATCCTGCTGTGATTTATGTCTGAGAGTGTTTTGCCTATGTTCTCCTCTAGGAGTTTTATAGTTTCTGATCTTACATTTAGATCTTTAATCCATTTTGAGAAGAAATCAAAAAAAGAAATCAAAATATGCATAGAAACTAATGAAAATGAAAACACAACAACCCAAAACCTTTGGGACACTATAAAAGCAGTGCTAAGAGGAAAGTTCATAGCAATACAGGCATACCTCAAGAAACAAGAAAAAAAGTAAAATAAATAACCTAACTCTACAACTAAAGCAACTAGAAAAGGAAGAATTGGAGAACCCCAGAGTTAGTAGAAGGAAAGAAATCTTAAAAATTAGGGCAGAAATAAATGCAAAAGAAACAAAAGAGACCATAGCAAAAATCAACAAAGCCAAAAGCTGGTTCTTTGAAAGGATAAATAAAATTGACAAACCATTAGCCAGACTCATCAAGAAGCAAAGAGAGAAAAATCAAATCAATAAAATTAGAAATGAAAATGGAGATATCACAACAGACAACACAGAAATACAAAGGATCATAAGAGACTACTATCAGCAGTTGTATGCCAATAAAATGGACAACGTGGAAGAAATGGACAAATTCTTAGAAAAGTACAATTTTCCAAAACTGAACCAGGAAGAAATAGAAAATCTTAACAGACCCATCACAAGCACGGAAATTGATACTGTAATCAGAAATCTTCCAGCAAACAAAAGCCCAGGTCCAGACGGCTTCACAGCTGAATTCTACCAAAAATTTAGAGAAGAGCTAACACCTATCCTCCTCAAACTCTTCCAGAAAATTGCAGAGGAAGGTAAACTTCCAAACTCATTCTATGAGGCCACCATCACCCTAATACCAAAACCTGACAAAGACGTCACAAAAAAAGAAAACTACAGGCCAATATCTCTGATGAACATAGATGCAAAAATCCTCAACAAAATTCTAGCAATCAGAATCCAACAACACATTAAGAAGATCATACACCATGACCAAGTGGGCTTTATCCCAGGGATGCAAGGATTCTTCAATACCCGCAAATCAATCAATGTAATTCACCACATTAACAAATTGAAAAATAAAAACCATATGATTATCTCAATAGATGCAGAGAAGGCCTTTGACAAAATTCAACATCCATTTATGATAAAAACTCTCCAGAAAGCAGGAATAGAAGGAACATACCTCAACATAATAAAAGCTATCTATGACAAACCCACAGCAAACATTATCCTCAATGGTGAAAAATTGAAAGCATTTCCCCTAAAGTCAGGAACAAGACAAGGGTGTCCAATTTCACCACTACTATTCAACATAGTTCTGGAAGTTTTGGCCACAGCAATCAGAGCAGAAAAAGAAATAAAAGGAATCCAAATTGGAAAAGAAGAAGTAAAACTCTCACTGTTTGCAGATGACATGATCCTCTACATGGAAAACCCTAAAGACTCCACCAGAAAATTACTAGAGCTAATCAATGAATATAGTAAAGTTGCAGGATATAAAATCAACACACAGAAATCCCTTGCATTCCTATACACGAATAATGAGAAAGTAGAAAAAGAAGTTAAGGAAACAATTCCATTCACCATTGCAACGAAAAGAATAAAATACTTAGGAATATATCTACCTAAAGAAACTAAAGACCTATATATAGAAAACTATAAAACACTGATGAAAGAAATCAAAGAGGACACTAATAGATGGAGAAATATACCATGTTCATGGGTTGGAAGAATCAATATAGTGAAAATGAGTATACTACCCAAAGCAATTTACAAATTCAATGCAATCCCTATCAAGCTACCAGCCATATTTTTCACAGAACTAGAACAAATAATTTCAAGATTTGTATGGAAATACAAAAAACCTCGAATAGCCAAAGCAATCTTGAAAAAGAAGAATGGAACTGGAGGAATCAACTTGCCTGACTTCAGGCTCTACTACAAAGCCACAGTCATCAAGACAGTATGGTACTGGCACAAAGACAGACATATAGATCAATGGAACAAAATAGAAAGCCCAGAGATAAATCCACACACATATGGACACCTTATCTTTGACAAAGGAGGCAAGAATATACAATGGAGTAAAGACAATCTCTTTAACAAGTGGTGCTGGGAAAACTGGTCAACCACTTGTAAAAGAATGAAACTAGATCACTTTCTACAGATTTCTCAAGAGGCAGGTGGTCTGGTATTCCCATTTCTTTTAGAATTTTCCACAGTTTGCTTCTTTGCATTTCTTTTTCTTGGGTATGGTCTTGCACCCTGTCTCCTGTACAATGTCATGAACCTCTGTCCATATGTCATCAGGCACTCTGTCTATCAGATCTAGTCCCTCAAATCTATTTCTCACTTCCACTGTATAATTGTTAGGGATTTGATTTAGGTCATACCTGAACAGTCTAGTGGTTTTCCCTACTTTCTTCAATTTAAGTCTGAATTTGGCAATAAAAAGTTCATGATCTGAGCCTCAGTCAGCTCCTAGTCTTTTTTTTCCGCTGACTGTATAGAGGTTCTCCACCTTTGGCTACAAAGAATATAATCAATCTGATTTCAGTGTTGACCATTTGGTGATGTCCATGTGTGGAGTCTTCCCTACAGCGAGTCATCCTGCAGCTGTGTGACACTGGAACAGCGAACTGCCGAGAGAAGACACCCCACATCCAAGGTCAGGAGTGGAGCCTGTACTTCACTGGAGTAGCTGTGAATAGATACCCCATGTCCAAGGTCAGAGAAACCCCAGTAACACGGTAGGCACTGGAGCAGCTGTGAGGAGATACCCCACGACCAAGGGCACAGGAGAAGTCCCAGCAAGATGGCAGGAGGGGCAAATTCATATTTAGAATCAAACACCATTCCCACCAGAGACGCTCAGAGGGCTCAAACAAATCTTGTGTGCACTAGGACACAGGGACCCCACAGAGACTGAGACAGAACTCTGTGTGAGCATCTCCTGTGGAGGTATGTATTGGCAGTGGTCTGCTGCAGGGACAAAGGTTCTGTGTATGGGTATGGCATAAGTCCTCTTGGAGGAGGTCACCATTAACTCCACCATAGAGCTGCCAGAACTTACATAGGACTGCGAAAACAGACTCTTAGAGGGCACAATAGAACCTTGTGCACCAGGACCCAGGAGGAAGGAACAGTGACCCCCACAGGAGACTTGCCTGTGAGTGTCCAGGAGTCTCTGGCAAAGGTGTGGGTCAGTGGTGGCCTGCTGCAGGTTTGGGGGCATGGACTGTAGCAGTTCATGAATGGGATATTTGAAAGAGGTTACATTATCTTCATTACCTCCACCATAGTTTAGTGAAAGTGAAGTTGCTCAGTTGTGTCCGACTCTTTGTGACCCCATGGACTGTAGCCTACCAGGTTCTACCATCCATGGGATTTTCCAGGCAAGAATGCTGGAGTGGGTTGCCATTTCCTTGTCCAGGAGATCTTCCCGACCCAGGGATTGAACCCAGGTCTCCCACATGGCAGGCATTGTAGGCAGACGCTTTACTGTCTGAGCCACCATGGAAGATCCACCATAGTTTCAGTTCAGCTCAGTTGCTCAGTCGTGTCCGACTCTTTGCGACCCCATGAATCGCAGTGCACCAGGTCTCCCTGTCCATCACCAACTCCCAGAGTTCACCCAAACTCATGTCCATCGAGTCAGTGATGCCATCCAGCCATCTCATCCTCTGTCAGGATCCTCCTGTCCCCAGTCCCTCCCAGCATCAGAGTCTTTTCCAATGAGTCAACTCTTCGCATGAGGTGGCCAAAGTACTAGAGTTTCGGCTTTAGCATCATTCCTTCCAAAGAACACCCAGGGCTAATCTCCTTTAGAATGGACTGGTTGGATCTCCTTGCAGTCCAAGGGACTCTCAAGAGTCTTCTCCAACACCACAGTTCAAAAGCATCAATTCTTCAGCGCTCAGCCTTCTTCACAGTCCAACTCTCACATCCAGGTATGACCACTGGAAAAACCATAGCCTTGACTAGATAGACCTTAGTCGGCAAAGTAATGTCTCTGCTTTTGAATGTGCTATCTAGGTTGGTCATAACTTTTCTTCCAAGGAGTGAGCATCTTTTAATTTCATGAGTGCAGTCACCATCTGCAGTGATTTTGCAGCCTAAAAAAATAAAGTCTGACACTGTTTCCACTCTTTCCCCATCTATTTCCCATGAAGTGATGGGACCAGATGCCATGATCTTTCTTTTCTGAATGTTGAGCTTTAAGCCAACTTTTTCTCTCTCCTCTTTCACTTCCATCAAGAGGCTTTTTAGT